>NC_135266.1:23639180-24257680 GCF_051311805.1 Agelaius phoeniceus | reverse complement strand
ATTAAGCTGTTGATTCCAGGGGGTGATGCACTTGCTTTTGGATCAGTTTGCTGATTCACTCTGCAGCCACACAATTGCTAAATCTGATACAAAGAGCCTGCAGTAAAAATGGTGGTAGGAATAGCATCATAAAATCGTGAATGAAATTTTCTGAATTAGAAAAATAGAACATTGACATAACATCCAGCTAGGGCAGTGGGACAGGCCCCAGCTGCCAGACTCTGTCCAGCTGCCCTGGGGTGGCCTCCATGCTCCCAGTGGCTCACACAGCAGCAGGGAACAGCTGGCCCTCACAGTGCCCTTACAGCATTTACCTGTATTTAATTAATTTTGAACAAATTATCACTTCCAGCAGGATTTCAAGTCCCTTCCCCATTTCCATATGCTTCGTGGGAGCAGAGTCAAGTCTCTGCTGTTTTACCTTGTTTGAATATCCACATAATTAATTTTTTCTGACTAAAATCCTATTTATCTATATATGTTATTTTACAGCACGTTAAAACTGGTGCACTGTGAAACACTTTCTGTTTGAGACGTGTCCTGCTGTATGATAAACCCTGAGCTATCAACACACTTCAAACTACTGATTCCAGCATCCTCTGTCAGACATCTCAGAGGTGGTCAGGAGATGTGAAAAGCAATGGAGAAACTCCACACACAAATGAAATCATCCCCCTCTTCACTTTTACAGAGTTTTAAGATAGACAGAGAGCAATTGGATTTTGGTGTGTTCATGTTACACATTTTTCAACACTACCAGCATTCAGTCACAATCTTTTATGGTTTGCCAAAACCAATGGAGAATGACATTTAAAACTTCTTAATGGTTCTTTTCTACTTCATAATGCACACCCTTATGTCCTAATTTCTTTTTCTTTTCCACAATTCATGAGGTTTGCAAAGACTTAGGACTCTTTGCACATATGGACAGAATGACACCTCCTCTTGGAGGTGATGGAATAGGATTTGCAGTCTCTGTCAACTCAGAGATGGAATCACCACATCCAGGAAACTGAGCTTCTGGAGAGGTAGTGTGAAGCCCCTCCTACTCTGCTAAGAATTTGTGACTGAGAAATTGTACAAGAGGTCTGGAGAGATTATCTGTACTGTTCAGTCGTGATCACTGCAGGAAAGCAGCATATGGGGTCCTGTCATGAGTCTCCCATATAAACATGAACATAAAAAGCATTGCATGCTGCACAAATGCTTCAATTTGGGTAAACTCATCAAGTATTACCTTACAATTCTATTCAGCACTTACTGAATTGATTGCAACATTATAGTTACCAAGCCTTTCTATTAACCTGTGCACTATATATAGCAGATATGAACATTTTTACATATTGCTTACATGAAAGGCTTGTGCCACAAGTCTTCAAAGAAAATAACTATGCCTGTGCACCTAGCTCAAAGATTATTTCATTTCTCATTACTTGTTTTCCAGAATTTTCCAGAATTTGATTTGGCTGAATTGCTGCATTCTTGAAATGAATTATATTGTCACTAAAGGTATTTCAAGCTGATATAATCACTGATGTCCAAGTCTTCAGTCTTTTCTAATTTTTCACCTCTTTCCATGATATGAAGAGTCTGACAGTTATAACTAGAACTTCTCTTATGTTTTGTCTCCCAGTCTGCAAGGAATTCTTTCACACTTGGCAAAGGACAAACTTGTAACATTTCAAAATATAACACAACAATGTTTTTAGTCCTTTTTCAATTCTGACAAGGGGGGGCCATATAACAACTTTCACACTTGCCTGTTGTATATTGTCTGTGCAGTCTAGAAGTCTTCTGTCAGTAGTGACTACAACAAAGGTGCAACCAAAAGACAACTATTAAATGTTCTCATAACACTAAGGGACTAAGCGTCACATTTTAACTAAATTTGTTTTAATACATTCTGGAATTATTATTATTCTCCCTGATAACTGATGGGTGGCCTGGAGGTCCAGCAGGGAGAGCAAATTGCCCACAGACAAGTCCAGACAGGAGACATAATTTCTTCCAGTCAGGGCTGCTCTGACTGTACAAGCGCAGTCTCCTGGAAATCATCCTGCTTCCAATCCCTCACATCCTACAGCTGTTTCTGGAGACTTCCAACTCCAGTGCATTCTGGCTGACACCTTCATTTTCCTACACCAGTAACAGCAACAACTACCACTACCAATATGCCAACAACAAAAAACAGTTGAAAAATAAGCAATGAATACATTATCACCCCAGGAACAACAGATCATATGTATAAAGCCAGCACTGAAGCAAAGAGCTATCCAACTTGAAAACTGTGGCTGACACTTAAACCATCTCAGAATAAGCAAAGGAAAGCATCTCCATTATCTGCTTTGAGATAAGGCTGTCATGCTTGGGCAGCTGAAGATTGCAGTGATGTAGACTTCACTTGATTTCAAAGTTAAGTATGAAATGCAAAAACCACACCAGGACACAGGAGACTGAAATGACAGATTTATAACAGTTCATCCTAAAGAAATGTGCAACCAAAGAGACAAATTTGGAACCCAAACCATCCTGCATTCAGTAACACCAAGCTTACAGACAGCTAAATCTACGTACCAATCTTATGTAAGGTGAACCTCCATGTAGCTACCAGTGAAGCATTTGAGGATGTGGGGAACATAGGAGGTGATGCATGACAGACCCTCTGCCTCCTCTTCTCTGACACCAGTCAGCCACCAGAACTGCAAAATTATTATTCCAAGGCTGGAGCAACCAACACAAACCAAATTTTGCTTTATTTATGTTTTACTTCATTTTTTACAGGTATGGATTGCCACTGAAGTATGAACTGGAGTTATAGGCCAGCACAGAGAGGAGAAAATTACACTCACACAGTACTTCATATAATCACCTCTTTTTTATAGTTTGTAGAAAGCAAAAGTCTGACATAAAAGCTGATGGTTTAATTTGGCTTTGAAGCAGAATTATCAGTTGCTCTCCACAGGACTTTCTCTGCTCTGCTTAGTCTGCTCTTGCACTACAACAATAAGAGCTGCCTTAGTTCAATACCCAAGTTGTCTCATTCCTCTACAAAGTCAGCATGATGTTGGACTATTGCACCTTCTAGCCAGACTGAACTTTAAACTCTGTGAATTCAGTCTTGATGTCAGCAAGGGGAAGGAGCAACCAACATCATCTGACAGAAGAGGAGCTCTCAATTCTGAGTCATACCAATGAATCCGTGTTCATATAGAGCCACATGGTAGGTTTGGGATGCAGCGATGAGCTACAGCTACAGAGGCTCAAACTTCCCCAGTGATACCCAATGTCATATGTTCTCATTTGTTCAAACAATACATCTGACAGGTAGCTGGTAAATCAGGGAGAAGCCAGAGAGAATTCCACATTAGAAGTGCCTAAGTTAAGAAAAATATATAAGGACTAATCCAGAAGCATCACTAGAACTACATATATTTGGACTTAACATCTGTCCTTTTCTGTTCAACTTGTATAATTCTATATATGTGATCCATAGGGTTTTTAGGGAGAAGCTTGAAAGCAGAAGAAATCTAATGTTCACCCTGTACAGGAACTGAGAAGCCAGTGAAGTTCAAATGGCCATTATTAAAAGGATAGTGGTGTCCTTATATAGGATGTCCTTCCAGTAGACTAAGAAACAAAGCAGCAGTTCAAATTTCACACAGGTACTTCCAGCTTTAAGAGCACTTCAAGGCATATTTTTTGTACTGTCAATAGGTAAATATGGATGTCTGGAAAAAACTACCATTTTTTGTCAGCAGTAGTTGTGATTGCTAAAATTTGGAGCACCAACCCTAACTCAAGAATTTACTGCTACAGCTGTCATATTTGTCTTTTGAGCCCAAATGTAATCAAAACCCTAAAAAGTGCATGGTAGAGAAATTACCTCCTCTAACCATCTCATTGTCCTGTAAAATTTCTACTGCTTCAAGGTCACCTTTACATTGCATTGTAATAGAGAGTCATCAGAAAGAAACCTAGTAAGAAAGCAGTATGTGGTTCCAGGCTGACTGAATTCTACCTTGAACCTTTTGCATATGCTTAAAACCTTGAATCTTTTTGCATATGCATATGCTTGTTTAAAGGAGGACATTTAGAAATATTGTGAATTTCACCTTAACTGCTCACATTTACAGCTCCATTCTTAGATGCAATTCAAACAGAAACACAACCTAAATTAGCCATTCCCTTCGATTTATTGGCTGTATTCTTGAAACCTTCAATTCCTCCACTGCTGCAGCCTATTACTGTAAAGGCAGCAATTAACGGTAATCGAGAAGAATCAATTTTCTATACATTACACCATATAAGCTTTCTACTAATTTCTATCACAGCTATAGAGTTTGTTCACTGTCAATTTGAAGTGCAAAAGATTTTAACAGCTAAAAAGCCTTGCAGACCTCAAAGTCATTAAGATAATATCTCAGTGAGAAGAATCCTCCAACTCATGCCTCAGAGAACAAAAAGATGACTGAAATAATGAGCAGTATATGTATTTTTTGTTTTGAATTTGGAAGAAAAGGAAGGAAGGAAGAAAAACCACTAGGCACTATATAAATAAACCTATTTAGTTCTCAGATATATTTGTGATTTTACTGGGAAAGGTACTACAGTTCAGACAGAATGAAAGAATCATAGAATATGCTGAGTTGGAAAGGGCTCATAAAGATCACTGAGTCCAACTCCTGAACCTGTAGAGGATACCCCAAGAGTCACCCAATGTGCCTGAGAGCATGGTTCAAATACTTGAAATATAACAGGCTGGTGCTGTGACCACTGCCCTGGGGAAACTGTTCCAGTGCCCAAACACCCTCTGGGTGAAAAATCTTTTCCTGACATCCAACCTAAACCTCTCCTGACAAAACTTCAGGGCAGTTCCTTGGATCCTGTCATTGATCACCACAGAGAAGAGATCAGTGTCTGCCCCTTCTCTTCCCCTCATGAGGAAGCTGTATCTGCAATGAGGTCTGTCTTCAGTCTCCTCCAAGCTGAACAGACCAAGTGACCTCAGATGAACAGACCAAGTCACCTCACATGGTTTCCCCTCAAGGCCCTTCACCCTCTTCGTAGCCTCCTTTGGACTCTCTCCAATAGTTCAACGTCTTTCTCACACTGTGGCACCCAAAACTGCCCCCAGCACTCGAGGTGAGGCTGCCCCAGCTCCCTTGCCCAGCTGGCCATGCTGTGCCTGATGCCCCCAGGACAGGGTTGGCCCTCCTGGCTGCCAGGGCACTGCTGACTCATGTTCAACTTGCCGTGGACCAGGACCCCCAGGTCCCTTTCCATGGCACTGCTCTGCAGCCTCTCATTCCCCAGTCTATACTCACAACCAGAGTTGCCCAGTCACAGGTGAGCAATTTGCCACACGCTCTTGTTAAAAAAGAGCAGAATAACAAAAAAGCCCTAAAAGATTTAGCAATAAAAAAAAAAAATACTTGCTGCATTTAGTGGCTCTGGTTATATGCATTTAGTTATGCCTTCAATGGTTCTGGAGAAAAATACTCCATATAGTTATCCCATTCCACAAAACCTCCAAACAAAGTCCACTTTTTAGAAACTTTGAAGAAATGTTCTTCTCAAACTGGCAACTAATTTGATAGTCATAAAATAAAATCTGCATGTTGCAAGATATCAGAATAAGGTCTTTTCCCAGTCTTATGCTTAAGTATTCAACTTTGTTTTATTTTCTGCTGCAGAGTAGTAATTTGAATATGCCCTGGCAGAAAAATGTTACTAAAGTTGAATTCAAAAACTGAAAACATTTTTAAAAACTTATTAAGTTCATTTTTGTAAAGAACTGTATTATTGCTAAAAAGGCTTGCTCATAAAAAAGAAAAAAAAAACAGAAAAGGTTTTTCTCTACTTATTTCTGTAGTTCCCCATCTTAATTTCTATCATAGTGTAATTTGTGATTGAAATGAAAGCATTTCAAAGTGATATTGAAAGATAGATATAGAAAAGTTTTCCCTTTGTACTGAAATGTTATTGGAAATCAATATGAAGCACAACAATTACAGTGGAGATTAAATCAAAAGCAAATTGCATAGAAAATACTCTACTCTTGTTCTCTTTCTATTTCATAAGAATAGACTAGGAATACAGCAATATTTTTTTTTAATCAGGGACTTATAACAATAACCAGAGAATGTCAGCAGTACCTGCTACTCAGTGGATAGCATCTTTCACAGAGAGAACAGGCTTCTGATTGCTGCCAATTTAGAGTCATGCATCCCACTGTGGATCCCCTTTCAAAGGAATAGGAAGAACTGCCAGGTGCCAATTTGTAGGTTGCTAATGGCTTAACAAACCTTTACTGGCATGACAGCGAATTTGTGAGTGATTAGTCCTGTGTTTCTTCATACTTCATACTTGAATGCTGGAGCATGCTGTGCCGGTTTCAGCTGGGGCAGAGATAATTTCCTTCACAGTGGCTGGTAGGGGGCCATGTTTTGGATTTCTGCTGAACACGAGGTCAATAACGCAGAGATGTTTTTGTTATTGCTGAGCAGGTCTTGCACAGAGCCAAGGCCTGTTCTGCCTCTTGTACAACCACACTGGGGAGGGAGTTTTTGGTGCATGGGAGGTTGGGAGGAGACACAGCTGGGACAGGTGACCCCAACTGACCAAAGGGGTGTCCCAGACCATAGGACATAATGCTCAGTATGTAAAAAGGGGGGAAGAAGGAGGAAAAAGGTAAGTTTAGAGTGCTGGGATTTGTCTTCACAAGTCACCATTACATGTGGTGAGAACCTGCTCTCCTGGAGATGACTGAACACCTCCCTGCACATGGGAAGCACCAAATTAATTCTTTTTTTCCCCACTGCTTGTATGTGTGGCATTTGCTTTCCCTATTAAACTGTCTTTATCTCAGCCCACAAGTTCTCTTCTACTCTTCTAATAAGTCTGGTTAGAAGTCATGAGTAATATACATACTGACTTTTCCAACTGCAGAAAATCTTCATATCATAGTCCACCAAAATAAATATTAGAGAATTTTGAAAATGTGTTTAGAAGTAAATTTTAAAAAATTAGGGAAAAATGTGTGTTTTTACAAAGTTTCTCTCATAGATATGTTTTATGCTTGCAATTGAAGCAATAGTTATGATTTCTAGTTAATCAAATGTGGTTTTTCTGGGATATGTAGGGTTAAAGTTCAAGAATGGACTTACCTGCATAGAAAATGAGCAGCTCAGTACCTACAGTTTAGAAATCTGTGATTCAAAGAAAAATCTGAAAGCTGAGTTTCTAGAAACTCTCTATATCAGTAAGAGAAAGGCATGTTTTTCAACAAATCCTTCAGAGTGAATTTATAGACATCCAAAACCATCAGAAGGGAATCACAAAGTTCAAACACATATCTCAGTTTTTATTTATTCAAGAGCTTAAGCATGTGAAACAGGACTGCAAATAGGCCAGAATATAGTCCTGTTTTGAAAACACAGTAAGTAGCAGCCATAATGTTAGCAGTGAGATTTTTGTATAACAGTTTACTATTCAGTCAACTTTCTACAGTTTACTGTAATGTAACCAAGACCAGCCAGATCCAATTTGCCTCCCAGGCCCTTCCCCAGGAGAAAGCCATGCCAGGCTGGACTCTGTTTGAGATACTTGAGGTGTGTGAACAGTGGGCACAGAAGAGGCAGTGGGACAGAGAAATGCACAGACAAAAAATGGCTCTCAAAGCAACCCACAGGTAAAACCTGTGGGCAAGCAAAAATGGGTGGCTCACAGCTCCAAGCTCAGTTTTTATGGAGAGAAGGACAGCATCATAAATCCATTTGATCAAAACTCAGATAAATTACACTTGGAGTAAATCTCCCTACTGAGGGCGACCCAAAATAGAGGGATGGTTTTTCTTTATTTCCCCACTTGGTACAGGCAGAGGATAGCTGTTCAAACCAAGGTAATTCTGGGCATGTGCAGAGACAAAAAGTGCAGCTGAAACAAATCAGGAAAATTTCATGGCTAAGAGAAAAGTAGTCATGGAGCAGAAGCACTCCTGTGGTTAGACAATCCACTTGGAGAATAAAACCATAGATTAAATCTACACCCTCAAGTCTATTCTTCACTTTTTGATGTGTCATACCTTTTTTGGTGAGTCTTACCTTTTCTAATTAAATAAGTGTTGTATATTAGCAATCATACATATTTTTATCAACAGCAAATAATTTAATATTCAGTTCTCAGCTTCACCAAATTACTAAAAATGTAAACACATGGACAAAAAGCACATATGGAATCCTATAGGAATTCAGATGTATTCAAATTTCATCTCCCTGTGATTTTATGATTGCTTTTGAAATGGCCTGCTTTAATTACTAAACATCTGTTACCCAATAACTGAAGGCATTATGTTTCCCTGCACCATAACAAAAAGATGCCTTGTGTTGCTGAATTCATCACACATGGAGCCAAAGAAACTTAGCAACCATGCTGAATCTATAGGATTCTGAGGATTGAAGCCTTGCCCTGGTTTGAAATGTCTCTACCTTCTGGGCCTTTGGAAAAGCTTCTTCATCAATGGGTGGATTGAGATGGTTGATTGATGCTTCATTTTCCTGCACAGAGGGCAGATCAATCAGCAGCAGCTTGTTGGACAACCAGTCCAAGTCCAATGCATTAGTGTCATCCAGAGTTACAGACATGGTTCCCACTCCAGAATGCATGAATTTGTCTTGTGAAAGCATTCATTTACAGTACATACTTTACCTTCTTTCCAAAAGCCCCAGTTCACAACATTTCTGTGTGCTTCATTAATTTCATATGCTCTGATTAGGCTCTTGACTCCACTATTCAGTGTCTAGTGCTCATGTCTCTTAGGGATTGGACAATAAATATTAAATTGTATAAATTATTATACATGTGTGTTGTGATTTCTTCTACAATTGTTCCCAGCAAATCAACACTTGTAAATAGTTTTAGATTACTGTCTAATGTACATTTTTCCTACTCTGATTCAAGGGAAACACTGTAAAATCCAAAATAGCTCTGTGTGGGGAAGTCCCTCTATTATTACATGCATAATGAAATCCATTTGCTTCCCTGGAAAGATAAAAAATAGGCTTTAATTAAGTTTAGAGTGAGAGTAAATAGTAATCTGAAATTAAAATATACTAAATAATGCTAGAGCAATCTGAAACAAAGCACTATAAAATCTGAGAAATCCTTGATTTAAATTTTAAAAACGACTGAGCATGCTAAAATAAAGTAATACAGAGTATGCAATATATTTTAATTCTGTTCTGGATGTTCTTTATCATTCAGAGTTTTAATTTCCTCAAACTGAAATTAGATTAAATTGATTTTTTGGGGAGGTTCCCTCTTCATGACTATGCAAGACTTTATTAATTGATGTTATTTGTCTCATTTCCTATTAATTCAGGTTTTGACCCAAGGCTTAATTTTTTTATTTTTTTTTTAATCTGGGAGCTTTCTTTTGTCATGAAGGTTACCTGTGCATGTTAAACACACTACAACTATTTGTCACTTTATCCTTCTCACAGCTGGAATAACTGGTAAAAGTGAGGTTCCCCAAAAGAGAATGTAAAATGAAGAGTGCATGGAAAACTGGAGAAAGTTATTCAGATTGCACAACAAAATTCTGATTTGCCAACTGTGTTTATATTTCTGGCCTTTATGCCTTTGGTATAATACATATATATAAAAAAATATAAATATACATATCCCATGCATTTCATTTTCCTAATTTATTATCATTTATTATCATTCATTATGATTTTAGACCTGCCTCTTCAGAAGACTATAGCTACAACATCCAGTATACAAAAGAAATGCTAATTAAAGTACCTTTGGGAGGAGAATGGAATGAAAGAAGGTGATATTAAATATTAATCATAAGAAACAGGGCAGGAAGATTTTTAAAGGTGGAAGCAAATAAAAGTGGATTATGGTAATCTGTGATGGCACAGAAGATTAATTTGCACTTTCACACAGAGATTCTTCTCTTTTCCAGAATCACCTTTATTTTCAACTCAAGATGGAGTTATTTTTGCCTAATTTAAGGAAACTCTGCCTTAATGATAAAGATCTAACATGAGAGATGTAATGTTACACCTTTTTGTCACCTCTTTCAGAAACATTAAGCATAATAATGTGTTTTATTACTTTGTATTTCTGTAAAACTCTTGTATTACTAAAATCCTCTGTCTTTAGTAAACATATATTTTTATCTTTCAGTCTCTTCTCGTAGCAAAGATTCCTCTGAACTCCTGGCACACAAAAATGCAATCTTTATCCAAGGGTTTGGTGAATTTTAAAAGCCAGGCATTGCCATGCTTGGAGCCTTTCTTTCTCACCATTCATCCCTGAACACGCAACACGTAAAAATCAGAAAAGCTGCCTGAAATGAGTTTGACAAGAGGAGGTATCATCAATCATTTAAAAAGGTAGTCTGAAAGTCAGAATCCCAACAGCAGTCAGGCTACCTGAATTTGTTCCCATTCTTCTTATAAAGGTGTTTGCTAAGACGAGTCTAAGTTCCACACTGTTGCCTGACAAGAGGTTTCACACAATGGAAATGGAAATATACCAAATGCTCTCACCACCCTGTCACTACTGCCCACATCCTGCTTCTTCCAGCTTCTCAAAGACTGCTGGCAATGTTAAAACTGGTTGTTGAGGATCAGTAAGTTTGCCCCGAGGTGTTTGCCAGACACAGTCAGTGCAATCCACTGTTTTACAGAACATCTTGTATGTAACCAACCAAGCTGTTTCTACTGGAAAAAGGACATTAAAGCATAACCAAGCCTAATGTAATAGAATGCAAAAATAAAAAGTTGGTTAGGAGATTTGAAAACAATTCAAGGAAATAATATAAAATTAGTTTATTTCTGCTCAGTTTCAGCCTCTGTTTTCTGTTTCGGATTATTTGTCTTTTTTCCATGAAGAAGAAAGATTATTATAACATCTCTGACACATTCTCCTAACGAAAGCTAATCGTCAACTCATCTGCCACCTTAAATTAAAGATACATTCTTCTTCTGAATAGATTTTGTTTCCCCTCCCCAGAGCCCTCTTTATAGCCCAAAGTTCTTCAGATGTAAATTACAGCTCAGCGCCAGCCCCACCTGTACCCCCTTTTATGCTCACTTACACACCCTTTTAATTAATATAACTGAAATTTATCATAACATGGTACATTATACAGAGCTCATTGAAATAACTAATGGTACTAAATCCTTCCAATATATTGATTATTCCAGCCCTTTCAAATATCATGATACTACCAATCTCACAATAATATTACATCTTTCAAACAGCTAGAGATACTGGCATCAGAGAAAGGGAAGTGAGATGGGATTTCTGTTTACCTTCCTACACTATGAAACAGCTGGGCAGTCAATCAGCTGGGGCTAGGACCCAGCCTCGGGAGACCTGCCTTGGCAGTGAACACTGCAGGAAAAGCAGGATATTGGTATCATCTTCTTTTAAAATCACCTTTTCCTGACATACCCTGGTGAGAGAAGGGAGAGTAAGGCTGTCCCAGCCACCATATCCCAGCATTCTGTCTCTAAAGACAAAGTCATTCCTGCAACTCTGCAGGGTTAGGAAGAACTCTGGGAGAATTGAGATGGACTGACTAAAACAGGGAGTCACTACAAAAGGACAAAGAATCATTACTAGAGACTCAGCATTATGCTAACACACACTCACCCTGGTATCGCTGCTATTTAGAATCACAATGCTGTCACAGAATCAGCATATTGCTCATCAGAAGGATGAAATGGGCTTTAAATAGGTTTAGGGAATCTGCATTTCCCTTTTGTAATGCTGATTTTCACAGGAGTACCTCTTTTGTCTCCAGGCTGAATTTGATGGCGCTCTGCACTTTGTACCCTGACCCAGCACCACCTGCCAGCCCGGCAGACTTTATGGTACACACCATGACTGCATCACAACTGAGAGGTTTTACAACAAAAGACACTTACTACATACAAAGATTGTCTGACAATCCTAGATTTTGAGTAATTCCGCAGGATGACTGAGAAGGTGGGTTACAAATTATACCAAAAGATGATAGAAACTAAAGCCAGTCCTTTAGTTTCCCCTATGTTAGATTTCAGGTACAGGACTCTCACGTCCACTTTCAGCTACTGTTTTCATTGTAGCAAGATTATCTATCTGCTCACTTTCCAAAAAGCACATCTTTCAAAGCAGCCACTGTTTCTCACTGTGTCAGTGCTGTCAGTCCAATAACTGCACCTTTGCCTCAGGAAGGAGGCACACCCCTTATCCTCAAGAGGCCCAAATGCTAAGAATCCATTTGCCTGCCTTGTATTTGTAGCAGAAACTCAGACTTCGACTGGCTCAGTTAATTTCCTGAGTGCTGGGTTCATTTCCTAATTGTTTCTATATGGGTCTCAGCTGATGAGCAGGCTCAGCAAATACCAATGTATGGTTTGTGTACTAGAAAAGATCTGAGTCCACATGGTAATGCCAATGTAGGTGCAAGCAAGCCTAGTCTGCAATGGGAAGGAATGGGTTGCAGAAGCCTCCTTGGCTACCTCTCCCATTTTTCAGTACATCTATATGACTGGTGCCAGGAAGACAAATTGCCTGCTGTCCATTTTTATTAGGGATTTAATATCTCACAGAAGAAAAGTATGTAGTATTTAAACGAAAATTAACAAGAGGTATTCCCTTGCCAGCAGTAAAAAAGTACAAAATCAGTGTCAAAAACTAGTGCACTCACTTATTCATCAGCTTCTGCTTCTATACATGTCAACACTGAGAATAATAGTTGCAGAATCGCCCAAAATGCTCACTGCTAGTAGTGTGGGTGGATGTGGCCCGTCAACAGCAGTAAAAACATAGTGCTTTAAAACAGAGAAACTACAGGGTGCTGCAAGGAGACAGAGAATGAGGATTCCCCTTCAATCTCTCCGGGTCAGATAAAATATTAAAGAACAGTTATACTACTAATAATAAAATAATAAAAAAGAGCAAAGATACATAATTTCACTAATTTTTAACTTATTGAGAAATAATATGAGCATATATTTAATTTATAAATTTGATACAAAGCAGGTCACTAGTAAAAATTTCTCAAAGCCAATTCTAAAATTAATTTTAGAGCAAACCAATGGTCACTCCTGCTAGCCTGCAGTAAGAGAAATGGTTTTTGTGTTCAGTAGCATCTGGTATAGTAATTTTGGAGATTTTTCATGAATAACAAAGGCAATGAATTTGTAAAAGTGAAATTCTGACCAGACTCAATTGTGAAATGTCTCTGCACCAGCCACATTATAAATTCATCTTTCTATATGTATTAATGGTATCCAATTTATCTCATGTATTAAACCAGAACTACAATTCACCACTTCAAAATGTGCAGTCCAGTCTATATAATTTATGATACTTCAGAAAAACTGAACCCCTTGGCTTCACTTGGACAACTACTTGTATCCCCTTGCTGTGCCCTCTTTCCATTTTCTATACGACATTGTTTTTGCATTTCATTCATAGAACTGCAAAACAACTTTCTTAGCTGTCCTTTACACCTACCCAATGCTGCTGACTGTGGAGGATATTGTAAAATATGATTAAATAGAGAAGAGAAACAGGTTGTAGCAAAAGCCCAACTTCCCCAGCTATATCCCATTACTTCCATGGGATTACTCCAGGCTCTGTCTAGCTGAGCCTTACGGACTGAAAGTTCATTGCTGTTTTGGGGTACCAGCTGTACTTCCAGACAACATCTTCCAGTACAGCTTTGTCTGAAAAGAATCTATGTTACATGCTCCATAAAACACCACCAGACACAGTAAATGGATGTGATATTTATCACAAAAGATTATGTCTAATTTGAACAGAAATTCTAATGTAGGTACATTCACTGAAGAGTCATGGTTGCATGTTCCACTTAACAGCAATAGTAGGAAAACAGCTTTCACGTCTGTGAGTATAAACTTTGTTGTTGTTGTTGTCCTGGTTTGGGTTTTTTTTAATGATAATAATTCTTAATATAACATTTTTCACCCCAAAGCAAACAGGCTCTGGGAACATTTGGCTAGAAACACAACAGACAGGCACTTGCAGGTCCCCAAGCTGCCTAAAGACAACAATCACACATTTTCATGAATTTGTTGCCTGGGAAAGAACCACAGGCAATAAATTCAGGACTATGTTACCTGTGGGCTATTTGATCTCCTTGCTTCTGAGGACCTGTTTATCTGTTTCAAGTGCAGGACAACATTCCTGGTTTTCCTCCACTTTACTTCCCTCTGCCTGAGATATCTTCCCTTTCTGCTTACGTTATTCAGTCTCAGCACTTGCTGAACTTTATATTCTGATTCAGGTGCAGCTCAAGGCCAAGTATAGGTAACACAAAACACTGTTGATGCCTTTCCACCACTGCAATAAGCAACCTACATCTCTTCAGTATGAATGTCAAAAATAGCCTCAAGTATCTGAATTTTACAGAATGTTAAGAGTCATATGTAGTATTCTGCTTGGTTTTTGAAGAAAGTTGGAGCTATGGAAACATGGAAGAAGATCTTTTGTTTATAATTCCTGCTAGAAAGAAGCAGGAGTGTGGAATGAAGTTTGTGAATTTTATGTATTATTTAGTTATAAATGATGCCCTGTGCACTCACTTTAAATGAAGAATTTTTTGATTCATTTCTACTAAAGATCTCAATGTATAGGACTATACCTGAGTGATAAGCAGTGATGGAGCAAATGCACAATAAAATGAAGATTCAGGAGTGAGTAAGAAAGGCATAGTTATCAAACGGATAAAAATTAGGAGAATCTTGCCAAGTTCTTTGCATGATGTCTGTCTGTCTCAGAATCTCCCCTTTTTACTCTAATGTGATTACAATGAACTGACATAAAATCTGTTTGCAAAGGAGTTGCCAACAACATTGCATCAGTTCTTTTCTTATATCCCTCCTGACCAGACAACATCATGGGGATTTCTGGGGACTTCTAAAAGTTGGGAGATTCTTACTGCAAGGTTTGGTTCACTTCTGAGGTATAAATTACAAATTCCTCTGGTTACTATCAGCTGCACCAGGGATTCACACAATGCCAAGAAACTAAAAACAGAGCAATAAAGTGTGGTTACATAATTCAAAAGGACATAAACATAATTTCACAAGCAGAAAGATGACCTTCTATCTAGTGTGACTATGGCTCAACACCATTTCCTTGCTCTAGACACACCAATGTCACCAACAGCAGAATCCCTTACTCCAAATTTTGGCTAAAAATGAGAACCTAATTTTCAAAGTAACTTGTGTTAAATTCTATGGCTCATGTAAGAGGCCAGGCATAGTCATAGATCCATAGTCCTTAATTATTTTGAAATATATTAGTTTATATTAATCTCAAAATAAATTCATTAGATTTCTGAAAGTTTACTCTCCACACTACTCTCCACACCTTATTCATTCCAGTAAGAAGTTGCAACGTGTTGTGTGCAATACATGTCTGCATATTTCACCGAGACAATCACTTTATGTGTTTTGTATTTTACTTAAAGACAGATGAGCAAAACAAGAAAGCTTTTCCTCTGAAACATTTACTGTACAAAGGAAAATATCGTATAATGTTAATATGTACCTTCTTTATCATCGTGGCGTATGATTGCATCCTGTATCATATCAGCAAGATGAAAGCAAACTCGTTGATTCTTTCCATGTTTCAGCTTCTTCCCGTGGCCCTCCCGTTTCTGGAAAGCTTTTTCCCGCTCGTAGTACGCCTTGATTTGGTCACAGCGCATGCGCTTGACCAGCCGCTGCCGCTGGCCCAGGGGGAGGGACTCCAGCAAGCACTGCTCAATTTCCATCTCATGGGTCCGAAAAACATTACATAGCTGGAAACAGCCTGAAAGGAATTAAACACAAGCAACTTTAGATCTTGCTTTCAAATGTGCCATGAAATCTCCACCAATTATTTTGTTGCTCTAACCGTATGCAAGTCCATCATGTAAGCTCCTCCTACTCGACTGACTACAGTTTATGTCAGTATCATTTACTTTTTGAAAATAACACATAACTCATAGACTACAGTCTATGTCATTGTCATTTACTTTTTGAAAATAATACATAACTCATTCCATTAAATCACTGATGCATTTTTTTAAAAGCTGACTCAGGCCATGTGAAAAAATGTGAATAGAAAGAAGTCTGAATGTTCAGTTGTGAGATGGGCAAAATACCTACATATTTCAGTACAATTCAAGTGGCTAGCATTTGCTTACAAACAAGAAACTACTAAGAAGATTAATTCTAGTTTGATGCCCATGTGTCTTTTTTATTCATTTTCATCTTGCTTTAGGTTGGCAAATTTCTGCATTCAGTGAGAAGAAAAACCATCATATCATAATTCTAATGAGTTCATTAGCATGCAGTGGGCACTCAGATAACTACCTCCTAAAAACATCAGTCACTTCAGATTCTAACCATGTGTATAACTTTTTTCTAATTTTTTAATTTTTTTGATTATATAGAGACATCAAATTGATCCTTCTAATGAAAGCATCAGACACTGAAATCTTCATGTGGAAACTATCACAAATGTGTCTTTGAATCAGTTATTCCTAACATTCACAGCACTTCCTTTAGGTCAGATTCCTTTTTTGGTTTTACCATTAAATATGGTATTTTTGCTGACATTGCAATAACTCTGTTTCCTCACTGTTTTATTTTTTCTTTTCCACTGGGAGTGAAGACAGAAGTGGAGAATGGAGTGCTGCTACTTGCTTTCACTATTATGTTACAAAAGGAGGCTAATGGATTGTCAGATAATTTTTTTCCCCAACTCCTTGGATGTGAATCCACATCCATCAACAACCTGCCCAGCATCTTGCACCCTGGCTACAGACCACCCCATCACTTCTGATTCTCAGGTTCTACTTTATGGATTTCCTTCATATGGAGGCTAGGGGCTCAAATTTGTACTTTCTAAGGGCTGACAGCAGCTCAGATGAGGAAGGTTTTCTCTCCACAGTTTGAAGTAAGACCTCTTGAAGGAAATGCAGACTCAATTCACCTTGGGTAGTTAAGAAATACCAAAATTAGCCTTACTCTGCAACATAAGAAACAGGTTTTTTCTACCTGTTTTGTATAGTCACATCATCAAAGGATCCCTCCCTCATTGAGGGCATGCCTGAGTACTGCTGACTAAATGACCACTTTGTTTTCTCCTTGTGGTTTGACATGTGTTTAATCTATTGAATTCCATTCAAACCCTGGTCTGAAGCCACAATTAACAATCTCCTGACAGGATTTTGTAAAGCTAATGTTATCACAGCGCATAAAAGCATCACAAATATTTATTAATTTTCATTTTAAAAAGAGACAAGAGTATCCTTATCTGCATTCTCTATAAAGGAAGTGATATTCTTTTTAAATTACTCACTGATTTTTGGTGTCCCATTCAAGAATTTTGTGTTCTTTTTTTAAAATGTTTTGGTTTGCTTTAAGGGCATAGTATTCTATAAACTATAATGTATCACAATTCCATAATAAAATATAAAATTGTAGTCTGAGGTCTGCATGCCAATAATTTTATAAATTCTATTTATAACGTTATATATTTATTTGCTAAATTATTTGTTATATTATTTCATAAATTACAGATAATACAAATATTATATATTATATAAAATATTACATATTTTATAATTTGTAAATTTACAACTATAAATTACAATCCATGGTCTCAAATCCAACTTCTCAAAACTGAGGAGCACATTTATCCAAAAAGTGCCCAGAGACTGTTTTGTTAGGGAGCACTATGACAGAAGCAGACACAGAATACAATACTACAGGTCAGTTTCAGTCAATTATTTTTAACATAGGCTACTCTCTCCCTATAATTTCTGTTCCTTTCTTAGCATACCCTTCTAGCTGGAAGAAAATGAGTTGTCAAACTGAGAACTGGAAACATGTATTGGCTTGCATTAAGGCAAAACACACACCCTTTCTTCTTGCATGTCAAAGCCAATAACTCCTGCTGTATAAAACAAAATTTTCCACTTGACCTTAAATTATATGTTTCATTCCATAGCAAAAATTATATGTTTCATTTCTTTTATTTCCTTGTTGGAAGACACAACAAAATGAATGGGTAACTCTGTAACACTGCAGAAGATGTAACTTTATTTCTGGGTTCAATCCCTGTGCTCAGAGCATTCAGTCCCATAGAAGAGCTACACTCAGACCATTCTCCTCAGCCTGAGGTAGTTTTCAATGGTATCTTCTTTTTCTTGTGATAAGACTGCAGAATAAGGAAACTTTAAATCTTTGCTATTAGAATTGTTCTGCTGTGTATAAAAGATTTCAGCAGCCAAGCCTTTAGCCTACACAGGCCTTTTGGCTTTTAACACCTTGAGTTGATACCCTAACACTTCTAAATGTGACTATAATGCCTGCCAGCAAGGCTCATAGCCACAGAGGGAAAACCAGCTCACTGTGTTAAACTGTGTTTGCCTGCAGCTGGGAGCCCACCTCTGCTCTGCTCATTCCTTCTCCTTCATGAAGGGAAGAAGGAGCAGCCATGCACTTGAGCTCCAACAGGCTGCAACTGAACTTGCTGTTTACATTTTGAAAACTCACCAGAGGCTGAGAATTGTGGCTATTGTCTTAGTCATAGCTGTAAATCTGCACTGCCTGCTGACCAAAGACTTTAATGGTATCTTTGCTTTTCCTCAGCTTAGCTCATGGGCAGTCTCTGTTCTTAGGAGGAACTCGTAGTGTTTGCTGCCATATCACAACTGAGACTGATGCAAGCTGTAGGACGTCTTTGCCATCACACTGCTCTCCTCTTCCAAGGCAAGAAATCAAACAAATCAGCTCAGTGTCTTGATCAAACACAGCACAACAAAGATGCTGTCTCACAGGCAGATTCCAATTTCAGGAAGGATGTTGCTAGCTTAGTGTCCTCTGCCTCTCCACTGGAATGACGTTCAGCTTGTATGAGTCTTTGTCTATTTGCCCTGTGAGGAACAGTGCTTGACTACCACAACTGGCCTCACATAACAGCTCCCAGTGTGTGGCCAGAGTCAAAGCAGTTCAGGCCAATTGAGAAAAGGACTCTTGATCCATTTGGTCACTTGTCTCAGCTAAAAATTAATGAATTGAAGATGAAATTTCTTTCCTCAGCTCATCTGGAACCTGATACATCCCAGATGAGATCAGTATCTGGCTGTGGATGTAACAGCTGCAGGTCAGCAACCTCATTAGATTAAGCCTAGATTAGGAAACACAGTATAAATGCAGACAAGGCAAACTGCCTGAATCAATCTTTCAGGTGCTCATCTCTAAGGAATGCACCATTGAGTCCAGCATCCAGCCAGTTTTAGAACCAGGCAGAGCTCTCCTCTATGATCCTACTCAGCAGAGGAACCGATGATGGCACAAGCGGCAGAGCTTCCTTCACACTTCAAGAGAGCTCACCTCAAACACAGGATGATTATAGACATGCTTCTGGAGAAAATTCTGTGGATGGCTTAATGCACATGAAGCATGGGGTAATTCACCAACACTGGATCAGATAACTTTGTCTTGTCTACCAGTCTTGAAAACCTCTGTTAACAGATTCTACAAATTGTCTGGGTAAACTGTTTAAGTTGCTTCACTGACTTCTATCAAAAATGCCTTGAGTTCTTTTGGTGGCCATTATCCCTTGTTACTATTGTCACTATTGAGAAGATTTCAGCTTTTTCATTTCTGCTAGCAATCCTGGTTGCCTCCCATTGCTCTCATTCTATTGCCTCAGTGTCCATCTTAGACTGGTGGGACCAACACCACATATTTGCAGGTGCAGTTTCAGTAGCCCCAAGCAGCAGCAGACAATAAGTTCCCTCTGTCTGCTGGCCAAACTCCTCTGAACATAGCCCCCTGTGTATTTTGTCCGATTTATCATCAGCACATACAGCTGGCTTCCATTCAGGTCTGTGTCCATTGTAACCCCTGCACATTCTTCAGCAGGACTGCAGCTCAAGTCAGTCAGTTCCCAAGCTGTACTGAGGTGTAGGGTTAGTCTGCCTCAGGCATGAAAATATCACTTCCCCTCTTGAACTGCCCAAAGTTTCTATCAACCCAACCCCCAGGATTAAGCTCTCCCATTTGAAGTATGCCAACTACTCTGTCCTAAGTGAGCATTGCCAATACCAACAACAGCTTCAGCTGTAAAGAAACCCTCCAGGAAAAAAATAGCTGCTAAAATCCACAACTTTATTCGGCAGATGTAAACAGTTACTGCTTAGAGAATGACAACTCAACCACAGTTAGACTCCAGAGAAAAGCTATTAGAGCCTCCTAAAAAGGTAACATGTGCAGCAAGTCTCTCCATCCTTTCATGCCCCATATATGGGAGGACTGGCACAAACTGCCATACTGATTTGGTACAAGAGCACTGTATGACCCCCATTCAACAGCAGAAAATAGATGGAAAACATGACCCCAAACAGAGCTGGTTTTGAGTGTGCTAGTCAGGAGGCAGTATGGTAAAGATTTGTGGGTAGGGAAAAAGGTTGCCTTCTGAATATATTTTCTTAAGAGTTTGTATCTCATGAAATAAGATTTCACATTTGAAGATTATTTCATGCATTTCTTGGCCCAGTGCATGACAAATTACACTAATGTGCAGGGATTCAATCAGGCCACTGTGATGGTCACGGCAGACTGCGCTGGAGAATACCTTGGCAGTGTCATCCATGAAAAACCTGGCAAGGTTTACTGGGATATTATTTATTTACTAGGATGTTCTGGACAAAAATTACTAGATTAAACATGATTGTCAGTGTGCACATAGTTTTAAGGTCTGCATCTTCTGTATAAGCACGATATAGAAACCTCTATAAAACACTGAAATATCAAAACCAGAGAAACTTTTACCATGTTACATTGATTACTAATTAGTACAGGACAAAGGAAATCATTTCCACTGTAACCAACAGAAAAAAAAAATGTTTCAATGATGCTTGCTAGCAAAGAGCTGTGTCATTGACTGGGACCACCATGAACCACAAGAAAGAGAAGAATCGCTGCTTAAAACAACAGCTTCATAAAATTTACTCACAGTTGGAGAGTATGACATTTGCATCACAAGACAAATTACAGTTTTGATCCTGCCTGCACAAACAAGAGATTTCTGAGTAAAGAGGAACAGTTTGCTTTGAATTGTCACTGGTTCTCACTGTGAAGATGAGAGAAGGAATGTTTTGTGACATTACAAGCATCAGCTCCTGAACAAAATGAAGACCAAAGGAAGGGTGATGGGATGTAAACAGAGAGGAAGAATGGGTACTGTTACAGAAATATTATTCCATCTTCTGAAGGTGATTTGAGCTCAAGTAACTTTACAGTATACTGGGACATTTTTTGCCGTACCTCTTTTCAGAAATCATATTGATATAGCTTTCCCTTATACTGCTTCTTATGGGTTTATGTCTATCAACTTTAGTCACTTGCTCTGGCATTTAAATTAGGAGACTAGTCATCCTAAAAAATTCACCTCAGATGATAATTCACATCACATGGGGGTGACTATGTCCCTAGGAGTTTATGATTATGTCACAGGTCAGGAGGCATTTCCAGAAAGTAAAGCTGAATGCCTACATACATGTACACACAGACTCACCTCTCTGCTCAGACGTACTTTGACGTTGCATGTGACTTTTCATTAAAGGCAAGCACACAATCAAACTGTTGACATTGCTTAATGCAGCAAGCCTCTCAAATACTGTGACATGGACTGAGGGCACATAATGCTTAAAATTACAAATTTTGAAATAATAAGAGACATGCTTATCTTTAGTTATGCAAACATGCTGATTTTTATGATATTTTAAACCATGAATAATTAAAGTTCTGGGTATTGGAAGGACTATGGTCATTATAGCATTGAAACAAAATATAGAGGGTTTAAAGTAGCTGGAAAATGGTAATCTGAGATTCTGAGAATGTACACTGCAGCCAAAACAATAGTCTTTAAGCAGGTTAATCTCACTAAAGGAAAAAGAGTAAAATAACCCTCCAAAATATATACTGTGTTTAGTTTGGGTCCTCTGACACTTAGCCCCTATCTCGGTCTATTCTTGCTAAAAATATGATATCAGCCCATTTTCACAACAGCAATTAAACATCTACATTCTAATTTAGATAACTGAAATTGTCCTGAATTGCGGAAAGATAAAATATATCAAAATTTCAACAACGTCAATAAATCTTTAAATAGATTAGCATTCATTCAACAAATTAAAAAGACATTTTTTCATAAAGACAGTAGTATTGTACAACAGTTTTAAAGCTGGCTAGCTAACCATAACCATTACTAACAAAGATAAGTGGGAAAGGTATGCAATGAGCAGCAAGTGCTTTGGCACTCACACATTCAGATACATGGATGGTGTAAATCAGTGCAGCTTCATCCGGTTCAAAAAGCTACATAATGTCCACTCCATGTTTGCTACAGAAGTCAGACCAGAAATTTAGGCACTGGCCCTTTCAGTAATGCACTTTGCTGTTACACATAATGACATTATTATACAGGAGGCTTTTTTTCTTCTACCAACAAAGCATATTTAGATTTATTATGTTGAATTAGAAATAACAATTTATGAGTATTTATGAAGCTGAGATGAATTTGATATGAAATCAGTGATATAAATGCTATAGCATAACTGAAATCATTGTGTCTGAACTGTAGATCAATGCATTTTACAGGTGCTCTCTTCAGAAATCAAAAGTTATTATGTATTTTCTACTGATCTTACAGTTTCCAAAAGAAATGTGGCTAAGAACAACCACAGGAAAGGCTGGCTTAGATTAAATCCATCTCAAATTGAAACATTAAGGTCAGCATCAAAATACTTGGATTTGAAAATTCTTTGTTCAGCACAGGGAAAATTACTTACCATTTAAACAGCCTGTCCATTACATTTATTAAGGTGTGAGTGAAGCATGGTGCTTGCAACCACTCAGCCTGACTTCCACAGCTGAAACCCTTCTGTCAGGTCAGTACAGATCTGCTCACTGTAGCAATGGACTTCATCCTTTTTCTTTTTTTTTTGGTTTTCCTTCCCACCCCAAAAGCAGATAATCATGAGGGAGCAGTATAACTATTTACCTTGTAAAGAATGTAAAGAATTCAATTAATGCCAAGTCCTCTGAGAATAAATTACATTGCAGTAAAGGAGCTGATGTGCTTCTCCTATTCTTGGCTCCACAGAGCTTCTTTTTGATGTAATTAGAAAGTTAGGGCTCTTAAATGACATGATATACAAAGCTTCCTCAATTTCTGCTTAACACCCAATTCTGTCTTTGCTGAAGAGCAATCCTAAGCACATTCAAGCAGCTACTCTCTTATAAAACCCTACTCCTGTACGCTGCTCTTCAAGAGCCTTTAGATGTGACTAGACTGGTAAGTAGGAACTGCAATCAATTTCCAGCTTGATACCAAGGAAAAGTTACTTATCAGATGTTATTTATCAACTCTACAAGCTTCCTAATAGACTCTATTATCTATCTATCAGCAATTCAGTGAACTTACACTGGCATTTTCTAAAAATTTATTATATTTAAATCAAAGAAACCACCAGTTTGGGATCTTGCCATTGTAGTGATATAAGAGAGTCTGAATAATACCTAATTAAATATAACAGAGGGCTCTGCACTGTCATTTGTGATTTATGCCATGTAGCAGTCTGTGACATATGGAGATTTTATGTTCTAGGTAAAATTCATTAACTGTTTGCCAGCTTATTCAAAAATGCAGCCAAACTGCTTGCCTGTACATTTAGCCTTCATTTAGCTTCATTTAGCCTAGTGTAATAAAGCACAGGTTTCAAATACATATGTATGGGGTTCTTCTCAGTTTTTAGAAACACAAAAAAATCATTTTCTTTTGTCTGTTTTTGATGCACAGGGAATTCACAAGTATGAATAGTCTGAACAAAAGTCTGTTTGCCCCAGAGCAGTAGTCCTCATCTGTAGATCACATCCAGAAACTACAGGAATGCAAGCAAAATGAACATACATGATCTGATCAAGCTCATACTGTTTATTTTGGTGAAGCTGCTATCTCCTTCTCTCTACTGCCATTATCCTTCTGTACTCCCTTGGAGGATGAGGCAAAGGTGCAATCTGGATTCCCACAAACCAAAGCAATTTCCAGCAAAACCAAGTAAACCAAGTAATTTCTCCTGCAAACATCAGAACCTTTTGTTCTGAAACAAACTAAGACAGCATTGTCTGCTCAGGAGCACAGGAGTTTCCAACCAGAAAGACTGCACAGTCTGAGTAAAACACATTAACCCATTCATCTCATAGAATATCACAGGTGGGCTTTTTGGAGATGAAAGTCTGTGCTCAAGGTGAATTCAGGGCTTTTTTGTAACCTCTTTAAATAATGAGTATTCAGACAATAGGTCAAAACACTGCTCTTTTGGAATTTAAGTAAGTTTTTAAGCAATCAGTCACAAAACCTAGGATATAAGTATTCCCCGACCAAAAACAAAGAAAAAAAAAAGAAAATGAGAAGGAAAAAAAAAAGCTTGTCAGTTAAATGTTGTACATCAGCTCACATTCACTAGTGAAGGTTCATGCAGAAAAATGAAACACATCTAGACAGCACAGCATATAGTCCTAGTTCTCCTTTGATTTTGCTGAGCTCTTGTGCTCTAAGATATAATTATCTATTTTTGTGGCTTCTAAATTTCACAGTGTCTATAATGAAGACTGCACTGCAACATAGGAGAAAGGTATTTTACAACATAAACCCAAAGGTGTTTATATATGCTCTAGTAAGTAGTAGGAGGGTATATGTAGGCAGGGAACAGTATTTGAGGATAAAAGATTTTGAAATAGATGAAAGATTGAACAGGAGATAGAACACACAATCTGGGGGCGTTTCATCTGCCCTATCTATTGGGACAAGATTCTAGATATCATCCATAGCCTTTGCCAAAGAGAGAACTAGTAGGGACACTTCAAAAACGATCCAGCGAGCTAAATAACAATGCTGTAGAGCATCAGCACTCCGATGCCTTTCATTGTTTATGAAGTGTAGATACACCCTCTAAAGCTTGTCCCACCAACACCTTATCTTTTGCTTGCAGCAAGGTAAGTGGTGCTAAGTGTGCAAGGCATTGCTTTTCACCCAAGCACTGTGGTTTGACTAGCCACAAAACCCCACACAGTCACTGCCCCACCAGCAGGACTGGGGAGAGAATAGGAAGGGTTAGAGAATAGGAAAAGAGAACTCATGGGTTGAAATACAGTTTAACAGGGAAAGCTAAAGCTGCACACAGAAGCAAAGCAAAAAGGAATTAATTCACTGCTTCCCATGGTTGGGCAGGTGTTCAGCATCTCCAGGAGAGCAGGACCCCATCATGCACAATGGTTACTTGGGAAGATAAGAAGACATCACTCCAAATGCACTCCCTTCCTCCTTCTTCCTCCCTACTTTCTATTATAAGCATGAGGTCCTGTGGTCTGGAGTACCCCTCTGGTCAGCTGGGGCCACCTGTGCTGGCTGTGTCTCCTCCCAACCTTCCATGCACCAACAACTTCCTTCCCACCGTGGTTGTACAAAAAGCAGAAAAGCCCTTGGCTCTGTTAGCCCTCCTCAGCAATAACAAAAACATCTCTATATTATCAGCACAAATCCAAAACAAAGCCTCGTACTAGAACACTGTGAAGAAAATTAACTCTACCACACCTGAAACCAGCACAAGAAGAAGAAGAAACTTATTTGTAGCATGCTTAAATTTCCTTGCAAGACTTGACATTACTTGGTACCTTGTGTGACAAGAGATAGTGGCTTGTAAACTAAACCTGACACACACATATGGTAGAAAAGCCACACTATAATTTCCAACCATAATGAAATAGCTGTACAACACTACTAGGCAATGTAGTACTCACTTGTTTGAATAAATCATGTCATGATTAACCTGGTTTTGAAACATTTTCCTGCAACTGGGTAACGGATTTGGAAATTATCATGGGGAGAAAACAGACAAGATGCATACACACAAGTAACATAATCACAAAGAATTTGTTTCCTTAGAAAGATCAAAGCAAAATATGCTTATGTGTTTCCCAATGCTTAATGGTAAAGCAGCTATTTTTTTTTTTTAAAGAAATAGTCCAAGTCCCTATGTCAGGATCTGAAGAGAGAGTTTAAAGCAATCAGAAAACAAAAGTCATCTGATTAACACTGACTACACTAACACATTTTTATTTTTACTATATATCTATATATAGACAACTCAGAAGAGAAAATAAAATGGTTGTTTGCACTAACTCTTACAACTTTTGGATCTATGAATTTATGTCACTTTTTATTTGGCATTTTCAGAAGCAAGCAATGTATACTTGTTAGAATAATATACTAATTAATGCTTGTCACTTGCAAAGCCCGGGAGGAAATAGCATCAGAATACTTGGTCATATTTGAAGAATCCAAATTGCTGTAAATCACACCACGAGCAAGTAAAACTCCAGAAGCTCTAAATCAGAAGGTAGAATGAGAACAAAGAACTGGGTTTGCCAAATGACAAAAAAGAAAGTTAAGAAGGAATAGATGAGAAGTCCTCCAGAAAATATAACTCCTTCTAGTCCTTCCACAGACCAAGCTGTCTTTATTTGACTGCAATACAAGACTTATGAAGTGACAATTAAGTTTTGGCAATAATAGTTATTTCCTTACAGGACATTAAATGGAGATGTAATAATGCATGGATCTCTAGCCCACAGTTTCAGGTAGAGGATAGAGAGAAGGAAGCACGTGCACCTGGGAAGAGATGCATTGGAAAATTCTTCCTGCCATCACAGTATAATATAAAAGTTTTGTTACACAGGTACTTAACAAAGTAGACAGTGAAAAACACTAAGGCTGTTGTTAATACTTGTAAATCTGAAATTTGGGAAAGTGAATTAACACATTAGTGCACAGTGAGAGGAAGCCAGAATTACAGCCGCTATACCTCAAGGGTACTGAAAAAGTTGAATGGCAGCAGCAACAACCAACTACTTGAATAAAGAAACAAAAAATCAGATTGTTTCAAAACCTGGGGCCATTCTTTTATCACAGACATTCTCAGATATCACTATTTTAGTCAGCAAATATGCCACGGCTCAAGAGTCATACAGCACACAAGAATTACAGAAACCATAGGAGAAAAACACATAAATCAAAATTTGCAAAAATCTGCATATATAAAAGCTAGTTAAGCATGATGTGAATCAAAAAAAAGGGAATATTGAGTATCATACATCATAGGGAGTTAAAAGTCAAAAAGGAAGCAGTGGTTCACAGACCCAGCCATAAGGACTGGCAAGCACACAGGAAAGGAAATCCTATGCCAAGTGAACTTGTGGTTCTACATGCAATCTAATAATTTAAAGAGATTAGTGTAAAGTAAAAGCAGATGGAAAAGTAGTTTACCACACAGTGGAGCTAACAAAAATTCTGCAGCAGAGCTAACATGTAGGCCTTTGATCACTGTTCTGTGCACATCAAGGGGCTGCCATCTCAGTTTTCAAATAGCAAGAGGATTGGAAACTGGCCCTTCTCCATTCTGCAGAAAGGCAACTTATCTGGAATATTGCATTCAATTCTAGACAGTCGAATTGGAGCAGTTCAAAAGAAACTACCACGAATAGTTTTGAGGCCCGAGGGACTGATTTATGAAGAAAGATGAAAAGAATTAAATATGCATAGCTTAGCTAAGCAGTGACTAAGGAGAGAAAAGTTAACAGAAATTTAAAGAGTGAAAGGGAAAAAGAAAGGTTATATACCATAAAAATGAGGAGAAGATGGAGCAATAAAATGAATTTAATATAGTGCAAACTTAGGCAGAGTACCAAGACAAAAGTAATATATATGGATGAGATTAACAGGTAAGATCACAAAATTCCTTGTTTGGTGTACTGAGTGGACAGCCACACAAAAGCAACAACACAGGCACAGCAGCTCTGTGTTTCTGACACTCAGGTCAGCTCCTTCACTCAGTTCTGAAATCTCCAAATCACCCTGTAAAGCTCCACCAAGAGAACCTCTCAGCAAAGTGAAGACCCAACCCATGAGAATTTCTAGCGTGTAAAGCCACACCCCTGGCATCTGAAAGGCTTCTCTCCCTTGCACTGGCAGGGTAATTATTGGGTATGTCCTAGGTAAGGCTGGCTAAGGCTAGAAGAGCAAGGGTGATTGCTAGTGAGAGCTGGCAATCAGATCTGATCCAGATCAGAGCTGGATCTTCATGGGTAAGTGAAAATGAAAGCAGTTTAGTGGCTTTCCTGACACCAGTGTTTACAACAGTCTCTAAGGTCACCTTCCACATCTACCATCAAGAATTACACTTGTGGCCATATATAGGACAGCTGTAGGGGCATGGAAACAGAAGTGAAGATAAGCATTATAACATTTGATTGTTAACATGTGCAGCAATGTCCCTTCTGGGTTAAATTAAAATGAGGAAATATGGTTAATAATTCAAAAAAGAGGAAGAAGAGAAGAGGAAAAAGAAGAAATTGAACAGCTTGATCTCACTTGACCAACTGAAAAAAAGCAGTATCAAAGGATGGACTCCTAGTCCACACATATCTTCAGGCACCTTTACTGAAGAAATAACTGGATGAACATAAACAGGTTTTAGAGATGTTGAAGAAACTGAAGTAAAAATTAAACAGAAATTATTACTGCATCTCTGACATTACTGCTCACAAGAAAGAAAAATGTCACTCCAAGACAAAATAAATCTATATATTTATTGCTTATTAAGAGGAATTAAATCATTTATTTTGCCTAAAAAGCTTTACTTTTCACAACTATGTCTATATGATTTACACATGCCACTTCTGCAACTAACATTAGTACTGCAGCTAACAGAATCAAGTAATTGTGTTGCAAGGAAAACAATGGAAAAACAAGCTGTTCAGTTCATGTGCAATCTGAATATAAAATGCCTCTCCTTTCACATAAAATGATCGTTGAGTAAGGAGTATATTGTTCTAACATTTTTAGAGCTTTCCGCAATAAGCTACCTACAAACAAAATTACTATTCTTCTCACAAAGAGAAAAAAAGAGGAAATTTCTACATGCCTGCTTTCCTCCTTTCTCAGTTTAGATGTCAACATTTACAAAACTTTTTGCAGGAGAAAGCTTTGATTCCTTTTATGGGAAAGGCATCACATTTGAAAGCTATCAATTAACTCTCCAAATATGACCTTAATACATTGCTCTATTTTCTGTAGATGCCTTTACAGGGTCCCATATATATTTTATGTGTTGCATTTCCTAACAGGATTTGCTCTGAATGGGACGACAGCAGGAGTCCAACAGCCTGAGGTGGCATGGCCCAGATCTCCTTCCTGTCTCTGTGCTCTGAATACTGTTTCCATCCCCTCTAAAATGACATATTGCATGAGAGACATTCACAGTAGGATTTACAAGAAAAGATATCAGGTTTTATCTCTTTCTTTTTTTTCTGAGAATAAGATTTTCTTGTTTTAAAATCTGCTATGAAATGAAAGAGAGTAAAGTACAGTTCCAACATGAATGTCCATATTCCAGCTGCATAAAAAGCTAGTAATAAATGACCAAGTGTTCTTCCACTGTGTGTGGTGCCCTCCTGTCCACATTCCTTGCCAGGTCACAGCCTTACATCAAAATGAGTTTTAAAGTGGACTTAGTCAGGGCTCTCTGAATCACCTTATAGATGGGGGGAAGCTGTTAGAGACTGTTGTCTTTCAATGTACTAGAATGGCACTGGCATGAAAACCAGTTCTGGCCATGCTACCTGCATTTGCTTTTCTGCAAGGGATACCACACTGACCCAGCTGTTGGCTGAAGGGATGTGCAGCAGTCAAAACTTGCAGATTTCTCTTGGTAGGTCTTATATGGCTGTTGTTTTCACTGAAGGCATTTTCTCAAAAGCAAACAAATGGAAAGTCTCTTGTAATAAACAAACAGCATTTTTCTTTAATTGGTGATGTTCTTCTATAATATATTAAATAACTTGCATTAGCACAACTCTCTATTTGCTCCAAATCAAACAAAGCTTTTGCTGAATTGATTATTTTCATTTGTTTAAGAACAAATTAGAATTAGTTCCATCTCAGATTTCACTTGCTTTGACATAATCATGTTTATGCTGTTGCAATTTGGATTGAGGTGTTAATTGAATTATTTAAAAATATTTTCTATTTGGTTTTATAACTTAAAAACCGTGCAAAAATCAGCATGATGCAGTATATTAATTTATATGAAACAAGAAAAATAAATAAATGTGATTATTTGCAGTAAGAAGCTACATCAGGATTGAAAAGTGGCTATATTGCCATAATTTCATAAATGGAAATAAAGAGGTTGGGAGGGTTGTGTTATTGGTGTGGGGTGTTTTTCTGCTTTGTTCCTGCAGCAATCTTCTCAAAAAATGTAATATCAGAGTCTGAAGCTTCACACATGCTGTGCCAATATGGTGAGAAAATATGGTACTTTGACCTTTATAATCTTCTTTCATCTGACTTTTAGGGTGGATAGCTTTCTTTGCTGTTTGCATAATAACTAGAAGAAAAAAGCTCTCCAAATACCAAAATCATAAGGAATTTCGTTTTTCACAGAAAGTGCTGATTCTTCTCTTTCCTGACAGATTTTTAGAGTAGTAAACAAAATAATGACAAAAAATAATTGATGGATGACTGTGATTTCCACTAAACTACTACAAATAGAATCTATTCTTAGTTGAATGCAAAGTTGGAAATGTTATAGTCTTTAGTTTTCCAAGTTAATAATGCTCCTTTTGCTATTATTTCAAAGGGTATTTTTCCAAATTTAATATAAATTAAATATAAAAATGCATCTTAATAAAATTATTAATTGCTATTCTATGTGGTTGGGAAAGTTGCTACTGTGAGGTAAGTTTTATTTACTGGAAACCCACTTAGCAAATTATTAGACTACTACTACAAATGTGCCAAGCTAATTGGCTTATTGACAGCTCAAAATACATTTTTCTAAGTATAACTTCCTATGTCTACCTATTGATATAAATATTTATTTTTTTATCTCTTTCCTTGCACCCAGTGTCATGAATTTAAAGCTTGTAAATATTTAGATTAGGTAAAAAAATAGTTAAAATTAAAAAAAATCATGTTGCATCTCTGTCATTGTCACATGAACTCAGGAACTGGAGAATAAAAATAGAGAAACATCTAACTGGTAAAGACATACTGGCATTCATAGGTGGTAAATAATATCCTAGTTTCCTGTTGGCCTGCACTTATCCTGTGATGACAGTGAGAGACATGGAGCTAAAAAGCATAATAGAAGCAAAAAATATTCTAGCTGTGGCTCTATTTGTATAAAGGTTAGTAAGATAGAACTTTTGTTCTCAACTGAATAATTAAAAACCTAGTTTTTTAGATATCTTTCATGACACCTGAATTATCATATAACTTTTTAAAAAAAGTTTGCACTTTTTTATATATCACTGATATATCAGACACATTCAGTCTGTCAAAATGGAATGCAAAATATCGTGTATTGCATTAGCATTCTCTGATACATTTTTACAGTAAAAGCTTCTCAAACAAATACCTTTCATCAAAATCTCTTTACTCCCCCAGACTTGCTTTATGTGCCTTCACAGACCTTAAAACTCCCAAGCAGTGGTTCATTTCAGAGAGCCACTCCTCCTGCTCTCTCAGGATTTCCAGGGCAGATGACTCCTGACTCTGCCTCCCAGTTTCATTTCCAGCAGGCAGAATCACTCAGCCATGCTAAGCATCTCATTTCAGTAACAATCTTAACCTCATGCCACAGGTCACAGTGTTATAAGCATGCACAAGGAAAAAGAATTTCCCCCTGCAGCCATGGAGTACTTAGCTCTGTTATTGCAGAAATAAACCATGACACAAGAGTTAGAAGACACTATCATGAACTATCAATGTAGATAAATGGGATAGGTGTTGAATAAGGACTGTCACAGACATCCTGCTTCTGTTTACAGCTCTCATTTCCACCACCTCCATATTTTTGCTATTTTTTCCCTTGAGCTCCTCATCGGAGGCAGAAGACATGCCCAAGAAGATGTGAGAATTCTCTGCGACACCAGAATATACAATAAATAAATTATTACCACCTCCTGCCTAACCCTGGTATAGAAGAAATCCTGCTCATGGGAAGGAGAAAACACTTCAAAAATTTTTTCTAGTTCTCTTATGTCACCAACCATCCAGTGTGACAGAACACACCTATAACCATCCAGTGTGACAGAACACACCTATGTGTCACTGTTACTTGGGTCATCACACATCCTGCACATGCTGCCACAGAGGTAAAGGGTTCCAGTGTCACAGACTGACTATAGATCTCCAATTCTTCTTTTCAGGCTCCTTTTATCTTGTTTGGTCTAAACAGTAACTCACTCTACTGAGGCACAGATCAAAGTTTCACAGGCTGTCTCACTGTAAGAAAGCTGATATGAAGGTATCAGGTTTCACCCCCAGTATTACTTCTTCATTCATAGGAGAATCAAGTTCAAGTCTCCATCCTCTGAAAACTGAAACTAATGTATCATATCACATCTTTCCCCCACCCTGTCCAAGCTCCATAAGGTTCAGATAGAGCTACCACTTCATGGATAACCCTTGCCATGTAATCAGGTCCTGAAGGTAATAAGGGATAGATTTTGAAGAAAATTATTATGTTTATTTTCTATCTTGTTTCAAATCCTGAATTACATTTATCAATAAACATCTAATTAGTATTTCCATTCCAGATCACTGTAGGTATTGGTCTGCCACATAGCACAATTCAGTCTGTTTTAATTCATACAAAGGATTTAAAGAAATTGGAAACAGATAAAACAGAAAGAAGTAGAAGCTGATGTTCAGTTTTATGACCCTAATATTTGGATAAATTCACTTGGCTTGGACTTCCACCAGGCATGACTGTAACTCCTTCTAGCAAGGTTTTTATTCTGCTTGCACTTATGCACCTCTACAGCATTTGCAGTGGAAATCAGACTCTGGAGTAACAAACTTAAGCCTCCTTGCTAAAGTACTGTTTTTCTTAGTTCCCTTTGCAGATCCCTCAGAGGAAGTCCAGGGCAAAGGTAGAAAACCACTGCCATAACATGTAAATGATGATATTTATATCATAACTAGATATGAAAGGGACAGAAGACAGTAGCAAGGTGCTGCCTAATTTGCAAAATTACATTCATTTGTACAGTCTGTCACACAAATCATCAAGACAAAATGGTACCCTGCAGCTGGCAGATAACATGTGATACTCTCCTACAAACCACTGCTCTCTTTTCTAAATATTCGCACTCACAGATTGCCAATGATAAGCTACCAGCACCGACAGGGACAGCTCTGAGCAGCAGCAATACTTGGCTGCAAAAAGGAGATGGGCACGAGTAGTGACAACATGAGCTGCTCCAGCAGGCAGACACTCATTCAGCTTAGTGTTAAATGCTGCAGGTGCCAGCTAAAGACAACATGATGGCTGCAGCAGGCACACTTCCAGAGTGTTACTGGGATGAAAGACCTCACTGGGCATGGCCCCAGAAAATCTGGTTTGACCACACAGCTACCCCTGCTCAGTGCAGGAGGGAGTATCCAGAGAACGGCGACAGAGCTGGAGAAGGGTCAGGAGCACAAGTGTTACGAGGATCAGCTGAGGGAGCTGGGGATATCTAACTTGGAGAAAAGGATGCCCAGGGGACACCTTATCACTCTCTGCAATTGTCTTAAATGAGTCTCCTCTCCCAGGTAACCAGAGATCGGACAAGAAGAAATGGCCTCAAGTTATCCCAGAGGAGGTTTAGATTGGCTATTAGGAAAAAATTACTTCACTGAAAGTGTGGCCAACACTGGAACAGTCTGCCCACAGAATTGGTCAAATTGCAATCCCTGGAACTGTTCAAAAAACACGTAGATATGGTGCTTGGGGCTGTGGTTTAGTGGTGGATATGGCAGTGCTAGTATAATGGCTGGACTCCATGATCTTAGAGGTCTTTTCCAACATTAATGATTTTATGAGTCTGTGGTGAACTGAAGAGCTTTCAAAGCTGGAGCTTTCCAGACAGAAAATGCTTGTGACTAGATGGTGACTAATGTAGTGAAGTATATCTGATTTTCACAGCCTTCGAATGGGAGCAATGCCATGAAAAAATGAAAGAATATTATTAAAATTGTACTAACATCATTGGAGAATAGCTATAGCCCTTCTCAGATCAGATTCCCACACCCAACTTCTGCAAAGATTAAAAAAAACCAAGATGCAAACATATGCAAAAGCCAGGTACATTGCACTGTAGTTCATAAAATACCAGCTTTTAAGTGTCATTAATTTGTGCCTTTTAGACATTTCCTCTCTACCCAAAGTAGTACAAGAGACAGTGCTCTGCCACCATGCTTCCTCTGGATCAGTGTATTTTCTTTCTGACACAGAAATCATTGGTGAAATGAGTTTAAAGCAAAGTGGGGTGTGAAGAGTCACGTTCCAAGCACTGTGAGATTCAGCTGCTCTCAGCACATCTCAGAGCACTGCTGGTGCTGCAACTGCGCACGCAGCCCTGGCCCATCTTTGGTCCCAGCTGTCTGCCAAACACAAATATCTGCAACATATTGGCATGTGAAGTCAGATAATAACGCTCAGGGGAGCATTGCAGAGGAAGTGCTTCTCCTTCACTAATTACAGGTGGAAATGGAAGCACTTCTGCCAATTCTGAGAAGCACGGGCAGTGAAAAAAACTCCTGTCAGGCTCCAGCCAGCATCCGTTGTCTCCTAAAGGACACTGCTTGGAAAGAAAAGAGCTATGTGGTAAACCACCCCAATCTACTCAGAATTCACTAATCAAAACTCCAAATCTGAAAAACAGGAAACAAATATTATTGACAAAATTGATGCTGTGCATTCACCTTTCCCTCTGCTGTGTTTTAGCCCTTCATCTCTGCAATCAATGCAATGAACATCCCAATTAGTCATCATTTGCTTCCTTTTAACAGAAGAACCTCAGGGTCATCCTGATATCTTTCCTATAGTTTCACTGAAGAGTTACTTATTTAATATGCTATTGACTTTCACATGCCTATGTAGATTTGCAACAATTTCACTGTAAGAGTTATTTTAAAGTGAATAAAAACCAAACAATACTTTTTTGACATCTTCAAGATAGTCATATTGCAAATTCCTCATTTGCATTTATCAAATCTCAGTACAAGCTCAAAGATTTATTCCTAGAATGCACCTCTAAAACTGTGCAGTCAAACTAATCTCTGCTTCTCTGCATGAACAGGGACTTGTAGCTCCCACTGGTATTAAAAGCAGTCCATACACCAGTCCCATTGAATGCAGACAAGAGAAAACCCATATAAATAATTTTTAATTGAATTACTAAAATACTTCCAGGGCACCTTAATTTCATATTAAGACAGCAAAGAACCACATTACTTGTTTATTAACTATAACACAGTGTTTTAAAAATAGTTTCAAAGTGTCCTTGGTACACTTAAGTCATCAAAAACCATGATCTAGAGAGAAAAACCTTTTACAGCAGTCTGCTATTTGACATGTAAAAACTCTGTCATAATAACTAAAGTCTGAAGTTTTCTAAGTCCTTCAGTAAAAAATATCTATGGCTATTGAGCTACTGCTGGCTGTCCAAAACAAGTATTTAAAGAACAATTAATTTCTCTGGTGTAAACCCTGCAATTTCCACTCAGACCTTGGATGCTTTCAAAGGCAAATCCTATAAGACTGATAAATGTGCAGCTAGGAGGACAAGCAACCTTGAAAAAAAAAAAAAAAAGCTGTTAGGAATTTCCTCTGAAATGAATCAAATACATTTAGCATAGATCCCAATTTCAGGATGTCTTTAAGGAGGCAAGCTTGCATGATTCAAGGTTAAAGGTTCATTGTTATTTTTTTAAGTCTGTCACACCAAATAGCTAAATATTCTGACAAGGAGGGGATACAAGCATTTGATCTACAGTAGATGATGAGCTGGGTTTGCAATTATAAAGCTATTCTCATTTGTATATCCTTGCAAAGTGTGAGAGCCATGTTCCAAGGTTGTCCTTAAAGGCGTCCTTAACATAATGCTGTCAATGACGTTTCTTCTTTTCGGACATTACATTCTTTGGTGATTAATTTAAACAAAAGTTTTAAAAGCTGATCATTACGAAGTTCAGAATGAGAGCATTATTTTACACACAATGAACTTATCTCTGAACAGAGGAGAGAAAGAAACACTGAGCTCTGCCTGTATATTCACATGCAAAGTAACAACTCCCCTTCCCCACTACTATGTTGACATCATGCAGCATCTGCATTCGACTTTTTGCATATGTAATGAAAAGACACACCTCAGAAAATAAAGATAGTTTTAAAAGCAAAATAACCATTTTGTTACTTACAGCATTTGATAAAATGGTAATGAGACATTCTTTCATCTCAGGCTGTAGTCTCGCTACAGGTTTCAGCATTCTCTTCTGCTACAACTGTCATGCCCAGAAAATGCATTATTTAAAGCCCTTCCTCAGGTATCCAGTACACCTCAGAATACATTATTCAGCACAGTTTCTGTTCCAGGATCTTGCAGAGGCTTCCAAGTCACCCTCACCCGGCTGCCGGAGTTACGATAAACCTCTGTGCGTCTTGAACCATGACTGCTGCACGTGCTATTGTAGCACAATTGATTGACAGCGCTCCTAATCCCACATCCCCAGGAATAGAAAGATTTAATTGGTGTGCACTTGCAGCCACATTCTTCCAGCACTGAGGTGTGCTGCTGCACTGCGGCTTTCACAGTCCTGCCAGTTAATGGCTTTTCAATAGCTTTCAAATGGCAGCAAACTAAGCTTGATGAGTGGGCTCGAATGAAATAGCAGAACAGGGGATCTTAAATTTTATTTGTGCATGTTGTTCGTGTGCCAAATGCGACCAGATTTTTAGCTAGTACTAAACCAGGATTATTTTTAGTTGCCACCAGTTGCTGTGTGAATAGGAAATTGATATAGGTTTCCAAGAATAACCATCTTTTAGCATCACAGATAATTTTTCAGTATATTATAAGGTAAAAAATCAGGATAGAGCTTACAGCCATCTTCAGAGTCTCATGGTTTATGCATGGATTAATTCACATTGAGCTAAAAACATGCTTGTGTGTACATTTCTTGGTATGTTCCTGCTCTATCATTTCTTTGTATTGCAATGCATCTTTTTCACAGATGGAATATTTATGTCAGGAGACAAAACCTGCAAGCTCTGCATGGTTTGTATCATGATTATGCGCATGTTCTCTAATGACATTTAAATTACTGATTGTAAGAGAAAAGCCTAAGAAAATGCATCACTAGGAACAAGTCCATACAATTATTTATCACACTGTAGAATAACAAGTCAATGTACACTGACGCATTACCCGGTTTCAGATTAAGGGCACACAAAAGGCAGACCTGCATTGTATTTTAAACACCCAGGCTGCAGCATCCTCTGAGAACAATTTCTGCATTACTTTGCCAGGAACAGTTATCCATGAATTTGGCTACTACTTCTGTGAGAAACCTACAGCTGAACTGCAGTAAAATATTTTTATAGTATCAAAAAATAATTTAAGAAAATTGTACTCAGTGAAGACCTCCATTTGCTTACCATGCATCATGCTTGCCACAGCCAACACTTCACTGAGTGAGAGCTCTTGTAAAGGAAAACTGATAGCCCAACCATATTTAAATCTTTTTATCATCTGAAAGGATTCTCACCTACTATTTTGTCAACATAACATGTTAACAGCTACAAAGTGTTAAAAGGACTCCAAAGGAAAAAGGGTCTAACTAATTAGTGAGGATCACTAATTCAGATTCTATTAACTATTCTGCAAAGTTCCCACAAGAGCAGAAAGATATATATTCACAGGCTTCCAGTGATCCATTAGCAAAACCCTTAGGTGAAATCTCTCAGCTCCTAATAGCCACATATTTCACATCTGGTTTTAAGTTAAATATGCACAGCAATTCTTTTGCAGAACTAATTATTTAGGTGTTTTGGTTTTCTCCCTGAAAACGTAGTTTTCCACAAGAAAATGAAAAAAAATCAAGAAATAACCAGGGGGACATAGGGATAAACTATATAAAACAGAATACAGTAATTACATTACCATGGAAACTTTTTTTGCTGTAAAGCTCAGAAGTCCAAAGTAATTAAATCTATTCAGACTGTTTTTCACACCTATACAACACAAGCCCGGTTTGGGCCATATGGCTTATAAAATAAACATACAGAGTGTTTTAAGAGGCAATGTTAGTCATAGTTCATGAGCAAGTGTCAAGTAATCTGACAAAAAGGCCTTTGAGCAATACTTTTTGGTGGAGACATTCCTGACAGGTTCATCTCTGGTGGCACTGTCAGGCAAACAGGCTGCCATGTCTAATAACATCACACTTCACCATCCCACACTGGTTAAAGCCAGGAGCACCTTGGTTAACAATGGTGAGTGAGAGAAATGGACAAAGGATGCTTTTCACCTGACAGACATGAAAGGAAGAAAAAGTACCTGATTTTGGCTTGAACAGAATGTGAAGAAAAAGTATTTGGATCTGTCTCATTTTAGTTTGTAATGTATGTGATTATATATTGAATTGCCATAGTAAAAATTTAGGATGGTGGAACTTGGTAGAATTTATGTGACAGGCTAGACTACATCCTCCATCCTGCAAGGAATGAGAGAGAGAATTCAACAATGCTAAGCTCAGGATCCTGCACCTACATTGAGGCAGCCCTTAGTATCAATACAGTCTGAGGGATGAAGGGACTGGGAGCAGCCCTGTGGAGAAGGACTGGGAGTTACTCATGAAAAGCTAGACATGGGCCAGCAACATGTGCTTGCACCCCAGAAAGCCAACTGCATCCTGGGCTGAAGTGCAGGTGTTAGGAGGGTAGGAGCTGCTGCCTATCTCTTGTCCCCAACAAACCTCTCCTGTCGAAAAGCAAGCTGAGTGAACATTCAGGCAATGCAGTCCAACCTCCACTCAACACTCACCACAACTGGCTCAGCGACAGAGGCAAGAAAGGCTCTTTTGCAAGGTTTTATTCCAGCGGAGCAACACAGTAGCTGAAAGGTAACCTGGCTAGAAAGAGGAGGAGCCAGGTGGAGCAGGCAGCTTGAGAAGGGGAAGGGTGGGGGGCAGAGCTAAGGGCTGGGCAGGGGGACCTGGCCTCCAGGGAAGGGGGGTGGCACCAGGGATGCCAAGCCAGTGACAGGGGACAGGGGAAGGAGAAACCAAAGGAAGCTGTGACACAAGTCCATGGGGGAGTCTGGTTTTCCCCTGCGAGGGCTAACTCTATGGTGAGTAGTTACTGATGTTTCCAAGGGCTGAGGGCTTGAGGATTGACTAAGGGAAGAGAGTTCATGGGATGCTACACTGGGCTGCTTCAAAAGAAGTATGGCAGGTCAAGAGAGGTGATCCTGCCCCTCTCCTCTGTCCTTATGAGACCCCCAACCCTGGAAACATTCAAGGTCAGGACAGACAGGGCTCTGTGCATCCTGATCGAATTGAAGATGACACTGCTCATTGCAGAAGAGGGTTGGATTAGGTGAATTTAAAGGTCCCTTTCAATCCAAAATGTTCTGTGATTCTACATCCTTTACAGAGAGCATTTAGGTACAGGACAGATTCTTGAATGCAGCAAGCTGTTGACTTGATATTTGCATCAGACAAACAGGGAGCAGAGCTGTTCTCTATATGCTCTGATTTCTTCTCTCCTAACATGTCCATGTCATCAGGGAAGAATGTGTGACTGTTTGACAAAGGAGGGTTGCACTGCTACACCACAGCTTGGGTCTGTGCCCTGCAGCTGGACTGTTGGACTTATCAAGTCCATGAGCAGCATGTACCCACCTGCAGCAGGGCACTGTGCCCTTTCCCATTCTCCAGGAGTCTGTATGCCAAAAATATATGGACAGTTACTCAAGTAAAGTGTGAATATTGAATGGAAAAAAGGCACAAACTTTTCAAGAGGTGGCACCTGGCAGATGGCAACCTCAACAGCCCTTTTATTTTAGAAAACTGTGTTGTTTTTGTTTTAATTTTGTAACATAACTAGTTATATTATGTGGGTAATTATCATTAATGGGTTTTGAAAAACAAGTGAAAGCATAAATGTAAAGAAAACGTGGAAAGCAATGTATATTGCTATCAGCAAGAAGTTCTGACATATTGAAGGGCAGCATCAAAGGGAATTAAGAATAGATAACTGGAAATGCAGAGACAGGGCGAAACTTCAGGAGAAGGGGCAGCTAAACTTGAGGTAAAAGGGAGTCACAACAGGAATACATAAGAAGCCAAAATCTGTTTCACCTGCTGGAAAGACATTATTTCCAGTGCAATCTTTTGCTAGGTTGGAGAGAAAAGGAAGAACAGAGAAGAAACCATGGTGGTGGGTTGTCCATGACATAAACAAAGATTTCAAGTGTAAGAAAAAAAAAAGTTTTTTGGAATGAGTATGAAGGAGGGAATACTCCATTGTCAGTGATTTTACAAAAGAAATCATACAATTTGTTTATTCACAAGAAAGAGATATTAGCCATGTTAGGTATTCTCTCCTGACTGAACTACAGCAAAAATTCAAAGAGAAAAAATATATAAACAACACCTTACAATCTGATCATATAAACTATGGAATTATACATAGACAGGCTCTGAGGGCATTGTATACCTAGTTTCTCTAAAGTAAAGGCAGCATTGGCAGGTTTTCAATCACAGCTCCAGTGGTTCTCTAAAGACTACACCAGTTTTTAAGTCTACAAAAAGGCACAAATGGTTTTGAGCTGGGGACAAAGACTGTGCTGGTAATAAATCTGATGATAAAACACTTAATGTATTTGATTTTGTCCAGCTCAGCAAAAATAGAGATAAAATAGAGTCAAGGTCAGAAAACAAGATCTATTTCGCTCTTCTAGAAAAATTCCTTGCCACCTCTCCCTATAGAGAAAAACAGCCAATTTTGTTCTTTGTAGAAATTCAGCATTCCATGAAATTGCAGAGTTAATTAAAGAGAATCTGGAACAGGTCAACCATCACTAGGATAGTTCTGTTTCTTAGGATAAGCACCCATCTGGGATCACCATCTCAGAGTAGACACTGCTTTCAGATCTCAGTTTCCATGGCTCAGACCTTGACTTAGAAATGCACCTATGAAGTGCTTCCTAAAACAACCAAGCAAACAAGAACATTTTAAAATAAGGTTTTGCTGTCAAGAACTGACACACTGTATTGTACTCACGTCATGTAAATATCTTGTTGCTCTTCCAGTGTCTCCTGGTGTCACAAACAATTGAACATTTAATAATTTTGACATCTTAGTATTTTGCAATTCACACATAACTGAAAGATTTGATAGAGGTGCACAGAACTATCCAAAAGCAATTTGAATAATGAGAAAAGCACTGTGACTACTGGTTTTAAATACATGACAGATGCTCCCCATTTATGCCATTTTTGCTCAGTGCAGCAAAGCTTGTTATATTCCTTCAGATGTTATAACTTCATTGCACTACTTATGGGTTTAAGACTGCAGACAAAAAAAGTGGAATGCAGAGTAACATTGACATGGCTCATATGTTTTGACAAGTGATACTGCTTAGCAATCAAACCTTGGCCATTCTATCCAGCTGCCAACAAGCCACTCTTCAGATAACATCTGGTAGCTCTATGCTTTCTCAGGAAGCAGGGATGAGCCCTAGCAGATGTAGATACTTAGCAAGAAGGACTCTGTACTAATTTTCTCTACATGAGTCACAGCAGAACAAACACGGCAGTTTCTCCAAATAAATTTTTCTATGAACTTGCATGTCAGATGGATGTGAGGTTTGCTACAGAGATGCAGCAACAAATCAAATCTAATCACTCAATCACTCAGCATGGTTGACCTCTAGAGGACCAGATGATTTTATTTTTCTCCTCTCTCTTCCCTTCCTCTAACTTTTGCACCCTTTCCTTGTTTTTCCATTTCACTGGAAATGCATCAATTTTTCAGGAAGCTGGCAATCTTCCTCCCATTCTTCTACCTAGAAATTGAGAAAAATGAAAAAAAATCCTTTTTCTTCTTACCCATGTACTTTTGCAACTGAATGTATACGGGTGGACTAATCTGTAACTATTCTTTAATGTATTGAAAACAGGAGGTTAAGATCACAGAATATTATCACCCACAACTGATGAAGTTTGCAAAATTACCAGTAGAAACCATTTGAGAGTATTACTCTCTTCCTGCCACACCCAAAATGACTCTTTTTTCAGGCTGATAGTAGGTCTGTCTAGCAGTCCCTTAACTGGATGAGATGAAGGAGCTCTCACTTGCTGTGGGAGAGCCTAGAACAGGGGCAATAACAAGGCCAAATACAAGAAGAAATCCCAATAGTCTCATATATGATTAGGCTTGTTTGGCACCAGTACTGACTCGATAATTAACTTCTTCATTACAATGTGTGAATATGCTTTTTTAAATTAGATTTGTCAATAGATTTGATGAAAGACTGCTACAGAAAAAAACTGCTGCCACTTTACATGCAAAGCCCCTTACGAGACTGAAAAGACACCACCAAGACATGAGAAAATGATAAGCAGAAAAACATGACAGCCATCTCAATGCCAAGACAAAAAAATGAAAAAAATCCCTGAATTTCCATGTAAAAAGTTATTACATGGTCAGATAGATGTTTTTTAAGTTTAGAATATTTGAGAAAGAAATAGGCAAGAAGACTAATTCAATGCAACATGAAAAATGTACTGCTACCCTCTTGATAATTAGCAAATGTGATGACCCTGTATTGTATCCCTAACTTTTTTCTTTTCTAATTGATTTGAGAATTTTAAAACCAGGAGACAAATAATTACAATACTATCAGATACATAAAAAGTCAAAAGTAGACCAGAGAAATTGTGTAACCTTTATCAGAGCAAATGTTACTACAACATAAATCTTGAAGTATAATTAGGGAAAACCTGAAAGGACAGCATAAGGAGTCCTCAAGATAGAAGGTATTTGTAATTTAGGAAAAAATTAACTTGGACAGCTGCAAAAGCTAAAGTGATAGAATAAGACTCTTCTGGGACTGTAGGACAGAACAGAGGACGGGCAGGCAATTTCAAAAATTTTAGAAATTACTCTAATACTCAGTGTCCCAAAGGGAAAAAAAAGAATTGATGTTGAAGATTTGTAAGGGGTGCTGAAGTGATAGTACTTTAAATTTGTCAACTGTGTCATTCCAAAAACCTACCAAAACAAAACCACAGGTACCATATGCTGTACCACGTGCTGTAGACCAAGACCAGAATCATACCACTTCTTTTCCCCAGCCTTTCTGCACTTCATTCTTACTGTAACTCAGCATTGGTTGTTAATGCATATTTGGCTTACAGTTTTTTCTTATGTAGCACAGAGAAAATGGGAGAGAAGGGGTATAAGGTGCAGAAAACTCCACATAACTTTTATTAAATTGACTGTATGTGCACAGTGTAACAACATGCAGCTGGGTGGTCTCTGCTTCTGCACCTTCTTCAGTTTCTAATGCACATATTTACTTATTTCCTCTTTTTTTTCTTTGTCTATGTCAACATGTAAAGAATTCATCATCCTGACCACAAAGACCAGGTGAGAGTCCAACTTGATAAGAACAATAATCAAATCAAAGGGTAAGATAGTAAGAACTTTTGACATGACATAGGATAACATGATATTGCTTGAAAATGATATGGAGAAGTCCATAAGCTCACTGAACAAGAGAGGCATGCAGGATTTACTGTACTCTGAACCAGTGAGAGATGAAGAATCTACTGCACTCTGCTTGAACATAATAGAACTACATATTCTCAAACTAGCAAAGAATGGAGAAGAAGTTAACAAGAACTCGGCAGTCGCTTTGGAAAGAAAGGGGAAATAAGAAAAATATATGAAGAAGCAAGGAAACAGAGGTATAGTAAGATGACTGCTAAAGGCACTGATTTATAGATGTCCAAGCAACAGTGAGAAAGAAGTAAATCTATATGATTTTAATTACATTATCTGAGGTCAAAAAAAAGGGCATTCAGTGAGGCAAGTTACAAACAAAGGCAGTCAGAAAGATAGTGGAAAAGAACTTCTTCCCTGTGAGCAGTGGACAGGTCACAGCTGAGACGCCAGTGATCAAGAACAGTAAAAGGGAGGATTCCCCAAACACAGGTTAAGAATGATGTGAAGAGCACTAAGGATTAATCAATAAACACAAGATGCTTGATAATCAGTTCCTTCAAACAGAAAAAAATGAAATACTCAGTTTAGATCTCTGTGTTTTGTACAAACACAAATAATAAAGGCAAAAGCCATCAAGTCAGCAAACAGCTGGTTTACACATGACCCAGTAAAGAGTAAGGCACCTTTGTACAGTTACTGCACATACCCCTAGAGCATCAATAACCATCAGCACATTTTGAGCTGAACTTTGTTAAAATTCAGATAGCTGAAACACTGTTTTCCTATTTTATAATAATATATACTTTTTATATTTCATTCCCCGTGATCTGAAAACCTGTGGAACTTATTCTTAGAGTACATTCACTTTTTTCTCCAATGGCTGGCTGTTCATAACAAGAAGATTTATTTCTTTGCTCTCAAATGAACTTACTCTTTTAATTAAACACTGCATTACAAAAGTAGTTATTATTTTAATTTTGTTTTCTTGAAAATACAGTAGTAATTACCTTTAATTTCAAACAGAAAAAGACACTTGAGAAGGTAAGAAAAAGAAATGTACAAGTATAATAGGGTTAAACACATCTATAAAAAAGAATTATCCAGCAAGGTAAATCATGTCATCCTAACCAATTTATAAGGCTTTCTTGTTTAGGTTTTTTGCTTTAATTTATAGCAGAGTTTTCCTTCAGAAAGAAAAGAAGCATTCACTACCTTGCCATCCTGGCAGAGGGCAAAACTGCACAAGAAATCATTTCCTTCACCCATTAGCCAAAACACCTTATGCTGAAATCTGCATGGATTGCTATTTCTAGGCTGTAAATTCTTAGAAGAGAAAGCCACACAAGTTGGTGTTGACTATAAACCACTCTTTGATTCTTAGACTTTGACCTCAAAACCAGCAGGGGTTCTGTCACCGCCTTCAAAGGATGCAAAGTGAAACACTTAAAAGCGAATGACCTAAGATTATTGGAAAATGACATAAATGAGCTATCTTGGAAAAAATAATTAGCAATTATGCATAGCACACCAAGACTAATTTGCTTAACATCTCCCAAATGCTCCTGTTACAGTTGGTGTTAACTGGAGACCATGCATTTATCCATTTCTCAGTGTCTTTGTCATTTCAAAACCACTTTTCCTTATCAGTACCAGCATATTTGTCATATTTGAGGACAACATAGCAGTAGGTAATGCTGATTTGACTAGAGGAATCAGTGGGATTTTTTTCACCAAATCTAAGTTCAACCTCTCACTGCCTTGGCCAAAGTCAAGAGAGGATCATCACCTTTTACTATAAATCCTTATGGATATTCCATCTATATAAATTAAACATTTAGTTGGCATAGATTTATTGAGTTAGGTTCTGTATGTCTTAAGGAGAAAATAATTACATCTGCTAAAAAATATCAACATCTGCTAAACATAATTATAGTGTCTGAATGTAACACACATTCAGAGTATTTGCTAAGGACAGTTTTGAATTAGAATGCATTCAAATCATCAGAAGCAAATTTCAAAAATGGACTTTGAACATATGAAAACAGATATAAAGGCGTAGCACACATGCACACCAACAATAAGATGGAAAGTTCAAATGTTTTTTCAAAAGTAAAAGTTTTTTATTGTGTGTTGCTGACTTTTTTCTCCTTTGGACAGGAATACTATACAAAATACAGAAGACGAGTTATAGACAATTTTTTAAGGTTCAATCTAAAATGCACAGCCACATTTAGAATACTTCAAAACTGGCATAGCTTAAGAGTGAGGGTCTTTCAGAGACTAACTAAGGAGATAATATAATCCATATAAAGGATGATAGAAAAATATGATTCAGTAGATACAGATTATTTCACAGTGAGCCTGGGGGTGACAAGGCAGGTGAGAAGATTTTCTTCACTGCATTAAGGTGCTGCTGATGGGCATATGAAAGATAGCAAAGGGACACCGTATCTCAGGAAGGCTGAGGAACTACAACCTGCATAAATGACATGAATATACCCCAAAGAATTATAAATCTGACTGTAACCCCTGCAGAGACAAAAAAATCAACCAACCAAAAAAAAAACAAAAAACCAACCAAACAAAAAACTCCATCAAAAACAAAACAAACACCCCCTGAAAGCTGGTGCAATTACATGAATGCAATCTGAGACATTAGATAAAAAAGTAGTGTCCTTAACAATGCAGCTCAGGAAATCTGCAGCAAATGAACTGGATAGAAAGAATGAGGGTTTTCAGATTTCAACTTTTTTGAGAAAATAATTAATAGCTAATTTTTATTGCTTGTTGTTTCCTCTTTTTTTTGAAGCTAAAACCTATTTTGCATGTTGTATTTCTGTTTACAATTATCTGAAACTAAAAGCAAGTCCATGGTAGCTAGCCAATGTCAAAGAACTCCACATTAGTCAGCACGATAATGACTTTAATACAGGAGGTACAAGATCTCTGTTTAGAGCACCTAAGTTGCCAGCATAGGCAAGCACACCACGACAAGCCACGATGGCTACCTCACATTGTTCTCACATTGTTCCTCAGAGGAGCTGCAGCCCCTGGCTCCCTGGTGATCCTCCACCTGTGAACCGAGAGCCCTGCAGCTGCCCAAGGTGCTCTCTGACATGTTGCAAACAGTAACAGTGAGTGGGAAAAGACCAAGGAGTTCAAAAATGCTTTCCTTGAAACAGGTGCATGAAAGGAGCAAGGTGCACCCAGATTGTCTCATCTATTAAACATAGAGCTCCTACTGCTCTTCTCCAACATATGAGCCAATGATAAACAGCTGGAAGCTACCACCTTCTTCATAGACCTTTTTCTTTCTCTTGATTTTCCTCACACTGTAGAGCAGAAAAGGAAATGCTTTCCTCCCCAGTTATGGCTTTTTAAAGTCCAGCTTTTAAACAACCACTGTTGGGGGTTTTAGCTGTTCTCTGATTTGAGGCAGTTTGTATTGTACTCCTCTGGCTTCTTTTCATACAATCATGTCCTGGGGAGTCGACAGTTCTTTTTTCCTCTTTTATCAGCAGGATACCAAGAAACGGTAATAGAGGAGAATGCTGGCAGCAATGAGGATGGCTATCAGAGAACTGAAGGCAAGGAAATGAGAGGGCACTCAAGGTGCACTGCTTCCAGTCCTTGTGGTGAGGATGCCCTCAGTCAGTCACAATGGAAGAGAAAGGAAAATCCACAGCTGCTCGCTCTGCCCTGCCACCAGCTGCTCCAAACACATCAAGGGTAGAGAAACCAGAGAGAAGGGTGAGCAGCTGCTGTCAGCTGTAGGGCTCTCACAAGCACATCCATCAGTCCAGCTCCAGTTGGCCACCCCTGTGACACCATCTGGGAGGGCTGCCTCAGGACTGCAATGTCAGACACAGCAGCCCCCAGGTGCTGGCTCAGCCCACACACAGGCACACCTAACACAGCAGCAGCACAGGGAGGGCAGGCAGAGAGGTACAACTGAGGTCTGCAGGCCCATGGCTCACAGTGCAGCTCTGTGTTTTGCAGACTGGTGGTATCTTATCAGTCCTTGACAATGATATTTGATGGGAATCTTGCTGAAAGACAGAGGAGCAGACTCCTGTCCCTACCAGACACCTCCTAGGGCAGTGGGAGGCTGGAACATAGGAACAGGCAAACCTGAGTGACTGCAAAAAGCCTTGGTGGATAAGGAGGGGCAGAGCTGTGCCTGACTGAAATGAGATCAGAGCTGGAGAGCACAGCAGTGCAACAGCTGAGGAGCTGCAGCAGCAGTTTCTATCCTGATTGAATTTTTTTTCTCTCTAGTGAAAATCTGGGAGAGAGACCAGATATTTGACAGCAGTAAGGTGAAGAAAATCCTGTTTTGACATGCATTAGCCTGAGACAAAGTCTTTGACTTTGCATGATATTGCCTCACATGTTAGCATTTTCTTGTCCAAGCTTCATTTTCCACTTCATTTTCACTCTTAAAGTCTTCCAGAATCCCTGACCTTGATGCCTGCACTCTGATATTTCAGTGGTTTGATGTCACTGAGTTTTTAGTTTTATTTTCATCCTAGTATCCCTCTTAGCCAAAGAAGGAGGCAGTTCCTCCCTGGTAAGGAGCTTATGCTTAGCTGTTTTGGCTGCTCACTGTGTGGCTATGTACCAAGGTCATTCATGGAATATTCATGGAATATTCCTGCAGATTACAATGTTAAGTTAATAACATACTCTTCTAAAAATGAGCATGTCTACAGCACATTTCCTGTATCTCTTTGGGCCTTTTTATAAATATTCATACACATAAATTACAAGGAAACTCTTAAACAAAACCTGAGGACAGAATCTCTTGTGTAACTTGCTCAAACAGTAGGTTTGTTGTGTAGAGAGGATTTGCTGGCAAATACACACAGGCTACTGTTTGAATAGGTAATGTCATGGTCCATCTACTGCTCTTGGATGACCCAATTGTACTTATTTCCCTGTAGGAACACCACAAAGAACATCAGTGTTCATTTTTATAGAGTATGAAGTATTCAAGAAGAAAATCAGTGTGGGAGCTAGACTATATTCCTTTCAGTTTCTGTTTAGATCTACATCTGAAAGGAATAATAACCCATCAAGGAAGACAATTTAACTATGACAATACTGAAGTTTTGAAAGGCAGAAAAGACTCTCTCTGGCCTTGCAGCTTCTCTGTTGATAAACTAGGTAAGGAAACCTTAGTTTTTTTCAGATGATCTATGATTTAACTATACCTGAGAGATGAAGAACAGATGGTTCACAAATAAGATTTACATATCAAGGGTTTGCTTTGCCAAACAAATAACTGACATCAAAGTTTTACATGAAAATGGTGTTAAAATATATGGAAATTTCAAGAGGAGTACTGAAGAATTAAATCAAATTTTATGGGGATCAAATATTATCAACAGGACATTATTTTCAAGAAGCTGAAAGCAAAAAAAAAATTAATAGAGAGCTACATATAGAAGACATATTGGTAATCACAGTAATTAATATATAAATCATAAGCAATGGAAAAGTGAACCAAAAAAAATTGTGATGCTGTTAATCCACTGAAAATTTCTCTCCTGTATTAGCCACATGACTGGGAAAAAAAAAAAGTAGTTACCCTGAATTTAAGTGGAATTTTAAATTATTATTTTAATTATTATATGTATCTCTTACCATGATGGGTATTTTTCATTTCATGGATATAATCTGATCCACAGGAAAAGCATACTGATCTTGAAACTTTTGGTGACATAATCTTTCTCACCCCTTCTCTGAAACTTACACATCTCTTCATGCATCTTCCACAGAATGTATGATGAAATTTTTTCTTCTATCCTTAAGGAACAGTGTAAATATTTAGGGGAATTTTACTGATGTGGGGATGATACTGGGTGTTGTTCCTGTACAGTCCCTCTGCCTTGCCTGTCCACACCACTGGCACATGCTGTCGAGTGTGTGCAGTCTCCAGAGAGGAAGGGAGGATTCATTTTGTTGTCTTGCTGCCAGAGCTTCAGCTGAACTCCCAAACTGATGGGCTTTAGAGTGTGACATAGTGTTGCAACCCACCCCATCCAGATGTCCCAAGTGCCTGTTGAATTCAGAGCTCCATCAGAGAGTTTTACATCTCTGCCCTTAAGTACAGCACCACAACCTCCCCTCTGATTCTGCATGTGGCTGCTCTGGCTACACCCGGGCAAGGGAGCAGCCACCCCAGTGGCCAGCCCATCCTGTCCCTCATGTTTCACTGAAAAAGCTGTATAAAAAATCACCTGAGACATATGAACAACCACACATAAGGATGAGGCACCAGATTATTTCATCTTCAAGCCCTTTAATCTGTTTGACCATGAGGGAAGAACACAGACCAATAAAAAGTCATTTACTTCTGCTTGGAGAAGACTGCTGTGAATTGAGTACAGCTTCTCCTGGTGCAGGTATGAACACTTGCAGTAATATGAGAAATGTTGTCAGTGGGAATATCTCACTCCATAATAACCTTGGCACAAACATGAAAATCATAAGCACAAGGACATGCACAAAATATGAAAAGCATAAGCACCTATACATTTACAGAAAAAAAATCAATCAGGTTCCAATCAGCTTCAAAAGTATCTTTGAATATCTGAACAACTTGAAGAGCTTTGAAGAAGCTTTAATTTTCTGAAAACACACAGGTTTGTTAAACACCCAAGTGTTCTTAAGCAAAATCCCTTATGTATGAAATAAAAAAAAAACACCTATAAATTGTGTAACTTGATTTTCTAGCTTTATTCTTATTTTAAAATGAATTAAAAAATCATTTCCTATTTCAAAAGTCACTTTATGAGTCCAACATATGATCTGTTCCTATAAAATATACAAACAGCTTTGTCAGTGGATTACCACTTTCACTTATTTGCCACAAATCTAAAATATTAGGTATGTTTTACCCATTGCTGTAAAAATTAAAATATTTTATAACATGAAGTTCAGATTATTTGCTATAATCCATTTTGTACAGAAAGCACCAGACATGAGTCCAGCTTGGAGCAACACTGCTTCAGTTTATTTGACACTTTCAGCTCTGCCCTTCAAGGGTCCTCAGCCTGCTTTGTATGTTCTTAAACATAAGAGCTGAAGCTACCTCCTTCCAGAAACAACTCACTTTCATTCAGCATCCCCTGCTTATTGCTCACATGCTTACCTCCCTTCAATTCACAAAGACTGGGAGAAAAACACAAACCACCATAAAAACCAGTACATTTGCATTTTATTTCTTTTCACCTCATGTCTGACATTGTCAATATATTTAAACATGCATAAATTAATTTTCTTTCATTAATTTTTGCTTTCATTATTGTTGTTTACAGCGTTGACGAAGAATGTTTTATCTGATGGGATAGAAGTCATTACCACATGAACAAAGGAAATGTTCATAATCTGAAGGACAAGGCAATGATATCAGAGAGAGACTTTTCTACCTGACTAGGAGATTATTAGCAACCCTTGATAAGAGTCATGAATGGTGCTCAGAGAGCATAAGGAGAGATCATAAGGAAAGAAAGATGTACAAAATTCTGAGAATAAAGGAGAAAAAGGCCTATGGGTGAAAACTTGTTTTCAATACACTTCATCAGAACTGGGATCAGGCCATTAAAGAGAAAGAGATGTGTCTGCAAGGACTAGAAAATACCTTCACAAAAGAAAAGGCTTTTGAGTAATCCTGTCTGTAGTGGGTCTGTGTATTGGGAAAAATTTTCTACCTCAGAGCATTAAATTCAGAATTTTTAGGATGCCATTTTTATAAACATGAAGGAGTTGTTTTTAGCTTGTTCTCTGTAAGATTATCTTATTAGAATATGCAATAACAGCAATAATTTTAAAGAAAAGTTCATATACTGAAAGTACTTGGGCAATTATTTCATTTGGAGTATATTACCTTGGAAAGCATGCCTAGAATTGCTATGTATAGTAGACTGGAGTCAGGATAATATTAAATCCAATAAGTCATAGCAGCAAACATAAGGCAAGAATGCTAACATGTACTGCTGAGGGGATTAGGTACAGCCTGTATTACACAAAAAATCTTGAGAAGTTGTTTTACAGATCAAATTAATCCTCACAATTTGATCTTATAAAAACAGTTTCCTATTTATCTGCTTGTTTTTTTAAATCAAAATCTTTTTACAGCCCAAGACTACAATGGAATGTATATTCAAGAATGGCCTTATTGTGTTCAGTCTCTAGTGTGAAATTCCCACAGATATAATGAGAGATCTGGGCTTGTGAGGGGAGCAAGGTCAGGCTGTGTAATCAGAAGGACAGAGATATCACCAGGACACCAGCTGTGTAGTGTACATATTATATTAGATAATTGGTCTTCAAGTGAAAACATTTAACTTTTTGGTAAAACAAACAGCAACTCCTACAACATAACCTTGTGGCTTATTGAATTTTTAAATAGACATTTTGTTTTAAAACATAATTACTAAATGTCTGCGTCAGTGTCAAGTAAAGCGTCATGAAAATGTTTCCACTGACTAGTGGGTGTTAGATCCAGTGCAAGGTTTCTCAAATGTCTTACTGAAGACAGTTCCACTCCTAATACGTTATGCAAGCCTAGCAAGCACAGATACTGTCATTAGGGATATGGGATAAAATTAAAATGTCATAGGGATAAAATTAAAAGCTATGTTAAGATCAGGGTGCTGAGATCTAACACAGGACTAAAGGGTTTTGGGAAAGACACAACTTGGATTGGGAAACTGGTATCTAAGTAGGTAGACAAAAGGTTCCTGAGATGGAGAACCCACTCTTGGTCTGAGACAATAGAGATCCATGGGGTTAGATGTACAATTTGCTCTCCAGATCTGCACAGGACACAACCTTCACGCTTCATGGAACAGATTATGTGTATCCACAGCAGTTACACTCTTCCACTTGGTATCCTTGGTACAGGTGACAGCCACCTGAAACACATTGCAAAATCACCTTTCCAGACCACCTTTCTGCAAATGACACCTAAAATTGTTTTACACCCAGGATGCAAGACAGGGTGATGAGTTTGGTTACTGACTTGGTTGCTGTCTGGATGTCATCTTGCAGTGGCATTTAGTACTGTTTTCCTCAAGTCCTTTACCGTCACCTTTCCTGACCAGTAACATTATCTCAGTGAGGGAGATAGAAATTATTGTGTTAAATGATAGAAAATGTGTTCCCAAAGGTATTGTAATCTCAAAAGGAAGAACAAAGTCTTCATTTTATCAAGAAAATGAAAATGTGTGCCCTGGACTCTGTGGTGATTGGTGATGGTAGCTGTGACAAATGTATTTTGCCTTCTGGTACCTGCCCTAAGCCATAGCCTTTCTTCAGTTCTGGGGTCCTGTGCACCAGGCAAACCTGGCAAATGAAATAGCACTAGCAGAGTCTGGAAGAGGAAATCCATTCCTAGGACAGAGGGAGACTGATGCTGCTAAAATCTGAAATACAAGTACCACAAGAAGGAAAATGGAACAGAGACTAGGAGTGTGCTTTTGCTCTTCAAAGCCTGAGACTTGCCAAATCAGTAAGAGCTGCTGCACTAGGTTTAAGTATTTCTGGAAGGGTGCTCTGAAGGTTACTTCACCAAGACCACCCAAAACTGTCTTAGCACAGTGAAGCTGTTGGCAGGTGGGCTCAGAGAAGGATGTTCTCCTGAGCTCAAGGGCAATAAAGATATGAGTAGAAACAGCACAGAGGGAATTTACAGCATTTGGTCAGTTTTCCAAGGCACATGTCACATGCTTTTCTTTATGTCTGACAGGAAAATCTGCAGCAGAAGCTCTTCCATGCTACTATGCTGCTCAGAAAATTGTAATTAAAAATAAATCCAAGAGGAATATGCTCAGTTACAGTTAAAGAAGTACTGCAGAGATTTTAGGATGCCCACAAGCAAACCATTGAAAAAACCTAAAAATACATGTAACAAAGTAAAACAGTAATGTCCATCTGCCCAATTAGAAAGAAGTTTATAAACTAATTTATGAGACTGTACATTCAAAACTTTGCTGGCTATGTTGGCAAGAAAGTGATTCTTGATCCTGGTAAGTATGTGGTCTAAAAGACAGCAAGAAATTATTTAAAGGGAATATAAAGATCAAGACAGAAACAATGTCTATATAAATAGACATTCTCTATAAATACGCTAAAAAAAAATACCCAGAATCCTGATTCCTCATTACAAAGTATACATAAGGTTAAGATTAAGAAGGAAGTAAGAATGGATTGAAATATAGCTGCCAAAACAAATTCTAATTATAATGTCTTAATGCTAATCTCTCGGGCATAGCAAGGACTTGCTCCCAGAAACAAATTTTCATTGTGAAATATTGACCTTTCTGGAATTTGTTTAAAACATGTTGCCAATCACGATTTTTTTTGCAGCAGCACAAGTTTTAGTTAAATGTCAGTTAGGTGATTTTTTCCCCCTGCCAATCAACAAAATCTATTTCCAACATCCATTCTAGCAACCATCACAGTACCACTAAGCATCAGATATGGTTTGCTTTTGGGCTAGAAGCCACCTCTATAAAGACAATTTCACAAAAGAAAAATATCAGTCCCTGGCACTCTCATATTCGGGCCAACCCCAAAGTTACTGGACTTCTGTATCACCTTTAAAACTTCATTAGCACTCATGAAAACAAACAAAAAAACCCAAGTCTATGGCTTTCCTGAAATTCATGTCTTGGAGATTGTTTATACAGCTAGAGGTCTGACCTCTAACTTCAAGTAGAAGTAGTGCTAAGTCTTAGAAACAAAAGGTGTGTCCCTGTGTGTAACACTATAAATACATAAAAGTGGAGGGGAAAAGTAGATATGAAAGTTAAATTAAGAAAATTGAGGGCTAGTTTTGTATGAAAATTTAAGGTAGCATAACAAAGAAGCCTCACCAGGAAAGATCACTATATTGACGTCAGACAGGCACATCTGTACAGACAGCAGCAGACCCAGAGATTACTTTCTGCCTAATTTCCAGATTGTTCAAAAGTGAGCTTTTGAAACTGGCCTTTCCCTATTGAGAACTGCAGCTGATGGTCATTTAGGTATCCATTTTAGGAACAGGATAAAAAGGAGTCTAGTAGGGTTTGGGTACAATGCAAATTCAAAAAAACCAGAAAATTTTGCGGAAACTTTCACGTATAAAGGAACCTCTTTTTTGGAAAGGATTTCAAGTCCCAAAATAGATTTCCTGGTCAAAACACAACACAACACCAGAACAGACAACGGGGCAATGATCAATATATGACTTGGCTGCAAGAGGGGCAAGTCCTATCAAAAGCCTGCCAGGTTTCCTGCCAGTTTGGCTGGTGACCTGAAAGGGAACAAAGCCTGCAGTGTCTCCAGGCAGTCCTGCCATCTGGACTGCCTCCACATCATGAATCCTGAGGTCTCTAGTGACTGCAGTTCCAGGAAGGCCCTCCCACAGAGGCATCTTGCAGGTCACTGTTTCAAGAATTCCCTGTGCTGGATGTCCTGGCTCCCAAGACTGACTCCCACTAGACATGACAATGAGCAAGTGGCCTGGGAGAATAAGAAGACAAGGGCTGAGCCAAGAAACTTAGTCTTGGGCTTGAAGCTTCCTACAGAAACTGAACAAATGATCTTATTCCTAAGTAATTTTATGCCCTCTGTGGAAGGCTTGCTTCTGAAAGGTGTCCTTTTTTTAGAAGAATTTTGTGGAAAATAAAAGTTCCAATGGATTAGTAAACCTCATCCAAGCTAAATATTGTATTAAACATCCATACTGTATCCCTAACAGCATCACTGAATCACAGAATATGCTGAGTTGGAAGGGATCCTCAAGGATCATCAAGTCAAAATCCCGGCTCTGTACAGCCACATCCTGGCACTGTACAGCCACATCCTGGCACTGTACAGCCACATCCTGGCACTGTACAGCCACATCCTCAAGAATCACATCCTGTGCCTGAGAGCATTATCCAAACACTTCTTGAACTCCATCAGGCTTGGTGCTGTGACCACTTCCCTGGGGAAACTGTTCCAGGGCCCAGTCACCTGCTGGGTGAAGAACCTTTTTCTAATATCCAACCTAAATCCCCCTTGACACAACTGCAAGGCATTCCCTTGGGTCCTGTCAATGATGACCACAGAGAAGAGATCAGTGTCTGCCCCTGCACTTTTCCTTAGGAGAAAGCTGTAACTGCAATGAGGTCTCCCCTCAGCCTTCTCCAGGCTGAACAGACCAAGTGACCTCAGCTGCTCCTCACACAGCTTCCCCTCAAGGCCCTTCACCATCCTTGTTACCCTTCTTTGGACACTCTCCAACAGTTCAATGTCTTTTTTATATTGTAGCACCCAAAATTGCCCCCAGCACTCGAGGTGAGGCTGCCCCAGCTCAGAGCAGAGCAGGACAATCCCCTCCCTTGCCCAGCTGGCCATGCTGTGCCTGATGCCCCCAGGACAGGGTTGGCCCCCCTGGCTGCCAGGGCACTGCTGACTCATGTTCAACTTGCCATGGACCAGGACCCCCAGGTCCCTTTCTGCAGCCACTGCTTTCCACCAGTGAAAAATTTCCATTGTGAAAAAGATGGAAGATCATGACAGAGTAGCAAAGAAATTCTATTTGTGTGAATAATACTTTTATTCTTCGTTCAATGGAACAAGAGGAGATTATGCCAAAACCAATATACAAAAACAATTTAGAAAATTGTCTGACAATCAGATTCTTCCTTTTTACTACAATTCACTACAGCCTACCACTACCACCCCTCTCCCATTTAGGGTACACACATCACAGTCAAAGGCTCTTTTCCCAGGAAAAAGATCCTTTTCTGTAGGATGGCTGCAAAATGGACATATCTTCACTGTAATGTGGCTTGGGTTTCTCTCCTTTTCAAAATCTAGTGATCTAAAGTATTCCAAGCCCAGTTTTTTAGCATTCATGTCTATCAAGGAAATAAAAAACTTTGGTAGTCACTTTGTGCTCTTAGAAATTTTCTCTGGCCTGCTGATTTTCCTACTCTCACTCATTACCTGACCAAGACAATAAATATGTGAATCCCTATGGCATTTTCTTATACAAAACATTCAAGTCTGTTCAAACTAGAAGATGACATGCTTATTTTCAGATTTATATCACTTTCAGACTCAAGTGAAATCACACATTCAAATGAAAATCACTGCAAAATCAGAGACAGGGTTTAATTGAAACTTGGGAGCATGTTCATATCCCTTCTGCAAGCTGCCTGAGGCCTTTTTTTCACACTGTATCCCATCAGATGCTTAAGTTTGCAGTCTGTTTGCACACCCATTAAAATTTTATTTTTGGCTGGTAATGATGTCCCCACATACATGGGCCTCATAAAAGTATGTTCAAGGTTATGAAAAGATCCTCCTGCTTTCAGTGAAAGAATATTCAGAAAGAGCAAACAAAAAGTAGCAAAAGAACGAGAAAAATATACTCCAGCACCACAAAAGTTGATTATTATTAAACACTGGTAATCATATCCATTTCAAATGGGGCCTCAAGCAGTGATCAAAGCCACAGTGTATGGAAGACTTCAAGCATGGATAGGAGAGCAGACTTTTACCCAGATGTGTTGGGTGTCCAAAGACATGATAGTGTGCTAGATATAACCATGTCTAAAGGGCAAAAACAGTGAAACTGAACATAAAAATCTTAAACCACAGCAGAGTAGCTGCTTCCCACTGCTACATGCCCAAAAGCAAATCAACTTTGGGCCTCTGCCTGTTTCTAAAATATTAACCTGCATTTTTCACTCCTTCAGCTGACAGACACCAAGTGTTAACTACTGCACAGCTATGAGGGTTTAGCACGTGGGATCCTCTGAGCTGACATGGTCATTGCCCCTTTTTAGCTCATTTTCTTTGCCAGGACCTGCTGCCAACCTTCCAGAAGCCGGCTGTTTCATCCCTGCTACAGAGCCAGTTGCCAAACAGCTGCCATGGCAAACAGCATTCGAAACTCTACTGCTAGTGAGTTAACTATTCAAGTATTTTTAAAATGTGGGAGGGGTGATTTAAAACTATACATAATGCAGAACCACACACACTTATGTTTGCACTGGAATTATCAGGCTGCGGAGACACTTGACAGAACATTAGGTCAGCAGCTATAACAAGGCATGTCATTTGCTTTGCTGATTTTAATTCTCATGCAGTGATAGATATTCCTTGTCAGATGGCTTACTAGCTATTTTCCATCTTGTGTATGGTAAATTGCAATCTAAGTTTCAATCCACATTAATGCTATACCACAGTTAATGACAAATGAGTTAATCATGATGAAATCTTTACAGAGGTTCCTTTGGGTTACCTACTTAAGCTACTGTCAGCATTACACAGTCATCACACACAAATTAAAGGATCATTATGGCATATATTGAATATTTGTATTCACAGCAGGTAAATTCTGTTCAAAACATTTAGGATGCTGAGAAACAGTATCCTTGATCCCCCTCTCCAAAACAGCACCAGTGTTGGATCGGTGGGAGAAATGCGGCACGCAATATGAGTGATCAGCAAGTCTTGAAATTTATTGATAGCCACACATATTTATATTGGTGTTAATGAAGCTCATGCATATTGCAAAGAAGAGCTCATTATTGGTTAGTTACTTATCGGCCAACTATGCCTACTTCTGCATTCTTGTGGTTATTCTGTTGAAACTATTCTTCATATTTTTGGCAAAAGATCCTCTTCCTTATCCTGTTGGTGCACCAAGGGCACAATGTCCTTGCCTTAAATGGACACTGACTGCTGACTCCTAGACTTGTCTCCTTCTTGCTTAACCAGCAGTATTATGTCGATGTGACCTTTCTCAGCTAGCCAACTGTCCACAAAGCTCTCCACACACCAGCAGGAGAAAACCCAGTGGTATTACCACCTTAAAATATTCCTAGAATGACCTGCTTTATATTTACTTCTAGAGTGCTCTTGAGACTGCTTCCTATTTCACATTAGTGCCTAGTAATAATATGATCACTTGGTACCCAGTAATCACATCACTCTTACACTGCCACTCTTACAAATCCCCAATTCCCCAGGGCAGAAGACATGGGGGTGTTGCAGTCCTGTACTGCAACACCCCCAAAAAAGACTGTGAGTTGTTTCTTTTCACTATCATCACCTCCAACTCTATCCTGACACACTGAGCAACTGGATGCTGCAGGAAACACAAAGCCTGTTCTTTCTTCTGCCAAGTGTCCTCTGCAAGGTGTTGTTAACTAGAGGTGGACTGAAACTCTTTCATGACACGCTAAATAGTATCCTTAAGTGCAATTCCTAGGAGGCAGGTTACATATACTGAGGACTGCCCTCAAGGACCTCAGGCAACACTCCTTACAGCAGCACAGAAATAAACACTAAAATCCTCACTTCTTGGGGAAAAGTTGTTCAATTATCTCAATCCTTAGGGGACCGTGGTATAATGTAACTGTATACTTCAATTGACTTCCCTGAATACTTCTAACTTCACCTAGTCCAGATTTGTGCAAAGAAACAGGTAGGGTGTAAATGTCAAGACTTGGCTTTCTGTTCAGCTGGACCAAGCAGAAACCATGACAGTGGTACAAATCAGGGGAGGGAAGAATTGGGATCATACCCATACCTAACCAATTCTGAATTCCACAAAAGAAATACCCAGATGCATGTTCAGGCCTCTCAGGGCTCATATTTTTTATGACTCATTGAAATGCTTTGTATCTGACTACATATAGAGGCCAGGGCCTTTAACTCCCTGCAACATTAGCAGCTGCTTTGGCACCTCCTCCAGCATCACTGCTCTCCGCTTGCCCAGAAGCCAACCTTGCCCCACTCACACTCCTCCAAGGCTCACTCACAAAGCTGGTGCCCAGCACCCCTGGGACAGCCTGCATCCACTGGGCAGCCTGGTGCTTGCCTCCTTCCCTTGACTGATACAGCACCAGCTCCTGCACTCCTGGTGACTGACTGCCACTCCCAAGGGTCTGAAAGGTTATTTTGGAAATGAAGAAGAAAAATCCCCACATTGCTTCAAAGTATAGCAATCATTTAACCCTACTAAATCATCCTGTGTCACAGACTGCAAACAGCAACAGTGAAGGGTAAGACTAGAAAAGCAGAAAAGGTGAGGAACAAAAAATAAAAAACAGTGCTCTTTTTTTTTTTTTTATCTTGCTTTGGGATACCCTCCAAATTAACAAAATTTTCTCTGGATAAGATCAAATATTAACAGGAAGGCCATACTGAATTAACAGCTTATGATTGAGGTGTTTGCAGAAGTACTTGGCAGGAAGGAAACACAGCAGCTAAGAAACCAAGGTGAGTGATTTCCCCTTAAATACAACTTAAGCAACAAGGTATGACTCTACAATCAGAATGGAGTTGTTTGAGAATGGCACACTTCAATATTTCTCCCTTATAAAACAAATATTCATGCATTAAAAATATATTATGCTCTTGTATGTGTTTGTGGGTATTTTATTGAGTTTGTTTGTTTCTTTTTGATACAGTGTTGAAGCACTGGTATGAGCCTACTATGAACATCACAGCACTCTGAAAAAAAATATTGGATTAGAAGAGACCTGCTTACTGTGTTCTGGGTGAGTAGATTTAAACAGAAGACAAATATTCCCATTGGGAACTACTTTCCTGGCTTAGCTTGAAAGAAAGAGTCCAATGCCTGAATCTTGTTAAAAAAAAAAATAGACCAAAGTCAAGAGTACTCAAAAGAAAAGAGAATTTAAAAATAAAACAAAACAAAGACACCCAGCATGACCCATTGACTGCCCCAGTGACAGTTTCACAGCATTCTACAGTCACACTGTGACATACAGTTCTAACACTTTTCATTAACGAGAAGATACTATTTTTTTTTGTTCAATTGTGCCAAAAGAAGAAGAGAAAGAAGTTTTGGCTTTGAAAACATGGCTGTGAGTCCCAGACTGAGCTATAGGATGAAGAACACTGCTAATACAATTATACCTGCATTAGAAGTCTACTAAAAAAAAAAAAAAAATAACCAGGAGACGAACTAACTCTTTAAGGTGACTGAAATACACACGTAATCACATTTCCTTTGAGAAGTGCCATCACAGGAAGATAAAGTAATAGAACAGGTAAGAGATCCTTGATTTGGAAAAAAAATAACCCAAAAACCTAAATCTTTTCCCTCATTAAAAACAGTCTTGCAGAAATAGTCTTACTTCAAAGCTCTTTCTGTTTACACAGTAGTAAAACTTGCATGTACTGTATTACTGGTCCACAGTTTTACAACTACAAAAAATATTCTTTTGGGAGCTTAAAAATCCAGTTACATACAAAATTACTCATCTAGATGTGGATTTATTAAATAACAATGAACATCAAAAGCGAATGTAACAAAACAAGCTTTTCAGCTTGCTATCTAAAACAAAGAAAATGGAGGAAATTATTTGCCAAAAATGTGACAAATATCCTTTTTCTCTTCTATTTTTCTACAAGTATTATTAACATAGAAAGCAAACACAAAGTCTTAAAATATGCCAAACAACATCCATGTAAGATAACTTTGCATTGTGTAGGACTTCTAAGACAAAACTCCAGCATAAGGCTGTCAGAATAATAGCTCCAAAGGGCCCATTTACATTTTCCTAGCAGCTAATGAATTGCCATGGAAAATGGCAGCAGGCAAGCTTATGGGAAGCATCTTTAAATCTGTTTTTCCTCTTTCAAAACTATGAGCCCAAGTGTTTTGCTTGGGAGTGAAACACTCCCTGTTGGCTTCTAACAAAGACTGAAAGAATCCTAGTGTACCTTTGGAAGAAAAAATCATGGAAGTAGCATTCATTTGTCACACACATAGGGAAAATTAAAGGAAGAAAAGGACATGGACAGTTTAACCTGCATTTTATAATGTTTACTACAGGTGCTTAAAAGAAAACTATATTCAATAGGAAAGAGTATTGACTATAATTTTTTACATGCCAATGGTTACTCTAAGGCAGTAAACCTGATAGAATTGATGCAGTGCCTAGATTACAGCTGAATTGTACTCAAAAGCCTCTGTACAAGACAATAATGTATCCTAATTAGCTCTAATAAAAGCCACTTTAAAGGCACAGCTCTTCATAGCCCTCTTTTGACCTCCAAGCAAACAGAGGAGAATATGAATACTGGAAACAAATTAATTATATGAAACTTTGATTGTTTTCAATCCAAATAGTATAAATCAGTTTTGTCTTAATAGGGAAAACAGAAACTGACCTTTCATAGTAGGAAAATGGGGTATAAAATGAAGACTGACTGCTTTTTGGATGCTGACATGAGGTCTGGGTCTCAAGTTTGCTTAGTCCAGGACATCTCAATAAGATGATTGCAAAACTGTAATAGTGAAAGCTAAATATCATTAAACAAATGAAACACAGTTGATTAAGCCTTTAACTAGCCAGAAGAACTTGGGACACATGAGTGTTAGTGACAAAAGAAAGCTTATGTAAAGTTGATGACCTGGGATTTGACCTAGCCCGATTAGTAAGGAAACAGCACAGCACTTTTACAGGGAAAATAAAAAGAAATTTGGAGGGAGTGACTTAAAAATCTTCCTTCCTGAGAGTTTCCACTGTAACTTAACAGTACACAGTGTAACTCACTCCTCGCTCTCCTCCCTCCCTCCCCCCACATTAGCTTCTATTGTTCAATCATCCAAAACTCCCAAGAAAAACTTTCTCACAACAGCTCCAGAGAAGGAATCCAACAAATGAACAAGGGTTTTATTGTCTGTGCTTCTCCTCCACAGTCACCATTACCCCTTCCTTTCTTAATCACAGGCAACAGACAAGATTCAAGTATTAAGGAATGATTAAATTATCAAAGCAAATAAACTATGTCAGAACTGCAGAATATCAAAGCATGTCATGGCACTTGGGTCTGGGCAGGCACCTCTGCCACATCATTACTATGAAATGGGATAAAACCTGAGTGTACAATAATCCTTGCCCTCAGGAATAAACTCAAGGCCATTGCCTGCATGGGAATGACAGTGTATTTTGGCCAGGTCACTAAACAAAAAAATTAAGAGAGCAGAACTGTAGACATATTACAACACAAGAGTATTCACTTAAGTACATCAACAGCTTGACAAGCCATGCCTCGTTGCACCTTTGTTCCTTTCCACCCAATCTTTCCTCACAGCCAAAGTGCTTGTGAGGACAGCTATATCCAAAGATATGTAGGAGCACCCAGGTGAGACAAAGTTAGAGAGTACTGAGACAAAAAGATGACCTAATGCCATCTCACTGCTGTTTCAATCCCAGTTTTGCAATTACAGAGAGCATCATTTTGATCATATGGTCATAACACCTGGGATTCCAAGCCAGAGACATCTTCTATTTTTTCCCTTTTCTGTTTTTCACATAAAACCCTATCAAGTTTCTAGGGACTGCAGCATCAATTTCTAATGGCACAGGCATCTTTCTTTTCAGCTGTCAAAAAAAAAAAAAGTATTCTGCTGAGAATTTGTGCTTCACTGCTTCCATTTTGTTATTTAACAATGATAAATAAGGATCAACATTTGACTCCGCAGTCTGACTGAGACCTTTATTATTGTCAAGCTGTTTTTCACTGATCAATTCTCCTGTAAAAGAATCCAAAGTGGCACAAGTACACCTGAGGTCCAAATTGATTCATGTCCCATCTTCAGCCACATTTCAGTGGACAGGAATTTAAGCAGTTTATAAAAATTACATACATTTTATTTTCCACTGACAATTTTATAGAAAACTACTTTGCTCCAAGGCTGGTATTTGCCTTACATCCAAAAAGCATGTACTTCTGGAGGAAAGATTATACACCTAAAATTTTGAGCAAAAGACTTCTCTCAAGACCAGCATAAAAAGTAAGTTTGAACATTTTTACACTCCTGTACATTTAAATGCATCCTCTTAGATCAGTTCCTCTGGATAATATCTTAGAAATTGCCACCTCAATGTTTCTAAAGGAGATCCTATTTGTTTGAAAGCTCCCCTTTAAATTAACTTCAGGACTGGGAGTGTATTTTCTGCAGCGCTTGCTTTTTCAGGAAACATCATCTGAAGGTCTAACTCTATTAATTGAAGTTCCTGTTTTGCCTGAGACTAAACTGGCCATCCTTGTTTTATTCATCAGGACTCATTCCCAGAAGCCTGCTTTAGCCAGCATCTGAATTACAGACTACCAGCAACGTGCAGCACAAGCGTAACAGAGTTCCAACTAGACTTGGACTCTCTAAACTTTAAATACCCTAATTCCTTCAAAGTGCTGCAAACCCTTTGAATGACTTCAGGCAAGTCATTTCACTGCACCTTAGTCATCTTCCACAAAATTGAAGTACTTACACAAGCTTCTACATAGGAGTTACACACGCAGCAGAATCTCAGAGTTAAGTGCTCTGGAGGCAGTCTCAGGGATTATTTTAATAATGCTTCTGAGAAAATTCTATTTAAGAACAACTTCAGTGAAAAATTTTCATCAAAAATTTGTATTCTGAACAACCCACACAAGACAAAGTATGCTCTGACAAATGAGAAGAATCATTATCCCCCACCCTCTCATAATTAACCTTACTTCTTTTGGGGAAACACAGGTTTCCCCAAAACACTGTCACTGTATTGATCTATTTAGCCCATTTAGCTCCAGCTGGGGCCATTAGTCTAAGAAAAAACAAAAACATTGCAGGCACTCATTCTTTACCTGATACTTACCTTATCGCCAGCTGTTTTCAAAGCATTTCCTGAACCTTATACGATCTCTCTTACTGCTGCTGAGTAACCTCTAGAGATTCCTCCTCAGAGCACTTGATCTGCCTCCCTTTAAAGTCATGCAATTCAAAGGTGGGAGGGATATATGCCTCTTGCCTCCTCCCCTCAAAAAAAAAAAGTTATTTCAAACACATTGTGCTAGCACATGTCCTGCCTCAGCAGACTGTTTTGAGTTTTTCCACTTAATTGCCAATATCTTTATGCTCCTGACCATAGTGCGCTAAAGAGAAGAATAAAGCCCCAAGTATTCAGTGCTGGACCCAAAACTCCAAAACCTCCTGAACAAAAGATAATAACACCATACTTAAAACCATGGTAAGTCATTAGAAGCACTTCACTACTACTATGACAGAAAACTTGGCATAGTGTTAAAGTACAATGAACAAAGCAACAGAAACACTCCCACAGTATTAAACAGTGGGAACAAAAACACAGAGACAAATGATGGATTGTTCACGAAGCAGATTGCAATATTGTTTACAATTACAATCTCACACCGTTCTCCAAATGTTCTTCCTAGCACTGCTGGCTGCTTGGCACTGTGTATATAACAAACTTTCTTGAAGGCTAAATTGTACCAGAAAACTCTTCTGGTATTAATGGATGTTTGCATATTTGTGAAGTGCCTCACATCTCACACCACTGATCTATCAGAAGAAAGTACTGAGTAAGAAGAATCCCCTTCATGATTTTTCTACTTACAGTGATAAAGGTTCAAATTCAGTTAATGTAATGTAAATGGCATCTGCTTGATTCAGCAGAATCTGGGTATAAGCATGATTGTAAGGTTAACTTTTCAACCTTTTTAAAAAAATCATTGGGGATAGAGCACAAATGCATCAAAAACCAAAAAAAGCTTTTTTTCTTTTCTTAACTAAAGTTCTTATTGAAAGTCAAGAAGTCTTAAGAAAGGGATATTTCCATGGAATATTGCCATTTATATATTGTCAGTCTGATACATAAGTTCTCTTTCTACTGCGAAAACAACTTACAGATATGCTATCTAAGCCATCACATTGCATCTTGAGCTCTTCCTTGTAACCAAGACTCAAGGAAAATGTGTAAGTTTGATTTCTATTTCATGAATTAACTAAATGTCAGTAGAAGGAAAAAGAAATTTTATTCAAAGAGAATTCAGGAAGCAAAACTAATAAAAGGCTATAGAAAGTATAATAATGTATAAAAAATCTATTAAAGCTAGTCAATTAAGAACTTATAAACATGTCAGCAAACATGAAGAATCTTGGGCATCCAAAAATATGTAAAATACAATGTGTAGCATTTATGGCTGATGGGCTCATGTGTGAAACGTAGGAAAAAAGGTCTTTTGATTTAAAAATGAAAAAGTAGTTTTGCAGTTACAGAAATGCATCTGGACCGAAAGTATTTTTAAAATTAATAAGAATCTAAATTGATTAGAGCAGAACATACAGAAGTAAAATGAAGAAACAGAAGAAAATATATCTGGTTTACAACACCACATTGCAGGATTGTTGCAGTGTGACACCATTTCCTGTTTCACCTATCCCAACCCCCCAGGTGTGCCAACCTCTCCTTTCCCCTCCCCCTTTGCCCTCCTGCTAAGAGCTGTCCATCAATCTTAACATTCCAGCAGGGTCGTGGTGTGGTTGGCAGAAGTTCAAAAGATGCCCCTCAGGTCCGGGCTCATTGGCCTGTCCAAGTGTCTTTGTCCCTTGAGCCTTCCCCTCCTCCCACCTGGTTGGCCCTCACCTGTCCCTTCCCCTCTCCCTGTCCCCGGGCTCAAAAGGAGACGGGACCCTGCGGTCTGGATTCTGTTGGGAGCTGTTACAAGATTCAGAGGTCTGTCATCCTGGAATAAAACTCTCGATTAAAACTCTACGGCAGAATCCTCTCCTTTTTCTCTTCACCATCGCCTGAACCTTTTCCACCAGAGGTAAACTGAGTTTCTACTATGCCTGGATTTGTTCTGAGTGCCCAGCTGCAGCATCCAGCCGGCCAAAGGTGTCTCTGGGGTGAAACACCACAGCTGCTGCCGTTGGTCCAGCAGCAAGGGTCAGAGGAGCCCAGGCACGTCCCACCCGGTAATATTGGGATTAATATTCCATACAGGATAATCATAAAAGGAATGAATGGAGAAAAAAATGTTGGGCTTGGGGTTTTTTTCAATTTACAATACACTGCAATTTTTTCTTTTTTTTTTTTTAAAGCCTGAATGCCTTTTCCTGGTGTATCCCTACTGTAGCATTCTATTTGACTTGCTGATGAGTTGCTTTGTATCTGTCTGGCTTTGCCAAGACACAGTTCTCCATTACTACCGTCTCATATGGTAACAGCCCATTGCTGTTGTGCAACCTTGAGAGCGGTAACACAAGAGAATAACATACATGACAAATGTATCACCTTGTCCAATATCTTTTGGAACAGGCTTTATTGTAATTTCAAGTCACTTCTTCCAACCTTTTGCCTCCACTACTCTATTTGGGCAGCCACTTCAGAGTAGCTTGAAGAATATTCACTTTTATGATCAGAAATGGAGCCACTGAGAAACTCTCTGGCAAAACAAGAGTCACACCAGAAAGAGCCATCAGCTGATTCTAACCTGATTTAATGAACCACCTTTCAAAGAACTGAAATGAAATCTTGCCTGACTTCCCAGTAGGTGGCTGGAAGTCCCGAGTACCAACATGTCCAAAGCTGGAGTAGCTAGCCATGAGGAGGAACTTTGGACATCCCCATTACTTAACCTGTACCAGTGCCAGAGATCCCAAAGCTTCTAATTTTCTTGACTGCAGGTGTCCAGAGTTCTGACAGCTCAGGGAGTCTCTCACACCATGAGAAACTTGTTCTGGCTGCACACCCTGAGCCACTTGAGGCTCCATTTGCCAGGCCAAGTAGTTTCACACATGCTGGTGATGTTCATATAGAATTAAAAGTTGCTACAGAGCAGGCCAATACTGGAAAGGCAATATCCTGTTTTTCTTCATCTGCCTTCTTTACTGGATTTACATGGCAAGATGCTATCAGTGTGGTATGCTACTGCTCTGTTTTAACCCATGATGGCAACAGATATCCCTGTCCTTATCTGGACCCACTAGATTTGTCTTATTTTCTTCATTTCCTGTTGAAAAAGGCAAGGGAGAGAGCAGTTGGGTGGGCATCCAGCAGGCAAAGAGGGTCAATTCACCCCACCTTCAGTGTATTCTTTCCCAAAAATCCGTTTTTAAGAAGTGAGGGAGTTGTTAAAGAATCCCAATTCCAAGAGAGACATAAAGCATGACTGAAATTTTTCTTTTCTCCTCCTTCACAGCTAAACTTTACCAATTTCAATCATCTTTTCACAAAAAATGGTAACTTTATAGGGGAAAGCATATATTTAACAATCCTAGTAGAAGTAGTAGTACTGCTGCTTATATTTACTAACAATAATTAACTACTAACATTTACTAAGAATAGTTTCTAACAAGTAAAAAGTGATGACTGAAGGCTATTAACCAGGACTAACAACACAACAGAACAGTTCTTAATTATCAAAATTATCCTAGCTATTATTTTTATAATATAAGATATAATTTTATTTTGAAGAATCCACAAGGTGGCCACAGTTGCGTGGGAAACCCAGTTTCTAAAGCGCACATTAAAAAAAAAATCTAATACAGGATGTGCCTAACATGAATTATACACCCAATGCAATACTCATTCATTTTGAAATAGAACCACATAAGAATATCAAATCCAAAACTACTAAATGTTTCCCTAAGTCTAGTCTTGCATCTGGCCAGGTTCAGATATGCAAAGAGTTTCAAGAGTCAGGACTCATTTTGGTGCATAGAGTAGCTGGCTCCAGCTGCTGGCATCCAGTGACTGAGAAGCTAAAAGACCTTCAGGACCATGTGGGCATAATCACAGGATTGAGGCTTTATTCATGCCTGTATAGGCTCTTGCACTTAAGTTTTATGCTATTATTTCAACTTAATATTTTGGGCTTACACCTAAGTCACTCTGTTTAAATTGTGGGTTATTTATTATTTTTGTGCACATCTTATACACTCCATGAAACTGGATTGCTACAGCCACACAAACATATCATAGCTGTACAATATTTTAAAAAGGTACATATAGTCCAAGCACAAAGCAAATCCAATACTGAGATAGAGTAAAACAAAACTTTTTTGTTTTTAAAAAAACAATGCTGTGAATATGGAAAAGTGAATTGTGCAAGCGTCTTCCCCAGCTTCCACTGCTGCTTTCCCCAATTTAAGGGGTAGCTTCTTTCCCAGATCTTCACCATTATACCCTTAATCAACATAACTGCAGGGGTTGCTGCTTGTCATACAAGGCAGTCATATAGGCTATTTCATAAAGATTTTGAAACAAAGCTACAAAAAGTGGTCTAAACCACGTTGACAAAATTCAGCAAACAACTGGCTACACGTCTGTCAGCTGGCATTTTGGCAGTGAACAGTCGCCAGTGTAACTGGCAAAGCCATCTCCCAAATTGTATGAACTGCAGGAGTGCATGCAGTTATTTTCCTGTTCTGCAGGACAAAATACATCTCCATGATAAATGAGCAAACAGATTTTATGCAGGTGAAATGAAAAAGAGGAATGATGGCAGAGAGCTTCAGTGAAGTGGACAGCAGGTCCATCAGGCTGGGAGCAGGCAGAGCTGCCCACTGCCATCTGCTTTCACTGGTGGGAGCACCAGTGGGGATGCTGCCATCTGTGTGCAGCCTGTGCAAACCAGAGCAGGGGAGAACAATTCCTGGAGTTAGGGGCTGTCCTGCTTCCAGCACTTCCTTTGGCCACCAGCTTGACCCCAGCCTTGGAAAACTGGTTTTGTGAAAAAGTTCATTTACCCCCATGAAGGGGTAAAGTCAGGAGCCAGATGCCTCTGCAGACTGTATTACATCAGTCTTGGTCAACTCCTTTTCCCCACAGCCTCATAAACATTGATCTTGTTTCAAGCTCCCACAAAGGACCCTGTAGAATCTCCTTCATCTCCCAGCAGAGACACATGTGCATAGTAATGCTACCTGAACATAATTCTATGAAGACTTTGATGAAAAATGCTCATGCTAATACTAAAATGAGCCTTATTTTCCTCTCAGTTATACTTATTTAGTCCTACTAAAACCAGCATGTTGTTAGTTTTATACATCTCTCCTTTTCCCAGTTTCCTACAAGAATGGCAGTCACAGACCACTACACCCTATGATTTGGCATGGAGACTTCAAAGTTCAAAAGTACCCTTTTCTTAAGTGACAATCTGGTTTAGTTGTCTGCTCTTTCTTTGCATCTCTCAACATGCTTTCAGGTTTGTTCCTACATAACCCAAGCCTTTTTTCTTGCACTTCCTTTGATTTCAAGCAAGTTGAGCATAAAACAACACAGGGAAAGAAGAAGAATTTTAAAACTATTCTTTTCAAACCAGGAATGAGGATTTTTTTTTTCTACAGCAACCTAGTAATAACTTGGTTATTACTATTATTGTTCACCAATAACTATTGGTGAATAAAAGACATGGGAAAGTTAGAAAACAAAAGTATTATACAAACCTCCATCAAAACCAGCAAGAAGACCCTTATGAACCATTAGTCTTTCTGTAATAAGATAGCAGTGCACTCAGTGATTAGTGTCATCACCAAAACTAGCTCTTTTTGCACTTGGTTTAAAGCAGGTAGATAAAGTTATAATCTCACTGTTCGATGGACACTATAGATTGTATTCTTTTAATATATACGGAACCCAGGTAGATGCTTAATATCTTGACACCTGTCCCAAAGGAGAGAGCAAAACAAAATAGTGAGGGATAGAATTGCAGTTCTGTGTCTCATAAATAAAATTCTATTCAGTTATTTTTTTCAAAATGTATTTATTGTCTTTCATAAAAACTTGGAAGTAAAACACAGACCTCAATAGACATAAACGGTCACAATGGGCAAATATGCAGATATTGCATTCAACAATAATGTCATAACAAAACTTAGGCTGTGTGGGGAAGAAGAAGAATATAGAAAGGAGGTAGTAATAAGGAAATTGCTTTGGCAATACAAAGAAAACATCAGCAGCCTCAATAGCCTATTTCTTTTTAAGTCAGTGAAAGGGAGGTGAGGTTGGCTCTTGACTGTACTCTGTTTTCTACTGCACAGGAGCTCCCAAACATGGATCAAGAAAGATGACCCCTAGTTCATGATGGTTTTCAGATCTCTGGGTACTTCACATCACACTGGGACTTCGATTTCCCATAAACATATACTTTGAAGACAACAATTTTCAAATTTATTGAACAAAATGATGCTAAACAGTGGGTACACATAGCTATCATCTTCATCCTAAAGAATCAATAGTCTCAGTCCAAAGAAGCACCCTGAACATAAATATCCCAGGATGATTGAAGAAGTCTCTGCAAACCAAGAGGGTGGGTGCTGGTCTGAGACATTTTTAACAGTCTATTTTAACAAAGGCATACACTTCAGCCACCCATACTTTGTTATATTTCTGGGGACATTTCTTCCACATGAAGAAATATGCCATGAATTCAAATGCTGCAAACCACATTTTTTTCCTCTTAAAAAACACCTGTGGATTTAGTTTCAAACAACTGTCCTCCACTTATGAAATTATTTTAATCAATAATAAGACACCAAAAACACTGGTTCAACCAATATCACATAGAGCAAAGAACCCCTTTAGAGTTTTGTGTTGCTGAAGTCTTTGTTGTCAAGTGATGCTAAAAGGTATCCAGGGGAAAACCTATTCTTAAGCAGCTCCACAGCTGAAGGAATTTACAGCTCCTTGTTCTATATTCCTTTCCAGGGAAGGATGTTCATCATTAAGCAGAATTTTGTTTAGATCCTGATACTCTCATACACACATTTGAAAAGTAGATATCTCATGGCCAGCAGTGTGAATTGTCATCACAATTCACTATAGGACAAAGGTATCTGCCTCTGGTACACAGCAAAAATAAAGCAAAACAAAAACCAACCCCCTCACAAACAAGCAGAAAACCATCAAAAGCCCCCCAAAAATAAATTAGTATCTTATTCTGGCATGAACATGTGATCAAAATTATGAAGTTACTGTAACCTGATGCTTGTCACCTAGGTAGCTGTATGTGCTGAATATAAATAAATACAACTGAAGTTACATTTAAAATTTCTGCCTTCTCATGGCTATTCAGATTGACTGAGTATTAACTCTGGATCACTCTAAAATGTCAATGGCATGGTGTTCTTCCTCCTTAGTGTCACCTCCTTGCTTGCAGTTATTCCTTTTTCTTCATTAGGAACAGAACACCAAGAAAAATTAATTCCTTTTACTAGAGTGAAAAGAAAAATAATGTTTTTAAAAGGTCACTGTTTATAGTGCTATTATAACTTCTTACAACCTAATCACATAACAGGAAATTGAACCCATTTAAAAAAAAAAAATCTGATTCAAGGTATTTATATAGTATGCATTAACAAAGCATCCAATAATTTAGCTTTCTCCAGAATGGTTGAACTCATAGTAAAGCAAGTCAGATCATCATTACAGCAATATCCAGAGGATTAGCTATCCCCTACCTGAGGCTCATCAAAAAGTATTATGAGGTTGGAAAAGGCATTCAACAGCTGAGCTGAATTAAGTCAGTGTGTGTAAGAAAGTTAAGATGCATCAGCTACAGGCAGAAAGCTGACAACGAGGAGCAGAAGCGAATTGTAAGTCAAAGTGAACAGAACAGAAACTTCTGGGTAGTACAGATGGGTCTTCAGCAGGAGAGGCAAGGTTAGGAGAAAGTCTTGACTGGTTTTTGCACAGCCATGTGAAAAAGCTGAAGCCCAGAGAAAAAGAGTCTGGGCATGGTGCCATGCCTTCCTGAGCTCAGAGGGCAGCCTGCCAGCCTATACTTCTAAGTCACAACAGATCCCTCTTGACAGCATGTCTGTGAAAGAGGAGTATTATTAATTCTCTCATTTTAAGAAGGCACAATCTTACTCTCCTCAGGGTAAAAGGAAAGGTTGTAGGGAAATATGATTAGGATCTTATATTTTATTCAGTTCTGAATAAAATTTCCCATTTAAACTAGGTCTCCCAGGATGTACAATCGGGGGAGGGGAGTTCATAGGGAGCCTGGTTTTGGTGGAAGAAAGGGAAGAAGGAAGAGGAAATCTCCTGAGTGTTTTTTCATTCAACCTTCAGAGAGAAAAAGTGGCATCCATTTTGATTTGTCTCTTCAGCGGAAAAAAAATAATTGTTGTGTTCTGCTACATTATTTCAGCTTCAAAACTAAAATGCCCACCTTCTTCATCTGTAAGTACCTATCATTTGATTTTTCAAAGTATCAACAGTTTGTGCAGAAAAAAAAAATCAATGCCCTAAGAAAACAGAAGGAAGAGGGACAATTAAAAATGAACATACGAAATAAAGTTTTACAGAATAAAACAATGTTGTTCTTCACTATCAACAACAACAAAAAAGTATCTTGAAAAGGAATTTTATCCCTCTCATACCTCCAGAGCAACATAAAGCACTGATAAATATCCTCAGTGGGTGCTTGATCTCTGCAGCTGCCCTGTTGTGGTATTGTTACTTCCTTGGTGAAGCATTTCCTCCCAGATGCACTGAGAGACTTACATAGTGGCTGATTCAGCTGTCCCAGTTTCTGAACTACACTCTGAATATCTTTCACAATAATTAGAAGTAACTTTTATCCTTTATCCATAGCTAAAATAATCAGGACCCAGGATCACAGAATCGTGGAAGGGTTCAGCTTGGAAGGGAACTTTAGAGATCACCCAGAGCAACCTCACTTCCATGGGCAGGGGTATTTTTAAGTCAGACTGCTCAAAGCATCATCCAACCTGACTTCAGACAGGTCCAGGGATGAGGCTTCTGCAACTTCTGTGACCAGCCCCAAAGCAAGTACAAAGGGGATTAGTGACTGAGGACTCTCCCAGAATTGCTCAGTAGATACCAGAAAACTCATTTCCCAGTGAAGCAAAAAAAGCTTCTCAGCCTTCCTCAGAAGCCTTCTAACTTCTGCCCTGTGCCCCCTGCCCACATCAGACAGCTCTGACCAGACGTGACCAGATGGCTCCAAGAAGAAGACTGGGTCACAGGTACAGCTCTTATTCATGGTCACAGCTGGGTGTCTCATCCTGCACTGAAGTGAGTTGAAAATTGCCTTCACTTGAGTATCTTCTTTAATCCTAAAAAACTGCTCTTGAATCTTTCTAACACCAAAAATTTTGCTGAAGAGCTCAAATAAGATAATTTGTTAAAATAATAAATTAAAATATTCCTAAAGAGATTAATCTCCATGTTTTAAAAAAGAAAGAAGTGAAACCAAAGAACACAGAAAATTTACCTCAGTAATTTATGAAGCAGAAGCTGATGTCTCAGTAGAAGCTAATCCAAAGGATACCCTCTATAAAAAAAAAAGTCTCATAGTCAGACTGGTTTTTCCTTCCTTCTCTGTATACCAAAAAATAAAACCCACTGAAAATACAAAGAGTAACTGTATAAGAGACAATGACTTGTACATAAGTAAGGGCTTTTAGCAGGTATGATGTTGAATTATGACACAGAACAAAGTGGTTTTGCTATTAAACAAAACTAGATATCAAGTGAGGTTAAAAGCTATGAAAGAATTTGACTTTATACAGCCATATTATTCAGAAGAATTAGTGCCTGGTAACATTCTGCTTGCACTGAACATGCCTCCATCCTTTTCACCCCTGAGCTGAGGTAAACTGTGGGTGCCGTAGAGGCAGATAGGCTCTTCCTGCTGCTGCTTCCAGTGCCCCATTGCTGGCACATTGGATTATGTGAAGAAAGCTGAAACCAACCTCAAACACAGAAAAGGTATAAGAAAAGAAATTTACTCAAAATGCCACTTGCATCCTATTGAGTCTTGCAAAGTGTATGTATCAGGATTTTCTGGACTGTAGATGTAGTGAGCTACTGGGGTAAAGACAGCATTTTTTTCCATGCATTCATTATTCTCATGTCCATGATTTTAATTGGATGGACTGACATGAAGGTAATTGACAGTGCAGAGCATCACACATCCAAAAACAGCTCAGAAAGGAGAACATTTCCAGGGCCATCATGTGTCCAGCTCCACTGCTTACCTGCAGTGGATGCCTGGATGCATTTCTCCTAACATGCATCCTTATGTTTCTGCATGTGCTGTTACAGGTGTCCCTCTGGGCATTGCACAACAGCCATGAGAGCTGCCAGCAAGGGCACACTGATGCTGCTGAGGGACCATACAGCACTCATCACATCAGGAGCACTTGAGATGATACAAGAATGGACACAGGCTTCTGTTAAAATGAACCCTTGTCACCATCTGCTTCAGAGGGCAGGAACAGGAGGCACTAGTAGTTTGACAGAGTTTTGTCCACTCGCAGAGGGGGACAGAAAGCTATCTTGGCTTGCCTCTCAGGGAAGATAACCTAAGTGACTTCATTTTCTAGGAGATAAAAAAGCTAAAGGTGTAGCAGTATGTATTACTGGGAAAAGAAGCCATTGATCTGGAGGGTTCCTCTGGGCTGCTGAAGATAAACTTCTTCTTTCCCTACCCCAAAGTCTTGCTTCTTAGCCATATCTCTCTTGCAAAGATCTTGGGCTTTAAAAAAAGCTTTCAAGGACTCTGCAAGCAATGGTTCAGGGGTTTGCACACACTGGGCTCCTTACCCAGCTCTGCTGATAAGGAGACTTTCAGACACCCCTTAAAGGAGATGTTCCTTTGCTTTCAAAGTAGCAACAAGTCTCTGCAATTTTAGCACTTTATGCACCAAAAGTGAGGAAGTCAAAGCAGCAAGTGGAAAATTGAACCTTTTCTGAAAGCACCTCTTCTCAAAGAGAACATTTCTCCTATTTCAGTTGTGTGCTTGTCCTCATCCAGGCCAGCTTGATAATTGACATAGCTCAAGGAGAGCTCACCAATGGGCTGGGGCAGAAGCTCCAACAGTGACAACTGTGCCTTTGCCAGGTCCCTGCTGGATATCGCCAGGCTGGGCCTGTCTCGCTAAAATGGTCAGTGACAAATGAAGAAAGACACTTCATATGCAAAAGTGTGCAACAAAAAATAGATCCTGGTCTGTACTCTTTCCTTTTGCATCTGTTTAACATTGATGTATCTAGGTTTGATCAATTAATTAAGGGATTTCATTCACATAGAAAACAACACAAATGAACACTCTTGAGATCCAGCTGCTTATCAGCACATGAACTGAATTTAGAAATGTTATGTAGTCAGAACTTAACATTAGCAGGGAAATGGAGGAAAATGTAACTGAAGGAGTTTTTCAAGATGTTGTTGTGTCACAAAAGAGTTTTATTCCTATTTTCAAAACTCCAAATCACTAAAGCTTCAGTGTTCAGACAACATCCACTGTGTTTGTTTTTGCCTTATCATTCCATTTCAGTGTAACAAGCATCAGTCAGCAACTTCTTTGCCAATAATTTGGCAAATGTTGTTCTCCAAAAACTAAGTCAAAAGGTTAAGTGCAAACAAATACTGGTTTCTGTTCTGTAAATAAACTAAAGTTCTACTTTGAACTGAAGAAACCAAGGCAAGACCACAGTGGCTTTTATGTGACAGAGTAAGACTTCAGGCAAACTACAGTCTTCATTTTACTGACTGTACCTGATAAGACTATTTTGGCCTTTTAGAAAATGAAAAAAAATCTAATTTAATGCTGTTTAACTTAGTATTGTCATCATACATGTTTTTCTTCAGGAACAAATAAAAGAAAGAGGGCTTCAACACAGAGATACACTCACAGGGGGAAATAGAATGAAACAAAAGCAAACGTAAGATTTTTTAATGCTATAAATAAGCAGCAAATTTAGATCAAATAAACAGTGTACGAACTTCAAGCACTGAAACTCATGGATGTATGCTTCCTGCCAGAAAGCCTAAAAAATGTTCTAAAAATAGATTTATGTCTTAGAAAAATATAAATTTCTAATATTAATAACTCACATACAAAAAAATAACCTTCTATTCCTCTATAGCAGGATCTTTTCTGGGAATGAAATCTTTATCATTATTTGATCATCCAACTGAACTGAGACAAATTGGTAAAACTAAAATCCTAATTAAAAACATACCTGATACATATTTTATTTTCAATAGATAACAAAAATAAATGTGCTGATATCAAAAATAATGTGCTGATATCACATTTTTGTGTAATTGTTTTTTACAGAATGTTTTAAACCAAATGGAAAAAGAAATCCAAAACATTTTCTTCCTAAGACATTCCAAACACTGGTCACATAAACCACAAAATGGGGCAATGAAGCATGATCAATATTTGCGCAATCTATTTATAAGCACAGATATCTGTCTTTTGTTATATCAATGTGCTATCCAAAATGCAGTGTTTCTAGGACATTTCTGTGGACTCTATCACTATAATGCACACTGAAAAATAAAGAACAAGTTTGAGCCTGGTGTATGTAAAAGCATGTTTTCAAACATGACTACTACAATATTAGCTTACAGCTGGTAACAAAACTTGTAGTCAACTTATCTTATCTTACCAAGACTTTATTCAACTATCAACTAAATTAATTTCTATTAAAAACTATGTACTTTTTATATTTAGTTATATTCATTATTAATGGATTAAATGCCTTATATATGTTGAAACACACACATAACATCAGATAAAAAACACACAAGAGTACCTACAACACAGAAATACCTACAAGATTTCAATGTCTTAAAAAGTAATTATAATATATTGTTGAAAATGTGAAAAGAAGTAGATATTCCTACCAGAAATTTTATCTTGACCAGATTTGCTCCCACATATTCCTGTGTTCCACTGAATCAATTTCACACTTACTCACCTCCCTGTCTCTGTGATGTGGTTTATTCATTGGTTTGATATTGCCATAGCAACTCGGCAACATGGAAACATGTTAGCCAAGCAATGCTGCTCACCTCACACTATATGGTGAATTGCTGCCTGGTACATACAGCATATTTTAATGTATATTGATCTCTGCTTCTTACTATTAGGCTACTGGTTTAACATCACCATTTTAACTCAGCATTTAGCAGTCTCTGGTAATGATTTTCACAGTATTTGACTTGTAGTGGTCTTAATTACAAAAATTATCTACTTCCTCAGATTAAAAACAGGATATATTTTGACTACAAGTCGAACTACTGCATTGGAGCACACTTAAACAACCTGAAAAATAAACAGCACTGTTCACAACCCCTAAATTCAGGGCTTCCCCAACATTCTTGCATTTTTGCCCCGTGTAAGCAAGTGCATGCAAATCACAGATAAGACTGTGTTAGCATGGCTGTGCACACATGCTCCATTTAAGAAGCTTTCCCTTTGGTGCATGTGGTCTGGAGGGAGTGGGGACCCTCTCACCCCCACCATGCCTCCCCAGGAGCACACCAACAAAGTGGATGGTGGCTAGTGAGAGGGATGGTGCTTTGTCTGGAGAAGAGATACAGCACTGGGCGAGCCCCTCGGAAGGCAGGCAGGGATGCTCCAGCAGCTTCTGCTTCCACAACCTCCCCACAATCAGTGGGGGCTTGCAGCGTGCTCTGAATCACTAAAGGGAGGCAGTAGATCTTCTGCATTCACATAAAATAAAACTCCAAACAAAACAACATGTGAGAACAAAAGCAGGATCTCTGGTGCAGCAAGCAAGAGAGTCTTTAAAGCTCCAAAGTCTAACATAGCATCAATGCTATGTAAATCAGGGCATCCCCAAACACAGATTTGGATCATAGTGAGGAGACTAGGCAATAATCCAGGGCAATAGTATGAGTGGGAGCTGAAACTGTCTCATTGACTGAGTCTTTATCTTCACAAGCTGGCAACTGCTTCACAACTGTGCTTACTCACAGAGGAAACATACTTCTGTTTGAACTGGCTTGCACCACAGCTTGACCTAAATAGTTTTTAAGAAAAGCGATTCATCTGCCCTCAGACACTCTTGATAAACCACATAAAACATTGAGATTTTGACCACAGAAAAGCTGCATGGAGACCAGCAATACCTTAGGACTCATAACATCTCTGAACACAGTTATGTACCAGGACACTTCTGTCTGCCTGCTTAATACATCACGACCGGCTCAGATCTCACTGGGCTTAAGTCAAAAGTTAAACTGATTGGGAGGCCTTAGACTAAGTGTAAAACACATCTGTGAGACAGTATGGGGTTCACAGTTGAAATTCAAATTACTGCCACATTGGTGTAACACACTACGGTTTGCAATCTAAGATATACCACAACACATCTTTATTGACTAGAAACCAAAGACTTTAATTTCTTCCCCAGCAGAACTGAAACCAGCATTTTGGTCTAGGATTTAAGCAGGCTTGTTCAAGTAAAAGGTGTGGAACAAAGGGAAGATGAAGGAAGGAATTTTTGTGTAAAAGTTGCTTCAGTTCCTGACCGTGCTTTCCAACAAACAAGCAAGAGTTACGAAAATGCTGTAAGATGAATTCCATTTTGCCTCAGCACAGCAAAAGAAGAATTACTTGTTCAGAATGGGAAAATAGGTTTCTATTACTTGGCTTTGATTTTTTTCTCAACCAAAAAAGTTATTGCAGATTCCAGGAGAGGTAAGTGCTATACACTCAGTAATGATCCTACAATTGGTGTTTCCACTGAGAGCACTAAGAGGCCAGCTTCAGGGGAAGGAATCAGGCTAAATAGAGAGATAGGAGGAATTGGGGGTACTAAACAGGAAAACAATTAATTTATATCAACACAGTGCTAGGAAATAACACCTTCCACCTTATGGACTACTCTTACACTAGCACAAAAGGGTAGGTGATTGCTCTGCTCCCCTAACAAAATTTGTGATGCTCTACACTACTGGGAAATTTGGAATATTAGTTCTCTTAATATATTTAGTTTTCTCTTTGACAAATAAGGAGCTCTGAAAAAGTGTTATAAAGAAATATTTTATTCTGCTTAATGTGAGATGTTATTTCATCTAAGTACACATTCAATTTATAATGATCTTTGCTGGAACTCTTACAGGTATTACACTGCAAAGGCATCTAAGTAAAATAAAACATTAGCAATTGTTCTGGTGTCTGCTGTCCCCTTCATTCTTTCTATAAAACATTTGAATCTTTGACCTCAGAGCTATTATCTGCTTCCATCTGAAGGACTTCAAGTAGGGTGCAGATGGGAGCTAACTTCACACACATGGACTACAAACTCATGGCAAAAAACAGGTCATGAATATGTGAAGTTACTCAACATCATTCCCACAGGCATGTGTCCCAGTTTTGCAAACAAGGAATAGTACAGTAGCAGTAGTACAGCTCCCCTATGAATACTTAGCCTTTACATAATTCCAAAATTAGGAATCTCCAAAACAAAACCAAATCATTAACACCAAATCTAAAAGTCACTAGCAGCTACTCTATATCTGTTTGAAGGTTCAGAAAGAACACTGATAAACACCACTCTCACTTCTCTTTCACTTCCCAGATCTCAACAACGGCACAATCTTCTTCAAAATGAGTCCTTCCCATAGACTGGAGTTCTTCAAGAACTGCTCCAGCAGAGGATTTTACCGGGTACATGCAGTCCTTTAGGAAGACTGCTCCAGCAAGGATGCCTTCCACAGGTACATGCAGTCCTTTAGGAAGACTGCTCCAGCAAGGATGCCTTCCACAGGTACATGCAGTCCTTCAGGAGGACTGCTCCAGCATGGGTCTCCCACGGGGTCACAGGTCCTGCCAACCAATCTGCTCCAGTGTGGAATCCTCTCTTCATGGGGTAACAGGTCTCACCAGGAGCCTGCCCCACCTCAGGCTTCACCTGGGGTCAGAGCCTCCTCTGGAAATCCACCTGCTCCAGCATGGGGTCCTCTATGGTCTACAGGTGGATATTTGCTTCAGCATGGACCCCCATGTGCTGCAGGGGCACAGCTGCCTCACCATGATCTGTCTGCACCACGGGCTGCAGGGGAATCTCTGCTCAGCACCTCAAGCACCTCCTGCTCCTCCTTTTACACTGACTTGGTGTCTGAGGGGCTGTGTATTTTCACTCTTTTGGCTGTTGCACCACAGTAGCTTGCCTTTTTTTTTCTTTCTTTTTCTTAACTTAGTAATCCCAGAGGTGCTACCATCATCACTGATGGGCTCAACCTGGGCCAGCAGCAGCCCCACCATGGACAGTAGCTGATATTAGCCTGGGCTCAACCTGGACCAGCCCCACCAGCTGATATTAGCTCTGTTGAACAAGGGGCAACCTTCTGGAGAAGGTTCTCACAGAAGCTGCCTCTGTCTTCTCCCTGCTAGCAAAACCTGGCTATGCAAACCGAATCCAGCTCCTAGAATAAAAGCAACATTTTACTTACCAGACTGTAACGCTTATTTCAAGTCAGAGAACTGTCACACACAGCCACTAAATTGCAACAACATTAGTCCTGTATTTGCTAAGGGCAGATGTCACCTTAGGGGAACTATTATGGGCTCCTCTCCAGACTTGGCATTTCCCAGGGCCACAAACCCACAGACATAGTGGGTGCTTCACAGACCTTAGTGTCAAGGGCTACATGGTCACACTAGAATGGTTTGACAGCTTTGGGCTTCATAAAATGCCAGGAATCCTTTTTTTTTGTCTCCATCCTCTGAGCAAGGCCACATCTCAAAACCCATTTTATATCCAGTCACATCTGCCCCATGGGCTGCCAATCAGACTGTTCTGAAGTAAAACAAAAGGTCATACAACATGATTTTGGCTTCAATTTCAGTTATTTGTTGATTTTGATCAAATGAAAGGAATTATAATTCTGACTTTACATAAAATTTCCAATCCCTATATGTAATTTCTTTAAAATGCACCCATGGGTGCTTCTATATTCTTCTAGCAGAGATGCAGCTCTATACAAGTGGAATTTTAACTTGCTGATACTCTCAGGAATTCAGTCTGTAAAAACCAGCAAATATACCCTTGAGACTTGTAAAATACCCTAGATGAAAAGCATTCACAAACTGAGCAGCCTTTTCTTCTGATTTATTATTTTATTAAATCAGTGGACAGTATCACAACAACAGAAAATCATCTTGATAAAATGGGTGATTCAAACAGACAAAAGCGGTTGTCAGCAAATGAACTGATTCCAACATAAGCAATCATCAGGTCACATAAGCTGATGCAAGCAGAAAACAAAGAGACTGCAAGTAAGTCCCTACACAGTAGAACAATTGGTGATATCTTTATTCATAGTTCAAGATTTTTATTAGTATTGCTATTTTAGGCCTGACATGTATTGTTATGACATTATATTGGTTTTCACTGATTGCACCCTTCTCTTTTCATTAAGATGAACCAACACTGACATGCAATGGACTGTCTTTAATGGCAAACAAGTATTTATGGTATCATCAAAAATTACCATCACTTCATAATGTGGTCTTGTTTAATATCTTATAGTTTGGGGATTTTTTAACAGTCTCTTAGGGGAAACTGATTTCAGAGGGAAGAAAGAAATAAAAATGCATCTCCTATAATGAAGTCAGTTGCATTACAAGGATTAGGTAAAGCCTTACAGAGATTTTTAATGAGAACTTTTACAAAGGCTCAATCAAAATAAATGCTATCTACTCTTACAAGGGTTTTAGCACCTTCATTTTCTTCAGATAGGGAAGGTCCTATACCCATCACATTGTTAGTTTTGATGATTACATTAACACATTTAGGTGGTTTAATACTACTACTACTAACAGTAAGTATAAAGTAATGATTGCATGTGTGGGACAGTCATTGTATCAGCAAGTTAACTAGTCAGAATTGGAGTGCACACTGCTTACTTTCATGTTTAAAACTGCAGTCATATTAATTTTAGATATTACTATCTAAAATCATTCTCATCCTTCTTTGCCACATCAGTTCTTTTAAAATTTTTACTTTCATATCTTTATTCCCTTATCAATGCATGGTAACAGTAGAACAGTGTTATAAAGAAAACAAATGAAGAAAAGGCCATACTGTTTCACATTTACATTTGTCAATTGTCAGCAACATTACATAGGCCTTTAAAATAATAGTAGTTTTCCCCAAAAATGAATTAGTTCTGTATAATTTGTTTATATGCTAAATTAAAGCAAAATGAGTCTGAAAAAATATACCTCCTCATAGAGTCACACTTGAAAGGAATAATTAGATTATTATGTTTGGCATCTAGTGCTGACTAAAAATTAGAAGAGTTACTAGTTGCTGTTACAATTGTGAAAACATGTATGAAAAGCAAGAGCCATTAAAACAAAGCCCAGTTTTCTTCAGGCATTTGACAAGATAATGAAACAGATAATGTAACAACATCCCTGGTTTATATTGTTACTGGGTCTTTCTTTCACAGCTTTACTCTTTGCGTTTCTTTCAGTGGCTTTATTTATTAGTGTCGTTTATCAAATATATTTTTTAATTTGTGTTTTGATGTAGCAAAGTTGCTACCTTGATTGCAATAAAATGATACGAACTTATCCAGCTTTGCTCTGGCACAATTAATATAATTTGATTCACCACGCTAAAGCTGCAAGATTTTGACTGCCCCTCATAACATACTGAATGTGCCTAACATCTCTTAAACCTATCCAGGACTTCATCAATATTTACAGATGAAATATGCTGAAATCAACTTCCAAAAATCACCACACCTCATATCCTGTCTTATTTCAAGTAATGAATCTGCTCTGAGCATGACTACAGAAAACATGGAGTTTACTTGTGGAGTACCTACCCAATATGGGCAAAACTAGAATTTAACTTTATTCCACAAATAATTTTAGCCCAAAAGGAAGATTCTAGTAATACATACATGTTGTTTGGAAATATCTATACCAGACTGAAAGGAGATATTCATTTGAGTTGCTTTGAGAAGATGAGTGTGTAATTATTTGCATTTCATAATAGACACATTATGCCCTTGTAGTGGCAGACAGCTGAAAGACAGGGCAACCAAAGCTGGGCAGAAAATGCACAAGGTGAATAACAGACAAGGAAGAAATTGTTAAATACACACTAGCAGCTGAGCAATTGGAGGGACTGATAAAAGTAATGATATCAGATAAATTCCTGACTCAAAAGTTATTATACTCTCTGCAGAAGTGAAGCTACAGATCTCTTAATAAAAAGAGAGGCACTGTAAAATATGAATTTATACCAATTCTCTAATTTTCTAGCTGTTTGAGCAAGATGTTGATAAATAAGAGACCATTATAATTACGATTTTTTTTTCTAACAGAGAAAAAAACAACAAAAGCAATAGCACACTTTTTCATATGCACTGTTTTAATCAGTTTGATTTTGATGGTAACTTTGTGACTGCTTTAGCACACACAGGAGTAGTTTAAATCTTACATCATTCTTTACTTAATGTATGCAGGGGTTTGGTATCTGTTTGGTGTCTACACAGAACAAAGCCCTAGAATCAAAAATACTTGACAGGCCTGATTCCTTGCATTAATGAAGCTTTTGTCATTTCACTAATTTCAGCCTTGCTTAAGTGATACCTATAATATAAATATTATATATAAATCTATAAATACCTAAAATTAATTAGGTAGATTGATTCAAATTCTTTATGAAGAGCAGCAAAAAATCAGAGTATTTTGACTGAAATGTCAGGTGCTTCATAAAACCATCAAACTATATAAAATTCACAACACAGGGACTTGGTTGTGACTTGTGCAGTCACTAAAATGTGGTTGTCAGCTGGTGTATCTTATTTCCATTACATTAATTAAGGAAGATGTTTTGCTCCACTGTCTCATCTCTATTGTCCATTTAAGTGAGGACTTTTATTTTGTTCTCTTAAACTTGAGAAGAGAATGCTGAGAAAAGAAACAGAATTCATATTGCCAAAATTGCACAAGTCTCACTTAAAGCACAACCTGGATTTAATTAGCTTCTTTCATTCTTGTGTATAGTTTCATCTATTCAGAAACTCTACCCTCTCTGTTAGCTCCAGCCAACTCCTTATATCCTAACCTCATGGCAGAAGTAAATCTTTGAGAGCTTCAAATGCCACACAACCAGATCCTTAATACATCACTATTTCCAGGAAAGGTAATGGAGAAATACCTGTTTTGGAGTCGGCCTCTTAACTTAATGAACTGCTGAGTTTCTTTAGGAGACAGAGAAAACTCCACAAAAGTCTTGTGTTTCTATCTCTCGTCCTAAAAACTAATCACCAATGAAAAAGAAGCCTTTTGTGAAACCATGCACACAAGGCCCTCCAGGCAAAGTGCCCACAAAGGGCTAGAGTCCCTGAAATGCTGCTAAATCAGAGCACACAGTTGGTCATCACAAACTAAGTGATTTAACTGTTTAAAAAATTAGCATTTTTTGCTATTGATAAAACCATTTGTTCTTGTGTTTTAAAGACATAGTGCTCCTCTTCACAAAAATAAAACAGAGTTAATGACTTTCCCTTCTTCACCTCACTTACACAAAAGAAAGACTAGATCTTGATTCTGGATCTGTCCTTTATATGGTAACCAAAGGAGATCACACTTGTGCTGCATTTTTTGTTTTAATTAGAGACAGATTCTGGATTTGTCTGAAAGAAAAAAAACATCTAATTTCACATGAGCCAGATCAGCATCTCCATAGTTGAGGCAGCCCACTTTAATGAAAAAATTTCTCCTGAAATTTGATAAGACAGAAAAGTTATCTGCAAGATCTCTCCCTCCTTCAAACATGGACATTTCTCTGCATACTGGGTATTTCTTTCCATTCCCACCCCACACCCCTGCAAGTCCTAAAGCTATACGTAAGACTTTTGAGGCAGTAGGTTACCAAGGCAACTCATGCAGCTTATCATTATCTAGATCTCACTACTGAAAGATTGATTCTGGACAAATAGTAATCATGTAACAGGGTGTGCTGATGGATCACTTTCTTTTAAGTTGCTAAAAACCATGGAAGCCAAAGCATATGACTCTACTTTGGGTTTAATGAGTTGAGGAAATGGCTCCATAAATGTCTTTTCAGTTTCCCTTGCCCACATGGTACCTATATATGGGTTTCTGTTATGTAGATTCTACCTCCCTAAAGACAGTAACTTCTCTGATTCAAAAATGACAGGGAAAAATCAAGAACTTACAGACAGTGGCAACAGAACCCCTGGGGTACAGCCAAGGTTAAACTCAGATCTCTGGAGACCACAACAGGGCAATTTCTAGTTTTGCAGCCCAAACACTGAATGAACAGCAAAATGGCTATGTAGCACTAATCACCAGGCTCACACAACCTTATCCTGACAGATCAAATTTCATTCAGTTAGCTAGCATATAAATTCATCCTAATTCAAGAGAGACTTATCCATATTAGACAGTTAGTGAACATTCTGATGAGGTTCCAGAGTTTACTTTCAGTTGCTTCATACATTGTCAGTACCACTTATCTTCCTGGTTTTCATTAACTTAGCTGAAGCAGTCTTTCTTCCTAGTTTTTGCACCTTTTCCTTATGCATTACATATCCGAACCTTTCTCTTGCCAGAGCATCCATTACTTAGAAAGATAGCCTGGCCAGGCAAGAGTCTGATTATCCTCAGGTCACTCAAAAACTTCTGAAGTTTGCTCAGTTTAGCCATAAATACTACAGCACAAAGCTCAGGCAGAGATCCTGCGGGCAGCACTCACAGCAGACTCCCATTAGCAACGTGTACAGTGCAGTGCACTACAGCCACACATTAGTGCTTCACACTAAGGGACCTGAAGCAGCTGTTCAAGAATACTAAAAAGGCTGAAAATAGAAAGAAGAATATGAATGACATGTTTACTTGAGGCAGGATAAGCAAAGTGCTCTGCTGCGTGCATGACTGCAAGGTGCAGCGCGTGGAAGAGCTGCGCCCACACATCAATAGCAAGGACTGCTGGCTTCCTTTGAGGAAAGGAAGCTCACAGAAGAAATCCAGACCACCAAAGGGACCTCAAAGAAGGAGTAACAAAGAAAAACAAAGAAGGAGCAATCTGCTTCTTGTAGACCTTGCTGTTTCCCAGGGGCAAGTGAAAGGGCACCAGAACCGAGCAAGGAAACAAGGCACCACAAGCCCAGCACTATACTGGCTCCGTAAGCCTTCCCAATCTCCATTCACCAATCCTTTCTGGATGCATGAGAACCGAGTGCAACACATTTTGCTAACAAGGGTGTCATGAAAAATGGACATTATTATATAGAAAAACTTTAATTATGAGTAAACACATTATTCTTGGTTATAAATTACAGCAGCACAAGCAAGTACTGTTAATAATTTGGCATGGAAAGGACAAACCTGTTTGGAAAAAAGCTGCTGTGGAACTCAATATGACTACATTACTCTAAAGGCTGTGGAGAAAAGGTGAATTCCAAGTTCATAGAGGATTATAACTATATTTAAACTGCATGAAGGTGGATATTTAATTGAAAATACTTGCAAGAATTGAACAAAATGGCTTTCAAGAATAATCTGGACAATGGTGAGTTTTCTTAATTAACATTTATCCCCTTGGGCATAAATTAAGTATGTTATATGACCTTTTGGAATAAGACATGTCTGCAAACCCTTCATTAGTAGGTTATTAGGCTGACCAAACAAAAATACTGTGGATATTTTGGTGCATTTTCATTCATTACCCTTCAGCACATCAGCTTATCCTGGTTGTGCTGAAATCAGTAAGAGGTTTAACGTTGACTTTTATAGGATTACCTCAGGCTAAGAGCATACAAACTTAGGCCTGGTGTGAGGTTCTGTGTAACTCTTAAAATACAGCAACACCTTCACTGAAAGATCTTTTTAAACACAGCTAAATGAAAATGCAATGCTGCTTTGTTTCTGGCAAAAAAATATAATTACAATGCCCCAAGAGAAGGAAGCTGGCATGGTGCTTTGATATCTGAGGTTAATGGAAGAAAGCAATATTATACTAAAATAATAGATCAAGACTCAGTAAGAGACCAGTCAGATACTTAAAAATAGAGTTCAAATATAAACCTAGACAGTCATTAAGCAAAGATGAATGGAAAAGTCAGTTGTTTTTGAGGTTGGAGGTGGGAGGGTTTCCCATGTGGAAAACATGGTAATAGGTAGATTAGAGAAGCATTATGTCAGGAATTATGAGCTCTCCTACATTGCTGTCTACACCTCATAAAAGGTGTTGTGAAGAAGAAAGATGAAATGAGCTGTACATTGCCATCATTTCCTAGAAAGGCTACTTAGCACTGAGGGCAGTTCATCACTCCAATGGATTCACAGCCCCATGAGAAAACCTTTATTATGAAGGCACCACAGTTCTCTGATACAGGACTATACATTACAGTTCTTGTGAGGTTTTGTCCTGCCTGCTCCTGCCTCCATTTCTGGCTTTGTGTACCACTGGAGCGACCAAAATATATGCAAGACCTCTTTTTACATCTTTCCTTTTCAAAATTTCTTTATGGAAGTCATACTGTAAACTAATTTCCCCATATTTCCTCCTCATCCAAAAACTTTAGGGCAAGAGCAGCACATTACAAATCCAGGAGGTACAATTTTGAGTCTTAAGCATTTTGAAATGGAAAACAAGAAGACAAACATAACCATTACATTAGTGCATCTACTTCAGCACTAATATGAACAAGTTCAGTTATGTGAACATATTCAGGAAACAATAAAGAGGATTATATATTCAAACAATAACTAAGAAAATCCTTGATAAACGAAGAGAGCAAAAATTTAAAAATGCAAACAGCACAGCATTCCATAGTCTACCATAAGAGATTGGAAAAACAAAATTAACTTCCAAATTAATATAATTTTTTTATATTCTAAGAGCAACATTTCCCTCTGAACACATGGAGATGCTTAACTAAGCAGCAAAAAGAATCTTCTTCAGAAATGCTGATGATGTGCTGATTTTGCAGTGGAGTCTCAGAACTCATAGGTCCAGATTCTCCAAGTTTATCCCACACAGAATCTGGCCCATGAACCCAACCAAAGCAAAGTTCACACTTCTGGCATGGGGTCAAAAGCAGGTAAGGCAAGGCATCCATACGGGCTCAGCTCCCCTCTGTGAAGGAGGCTGGGGATGAGAGGAGCAGCAAGAGAAGGGCAGGACTGCCAATCCTATGGGAGGGTTTTCCCTTGGGATAGAGACAGACCCAGATGCACACCAGTCTGACACTGAGTGGTGGCACCTGCTGCCAATGCTGACTCCAAGCCCATTGCTGGTGAAACCTGAACAACTTGACTCAGGAAACCCCTAAAGAAAAAGTGCTAAAAAGTGCTAGTTCTGAGTCAGAACGTCCATTTGAAAACTAATCCACAGCATCTCCTATCACTTTTCTGCATCAGACCTGATGTTAACTTTACATCCTTCTTGCTGCTGTTAACAAGTATTAACTGCTTCAGATTTACATCTTGTAGCTTTTTCAGACTGCTATTCTGTATTTCCTCTCCAAAAAATATCTCTCAGAGGAAGAAATATATTTGTTAATTGTCTCCATGAGATGGTACTCAAAGAACAGTAATGGCTCTATACAGAGCCCAAATGTCAGATTAAGTGTAAGGGCAGTGTTTTAGTAACAAATCTCCCAGGTAAAAATCACTAATTGCTACAGACAACAACAGCAAAAGCCAACACCAAGCTTTAACATATACAGCCAATAAAAAAGTGCATGGCACAGATCAGACAAATTAATATCAATAGCAGATGAATCAATATCAGGACTTGCAAATGTTAGCAGCTATAAATCCCTTCTAACATGCTCTGGCCAGTCTCTTATCATCTCCAACTGCTCCTGTTCAGGCACCAGGGTTTAACCCCAGCCAGAAACTAAGCACCACACAGCTGCTGCTCTCTCCCTCACCAGAGCATCACGGGGAAGAGCAAAGGTGAAAAATTAGTTTTAAAACCAATAATCAATTGATTTTCCAGCATGATGAGCTGGTATGCTTTGACTGAAGCCTACTTGATACCTTGTATTGCTCTATGTGGCACCTTGCTCCAGGACAGCTTTATTTTGGACAGAATCTGCATCCAACAACTTCACAGCCATAAAGAATACATGCTGCTGCAGCTGCACCCATTTCTATTTGCTTGCCAGTTGGCTAGGAGGCACAGACAAGACAGCATATTGTGCTTTAAAGATTTCTTACCCCTTACCAGCCTAGGCACCATAAAACATTTATAGAGTATTTTGGGCAGCATTTCATTGCAAATTCCATATGCTTAGCTGAACTATTCAATGCCCAGAATGACAATAAGGAGAAGATTACATTTGAATGCACCATGTAGCAAGTATTCTACCTTTTAGCTGCTACAGCCCATTATCTCCTAAAATAAACAACAGACAGCCTGCTCAAGCCATCAGCTGAGTTCTGCAGTATTAGACACCTCTGTGCAGCCTAAGGGTGGCTCAAACATCTACTCCAGGGTACAGTCTCATCTCCATTCACAGATATTTGCAAAAGAGAACACAGCCTGAAAGATGCAAGTTCTTTAGTATGCTGTATAATGCGAAGGGAAAGAAGAAAGGCAGCTACAGATCCTTTCCCCAAGCAAAATGTGTGGTCTTGCTTTTAGTTACAGATATAGCCACATGACGATGATGGTGCACTTAAATAAAGAAAATTTGCACTAGTATTTGAAGAAATTAAATAAAAAACAGTGTCTGATCTACAGAATAATTTAATGCCTACTGAAGGGAAAGAGCTCTGTATTATGGAAAATCCTTTTAAATAATTTGTCCTTATATGCCATTACAAATCTACGAAGAGACTGAAGTAAGATATGTAGCTTCAGGACATGAAGTAACTCATTTCTTCTGCACTACCATGCATTTGTTCTTGCATATATGGCCCAGCAAAGTGAGACAATGCTGTCTATAATGTTACCTCTGCAGGGATAGACAGTGCAGACTGGCACACAAGAAAGAGTCAGCCAGCTGAAGGGGTTTAATGTCTCTCTCTTACGTCTCTTGCAAATGAAACTGTGTCTGCCATATTAAGCCATGGGTAGCCAGTCTGGAGGAAAGGATGACCTTTTAGAGGCTACTACAATATTTAGGATCCTAAAGCAGCTCATTGGATCAGCAACCTAGTGATAAAGTAGTTCAGATAATCTCAGCTACATCCAGCAATGAGCTCTGGCCAAATGTCAGAGCTTTTAGTCTGCTCTGACTAAAACTGGCCAGGCACCAGCCTTGAACAACAGCTCCAGCACAAACAGAGCTTCACACTGTACTCCAAAGCTTTCTCCCTGCTCATCCTTTGTGTCACTTCACTGGAAAATTTGCAATCTATGCAATTTTAAAGAGTTTGAGGTTTTTTTGCCTAGGATTCAAACATTAAGTTGTTCTCTTGAGATCTATTTTATATCACGTCATACATCCTTCTTTTGTTCTCTACTCACAGCTCATAAAGTCTACTAATGTATCCTTTAAATACAGAAGAATTACATGTTTTTCTTCTCATTTCCCTTCCTGCTTTCTGCTTGTTTAGAGCTGAAAGACAGCACCTTTTGCATTAAATCATGACCAGGCCATTAACATTAGGGAACCTTTCCCATTAAAAAGGCAATATATATTGACATGTGAACACTCCACTCCCAAAAGCTTTTTTTCCAACACTTCATTAACATTTTTCACTGCTGAACCATTATACCCTCCCAGAGCATGTCTTTATTGTCCCATTTCCTCAGCATACCACTAATAACACAACAAAAGGAGAGGAGGCAATTGCAGATAAATCAGCCCAACTTCCCATCGGGTTTCCCTTCCACACTCCTGCCATCTGTGCTGGCTGCCACAGCACCTACATGTGCTAGCAGACAATACCACGGGGTCACACTCCACACTCCAGCCACTCATGTCTGCTGCTGTGAATGTCACAGCCCAGTATTTCTGCTGTGATTGTCACAGTTCAGTACTTCTGCTATTTGCCTTCCCGTGTTCGTCTGCAGGGACAGCTCCCTGTCACCAAAACTGGGGGCACACAGCTGAGTTCCAAGCATTAGAAATTCACCCAGCACTAGAAGTTCACATGCCCTTCTCCTCAGGAGACCTGGAGACTCATCCCCTGGTTTGGCTTTTTTTACAATACACAGATTTCAAGACATGAGAAGCAACATGTTGTATTTTGAATAGCCTGTCTATTCCCAAGAAATTCCCCTCATACAACATTATCAGATTAAACTTTTTTCACACACAAAAAAAAATGTATTTTCAAGGAAATAAATAAGCAGGAATTTTAAATCATAAAGAAAGTTAAGTATATGTGAACACTTCTTTCAACTAGATTAACATCAGCAAAAGACAGAATCAAATATTGATCTATATTTCTGGATTAGCTTTCTGAGGTGTGCAACCACCTTTTCACAGCTGTGAACACAGAACTGCAAAAAAATTGATCATCACTCACTTTGCAATCTGAACTGCATGAATCATTAGTAGCTGACTTGTTAATTAAATACGGTAGCAGAATTCTAGATTAGTCCTGCCTTTATAAGAGCACCATTAATAAATCTGTTTTTCAATTTAGGAAACATCATTTTGTCACAGAGCAGCCATTGTATTATTCCTGCCTAAGTATAATATTTCATTCATTACCTTGACAGGTCACATCATTTAGTCTATCCACAAGAATAAATTTCATCAGCTTGAAAATGTTATCTCTGTGTCCACAGAGAAGCCCCAGATGCACAATGTCTCACAGAAATCTCACAAAAGAATTTTTATAAACCAGTGGGCACACAGAAAAACCCTAAAAACAGGTTTTCAAACTCTATTGCAATAGGTTTTCTCATTTATTATTGGGCACCACACAAAATGACTGTTTGGTTGAAGAAGTCTCTTCTTCCCATTTTCCATTCTTCAGCCACTTTCAGTGTATACAAAATGGAAAAATCGCTTTTCTCCACATATTCAACAAGGAACCCAAACAAATTAATCTGTCCTTAATCCTTTTACATTGCATATTACAATATGAACATGTGCATTGTACAATATAGTGCAACATTGTGAGTGTCTTATTTTTGATTTATCAGTAACATTGATACAATCCCTGTTTTCCCTCAAGTATGGCATCCATGGCCAACATTGTTCTTTCAAAAGACAGCTGGCAAACACTTCTGGTAAAACTACTTGAGAAACCCTCAGAAAATTGGTAGTTAAAAAGGGATTATTTTTTGAAAGTTTCTGCAAAACATCTCATGCAATCAAATTCACTAACACTTATTTTCTAGATATACATGTATGTCTTTTATATATACATGCACAAACAGAAGAATCCTTTGAAATCTAAAAATATTAATTTAGGGACTGCCAGACTGAACACAGGATGATTAAATGACTAGCACTTTGAAATGCTGAGGTAGCAATACTGCTAAAATACCTGCTGAGATTCAACTCTGGCTTCATTAAGCAGATAAAGTCATCACTGTGGAAGTGCAAGATTGTCTTTTTGGCTAATGCTTAATCAGACTTCAAGTATGTATTGCTAATAACTGTGAATAATAAATTAATTCAAAGACTGGTTCTTACATGCATATAGAAGTCTGATGAATGGCTGCTAAGAGGTCTCTTCTAGAGAGGGGAAATATCTTATACACATTTACTAAGTGCATTTATTCATTCTCACAAATCCTTACCGAGAACTTTGCTATTTTCTGTTTTAAGTATGCACAAAATGAAATTTTAGAAAATAGAGACTTATATAACAAAGCAGAAACCAAATAAAGAATAGACACAGTTCTTTTGTACACCCTCTAAGGAGTGTAATTGATCAGTGGTGCTTTTCTAGAGCATGTTTCTACATAAGCAAGACAGTTGTTTTACAGCAAACCTGTGGTATTTTAAAAGATTTAATTTGCCTCCTCTTCTGAGGACAAAATTTCCCACCTACAAAATGAGTCTGACCAAAATTCTGTCTTTGAGGACCTGGTATGTCATACCTGTGGTATGACAGCTTTGGAAGGATTACATATCTTACCTAGGAACCCAACTTCTGCTCCTTCAGTAATAAGATTATTTTGCTACCCCTCCCCCAAACCTATTTTATTAGGTCGCCTATTCTCTTTTACTACCAAAACACATCACCAAAAAAAAAAGTCTAACCAGTAATCCATAATTTCTACATTTAATGTTCTAATTGTGAATTATGTGAAGGTATGGTGACCTACCTAGAAGGCAGAAGCAAGGAGCCTGTCTTAATTTGGTACAAGATACTGGGTCTTTTTCTTACAAATGGTTCTTTATATTTTTAAACCAAACAGAAAATTTGGGAGTCTATAACAAAAAATATTTACTCAATTTCAGTGCACTCCCACAGGATTTCCTCATATAGAATATTACTATCTTTGTACTATATTTATTACTAATAAACATTACTATTTATTACATTAGTATTACAGTAAATGCATTTTTGAGACCCTGCCTTTTCTTCTACAAATTGGTAAGACAGCACTGATTTACCCTGGAGCTAAACCGAGTTACACCAGGAACAGTGTAATTCACTCTAGCTTTGCAGAGCTGATACACAGAAACACACGAGCAGTTGGGTTGGAAAACACCTCTGAGATCATGGACTCCAACATCACCACCTCACCTAGACCATGGCACTCAGTGCCACATTCAGTCTTTCTTTAAACACCTCCAGGGAATGTGACTGCACCACCTCCTTGGGCAGCCCATTCCAATCTCTAATCGGCCTTTCTGGGAAGAAATTCCTCTGGCTGTCCAACCTACTCCTCCCCTAGTGCAGCTTGAGGCTGTGTCCTCTTGTCCTGTCAGTGGCTGCCTGTGAGAGAGGCTGATCCCATGTGGCTACAGCCTCCTTTCAGGTATTTATAGGGAGTGACACACCCAGCCCGGAGCCCCCTTTTCTCCAGGCTTAACATGCCCAGCTCCCTCAGCTGCCCCTCGCAGGGTATGCGCTCCAGACCCTTCACAACCTTTGCTGCCCTTCTCTGGGCAGAAATAAATAGCATTTACCTTGCATCCAAACAGAGAATTAAATCATTAATCTCATCACATAGCAGAAGAAGAAAATCAAGAATGTAAACCTCGACAGCTCAAAATTTAGTCAAAACAGAGAGAGGTGTGACTAGAAGCCAAGGCCAAAAAGCTGTGAAAGCCAGTTCAGTCTGTGGTGTTTGCAAGTGGTGACATGCATTTTTGTCAACTCTGCTGCTTCTAGTAGACACAATGCAGTACAGGGGAATGTGTGCATGAAAGAAAGACAGCAAAAGGGGGAAATTTGGCAATAAGAATAATAATATGGGCATTATAGAATATTAATACCTATATAAAAAGGGACATTTTCCCCTCAAATTAAGAGGTTTTGTCACAGAACTCTGCAGTTCATCTTATTTTAATGGCTTTTGCTTGCTTTCTATCATATAATAGTTCATGAAACAGTTCATAAAGTCCTTTGGCAGAAATTAACTGCATTTGTTGTGTTACAGTGGTTGCAATTAAAAAAGCAGTATTTCTACACTACTACAAAATAAAGTATTAAACAATAAACTGCAGTCTTCTTTGTGCTTAGAGAAGAAGCAAGATCTTATCTAATGAGGGAGAAGTCTGCTTCTTTTGAATTACTTTAAATAAATGCAATTTTCTTGGTTAAAGACACTGAATAAATTATACTAGTGATGTGCTTTTTAGATTAAATTAATCTAAACTCAATTAATATCCTATATTCACAGACAGTATAATAGACTAAATCAAGATCAGTGTGATGTCCATTAAAGGACAAATAATTTTTAGCTGCACAATATTCCAACACACAGGCTTAAAGAAAATTTTTCTTTACCACATAGCTGGGGTTCCCATTTATTCTGAAACCATTACACATACAGCCTTAAATCTCAGACTACAGCAAGAAAAAAGCATTCCTTTTTTTCCAGAACAATGTTTTAGTGCTGCACACCAATCTCTCACACAATTTATATATGTAGTAACTCATTATTTCAAGGGAAAAAGATGCATTAAACATATATGTCTATGAGGATGCAAGAGCATTTCAGCTGCACTACATTCAGTGCCAGAGATTATAGTTCCTACTTTGCCTACAGAGGTAGCAATTTGGAGGATTGTTTCAATTTCAAAAGCAGCCCTTAATTAGTTTGTGTTGCCAATCGATAACATTTTTCTCCTTAAGCTCTAGAATGGTTATTTTTGCCACATGATAATATGCACAATGCATTTAGTTTTGCTATATATTCTTTAAATAGTTTTATTCCTTTTACAAATAAATTTGCCACCCCTCCCCCAAACATACTTTAATAAACTGCCTATTCTCTTTTACTGCCCAAACACATCATCATAAAAAAGACAGATGCCCACGCATTAATCCATAATTTCCACATTCAGTGCTCTAAATGTGAATTATGTAAAAGTATGGTGAGTTACCTGGAAGGCAGAAAGAGCCTTGTGGTTAAGTATGTCACTTATACCCTCAAATTATTACAATTAATTGTTTAAAAGGTGAGCCCAAGAGTTGCATGATAGCATGTGTTCAGTACTTAGTCTCCAAAACTGAGAAAAAGAAAAAACCTGCATATACTTCAGTCCATTATTTTCATAAATATTTTAGATCACAACCCATAAAATTTATTAGAGATTCATAATCTGACAGTTCAGTTGCAGATTACAGGATTTCATATTTATGATTTGGTAGTCCATATGCAAATAATTGTAGAGGTTGTTGCTGAAGGTTGATGTTGGCCAGCTTTCAGGCACCCACCCAGCTGCTTTCTCATCCTTCCTCCTCAACAAACAGACAACAAGATGAAAAAGGTCATGGATCCTGATAAAGACAAGGAGATCACTTGCCAATTATCAAAATGGACAAAAGAGACTTGATTTAGGGAAAATTATTTTCAATATTTGCAAATTAGAGTAGAATGGTGAGGAAAAAAACAAGACATAAATGAACCTAACCCTTCTTCCCAGACCTTCCATTTCCCTCCTTCATTATGATTCTTCTGGTTCCTTCCCCCACCCCTGCAGGAAGATGGGGGAATGTGATTTGTGGTTAGTCCATGGACCACAACCAGTTTCTCTGCATCAATCCTTCCTCCTAAAGCTTTTCCACTGATGCAACGTGAGTTCTCATAAATGGCTCCAACATGGACCCTTCTCAGAGGCTGAAGGCCCATGTGGGCCCTCACTGGCTGCTCAAGTTCCTTAAGGCCAGGTCTGCCCACTCCACTATGGGTTTCTCCATGGCTGCAGTCTGGACACCAAGCTGCTCTGGCATGGTTCTCCACGGGCTGCAGGGAAACACCTGCTCCACCATCACTCCTGCCACAGGATGCAGGGAAGTACCTGCTCTGTCACTGTGCACTTCCTCCCCTTTTTTCTCTGGCCCAGGTGCTCACAAGGTTGTTTTACACATCTTTTTCCTCTCACTGCTGTTTTCTGTATTCTCCTTTCTAAGATATATTTTCATAGAGGCCCCACCAGTGCCCAACTGAGGGGCTCAGATGTGGGTACAGAGGGTCCACGGAGTCAGCTGGAGCAATGTTTATCACAGGGCAGCTCCTGTTCTCTCCCCATACCCAACACCCCTGGCAGCCCCACCACTACCAACACCCAGTGCACTTATTTACTGACAAATAGGTTATTTCCATACATCACACCAGTCTACTCAATTCCTCACTCTCCCAAAGCAAGAACAGAATGTGCAACACCTACATTTACTGGGAAAAACAATAAACTGAGTTCCCAGTATAACTGGGGACAGCTTCTCCCTGATACAAGCCACTGCAGAGCACATCAAACAGGACAAAGAGATTCACAAGCATTGATGTTGGCGTGGCTCATGCTAAGAAAATTCCACATCATGCTTAAACCAGGTGATATTATACAGACAATCTTCAGACTGGAATAAAGACTACAAAGAAATGGTTTTGTTTATTTAGAGAAAAAAATGTATACAAAATATAGAAATAGCTTAATGTATTCATTGAGGAACTCTAATACATAAATTCATTAGGGAAGCAATAAACATAATGCATAAATTAATTACTTTGTGCTTATCCTCATTAAATGCTGCTTAATGAGTTAACAAGCTTGAAAAGCAATGACAAATTGCAAAAGTGCATGCACATGATTTCTTTTTTTTAATAAAGCAACATGGTAGCTCTGGATACAGGCTGGTAACATTTATGCAAGGTGGTCACTTTATCTTCTAGCCTTCATGAGCAAGCACCTTCTGCCACAAGTTTTGAATCTGTCAGAAAAGCATCAACTTTACAAAGTTTGATTGCTGAAAGTACTTGTACTAAGTTTCAGAAATCACCTCCTCAAAATTAATTTTGTACAAATTAATTTGTATTACAGGACAACTTAGAGCTTGTTGGGAAATATTAATCAGAAATCTGTATGCATATGTATGTGCACACACAGATACACACAAAATGGGAATATATTGCCACATTTGAGAATTATACTCAGGCTTTGTGGCCTCTCATTGTTTGAGAATGAAGAACATGTAAATGCCTGGCCACAATCACAAACTGGAAAGAGGCCAGGTAGCACTGAAGGAAGTCATATCCAACACCAATTTTTGATGGGGTATGAGCATTCCAGCATTAACGGAGCTGTGTTATTAACATGCTATGGAAGACTCGGTGGCCCCATTTGTCATGTCACAGATATAGACTGCTTATGCTCTCATTTTCTGCAGCACAAAGGCTCAAAGTGCCATGTTCTATCTTGTTATTTAAACAAAACAAAACAAAACAAAAAAAAAAAAAGAAAAAAGCCACAATACTCATTTTTCACTTGCTCTCTTCCCATGCCAAAATTGAGAGAAGGCAAACTGCATCCCAGAATACATTAGTAATATTGATATTATAAATGCTTTTATTTTAACATAAAATATAACATCTTCAAATTATCGATGCATTAACTAAGCATAATTCAGTGAATGTTTCAAAACACAGTCCTCTCACCTTCCCAGGACACCCACCATTCACAGTGAAACTACCAGTGCTACCTTGATAAAATATTGAAAGCAATCCTTGACCTTTGCATGAGCAAACATTTCCCAGATAACCTTGGGATATTAATCCAATTTTTTCAACTCTTAAATTGATTTTTTTTAACTCCTTAAAATTTAAGCAAAGTAATCTAATTCCTCTTTGTAGGGACAATAAAAAGATAGAGTAGTATTCTGAACGAAGACTGTCAGTCCTTTTCAGGGATTCTCATTCCTTGGATTATGCTCCTTTTTCCAGGATATCAGTGTGCCTAATTCCTGATTCCTTGAGAATCATGAGCAATATCTAGCAAATTTCAATGCCTATGATTACATACATACACACATCAAAGCATTTTTCAGTATCCTCCAGAATGACCAATCCACACAAGTAAGATCTCAGTATCAGTTATCAGCATGAGAACACTTTTGAAATAAAATCCAGAGGAAATCAGCAACCAAAGCAGCATCAGAGAAAGCTACAATATTAATCCTGGATCACATTAAATATTTTGCATTGCTATGACAGCATCACATCATAATAGCCTCACAAATACAAAAAGAAGTACACTTCACAAGAAGGCATGTGCTGATAGTACACAGCTATCAGAAATTCTTCCATTAAAAGTAAATAACTCTGTAGCCTGATGTTTAAGTAAACCTTCAACTATTTTAAAACCTAGTCACTCTGCAAACAAAATTGTATGTCCATCAATCACACCAAGTCTTTTCAATTGATTTTGGTCACTTAAGACTAACTCACAAAGGATTCGGAAGTCACAGCACAGCTAAATGCCATCTCCATGATTGGATAAAAACCTGTATTAAACAAATCAAGACATACTCATGTTACAAACAGGTCCTCAAGAGTTTTGTGCTGACACTTAGGCAATAAGAGAGCTAATGAGAACTGCTATATTCTGCTCAGCACTGTTTAGGATACTAACAAATTAACTTTAGATGATTTGTCATCAAGTCCCTGCAGGAAGAAGCTACACTATTTAGGGGGAAGAAGAAAGGCAGCATACAAGTCTATGGAAGTCCTTAATCCCAGGCTAACTACTGTGATAATAGTAAAAATGATACTAGAAATAACATTTAACAGGAAATAATTTAAACAATTTATCTCAGTAATAATCATGTATTTTTTATTTATTGACAGGCACTTTAACCTTCATTCACGTCTTCATTATTCATTGTAGTGTTTTAAAAGAACAGTATTGAAAAGGAATTTAAATGCCATTTGAAAGAGAAGGACCACAACTATGGCTTTCCAAATTTACACAAAATAGCCAATGGAGTCACAAAATAAAAAACAGGTGGAAAGGGATGAGAGTGTTAAAGGTTTCTTTTTGCTGTTTTCCTTTAATCTATCTTGTTATCTCACTTGTGAACCATTATGTATGTGGAAGAGAAAAGGAAAGGTCAACAGTGGCCAGTGGCAGCACCAGATGGGAGCTGGAAATGGTTTGTAGTTTTCAGCTGTCAAATGTTGGCTAAAATGTAATAAGTGCCAATATGAAATGATCTGCAAATCTGTAGCTTTTTTAAAATTAGCAAGAAAAAATGAAAGATTTTGAGAGAGCAATTCAAAGTCTGTTATATTATTATAGTTATACATAAAGTATTGCAAGTTATTCAGTCTCACTGGTTTCCAGGTTAGCAGAACTCCCACCCATGTTCTGTGCTTAAACACCAAAGCAAAACAGCATTCTGCATCACACTTGATCCACTCCCCCTTAAAATACCCTGAATGCCTTTTCTCTGTGGCTGCAAAGTCTTGTGAAAGTAGACATCATCAATAAATGGAGACTAAATAATGTATTTATTCTTTCAATGGTATCCATGACTTGCCAATGTCTTACCAGCAATGAAAGACAAAAATGTAGAAACAATATTGGAAAGATGCAGGAGTCACCAAGTAGCTGGTTGTGTAGCAAAACTACACAATTATTTTCTGGCTTTGGGTCCAATCGCATGCTTTATATACAAAACTGTAACTTTTGTAAAATAGATGTGTCCTTCCCAGCAGCAGGCTCCCTGTGAGAACTGTGTGTGCTTAAAATGAGAAGGAATTCACATATGCACACCCAGCCCACCAGCAGGACCTAAAAAAGAAGAGGATATGTTTCCTCCACAACTGTGAGCTCAGCAAATATACTGCAAGAGCAGCCACAACACTGCTGTCCTTTCTGAGAAGATGAGCTAACATTTAAGCATGGAAGGGCCCATCCTTAGGCATTCCCAAGTGCCAGCTTCTTTAATCAGCACTGATTGAAACCTTTTGGAATGCACACAGCCATCCTACCAGTGCCACCACACTCCACCACCTCACACTGGCCTCTCAAACATTCTCATTCCCAGTGTGGAAGAGGATGCTTGCATTGAGTCAAGAGGCAAGGGTAGATGACATAAGTGCCTATGCTTGTCTTTCTGTGCACATTTTTTGGATTTCTAGACCAGACAACTGGTGCAAACAGCTACAGCACACTGCTGTGGCCCATCATCCTCATTGTGCATCACAAACCTGACCAGAAGAATTAACCTGCCATGCAGTCACTGCATTACACAAATGGGTATGGCCATGCATGGCTTGACACACCTACAGACAACCTGAAGTACTGAATAACTGGCTTTGTCCCTAAAATATAGACCAATATTTTCCTTTCATCCTGTTTCCAAGGCACAGTATGTTCTGTGGTACTTGCTCTTGAATTGCTGACAAATTCAGTCCTACTAACTGGAACTGAACTGACTTTTTGGAATCCTATGGATTTCTCTTGAATTACAGTATTTAAAATAATAAGCTAGCTAGTATGATGATGGCTTACTATATAAAACAGAAATGGAGTGCGTTCTTAGCTAATGAAACTCCTCTGACTTAAATTTTGTCTTCTATCTTATTTGTCCCTGTAGACACTACCTAGTTTCCCCTCACTCTTCTCATCTGATAGACTAAAAGCTTTTGGGGAGCCATTTATTGTTTGTCTGTAAAGGCCACCAAAGCACTAAGGTTCTGAAGTGCTACCAAATTTCAATGTCCACAGCAAATAATGAGGATCTTTGACTGCACTTTCTAGCAGACACAATTTGCAGTAGCTGTATTTAAAACTATCATTGAGAAGACTGTTTGAAAGTAGTGTTTTCCTTTCTTGGAAAAGTATATAAAGAACATGGTCAGACCATCTCACTCTGTCTTCTTGCACTGTTGGGAACCAGATTAATTACTGACCAGGTACTCAGGTCAGTACTGGAACACAACTTCCCTCTGGCCCATGGAGAGCTTCAGCAGCAGTAGCAGTGAATGCCACAGCCAGCAGGACGCTGCCCAGCTGCTGTGGGCTCTGCCTTTGCGTGCCCAGGATTCCTCTTTCTGCAACAACTGCACAGCTCCCCTAATCCAGGGCCTTTTATTAAAGCTTTTTAAGGGAAATGTAACATCAACTTCAGACATTCTCTGTCTGATTAGAAGTTGAGGAAATATGATGGTGGGACACGGAGAACATCACCAATACAAAAGCTACCAGTCCTGCACCAAGGAAAAAAAATTACTTTTTTTGGAGGAAACAAACAAACAAAAAAATCCCTTAGGATTCTGGAAGGAAATAGCTGCAGGAACTGAGTATTAATGCACACATAAAATCAGAAAGCCTGATTAGTAGTTACACCAAAAGATGAAACAAAAGTTTTACCCTGTGGATGAAAGTCACCATGAGCCAGCCTTAACTCACTGGGATAGGATTCCTCACCCTGATAAACAATTTTGGTCTCAAGGCACCAGCTGTTTATTGCACTGCCCTGCAGATCTTGTGTGCTGTTTGTGCACACATTTCCTTTCACAGGGGGAAGAAAGTATATGTGTGGAGACATAGAAAAGATAATTAGATACCAAAATCTCAGTTGATACAGATTTGGGGTAAAATTACTGATGGCTATCACCATCCACTTAGAGTCTCTTTACTGATAGTGCTCACATTAAAGCCCAGCTACATCTGATATTCAGGAGTGGTTCCAAGCCATTTCTATCAGGAAGGAGGGGTTCGTTAAAGGCAGAAGACCTCCTGTGAGAGTGCTAGAGAAATGTCCCAGGCAGAGGAAGCCAAGCTTGGCAGGGTCTGTGCCTGTATCATTGGTCCAGAGCAGACCCTGAAGCAAATTAGCCAGCCAGCAATGCCTTATTTACCCCCCTGTCCCTCTCCACAAGGAACTACTTCTCCAGCGCTGGTAGGGATACTGAATTCATTAGCATATATGTGGTGTGAACAATCAGGAGACTTGAACCTGGGACTAAAGTGAGAGCCAAATTATTTGACACTAAAACACACTCAGTGAGGAATAGTGAAAGGGCTTAAGGAAGTACCGGGCCACTTGACATCAAAAACAGTATCTGTGGTAAGAAGCAGAAGCAGAGCAGAGTAGCTTGCAGTGTTTTTATATCCTTTCCTTTATATGGCTGTGTTGGCACACTGGGATGTAGACGAGCATGTCCTGCTGGGAAAGGAAGAGATGTGACAGGACTGAGGAATGGTGAGCCCAGGGCACGATCTCGCATGCTGAAGCGGCTCTGGCTGTTTTGCATTAAATGCACATGTCCACACTACCAGGCACACAGCAGATCTGCCTATGGATCAACCATTTTCTTTTGCAAAGACAAATAAGCAAAAGATTAGTTTAAAAGCCTGCTACAACTGTGACACAATAAAAACAAGTGTCAAGCTTTTAGGCTTAATTGCTTCGTCAGTTCAGTCAGGGAATAAGGTACTCTGAGCCTGAGAGCTTGTCTGTTTTTTTTCCAGTTACATCTATTTAACTAATAAGCAGATCTCTCTCCAGACCTTATTTATATTATATTATTCCAATGTGGATACAAAGCTTCCCATCCTCCAAAACATTAAAAACCTAGCATTTAAAGAGAGAAGATTATTAAGTCTTAATTCTGCAAAACATGAACTGCTTTCCAGTATTAAGAATTAGTCAAATTTATCAATCTTTGGGGAAGAACAAGTTTGCTCATCAAAACTGAGACAACACTTGAGAGACTTTCTCTGAGGAGAAAACTGTTATGGACACCTGCTTGATGGGCCAGGATATTCTCCACCAGGTTCTCTGCCCAACTGAAACACTACATGGATTACCTGGAGACAAGCTACCAAAAACATCTTTATCCTTGTAAGGCCACACTACATTTCAGAGCAGCCTTATGGCTGCTCCAAGTTGCACCTTATCATCTGTGTTTATAAAAAGCTGCCTTGGCTATAAACTGCAAGAGCATACAGCCAGTAAACCCTGGCTACACCCCGAGGCCTCCTTTCCATCCTCTGAAGGCCAAAGATGACTGTGGTATAACAAGATTCAAGAATGCCTTCTCCACTAGGTAATATCTGAGCAGAATTTGATCCTACAGATGCCCATTCTAAAGCCAGAGTCATTTGGGTTTCAAAACCTGACTATAACTTTTTTGGAAAACACTTGACACATTTTGTCTTTGCCACCATGTAAAAGTACTACTATTTCCTTATAGACATTGTCCACACAACATTGTCATAGAAATAAAGCTTTCTATAAACACTAGAAGTTAGTGGTTCTGATATCCTTAAGGGTGAATTTTCCATAAAAATCTTGCTCCAGCACTAATTGCAAAATTAGCAAGAAGCTTACGAGTAATTAGATTGGGGTGTTAAATCATGAATGTTCCTTAAATAAAACTCCTAATTAGGACACACCGCATATTTATCTACAATCTAGATCTGACAAACATCAAAAACTTTCCTTTTCTAGCTGATATCCAGGACACTGCCAGGGAAGTATCAGGTACTCACAGTACTCCCTTCAGGAAGGCTCCTTTGACTTTGACAATTACAGGCAAGGATGCCTGTGCTCCTCCACTTTGTACCAAAGCAGACTGGCTTAGTAGAGACAGTCATGGCTGTAAATCCAGATACCTACCACCACAGAGGCATTCATCTCTCTCTTCTGATGGCACAGGAAGTCTGGGCACTTGCTCAGATTAAGCCTCCGTGATGGAATTTAGCTGCTGATACCGTAAAAATGTAAATCTATCAACACAATCCCACCTTCTACATGGTATTTCTCAGACTCTAAGATAAATGCAGTTGGATAGATGCTTTTGTTTTATTGCACCTAATAAAACACCACCTGACACAAACACATCTCAACTGAGAATTGATCCACAGTAAACTAGTGCAATACAAACAGCAACAGTTACAAGCTTTTTACAGCCCCTTTATACCAAAGGTACTTAACTGCTTCAAAACAAGTGCCACAATTACACTGACATTCCACATATCCTGCAGGCAGTCTTTCCAAACATTTTCTACCTTGTTCTAATTTCAAAACAAAATAATCCATTTTCTCAAAAGCAGATGCACAGATTTTTAGGTATCAGAACATTTGGTTTACACCAGTTTATTTCAAGTCCACTGAATATCATGTCACGTGAACACAAAATTCCTATTTGCAAGAAACATTTCACCCCCAGTTTGACATTGACCATCATAAAAACCAATGTCTTTTGAACCACAAGCATATCTTTCAATTACCTGGATTTTACTGTCTGAAGTGGTTCTGTTCTATGCTTATGCTGCAGAACTTTTTCTCCTGGCAACTCAGCTGAGAGGAACTTAAGCCTAAAAGCACCAGAAAAATTAGCATGGCTACCATAGTGCTTGTGAGACTTTATTGTCAAGACTGTTTAATTAATTCTTAGTCCAACTTTAAGTGTCCCTTTTTATGTAACACCACAGTAATGAGCCCATTAAAAAGATATATATTTGCTATATCCCTTAGAAGAAAAACTTAGTTATCTCTTCCTACAGCACAAGGCAGCAAACTATATTTTTGGTAATATTTTTCTGCTATTGAAACTTATAATAAACTCAATTGTTTTGCAGTGGATACATTCAACCTTTTGTATTAAAATATTGATTCAGGCTGATAGAGATGTTGTGACTGAAAGCAGGTTGGGTGTTTTTTCAGAAAGAAAAAGTTTTGCTGGAACAAAAGCCTTTCTGCAAATGGTAATGCAAATCTAGTATGTAATTGTGGGGGAAAATGTAATGATCACAGATTTCAGCTACATTACTCAGTAGCTGAGTCTTCATATTAACACCATCAAGACCTGAAGCCAGGTCCAACACTTCAGGTTACACACTTTGCTTTTATGATCGCAAATATTTTAAGGAAGAGGAAAATCTTCCCCTGACCAAACTGATATAATGTTTGCATTAATACCTCCAGGAATTAGAAACTGATATTTTATAGTGAAACATTTAGAATGAACAAAAGCTAAAATCCATTATCCAACCCTCCTCTTCTGCATGTGTAATAAGACATGCCAGGAATATACACACTTATAGCCATGAATCAGAACATGATTTATTAATAATTGCTCCACCAAAAGGCTGTGTGAGTACTTCCATATATACACAAATATTAATGTTTATTTGATTGTTGTGAAATGTCTCAAAAAAGCTAAATGTATTAACAGCTATGCTTGGCACCACATGAAACACGCACCTTAGGGAAGATTAACACATCTAAGTGCAAAGGTTAGAGTTAGATGCCTGCCAGGATGTTTTTTTCATCTTATTGAGACAAAAAATATTTGTCATCTTTTCCAGAAAGATGCAAAAAACTGTAATTCACATGAACTTGGCAGAGTTGTAAACCAGCAAGTCTGTCCCAAAAAATGGGAAGTATCTCCAGTAGTTGCTGTTGTTGCCAACATGTGACAACACAATATACCCAGGTACCAGCAGCTGCATGCCCAGCTATTGCTAACTTTGTGCAGGATTACAACATTTTTCTATGTTCACTAGCTACAATTATTTTAATAACAGTCAGTAGCAGAAAGAAGGTGAGGTGGCAAAAACACAACTAAATGTGCAAGTGAGGTTTGCTAGACTATGACCAGAAAGACATTAACAAGTCAACACAGAGGACTGAGATGTAGCTGACAGACTCTACAAAGTGGACAATGCTGCTTTATTGAGGCTGAGTTTTTTCATTGTTGGTATTGTTTAGTTTTTTGTTATGTTTTGTTGAGATCAAGTCAGATGACAAAATCTCTATTTTGCCACTTTTTTATAAAACTGGACAAAGAAATCATGTTCATGAAAATCTGAATAAAAGCAGTATTCAGATTGGAAGAATATTTTTTCTGCTGCATCTCACAATTGAACAAAAAAACCCTTTTCTGTGTAGATGTATATTGAAACTCCATATTTAAGGAAATCAGCCTGAAGTAACTTGTTGGTTAGGAAAATCGGGTGAAACAGAAGAGGCTGATGTTCAAATCTGTAATTAAGCTCAGGGAAGTATCCCATTTATAATGGCCATTTACCTTATGTTCACTTTGTCAGAGCTCCATTGTCTAAGGTAAGAAATCATTCCCTTCCAAAAGAGTAAAAATGTTGTTGGTCTGCTGTTTCACGACAAAAATATTTTAAGGCAGCTTTAACCTGGATGTCCATTTTCCTTGATATGACATCTTGCATAAGCACAGTATTTTATAGATACCTTCAAGCAGGGATCTGAATTTAGCACTAAGATCTTATTTTACAGGGGTGAATGCCAAATGCTTTTCATCTCATTATGCTGGTTTGAAATAACAGTACTACTTAAAAGTAACATAATGACAACATAAAATGCAAGAGCTCTTTCAAAGCAGTGAAATAAACCATGATGGTCAGTTGCCTCAACCAGCACTACAAATTCCAAGCAAATCAAGCTCCATTTAATTCCTACTGTACAATTACAGAATATATGATACCCTGTGTAGACATATTTAAATAACTCTGTACACTTCCAGCTGGAATTACTTAGATCTCCCACTTCAAAATATTTTGATGTTTATTCTTGTTACACATTAAATACAGGTTCTGCACACTATAAACATTATTGCTAGTACTTAGAAAATTATTCCATAATCAGGAAAGATTCAATTCATAATGAAAATGTATTATAACAGACAAAAAATATATAAAGCCAGTTGTTCTCTGGAAACTGAGCTCTGGCCTAACCTATGTAAAATTAGACAATTGGCTTCCTCTCTGTTCCTTCCTCTTACAAATTGCTTGCTGTACCTGTGTCATCCTTTGAGGCCGAGGACTGGCTTTCTCTTTGTGTAATGTGATTTGCAGCTGGGATTTCTGAATGCTGCTACAACACAAAATTACTGCAATGGTTCAGAGCTCTGCTCTACCAATCACCCTAATCCCAGTCTTTACTGGTACTTTTAATGGCACCCCTGCTGTTACAGAACAATAGCCCACTCAAGAGAATTTGTCCCATCACTTTGAGTCTACTGTAAACACACACATATATACATGTACTTCTTACATAATACCCTTTTTTCTTGTTTTTTCTTTAAATAATCAGGCACATCTCAGATGCTGACAATGGAATCTAGAATCTTTTTACACTCACAAAATCATTCCCGTAGCAAAACACCACCTAAAAGGGCTACTATTTCAGCACTGCCCCCACATTTTTTGTATAATATACTGATAAAGGGATAACAGGACTGTAAGTGGAATACATAGGAGAATAAAAAGCTCAACAGGAGAATAGTCTCTTATAAAGTTGTGGGAGCAGGAGTCGAGAGAAAACACGGTCTGCCTGAAATTCTGCCCAGGAACAACCCACAGCAGGAGACAAAGTTCCTAAACTGACTGTGTAAGCACCTAAATTGCATCATACCTCTCCTCCTGAAGCACACGGGCTTATCCTGACACGCTGCTCTCTATCTTGCCAGAGGGAAGGAAAAGTCATTTTTCCCCAGAGCGATCCTCCAGATCAGGATCCCACTGCCAGCAACCCCAGCCCTGGGGTAAAGCCAGGGCTGCCGGTATCCAGCCTCGTACCCGCAAGTTTCCAATGGCGAAAGCCGGGAGCAGGAAGGGATCCAGCCCGGCACGGCGGCGCTGGGGACAGGGGCTGAGGAGCCACCTGAGGCGAGCTGGCGCTGGAAACCAGCCCGGCGCTGACATTGCTCTGGAGTCCTTCTGTCACCCATTGGGGAGGCACACTGCCACAAAAGATTGGGATTTAACCGACTGACACTACCGATGAGAGAGAATGTTTATCAGAAAATCTCCATCCAGCTGCCTGTCAGCACAGATTTCCACCAGCGGGGTGGCAGGACCGCGACAGCCTCTCCGCCCCAACCAGGGGCTCGGGAAGGGCAGCGGCGCGTCCACAAAGGGGCTGGTTAAAGCCAGGTGCCCATCTGAGGGAGCCTGGGCGAGTTTTCTGCCCCCAGCACACAATGAGCACCGCGCTGACCCCCGGGCTCCCCCGGCTCGCTCCCCGCCGGCAGCGCGGGCGGGTCCTGCCGCCCCTGGCGGAGCCCACCGGGGCCGGGCACGGACACACGGACAAAAAGGAACCCGGAACAGATGAAAAAGCACACACAACACCACCCTCCTCGCTCTCCTAATACTCACAAGAGAGCACCAACCAAGCCCGTCAGCAAAAGGCGCCTCCTCATCAGCCCGCTCCCGGCACGGGAGACCTGCGGGGCATCATCCCCCGCCGCCCTCGTCCTTCCCTGCCCAGGGCGGCACTCACCTCGGGGGGACGAGGCCAGGCTGAGGGCCGCCCCTGTGCCGGTGCCGGGCAGCGGCGGGGCGAGGCGCACTTCCACTTTCTCTGAGGGTCTTTCTTTGCCGAGCCGAGCCGAGCGGAGCCGCGCCGCCTCTGCTTTCCCCGGCACTCCTCCCCGCCCGCCCCTCACCGCCGCCTCCCCGCGATGCGAAGCGAAAAGAAGCAAAGAAGGGAGGGAGGGAGGGATGCGGAGCGGTGCCCAGCGGCCGGGCCGGCCGGGGGCGGCTCTCCCGGCACCGCCCCTCCCCGCTACCTGCCCGGGCAGCCGGGGGCGACGCGGCGGTTCCGAGGAGACACCCCGCCGAACCCCCCTCGCATCCCTCTGCTTCCCTTGGCCGTGCTCACCTGCCGTGCTCGGAGCTCACTGGGCCCCGCGGGGCACGCCGCAAAGGGCTGCTGCTTTTTCGGGGTTTGACATGCTTTGTCCGCCCCTCTCCTTCGATAAACTGCTCGAAGGAAAAGGTCCGGGAAGGCTGTGTGTGTGGGAGCAGTCTACATGTACTTCAACACAAAGACCCACTTGATTCCCTACGGGCACCTAATGCCCAACAAAAGAGAATTGCTGGGAATGTCATAATTATCACCCCGTGAGATGGATGCAAAATCAACAGTTCTTACGAGGTTGTACTTACAGAACAAATGGCAGCATGGATGCATCTGTTTCTGTCCCGGTACTATAAGCAGCTTGTTCACGCCCTACTGCTTTAGAGCAGTGTTTCCTGGCACTGTAGGTAGAAATCTTGCAAAAACATAAAGGCAGGGAAGTTACAAATCTCAGTGATAGTCTTTTGCCACCTTATTGACTAAGGAGATAAGCTGTTAAGATCTTTTGCCCACAGATGAGAACCCTACCTAACTTCTAGCGAAAGTGCACATCAGACCATCATTTTTCAATGAAGGCTTAACAGGAAGCATCCTAGCAAAGTCCTCACTAGACACTGCCCTACACAACACATGCTATGTAGTCTTCCACTACATCCTCTCAATAGGAGCCATCTTTGCTATCCTAGCAGGATTCACCCACTGATTTCCTCTGTTTGCAGGGTATAGCCTGCATCCCACACGGGCCAAAACTCACTTCAGGGTTATATTTACAGAAGAAAGCACTGCCTACTCTCACAACCCTTTCTAGGCCTAGCTAGCATGCCAATGATACACAGACTATCCAGATACCTACACACCATGAAATGCTATAGAATATAAATACCTACATATTAGATTACCCTTCACTTGGTCTTGAATGGTCCCTGCTTACCTGATGATGGCACCTGCACTGCTGACTCAAGTTCAATTGTATGGGGTATAAGCAGCTGTCCCTCATTTAAAGCCCAATTGTGATCCACATGTAACCAGTCCACATCTGAAACACACTCAAGGCTTTCCAGAGAAGCTCAAGCTATGAATCATGGATCTGATCACAGAATTCTTCACAGGAAATTATAGGAACCTGGTGTGCAACTGAACAGCTAGTGTCCCTGTAGGCAGATTAGGTACAGGCAGCAGGGGGTGTGGAGTGCAGTGCTGGGGGCAGAGCACACAAGGTCTGGAAGCTGAACCAGCACACAAGAGTGTGTGGACCAGCACACAAGCTATGAGGACTGAAAGAAAGGAGAGTCTGGTCTTTAACTTTGTGATTGTGTAATCGGTTAGGAAATATCCTCCCAGAATAGTTTTTATCCTGGTTTTGCACACTATAGGTATCATAATTTAGACCTTCATTGAGACTCCTGCAGGTTAAATCCTTGAATGATGCCTTATGGTTCCTTGACTTTGAATTCTGTCTGCCTTCTGTCTGAAGCACTTTCTTCAAAAGTGGACTGAAACCGTCTGGGGCTAAGGAAAGCCCTTTGTTTGTTTACCAAGCCCTCTAAATAATCAACAGTTATGCAAAAGGAAGGCAATTTCTTCCTTGTGCTCTGTAAGCAACTTTCATGTATAAGATCTGTCATTTCCTATTGATTTTAACTCAGTACAGAAAGACCAATGTCTCAGGTAGAAAGGATCTCCTAGATTTGTGATGTCTATTTTTTTCCTTTGACTTTTTCTGTAGTGCAGATTTATTCTAGAGACACCTTCTTTGTTTGAGGGACTAGGGACTAAACATCTAAAATGGAAATGAAGCAATAGTTGTGTAAAGTACCTCAGCAAAATCCTTTAAAGCCACTATTTCATGTCAAAGTGAAATTGTTGCCAGTAGCACCAAGGTAAGCCCCATTATTGCAAACACTGACATCCAGAAGTTTATTTACAAGGCCAATTGTGTTTCAAATCATTGAGGTGTGTCACGTGAGATAAAACATAGAGGAAAATCCCTGCAAGCTGAAAGACCTTCTCAAAAGCAAAAGCTGAAAAAGTTACAAAATAATCACAACTATGTATCGAGAAATGAGCAAGCAATTCATTTTTTGTTCTTGGAAAAAGAGAAAGGGGAGCACTGGTATGAAAACAAATGTTTATATCTTAGTGTTTGCTGGTGCCTACTTACTTAAAAGGAAGAAATGTTTAGATGCCACAGAAAGCGACTCCAGCACTAAATTAGTTTGCTGTTTCCCCTGCAGGTGTACATTTTCAATGCAGCTAAGATGGTTTGGGAGCTATTTATTGTCCTAAAGGTGGCAGTCCTGCTCCTAATGCTTCCTCTATTGGAGCAAAATTTGAAGAAAGCTAAACATTTCTTCATAGCTAGTTTAGATGCTTGAAAATGCTCTGAGAGTCGCTGCTGGGTGGATGGGAAGGAAGCAGAGAGCAAGCAGCTGTAGGGCCAGCAAAAAGAGATGAGGATGGCCCTGGGACTGCAGCAGGCAGCCCCCAGTTTGACTGAGCTGTCTTGTGAATTCACCTTCATAGGAAGAGCTCAGAACAGACTGTACATTAAATCTGTTCTTCTTATGGTATTAGTTTACATAATTCTGGCTCAATGAGTTGCTAAAGAGAAAGAAAGATTTTATTCCTTTGTGGTTAGGGCACACTATCAGGCTGAGGGAAGACCTCACTTCTGGTGCTTCCTTGAAGAATTGATTATAGATACTCAAACAAGGCATCAAACCAAGGTCTCCCTATTTCCCCAGTATCCTCAGTCTTCCTCCTGCATCAAATTCCCTAGCTGCAAATTCCAGTGCCTCACAGAAATGCATGCCCAGCTTTCAACACATTGGCACTGATATCACTGGCATCACAACATAATCCCATCAGCAGTGCTGCTCTATGTGATTCCTGTACCCAAGCTACCACTGCTGGCTCTGCAGGACACAGAACTCTGCTGGGTAGATGTACTGTTTTCCAGCAGGCAAACCATATGAAAATATAATTCTAAGAGTTAATGAAATACTGGATTATTCCACCAAAATGGCAATATTTCATTAAAATAGCAATATTGATTCTGTTTCCAAAGCTGATTCTTCTTCTATTAGAAGACCTCAAAGGTCAGTTTATCATCTGATGTATATAAAGCTTCCCAGTTTTTTAGTTTTGATTAGTTTGCTGACATAGAAACATGCCCATCTCTTTTTTTGTAAAGCCACAAATTAGAAGGAAGGTAACAAAAATTCCCCACATTGATATTTGAAGTTAGTGATGTTCACTGTAAAAATAATTTGGCAGATTAAAAAAACCCAAAATTTGGATAAAAATCTTTGTAATGGTGAGCTAACGACCCACTGATGTTAACTGTATCTATTCAAACCCCAATATGAGCAGAAAATTACTTAAGTATAATTTCCAATCTTTGTGTATTCTACAAAGAATTATATTGCAGTTCATTCATTCATTCTTGTATTGATAGTTATGAATCTAAATTGCTGTCACATTTGACACTAACCTTCAAACAAATCATCACTCCTTGCTTCTCCCTCAGAGCACAGTCATTATATATCATCAGGGGATGAAATTCTGAATCAGAAGGAATTTCAAGTAGTTTGAAATAATCAGTTCATTTCTGTAAGATACAGCTGGTAGGAAATTCTAGTGTGGGTCCACACAGTATTTTTACAAGTAAAAGCCTAGAGAGATTCCATAAGAAAGCATGGTCATTCCCACAGCCTGAGCTCTTCCAAAATGCCAAGCATGCCACTGGAATAACATGAATAAGAGCAGCATTCCTTCTGCAGCTCAGAAATTCCTATTTCACAGGAAATGGAACTGAACCTCTGTGGTTGTTTTAAAGCTGCCTTCTTATGCTTAAGTGGATTGTCTTTCACTTTTCCACCTTTTTTTAAGTAAATAATATTTTCATGCTTACTCTTCATTTTCCTCAAGATGTGCTTAACTTGTGGATGTCTCATCCCTGCAAGTATTCAAGGCCACACTGGGTGGGACTCTGAGCAACCTGTTCTAATGGAAGGTATCCTTACCCACAGCAGGAGTCTTGGAACTGGAAGATCTTTAAAGACCCTTCCAACACAAGCCATTCTATGATTTTATGAGACTTAATGATTTTCATCAGAAATATAATTTCAGCTGTGTACCTTGGAGAGAACAGAGGCAGGAGACTGTCTCTGCTTGTCCCATGCAGATACAACACACACTCTGGAGCTGTGTTGGTGGCATTTTAGTGGAGTAGTCAGTTGTGGAAGAAAAGCAGCTCTAGTTTGACAGCTAAAAGCTTAGGTAGGAGGTGTGAATCATTGCCTGAAAGCTGGGAGACACTTGTTCATGCAAATTGCATGAGGTGAAGTGAGGACAGTAAAAGGTTTCTAGGCAGCCAGAACCAAAGTGCTCAGAAAGGAAAAGTGGGTAAGAAAAGATTTGAGTCAAGGAAAGGGAGAAGGGATATTTTTAATCAAGCCAAACATACCTAATTTTATAACTTTGAATGCATTCCAGTTTTGCTGCATGAACACAAATGGACAGGTTATGTCAAAGAAAATAAATGGACAGATAAGTAAATAATCTACTATGGCTAGAGACATGGCAGCTAATGTAAAAATATGAAGTGAAGAAACTGACCTAGGATCTACACATCAAAGGATAAATCTATTGCTTGTTGCAGAACACCCACATTAAAGACCATTATTTTTACAGGAGAGGTCATGCAGTGTAACAGAAACATCAAGAAAAGTGAAAAGGGAACAGAGAAAGGAACCAGGGAAATGAGAACGAGTCACCCTTTCAAAACAGAGATCTTTATTTATACATTACCAATACACAGCAGCCTGACTTGCTTCTATTGAACAAATACCTTTGCTACAGTTTTCCACCAAGGTTAATGAAACATTATGAAAGTTAGTCAAGGAGAAAAATTTTGTATCCATTGAAGTGTGTATGAATTTCACAGTATTTTTGTGTCTGTCATTTCAAATTATACTCATCTGTGTTTATTTGTTTTTTCAGATAAGACAATAGCCTGATCAGATTGCTTTCTGGCTCCAGCTCTACTGTCTAAATTCATCAATAAGGACTTTGTTTTCCAGATTAGATTTCTATATCTTAACCTGGAGAGTCATATGTTATTTTCTATTCTGCCAGTGAGCTAATTGCAGTAGAGGAAATGGCATTTTAAAACTGGTAAGAAAAATTTAAAAGAAAGTGTCAAAGTTTATCTCACATTTTGTATTGTAAGGTTCACTTTGAGTCCATAGTGCAAAGCACAACACAAGAACACATAACAGTTCTGCTCTGGATTTTCCCTGTATCTTGATCTATTCTGCAGAGGGGATCAGATGCTAAGCTTGACAAAGACATTGATTTCTATTCATGGGTTTGCATTAATCAAGGTACATAGTATTTTTATATGCCACATATCGCCTTGACAATTAGTTTGTGGAAGTACAAGATTTTAAATACTGCAGCAGCTACTAACCTCTGAATAGCACCATTGCTGATCTGAATTTATGACTCCATAAGGGCCTATCACAACCATAAAACTACTAATCATTGATGTGTTAATGAAGGATTGGGTTACAAAGAGCTTCAGCTGCTTGGTCATTGCTCATTTAAAATATTGAATTAGGTGTCATTAGCTTTTACAGAGGGAGCTGTGTTTCATTGGCAGAAGTAATAGTTCAGAAAACTTATACTTGGTATTTCAGCATGAGTCTGTAAAATGCCTAATCTGAGATAACTGTTCTGTAGATTCTTACCATTTTCATGATTGTGTGAGTGATTTACATGCTGGGGTTAGAAGCAAAAAAAAAATTCTGCACCAAATGTTAAAACATTGTTTCTTCAACCTTGTTGTTCAAGGGTAAAACACATGAACTTCATGTCCGTTACACCAATTCAAGGCAGTGAACATCTGCGTTTAGCTTTAGTTCAATAACAGTGTGGCTGCAGTTACTTTAAATTCTTAGTGAATCATTTTTAGAAACTGGTATTTTGAGAGGAACTTTTTATTCATAGGATCAGATCCTTCATACTGCTGGTTCAAAACCACATTTTTTCAGGAAAGAAAATATTTCTCAATAAAAGAGCATGCAAAAGTGCAACTAGTGAAGTGTAGGAAATAATAACATGCATGCCCATAGCCCACCAGAGTTACTTAAAGGAGAGGTAGCTGGTTAGAATGAGATCTGTTCCTCATAACTCCAATGAGGATTAGCCACAATCCTGAATGAGGCAGACCCACAAACTAAAAATGGGTTTCTGACACACCAAGAAATGTCCTATATACTTCTTGGGTTGTCTGTGGGTCAGCCAGCTAATCTTTAACTTCACTGTTTCCACAATTTCCAAAGGTTTTATTTATATCCTGGTGATAAAAGGGAGTGTTTCTAGTGGTAGTGGGAAAAAATGGTGATAGTCTTGGCAAGAAATGTAAGATGTGTAGCCCTGAGGTACCTGAAAGGAGCTTGACAACTTGGGTACAATCACAAAGGAAGCTGAAGGTGAACAGAGGGGAGCAAGAGGAAGAAAGGGAGGAGTCGGATAACAGAAAGAGTTTCATCCTTCTCTCCCTTTCCTTTCCAGAGAAGATGACAATGCTTAACTGTCACATATCTCTACATAACCTTAGGCCTACCCTCATGATCTTGGATGAACAGATAAGAATCTCCTTGTTCAGCAGGAGATTCACAGCACCAACCCTGACAAATTCCTCTTCTTCTGCAAGTAACCCACCTTGCACAGAGCCACAGCTGAGGACAGTGTGTGACCGTGTTCACAGGGGTCTTCAGATGAAAGAAGAGACTAAGATCTGACTCCATGTTTCAGAAGGCTTGATTTGTTATACTATGATATACATTATATTAAAACTATACTAAAAGAATAGAAGAAAGGATTTCATCAGAAGGCTAGGCAAGAATAGAATAGGAAGGAATGATAACAAAGGCTTGTGGCTCAGACTCTCTGTCCGAGCCAGCTCACTTTGATTGGCCATTAATTAGAAACAACCAACATGGGCTAATCACAGATCCACCTGTTGCATTCCACAGCAGCAGATAATCATGGTTTACAATTTGTTCCTGAAGCCTCTCAGGAGGAAAAATCCTAAAGAAAGGATTTTTCATAAAAGATGTCTGTGACAGACAGGGCCTTCAGTCAGCAGTGGTATTCCTCCACTCCACAGGAAAATCAGCCAGGCAGTCTCCACTGGCTGTTGATGAATATCTTTCAAGGAGACTGCCTGAACTTCACCCATGGTCCTAGGAACAGCTCAATATCTGCTGGGCATTCACACTTTAGTAATAGGCTGAAACTGGCTTTACAGGTTTTGTGAAACTACTCAAATGCAATGGATGAAATTAATATATCTGGAAAAAAAATTTAAAATTCGACCATCTGCATCTAGTTTCTTTTGAATCAGTCTGAAGGACTGGAGGTAAATGTGTTTCTTGTTGGAACTTCTTAGATTAACCTACCCATGTCATAACCTTAGGTAGTCTGAATTAAGTAAGTGATTCTCAGTAGTGCTGGTAATCATTTAGTCAAATTAATTGCACCAGCACTCTCCAGTTTGTTTGGAAAAAGAAAAATATTGTTAAACAATATTTAAACAATATTGTTTAACAACATTGTTTAAATATTGTTTATCCTGATTTTTATCCAGATATGAAATTTTTTTCTAAATTTCTGCTAAATATTGCTTTTCAATATTAATTTAAAGCTTCTTTAGAAAATAAAGTGTTTACTAGCCACTTTTATATTCATTGGGAAAATGAAAAAGAAGGTGATTTACACATTTTTCTGGCAGGTTCCTGAAGTTTTCTGGTTACCACTAGCACAAATGGAATTTTATCCATCATCCTGGATAACAGAATGCTTTTCATTTCATTTTTTACATTAATAATACAAATAGAACATACATATTCTTATTTGAATTAACATTCCAGTGCAGAAAATTTTCCACACAAAGAACAGATAAATTCCTCAGGTGGCTTAACCAATCACTTAAGCATAAGAAAAAAATATATATATTTCCATTTGTTTTACTAGATCTGACCTCTCACAAGCCATTTAATCCCTGTTCAAATGTCTTACTAATGGAATTAAAATAGTAGTGGCAAGGCTGGGAAATTCAGACCCTGATTTAGTTAAACTTTTATACATGTACAAAATTCAATACTTATTTTTAAAGCAAAACAGATAAAGATGGATATTATACTTCTTTGAGGTAGTGTTGAAGTTTAAATCAGCAATTCAATATTCATTTAAGGTCACTTGCTTTGAATCATACAAATTTAAAAATGGTATTATTCAAAGCAAGTGACCTTAATTTAGAAATTGAAAAGAAATTATTGGAAAGAGCAAAGAAAACATTAATGAAGAAATAAGAAGGCTCATTGTCATTTCAGCTCAACAAACTGATACCTTTACTACGTACAGGGACCAAGGAAAGACTCATTTTACTAATAATATTCATATTACAACACCACCACAGCTCAGGTATTCATGCCCCCTTCAACTGCAGGCTTCTTTACTAGTAGGCAACAAATACAGGGTTTAGACTGAGTCAGCTTGCCTTGTCCACCATTATATCCATTTCCTTGGAGTAAAAGGCAAACACTTCCAGCACTGTTTCTAATTCTCAGCTTATTTTCACAGCCTTGACAAAATCACCCAGGGATCTGTTGCACTTTACCTTGGAGGGTGTTACAGACTGGAGGGTGTCCACCTGTGATTAGACAACCCACACAGAGCAATACCAATGAACTCTCCTGTTCAGCTCAGTCAGATAAACACATGATGCCATCATTAGTATTTCAATGAAGAAGTGCTGAGCCGCTGCTTTAGTTATAGACCTTTATGCAGTTTTTTGTGGTGCCTTGCTCAAGTTTTGGATGAGTTTTGCCCATGGAAGATCAGATTTCCCTTATCTAAGAAGAACCTTGGTAAAAACCAGCAAACGTTCTATAGCACTGTAGAGAAAAGTACAGCAAAATTTATGCTTCTTTCAGTAAGGCTGTACTGGAGGGAATTTCAACAAATCCAGTGGAACCAATCTCTAACAGGTTTATTTCCATGCCACCCTTGTCTCCTCTTCTTGCAGTCACACAGCTGCACTCAGCACAGCAAGGGAGGCTTGTGTCTTCTTTTCTGCCCCTTCAGACTTTGACACAGATATGCTCCTTCTCCCTGTGTTTGTGTGTAGATACTGTGGAAAGGGAGAGGAAAAAGTTTGAGGATAAAGTCTTTCTACCTCCCTGTCCTTGGCCTGGAAGTGGTTAAAAGCCCTTTGCTACCACATCCCCCTCCCCACAGTGCTGCACCTGAGACATGAGGTTCAAAGACAAGGGATTTATAGAAGATACCAAGGTTTCCAGGTTATATATAAGTACAGATAAGAGTTGTCTTCTACAATTTGATCCTATTCCAACTCCAATCAAAATCAAATTCCCAGTTTTGTGCTAGTACTTCAATAACAGAATATCTGAAGAATATGTTCAAAGAAAACCCTATTCAAATTTTAGATTTGTCTAATAATCAAAAGTGTTAAAGATACTTAGAGAAAAAATTTATTTTACAATAGCTACTATTGGTAATGATGAAGAATGAAGGAATTTTAGGTGAATAGTTAAATAGAAAAGATTGCTAAATTATTTTTTCTTCAATAAGTTGCCCTGCAATGCTGAGATGTCTGAGAATAAATCGGACTACTGCCTTTTCACTTTATTCCAGTATTATGCTAGACAAATGTGCCATTTCAACCTTTCTCCTCAGCAATACCAAAGACATACTACAGGAATTAAATACATGTATATATCAAATATATGTACCTATTTATCTCCAGGAAACCAGTGAGGTAAAGGGGTTAAATTGTGTTTAGCCAGAATGTATACTTAGTGTTCTTTATCTCCCTGGAACTTGTTAGCACTTTGAGGACCAATTGACTAAGAATGAATAATACCGTGAATGACATCAGCTTCCGCCAACATGCAAGAGGTTACTATGGTAATGGAGAAAGTTTTTCACAGTACAAAACAAGCACCATACTTGATATATTAGCCAGCCAAAGAAAGCAGTCACATATAAACTACAGCATCTTTCTAATGAATAGCCATTTATGCAGCATGCATGTTAGCAATTCTGCTGAGTTCCTCTGAACATCAAACTGTTGGCAGTTATATTGAAAATCTTGGCAGATTTACAAAAGTGCTAACATTTTGTTTTCAGCAGCTTGTTTTTTTTTCTTTCTCAGAGCCCATATCTTCAGCATATTCACAGAGTCTTTAGCCAATGCCAACCAGGAAGGTCTCTGATCTGAGCTTAAATGTACTGTATATGTACTGAGAAGGCAAGATGTACAAGCCATGCAAGTGATTCAAAATAGATTTTTTATGTGTGGCATAAGAACAGATGGCTTCTTTGTTAGGTAGCACTTTCTTTTCTATTTGCTCACCACCTTTTCCATAAGGGTTTAATCCACAAAACAATACAATGTATTTGTTAATATGCAAAAGTCAGAAAACACTGAAACTTGCACATCATAGCCATGCATATAAATATGGTTATTTCAGTAATGGATTGAGACCACATCAAACCACATAAATATCCCCTAATTCTAAACAGAGGCAATATATTATTTCCTTACTCCTTCTACTTTCAAAAAAAAAATCCAAAACAACCCAGTAACTTCTTATTTTGGATGGGGTCCTAGCAAATCCATTCTTTTTTGCAGGACATTGAGAGATGAAAAGAAGAAATCTGAAAGCAGTTACAGACCATTGACTCCAGGAGCCTGCTGGCAGATAAGTCCAGGGTTTTCTACTGATGTAAATTATTGTAAACCTTATCCCAATAGACTGAAGCATCATCTGACAAGATCCTCCTCAGAGCACTTTTTCTATGCTTCTCCATTGCATTCCCCTTGCCAGGGATGAGGAAGTGAGTAAAAAGCAAAGGAATGAGTTAGACAGAATGAACTTTCATGCAATTCCAGCAAAAAGCAGTAACTGATCTTGGATTCTGTCTTCTGCCACCTATGTAATACATTTTGGCTGAGGATGCTGCCAAATACATACATTTAAAATGCTGCCAAAATTAAACTTCACTTTCCAAGTCTTTCTCTGTATCATCATCCAGTCATTCGACCTGACATTGTTTTCACAGACATTAAAGGTTTTTCCAATCACTCCCTCTGCACTTCTTATCAACCTTCCAAGTGAGGTTTTAAAATAGATTTTAAATTTAAAACACCTTTTACTAGATGACTTATTGTATAAATGAATGTATTCCTAATATCAAAATTAGAAAAATGTTCCATACTTTAAAATGTGTATCCTGCTGGCTCTATATTTTCAGCTATGGCATTTCAAAGATCTTCCATTCTTGACATCTGAACTAAATATTTTTAAGCTTTTCTTCATAGTGTTTTAACATTTTAGCTTCTCCTCTGTTGTCTCATATACGACCATGCCAGTTGATACATTGGTAATTCTGTTTGTTTGTCACATACTGGCAAAAGGGTAAGCAAGAGATGGAAAAAATATAGGAAAAACTTCTGTGTTTTGCTTGAAAGTCCATTCCCATATTTTTTACAGCTTTGCTTTATCTTTTCTAAGACATTTCATGTTGAATTGTGATTCTGTAATTGAAAGGTATGGCAGTTCCAAGAAGAGATAGCCTGTCTTTGGAAATGAAGACAGAAGCACATATTATGCATATTGGCCTAAGACCTGCAGCCTGACCAGTCTTAATGGGCCAGCATGATACTGGGGCAGAACACAGGCCACTTTCCTGAGCAGGAGTGTCCTCCCATTTTTGGTATTTTAAGGCATTGCAATAAAGATGAGAGATGATCCTTTGGGGAGTACTTTTCCATACAGCTCAATAGCATACCGTATACCTGTATTTGTCAGTATTCTACCATACAGCTCATACAACTTTACCTGTATTTTGAAATCTTGGTTTTTCCTCTGGTTATACTTTTTGCATCTCAGGAGGAATATAACTAAGTTTCTTCTTTGTAGTAAATTATTTAACGTGTTAACACCATCTCAGACATAACACTAACTTGCATTAAGGAAAAAAAACCAAACCCCAGGACTCTTTCAAGTACTGCCCCCACATAATCCTGAGAGGATCTGATCTGCTGTTTTATGAAACAAAGCTTGTTAGATCTGTACTCGTAAAGATGGTTAGATAGCCATCTTCTTTCACACAAACACTGGCCTTAGTACTGATATTCAGCTGTTTCCCTAGAGGCACTGCACTAAATAGGAAGACTTAGACACCTTTCAAATTACTCACCACCTACGTTCATCATTGAGGGTATTTCCTGCCTTTCAACATACAGGAAAGCAGCACCTGACAGCCTGTTAGTCCCCAAAAGACTCACTCAGTTAGACTTCTGGAAGGCCTTCCAGTTGTTTGTGTCCTTTGAGTTAGACACACAGGAGAAATACCAACAAGACATTCCCAAGAATTCCCAAAAGAAACAAAAAGAAATTTTACTGGCAACTTCAGAAAAATCAAAGAGCTTTGGCAAAAATTAACAGCAACATTCAACCAATGTCAAAAAACTTAACACATTAACATAGTCCATTCAATTTAGCAAACTCTAAGCCCATTGGATTTTAAGCTACTCAAAAAATCTAAGAAGGAATTAGAGGAATAAAGAGAAAGAAAGAAAACACATAACAAAGGACTTACATTATCACAGCACGCATCACAGTTGAGGTAGCCATAATACAGAGAGTACCACCATATACCAGCAGAAGGCTTCAACTCACACAGAGTAACACCACACCACTTCAGAAAACTTCAAACACCTGCTCTCCTTGTTTAACGTTTCATACCTTTCATGTTGATGCATTGCACCTGTGTGCCCTCTGTTCCCTTTGGGATTGCTCAGTGCACCTCAGCCCTCCATGGTTCATTGCTGTCAATGCTGCTCACCTGCTTCTCACAGCTGCACCCATTGGGGATGAGGCTCAGCCACAGCCCCACTCCCAATTACCACAAACTACCTTACATAACTACCTACATTACACAATTACCATTCCTGGGTGCCAGCGGTGTTCAGCTGATAGAAATTCCAAGAGGAGGCAAGGTCAAGTTGTGTTCTTGTGGAATGTTTGGCCTTAAATACTCTTTGGTCAGCCTGGGCTCTTCCTCTAAGGTGGGACTCCAGTAATTCAGGCACTCAGGAACTGGGTTAGGGGTTCCAGGGTTTGGGGTGTGGATCATTGCTGTGCCAGGGATGAGCAGCCACTACAGGGCTAGAATACAGGCCTGGGTAGGAGGGGTTGGGTGTGTGAGCAAGGCCAGGTCTGCCTCCTCCCCCAAACACACACCCAAAGAAAAGTTTGGAGCCAGCAATCCTTCCATTCTCTCCCACAGCCCTGGGGACAAGGCATTGGAAACCCATTCTGCATCCCACATGTTCTCCTGGTTATGATGTTAGGAAGCTGGAGCAGGAGAACTGACCACAACCTTGCACCTGCAAATTCTTCACACAGATTTCCATCTCAGTGGGATCTCAGCTGAGCTGCAACATTTATAGATATTTTATATATTCAACAGAATCATGACATGAAACTTTATTCTCTGCTTCACAAATTTCAGAAGGTTAAGCACAAATTCAGGGTAATGATGAATAGAGTACCTGGCACTGAAAATAGCCACTTGCCAAACAGTTTTATGAAGAATAAGCTTATTTTTTCATTTTCCTATTTTTTAAAGGATGCTGACAGCAATTTGTTTTCTATGTTGTAGTTATAAAGAAAGAAACAAAAATGACCAAAATAATAAGTCAAGCTGATAGAGAGTTCTAATGATGAATACAAAAAAGAACTCCTCACACTCCATCATTCTCCTCTGCCATGATGGTTATTTATCATTGGCACTGTTTGCAATAACTGTTTTTCTGGCTTAAAGCCCAAAAACCATTTTTTCCTACTTTATTTGAAATCAAAGATGCACCTCTATGGCAAAAAAATTTAAATGTTTCAGATTTTCTACATCCTTTTGCTCAGGACTGTTACAATAAAAAAAACCAAAAAACATATAGATAGGTGTAAATTAAAAAAATAAATTAAATACTGTGTGATATATAGACAGTTGTAATTACACCACCAAGATCTACCAAAACAATTTATAGCATTTAAAAAGACAAGTTCAAAACAGCATGACTCTACCTCTACGCTGACAGAATACAAATGAATGTGCAGAGGAAGATATAGTATCAAATATCACATCATTATTTCTTGTTCCCTCATCAGCTTTACCAGCATGAATTATTTATACTGACTGAGCAACTAGAATCAGTCTCATTCACAACTACACACAGGTGACAAAATGTAACAGTGATAATGGTGGTAATCTTCTATTGCCCTCAGTTATTTTTCTACTACTTATGGTTATGAACCTGCATTTTTGAGTCTTCTGTTGCTTCATTTACATAGCATAAAATATCTGGAAAGGTGACTTGCTAGATTTTTTGACTGTTTGGAATCCTGGGACAGTTTTAAATTCATGCAGTTGAGAACAGACCATTTTCTCATTCCTCAACTCTCTCTCATGCCTACTGAAACAGTCCCTTGATGACTACAGAGTTTTGTAGCTTGGACAGTGCTCTAAGCTAGCTAAAGTGATTATATTTCAATGGGAGTTTCAGAGTTAATTTTGAGTAATTTTAAGTTCCCTTACCCTCCTCTAGCCATTATTCTTCCTCCTGCAAGCGTCTGATTTAAATCCGCTCTTTGGATGCTTGTAACCCTGACACTGCATTAAAGGCCTCCAAATCTCAACACATTCATGTACAATTTCACTCATTCCTGTTATCTTTAAATCTCCTGTTCTGCCCACAGTCTCCTCTTTCCACCATAACCCAAATGCATGGCACATTTGAGCAATACACAGAAATGCATACAGTCCTCAGGTATTGTTGTCTTGCTTCTGGATCCACTTTTCTACTTGAAGCAGTGTGCAAACGAGATGACATTAGATGACTTCACATTAGATGAACAAGGTGTCAGGTAAGTGAATAGCTGGGGAGAAAGAGAGGCAGCAGAATCTGGCTGTGAAATCCCACAGTATTTCAAACAGTTTGTGCCTTCAGCAAAAGACAAATCATTGTGTATTAGAATGTCAGAGAGGAAAGTAAAGATGAATGTGGGATTCAGTCTCTGAATGCATCTTGAGACTGATACTTATCTTATAAGTAATGTGCAGTGGGTGAAGTGGATCCACTGTGCAGCTGCTAGGCAGAGAGCAGAACCATGAATGGAGTCCAGAGCAGGAAGAGATTAATCCTGAAAGGCTGGCACTGAGGGTTTCAACAGAGTAGAATTTAAAGAAAAGGCAGAAGCTGGGCAAGAGAGGGAAATAGAGTACTAGAGTACTGACTGGTGAAAAACTGGTGGTGAGACAAGAGCTGGAAAAGAAAGATGGCTAGGAAGGAGAAGTGCACCTCCCCTTCTCTTGAACAATCAGAAGGCAAACCCTGGTCTTTCTATCCTGACTTAAGTCTGGTTCATTAATTTTAATATTGTTATCCTTTTACCTCTTCTGGGTGCCACATTGGAGGTAGCTATTCCCAGCCAAAATGTTCAGGAGAGCCATATCTTTTTTGTCTTTTTCCTCTCTACCTGAATTTTGAGATACTCTTGACCATCCTTTCCTTTTACTTGTAGATTTGCCTTCAGCTGCCAAATATCACCTCCAGAATAGGAATAGTGTGGTGCTGAAGTTTCTTAAGTGTGGTTTCTACTAGGGATGTAGCAAAATGTCAGATCTTTCAGTGAGGAATAAAAAGTAGGTTTAGTAAGCAAGTAACAGAGGACTTGAAAGCCACATTTCACATGGCTGATTGAGTGCCAGACTTCAAAACTCTGGCAAAGAGCTTGCTGCTACACTGTACTGCATCTATGCCCTAGTTTGAGTTTTAAATAGGAATTATCTGCCAGCTTTCAGTTATAATGAAACAAGCAAGAAAGCAGTCTCAAGCTATATATAGTATTTGGAATTTAAGCTCAAGCAGTAACAGGAAAACCTAGTCTGTGATTCTTCCTCTGCAGGTATGAGAGAGAAAAAAAAAGAAGAAGGATTGACAAAAATGGTAAAAATGCCCAGAAGGACATCCTGGGCCTATCCTTTCTATTGTCTTTCTCTAGATAACAGCCCCCCCATCCCCATTAGCTGCCTGACCCTGTCAATGGGAATTTTTTTTAAAAAAAATATGTTTTACCTGAATAGATAAAGAAAATTACTAGAGAGGAAAAAAAAATGACATGACCTTCCACCACCTTGGTACTCTACACTTAAAAAGATTTTTAAGTTTTGTTTCTTGTGATGTCTCTCATTCAAATGAAAGCAAGAATTCTGTAGTTTGTGGCTTCATCCAGGTTCTGGGAGATGCAGCTTCAATACTTCTTTTGGCTGAGGGAATTTAAATTTATATCTGCTATTAAGGATCCAAGCCATTAGACTAATTTCCATTCTTCATAGGTTGAAACTTCTCTTCTTTGCTTTTCCTTTTTTTCTCAGAGCGATTGGTGCTTCAAATTCACAAAATCCTCTTGTTCTGCTGACCGCCTCTGGCTACTGAAGATTGCCCCAGGAATGGTGGCTCTTGTTAGATATGGAAGGGTTAATGAGGCCTTCCATTTTATAAGATGATTAAGCTTGACAGTCTGGCTCACGAGATCACAACCTAACCCCACACGTTAATCAGCCACGTAACTAACTGCTGCCAAGTCCATGCCAGCTAGGATTGCATACATTCATGTCAAGAGGGCATCCATGTGTTCCCATCTGGAATGATTCCTTGCACATTTACACCTCATTCAGATGAACCTCAGCAATAATACTGGGCTAAAATCAAAGGTGAATTGAAAAAACTGAATTAAGCATTTCCTAGAGGTTACAGGGGTGGACTGCCATACAACACCATTGAAAGAAAGGAGGAAGCCAGACTAAACATCTCCCAAAGAGGGGGCAAAAAGTGACTAAGACAGACACTCCCACTGCTGTGGGAGCTGTTTCAACAGCTTCTTTTACTTTCAGAATAGCCTGGGATATTGCTTGCAAGAATCTTAAAATGGTAGTGCAATATATTTATTCTGATAATCTATTTCTTAGATTTGGCATAGGGTTATTCTAAGCTCTAGATTTACACAAACCCATACAGAGAGGTTTCCATGTTTAGCTACAAAAAATCCAAACTCTGCATAGGTTTCACACACTTCTTGAGGTATAGGCACTCACACAGGAAGGTGTGAAATATTACAACCACATCATGGAAGTCTGCATGTAAAGAACTAACACCATGGCTGTGTTTTCAAGGATGTTGTAAAACACTATGTTCACTACCACTTCATAGCTGTACAAAGAAGTTAAAAAATTCAACAGAGCAGAAAAAAAATGCATGCTTGTGTTGTATGCTGGGTTTGCAAGGAAGACAATGGAATAAATCTCAAAGTTTGGGCTACATATCAAGGTCTGCTACAGGTTTTGTGTTATGCTGTCATTTCCCCACTCTGCCTCTTGTCTTCATAAGACATGTAAAAAAATAAGGAAATGGAGTATCCATTAGTGAGCTTATTTTATTGTAACACTGCTGAGTACTGCTACTATGTATACAGGCACGATTATTCACATGTAAAAAAGGGATACACTTGTCCCAGAGAACATTAGTGTCTGATTAGATCCTCTGGGGCTACTGCATTCCAAACAATTAATCAGATCCTTGGTATCCAAATTGGTCAGGAAGGCTACAGACAGTAGAAATGGGAGGTTTTTGGCCTGCAAGCAAACAGAGGTCAACATGAACTAAGAAGACCTGTCATCAGGCCACCCATTAACAGGGATTTCACCATTAATTATTTCCTCTCAATACAAGACTGGCACAAGAAATAAAAAGCAACTAACATGGTTTAATGAGTTTATTGCCTAAATGTAAACTTTTTCAGTTTGTGCTGCATTTTCATGTATTTTGAATAATTAAAAATTAAGTGGAAAACATCAAAATTGGAAAAGATAAGGATATAAAGAAAAAATAGTTTAAAGATACATAGAATTCGTAGAATAGTAACAGAGATTTAAGACATTGACATTCCATATTAACATGTCTTCATTGTATTAACAGTGCTAGAATGAATAGCTGTGCTATTTGCAGGGGCTTTAACGAAAAAGAATGATCATGTTAGCTCAGTCCCTGTGAATAATGTATGAGGCTGAATTCAACTTATTTGCCTCATCTTGCATTCAGTCTAAAACCCCTACAAAATAAAGGACTACACTTAGCATTAAGTAACAATATCTTGTTTTAACTTCCAAATCGTTATTTCTGTGCAGTTAGACATTGGTTAGAAAATTGCATATGGAATGGTTTTCCATTTATTAGAATTTTTGGATGCAGTCTCAGTGTCAAATGGAGGCCAGTCTGGGAGTTCTTCTATTTTACCCATTTAAATCCTTTAGGCCCTCAATGCATTTTTAATAGGCCATAGAAGAATCAATTAAATCTTGTTATTTGTATGCATTACAGGGTTATGCTCTTGCGGGTATCTAGCCAGTGTTAATTAACCAAGGAGGAAAGCATTTTGCACTTTTAAATGGTGTAAAATGCTATATTCACAAATTAAGGATCTAACAACAGTTTGGAATGGAAAAGTCTTATTAATAATAGCAATTTATTGGTGAGTTATGGCTTCCAGCTGAAGAAAGTTATGTGGAAAAGAAGACTTCATTATCACCTCTGTTTAAATCAACCTATTTTTCTAATTTTATTATTTTAAAGAAACTTTAATCACTTTGAAAACTTTAGCTACCTGGGACAGTAATGACCTTGAAGAAATGAAGTCACCCACTCTCCCACAGCAGACAAAAGACTTCCTGAGGAAAATACCATGGAGTTCTGAGGAATTTTTCTAGGCCAGCTTATACTAGGAAAATCAACCTACCCCTGTCCCATCTGGGTTAACTTAGAAACTATATCCAAAAGAAAACAGTGAGAATGAAGAGTAGGGGAAAAGGAGACATTCAGGTAATTTCATTCAGTTGCTGTTATAATTTTTCTAATCTACAATGAAAAGGGGCAACAGCGGAGTCCTGTCATCAAACAACCCTTAGAAATCAGGCTTACAAGGATGCCTAATAGTCAATTTTGTCTGCAATGAGTTTTAACTGTAGCAGGAAAGCAGAAATGCCTTTGCACAGCAACCCAGGTAGTACAAGGGATGGGGGGAGTACAGTAATCAGGACAAATGGAACTGAAAGGTGGTAAGAATGTAGAATCATAGAATATCCTAAATTGGAAGGGACCCACAAGGATTATCGAGTTCAACTCCTGGCCCTGCACAGGACAGCCTCAAGAATCACACCACGTTCCTGAGAGCATTGTTTAAATGCTTTTTGAACTCTGTCAGGTTTGGCACTGTGACCACTTCTCTGGGGAGCCCTTTCCAGTGTCCAACCACTTTCTGGATGAAGAACTTTTCTCCTGATATCCAACCTAAACCTTCCCTGACACAATTCAGGCCAGTCTCTTGTGTCCTGTCACTGGTCACCAGAGAAAAGGGATCAGTGCCTGCCTGTCCTCTTTCCCTTGTGAGGAAGCTGCAATGAGACTTCCCCTCAGTCTCCTCTTCTCCAGGCTGAACAGACCAAGTGACCTCAGCCCATAAGGCTTCCCTTTACCATCCTTGTGGTCCTTCTTCAGACATTCTTTAATAGTTCAATATCTTTTTTATATTGTGACACCCAAAACTTGAGGTGAGGCTGCCCCAGCTCAGAGCAGAGCAGGACAATCCCCTCCCTTGCCCAGCTGGCCATGCTGTGCCTGATGTCCCCAGGACAGGGTTGGCCCCCCTGGCTGCCAGGGCACTGCTGACCCATGTTTCACTTGTCATTGACCAGGACCCCCACGTCCCTTTTGTGGCACAGCTTTCCAACATCTCAGTCCCTCTCTGTTTGTATATTCAGGGTTGCCCCATCCAAGGTGCAGAATCTGGAACTTGTCTTTTGTTAAACTTCATAAAGATGGTGATTGCCCAGATCTCCAGTTTTTCAAGGTGTCTCTGCAGGGTCCCTCTGCTTTTGAGGGAGTCAGAAGTGAACTTCCAGTTCACTATCATCAGCAAACTTCCTAAACTTCCTCAGAGTACCTTTGAATATCCAAGTCATTTATGGACACGTTGACTTAACGAAGGAGAACCAAACGGTATGGTAACAGATATCTGCCCAGCAGTATGCCATCCCCATCCCCTGCTTTCTCAATGCTGGGGAAAAGCAACTTCTTACTGAATTACTCCTTCTGGAGAGGAGCAACACCTTTACAAACACTAATCTGCTGATGAACTTCTTCCAGGCATGGTGCTCTAGATCTCCTGCATGAAAGTCCCTGCATAGCTAGAGGCTTTTGCCTTAGTCCTTCTATGTCATTGCCCGTGTAGAAAATGAAGATTTCTCACAGTGTCCATGAAAAACAGCATCCTGGAGTTGTAACACTGGTCACAGGAGAATTGAAGGACAATGTATGCCTGAAGACCCAAATGGGAAGTGAAGTAAAACTCAGAGGACGATCCAGAAAAAAGTCACTGGGATCCTTTATAAGGAAAAGGGCACTTGGCATATAGTTTATTTTTAAAAGATAATATAATGTTTGAAGATGTAATTAAATGTTGCACATGATGAAGAAATGATGGTTGCTTTCATTTTGCTGACACTACTCTGTTATTTTATGCACTGACTGATTTTGTTTGTTGCTTTGGGCAGGCCATGTTGTATAAAAAATCTGTTCCTTCAAGACTGAAGACACTTAATAGTTCTTTGAAGTGGAATTTAGCTCAGAAGATATTCAACAATATTTTTCCCTTGGAATTTTTGCTTGGTGTGTCTTCAATTACTTGTGTTTCTCACTACAGCCTTTGGTAAGCTCAGGAAAGATTAATTTGGACTAAGTACTATTATAAATAAGTTTCCCTTCATACTAATATGAGGACCTTTATCTTGTCCTGCTATGATAGAAGAACAACAACATTTTCCTGGAGCAACTGGCATCCATTAAGGGATCCTATCATTCATCAAGCACAAGCAGTTTGCTAAGCCAAGGCCTGTCTAGGGGAACAAAAATATCCCCATATTTCTAAGGAGGCAGAGCACACATTGTCATGTCTCAATAAGGAGCTGGATAAATATTGTAAAATATTGTTTCAGTAGAGCAGATGCTCAAACTGTATTGGCACCTTCTAACAAACTTGGACACCCTGGGGCAAAAACTTTATTTACAATGGAATTGAGTTATTTCTGAATGTATGAGCAGCATCCTACCTAAGGCAAAGAATAAGATTACTTTACAATTTTTTTTAATAAACCAAACCTAAATACAGACCATAAATTTCCTTGTTCCTGACCATCAGTTTCAGAAAATGAGAAACCATCTACTAATCCTTAACATAAGCTGAGAAAGAACAACAACAACAACAGAACCAACTTGCACACATAAACTTTTTTTGAAAGCTGTAGTTCTATTTCTAAATATGTGGACAAGTCTGCTCTCAGCTAATTGTTTCAATTAGCACATAGACTGTCATCTGAAAAGAAGATCCAACAGAGGACAAGATAAAGTCTATATAAAGTAAATGGCATGTGTATTTTGTTTTATTTTAAGGACCAGCATAAAATAGCTCCAGGAGATCCCTCAGGCCTTTTCTAAATTATCATTTCCTAAAAATAGTCACAGTACTGTTGTGCTATAATCTGTGTTTCAACCTGCTGTGTTTTAAAACAGGAGTCCTAGAATCACCATGAAATATCCTTAGCATGAAGCTGCTGGGATAGAGCAAGATTAATATTTTAGGTTTTATATGAACTCCATGAGCACAGGGCCCACACTGCTGCTGAATCAACTTTTTTCTGTTTTAAAAATACACAGATTTCTCATGACTGTAAAAGTAAAATCAGACAGTTATTTATATAGTGAGGAAATTATAGGAAGTTTGAGCATTCTAAGACCATAAATTCAGCACAGTTCCTCAGTAAGATCTAATTATTAGAAAAAACAGCAGACAACATACATGAATCCATGACACTAAAAAGAATGAGGTGATGAAAAAGATAAAGTTAAGCCTCAAAATCTAGTCAGAATGGCACAGATCCCACATTAAATCTTAGAATCATAGAATGGTTTGGGTGGGAAGGGATATCAAATATCAGTTTAAATATCATCTAGTTCCAGCACCCCTGCCATGGGCAGGGACACCATGGACACCTTTCACTAGACCAGGTTGCTCAGAGCACATCCCCCTCTACATTTTCTTTTTATTAAGTTAATAAAGCCTTGTGAAAAGTAAAAAAAAAAAAAAAAAAAAAAAAAAAAAGAAGTTTAGAGGCATCATTTTCCTATTAAATATTAAGGCCAAATAATGAACTGAACATTCATTTACTTTGCTGGAAACTCTATCCTTGATTGGTATATTCTACACACTAATCTGTTCATCCTGACAGTGAGCTACTACAAGAGCCAATGTAACTAGCCCATAGCTACTACAAGAGCCAAAATAATCTGAAATTATTTATTTATGTATTTATTTTGCAGAGCACAATTCACCTCTTTCCAGTAAGTAAGTACACTATTTATAGCTCTTTATACTTAAATTCAAATTCCTACAAGAGTTCAAACATAAGGTATAAACTGTCTGTAGAGAAAAACTCACCAGAAGCTGTATTAATCTGCATTTTGTGCATATTAGGTTCTATATTAAGAGCATTTATACCATTCAAACAATCTCAGTAGCGTCAAGCCTTTGGCTGTCAAAGAAAAAGATCCTGTGTAAGGCAGATAAGCTCCACCAAAGCCCTTATTTGTAAACACAGTGCAGCTGCCAAGTGCCTCAGAATTCTCTTACGTTACCTGATCACGTAGTTGGGAGCAGGCTGTAGAGCAGACTGTCAGCTTGCAAACAGAATGTGTGTCTCCTGATCTGCAACAGATCTTTCAAGTATCAAAAATACATAAAGATAAGGTGCTTTTCAAATCCTACATTTACTGGTTTACAACTTATAAAGCCAAATTATTTCTCAGGGCAGCACCTCCATCCTCTCTCCCTTGCCTTCCTTCTTCTGTCTTTAATTTTAGACTGTACATTATTAATCAGGAAAAATTGCCTCCCCCCATTTATATTTTTTAAGAGATTAAATAAATCTGAACTATGTCAGCTGGGATACTGGAAAAAGTAATTTTTATCACTTACACTTTTTTTTGCCAAACTCAAAAAATACAGAATACAGAAAAATTGGGGGAGAAATGTTTAAAGCAATTGTTCAACAGCTTTGCTCTGTAAAAAACAGATGAGATAATAAGGAAAAGAGGACTGGCAGTCAGGCATTAGCTGGCATCAGAAAGGCAACATATTTTCAGTAACATGAATTCATGTGTCTTTCTCTCTAAAAGAGTGTATATTAGAAATGGTATGTACAAATGATAAGGACACAGGAGCTCTAGAATAATCCATGCTATTAATAAAAAAAGAGTGATAGACCTACTAATAACTTCAGCAGGAACATTTTTTACTATAACTTTACTGTATTTTTTTCCCTGTAGCTGTACCTCTGATTGGTCAGCCAACTCTTATTATCCCTTCCCCTGTAATCCAGATTTTCTCCTTAATCAGAAAAGGAGTACAAATAATATTCCAGTAAATGAGTTTACTGAAGGAGTCTCATTTTGAGTGACTTTTGTCTTTCAAGTGTGATAAGAAATTTCACATCTTTGGTGAGTGTGATCACAGGTTCACACTAATCCTTTGCAAACTGCCCTCAGCAAACTGCCTGAGGTGTTCTGCTCCCATACCCTCAAGCACTGCCTCTCTGGGCACATTTTTCTTTCTCCAACAGTGCTCTACACTATCTTGAAAGCTGTGCAAAGTGTTTGTGAGAGAGGTAGACACAATGAAGAATCACAATTTATATGATCTAATGCCAAAATCTGTCAGTGTGATTAAAAACATTAAGTTCTGGTTGAAAATGGGTAAATTACTAAATAAATGCAACTATTTCTTTTAGCATAGTTTTGTATATCTTAAAAGTAAAGTAAACCATATAAATATTGTGTACCAGGGAAGAATTGTCATCTATATCTGTGGTGAGCTCACCCTAGCTGATACCCACTCAGCCTTGTACTTTTTCCCATTTTGCAGATGGGGAGAAGACATAAGAAAGGAAAAAAAAAGACTTGTGGATCATTGTTGTGACATTTTTACAGGAAAAGCAAAGGCTGCACACATAAGGGGCAAAATAAGGATTTCATTCATTACTGCTCCTTGGCAGAGAGATGTTCAGCCACTTCTTGGCCAGCAGACCCTCAGCATGAATAACGCTTGCTCGCACAGACAAACACTGTCACAGCAAGCATCCCCCCTCTCTCCTTCTTGACTGGAGCTGTTGTAGCTGCAGCACACCACTCTCTGTGGAGCACCCCTTCTGTCAGGTTGGGTGCACTGGGCAGGTGGTGCTCCTTGCCAGCCTCTTGCACCTCCAGCTTGAGGCCTTCTGCATGGGGGTGGGTGGGGGTGGGAGGGAATCCAGTAGGCTTCATTTCCCACCCTGGGAATTAAAGTTTTGTGTCTCTCCTCTACCCAAAAAGTGGGAGTGGCAAGAGGCTGACAGAGGACCCTGCCAGGATGGCAGACCCAAACTGACCATATTCCATTCCATGCGCTCATCAAGCAGGACAAAGAAGAGAAAAGGAGGGTTTAGCAATGGCGTGGAAGGAGTGAAAGAACATAACTGGTGTAACAAAGACAAATCAGTAACACAGTAGCACGCTAAAGCATGCATTTCTCTATTTGAGACACTGGATTTTGTCACTCCTCTGTTTGTGGTCTTGGCAGGTTTTTTGCCTGTGAAAAGACCCTTTGATAAGTTTCATCAAAGTATCACCGCAGTAATATGAAATGTTATGTTCTGCCATCAGGATGACAAATGTCTCTTCTTCCTCCTCAACCTTTAAATCAATCTGTACGACACAAAAGCAGCATGTCAACTTCTTGCCCACAAGTACTTTTCATCTTGCTACTGTTTTGTAGCTGGGAAAAGTCTTAGCAACTTCCACATCTAATTTGGAAATCAATTTCCAAAGTGGATCTGTGTCTTCTTTCCAAGAGAAAGTCAGATTTCCAACAGATTGAACTGATTAATATGTGTTTCTTCAAAGAAAGATATTTCAATTCACCACAATGAACTAGTTTTCTGGGTTCCTAACATTGTTACTGGGTGCTTCTGTACAGGGAACACAGAGAGTAAGTGGCTTTTTGAATGTTTTTGAATCTCCCTAACTTTGATATTAGACAATTAATATATAAACAGGAAATTAATAGAAGTCTATAATTATTTTTTGCAGGGCAGGCCAGAGCAACTGAAGTGTCATGCAGGTCACAATAAGAAAATTTTACCACATAAAACTAGCAATGGCATTGTCTAAGCACTTCTGCAATACCCTGAAATGAATGCCTTGTTCTGCAAGAGTTGAATGAATTCCTTGTTCTTCTTTGGCTGCCTTCATAGCTTTAGCTTTACCTACTAAACTCTCTTTATCTCAACCCTTGAGGTTTCTCACTTCAGTCCTTCTGATTCTCTCTTCCACCCCAGCAGGTAGGAAGGAAGAAGCAGCCGGGGTTAAACCAGACACAGACAGGGCCGTGATCCCAGGGGTTGGTGGAGCTGTGGCAGGACAGGTGACACCACAGCAGTGCTGCCAGGCATGGATGCAGCAGGCTCTTTCAGGAAGGACAGTGCCAGGGCTCTGTCAGGGGTGGGGTTCCCATGGGACCTGGAGCTGCACAGGATTCCCGTGGGTTCTGTCTGGACAGCGTTGAGCAGCCTGGGCAGCCCCAGCCCTAGGGACGGGGCAAGGTCACAGTGACAAGACAGGTCTGAGGTCACCCTGTAAAGTCTGCCATTGTAATGGGTTGCATTCATAATGGGTCCTCCTCATACTGTTTTTCCTTGTATTATAAATTCCTACTCTTTGCAGAGATGTAGTGTCACTGGTGTTCAGGAACAGGCCAGGTGGCTGTCATCAAGCCTACAAGAAGCCATTAAAATCACTGAATTAGGGCTGGAGTGAAACAAAAAAAATATTGTGTGCCACTTGACTTAATCAAACACTGATCTGTCAGCTACAACTTTACATTTCAAAAAAGAGAGAAAGCTCAACAGTAAAAAAGCACTAAAAGTACCTTTCATATCCATGCAATTACAATATCATATAGAAATTGATTCTGGATTTAACAAAGTAGATTTTTTTTTTTCCCTGCAAAATAATTCAATTCCTCTGAAATAATTCAGACTGTGCAATGTTCCATAATATTACCAGCAGAAAAGAGTAAAATGTAGCCACCAGGTTCTGGTCTGGGGGAGTTATTCAGTCTCAGGGACGAGAGCCATTGTGAGATGATACAAACTTCTCTCTAGGTTCTGCAGTGGAAGAATGACACAAACACAAAGGGAATCAAATCTCTTTCAGTGCAGAAACTTCTCAAATCTTTTTCAGTGCAGAAATTTCTCAACCTTTAGTTTTTAATCTCCTGTGGAGTGTCTAATTTCTCCTTTAAGAAAGTCAGCCTTTTATTTAAGAAAAGAGCTCAATATTAATGATACAGTTAATCAAATACTGTAAAAAACCTAGGGAAAAACACTATTGTTCTGTTTTTGTTTCCTAGGGTTCAATCTGACAGAGAATGGTTGGTGCTGGAATTCAGTGAAATATGATTTCCTTGTTATTAAGCAAGGAGGCATATTTCCTTGCTTGAGAGAAGAAAGGTGTTAGCTACAGATCTAGGACTTTCTTCAACTGAAAAGAAGTATACTAAATATACTTACATACTATATACTAAGTATACTTACAGAGTATACTAAAATTTCCTACTTGCTCAAATACCAGCACTTGTTTTCAGAATGTCTGTAATTTCAAAAACAATTTGGAGACTGCCTGTGGTAAAGTTGCCAGCTAATTTATCGTGGTACTTAACCCTACATGTCATCTAAGTTTCACTGGGATTTCTTCACTAATTATGCTGTAGTTTCTTGCAGGGAAGAAATTCTTCCTGGGTGGTGGACATAGGGTTATTGTAGTTTTGTCACAATGATTTGGGTTGCATACAACAGCCATTCATGCACAGAAAAGACACAATAGTAATACTAAATTATTTCTGCCAAGGCCAATATTTTCAAATAGGAAAAAAAATCAGTCTGTGGTGCTTAATGTAGAAGAAAGAGTGCTAACACAGTAATGTGACATTCTAGATAAAGCCCCCACATTGCTAGTGTAGCTTAGCTGTGTGTTTTGTACTGAAAGTATGTAGCTGAACATGGCTGGCAATCAGTGAAAATTAGAAATAAAATAATACAAATGTTCCTCACAAAGTAAAAGGAATCTTTGCAATGTATTTGCTTGCAATACTCACTTTGTTCTCAGATTTAAGTAGGAGGACCTATTAACCTGCTTCTCAGCAGTAGAGAAAATTAATCCACCCAGTCTCAATAAGGCAATTGTAAATGAAAGGCTTTCCTGTAGATTTGTTACTCTCCTACAACTCTTCAGCAGACAGATGGATACTTACATATAAATAGCAAAATGTGGAGGATGGTGGAGGATGCTGATGTTGCTTGGGACCACAATTCATTTAGAAGTGTATTAACCAGCAAGCTATTTTTTTGTATTTAGTGACAGTTGCTATTTTTTCCTGTAGTTTCAAACAAACAGAACCAGCATGGGCTTTGAGGTAATATTGATTCCTTTTGTATGGAGAGGTTATTTTGCACCAAACATAAATACATGCATCTGAAAAGAAAAAAACAAGAAAAAGAAAAAAGAAAAAAAAAGGAAAATCCTTGAAAGAGGATTCGTAATCCACAAAGTACAGTGAGATTGTCTTTAAAAAATGACCCAGAGAGCTGCAGTAATACTTCACTCTGAGAGGCAGTGTGAGCGGCCCTAGAGCACAGAAATCAGGAGACCTGGCACGTTGCTCTGCCCACAGAATGAAAAGCCAGCATGTATTTTAACTACACTGGGGCCCAAATGTTGCTCTGCTCTCTTCCTCCACAGCTCCACCATGGCTATCTCATGAGACTGTGATTAAAATGTTATTACTTTGTGACCATTTTTTCATTTGTTGGGAAAAAAAAATAATGAAAGACCATTTATTATTTCCCAACCTTTAATCATTATCTAGCTATGAAAATATCTAAAGATGTTTTAACTAGCCACACTATGTGAAGCAAGTCCCTCCTGCTGATTTTTATTAATTTGCAGTGAAACAGGGATAATCATATTTCTTGCCTTTGTAATGTGTTTTCAGATCTGTAAATGAAATGTTTAATATGAAAAGCCTAATGAAAATTAAATATTTTAGAAATAAATATCATGTGAGTACAAATGCATGAAGGTCACATTAAAAAATGCAATTAAAACACTTACTGCAATTTATTTGCATGCATATTAAGACTCACTTCATATGTGTTTTCATGCATAGAGATTTTACCACACAAAGAATTCACACATTTCACACATGACATATTGATAAGCATAGACAGTAGACAAAGTTAATATGTACTTGTTTAACTAGAATACCCTTTTTTTTTGCTATAGTTTAAACTTGATGGAAAACAAATAGTGGCTGATATTTCACTAGTAAAGTGAGTATAGCTGAAATTTTATTTGAAAAATTCTAACATTACATAGTGTTTATTTTTCATCTACACAATTCAAATTTGTAAGGTGAAATAACATTTTTTGCTAATACTTAGTAATTAAATAATTATAATCTTGATAGTCATAGCAATAATTTGTTCTTGGACAATTCCTCATTCCTCCTGAGAGCATCACTTTCTCTTCAGCATCCTCAACTGTAAGTCAACCTGGAAAGTTTACTTCAAAAGATAGTTCTGTCGGCAGCTAAACTAATCATATTTGCTTTCCTTCATATCTTGTGCACACAGATTCTTTAGCACCTAAGAATAAGCTTGTAAGCCTTTCACCCTGTGTGGCTAGCAGTAACCCAGCAGACTGCTGCCCATTTTCAACAAACTTTAAAGTTCTGAATGAGCTGGACATCTCTGTACTTTTTATCAAGTCTGTTTGAAGTTGGCCAGCAGGTTCAAAATGTACAAGGTCAAAGAATCCAGTAGTATAAACCCCACTTCCTTTAAAGAGTGCATTTTAAAAATACTCCTTCAGCAGGTGGGGACTTTGCATTTGTTATTGGTTTGCAATTATGATTAAATCTTATATGCAGAAATCAGTTTTAGTTTCCTCTATGAAATACATGCAATTTTCACACTGCATAGACCATGATTTAAAAAAAAAAAAAAAATTGTATAAATGCTCATGGACATGGTATCTTAGTACAAACAAGCTGATGATTCCTCCTTCAAGCAAAACAAACATCCAAAGTTTCAGTCTTCCATAAATGCACACATCAATTCAATCCAGGGAAGTGGACCATTGTGGATAAAATGACACCATTTCAAACTAATATAGGAACTGTGTAATTTCTAGCAAATTATATTCAGCATTGCAAATCCAATATAGTGTGTGATACAGTACTTCAGCGAGAATGTGCGTTGCATAGTAAATATCTGGGGCTTGTTTTTCCTGGCAGACTTGCTAAGTACTTTCTAATTTCATGCAGAGGAATAAAAGGCCAAAATTAACATGATGATCTCTTCCAATTTAAAATCTAAATGTTGCTTTTGTTTTGGAGCTCACTTTATGTATATCGATACACATCATAGCTCCTTAACTCATCCGGCAGTTTTTGTCCCAGTCTTCACATACATATTTAAAGATGTGGAGGAAGTATCTAGGCAAGAATTTACCATAAATAAATTACAATTCTTACAATGGAAAGGTCTATTTCCTGGGAGGCCTACAAGCAAATTTGTTGAACTATCTTCTTGTTGTATTAATGTTGGATTCTAGTTTGATGCTTTTGCTGAATTTGGCTGGGGTAGGATTAATCATCTTCACAGTGGCTATATAGGTTGGATATTAGGAAGAAGTTTTTTACAGAAAGGGTGAAAAGAAAGAAGTTTTTCACAGAAAGGGTGAAAAGAAGTTTTTTACAGTTCTGGAGTGGTCTGCCTGGGGAGGTGATTCTTAAACATATCTCTGGATGTGTTTAAGAAAAGACTGGGCGTGGCACTCAGTGCCATGGTTTAGTTGAGGTGTTAGGGCATGGGTTAGACTTGATGATCTTTAAGGTCTCTTCCAGCCTTGTCATTCTGTGAATTCTGTGGCTCGTATGAGGTTGTGTTTTGGATTTGTGCTGAACACAGAGTTGATAATACAGAGATGTTTTTGTTATTCCTGAGCAGGGCTAACACAGAGCCAAGGTCTTTTCTGCTTTTCATACTCCTACACTGAGGAATTTTTTGGTGCATGGGAGGTTGGGAGGAGACACAGCCAGGACAGGTGAGCCCAACTGACCAAAGGGATGTTCCAGACCACAGGATGTCATGATCAGTGTATAAAATGGAGGGAAGAAGGAGGACAGGAGAGACATTTGGAGTGATGGCATTTGTCTTTTTAAGTCACCATTACATGTGATGAGGCCCTGCTCTCCTGAAGATGGCTGAGCACCTGCCCAGCCATGGGAAGCAGTGAATTGATTCTTTGGTTTTTTTTGTTTATGTGTGTGGTCTTTGCTTTTCCTATTAAACCATCTTTATCTCCCATGGGTTTTCTTACTTTTACCCTTCCAGTTCTCTCTCCAATCCTGCTGGTGAGAAAGTGACTGAACAGCTGCCTGGGGCTTGGCAGCTGGCTGGGGTTAAACCACAACAATGCCCTTGGAAACTGCCAAAGTGAAAATGGGAGAGGCACTTAAAATCTTAATGCTTCCCCTGCACCCAAAAAACCACAGCCCTGCATACATTTTTTTATCATGCCTCACTAAAAGAAAAACTGGCGATTTTTCTGGTCAAAACACATCATTGTGGTGGATTGTATCCATGTTGATCTAGTGCTGTAAGTTATTCTTGGTTCTATATGTTGAAGAAGGACAGAACAAATTCCCAAAAGGAGACTGAGGCAGAACAACACAGAGGGAAATAAGGCATTTGTCATTTTATACTCTTTCCATATGCACTGTATACTGGATGAAATCATCTATTTGTAGAAGGTGGTATTTGATAAAAATGCAATTCACTGTTAGATGGCAAGTCAAAGCAGGTTCTGTGTGCAGTTTTACTTGAATGGAAGTTTTAAAGATATGTAATTAATTGCTACATAGCTTCCTTCACACATCACTGTAAGCATTCAATTTTTCCTACATCTCATACAGAAAGTCTTCCTGTATAATCTGGCATCACAGATGATACTGAAAATCAGGCCCTGGGAACACTGAGCTACTACTTGAGCTAGCTGTGGATTTATTCTTAGGCTATATTTTCCTCAATATTTTGGTAAAGTTTGTGCCAATGGGAAGTAGCTTTTTTATGTACTGTGGGTGTATCTTAATATGAAAGTGATATGTTATGCAGAAGAAAAAAAGACTCTGGAAACTGGTACTAAAATTAATTAATGGAAGGCTTGTCTTTCAGTTGCCATGATCATCTATGAGACTGAGAACAAAGCCTTTGTCTAAGCCCAATTTTGGTGGTTTTTTTGTTTTTTTTTTTCTTTTCATCTTCAAAAAGAGAAAAAATTATAGACATACCCTTTGCATACAATCACATTTGGGGCATTTTTATGTACTTTTACAAAATCTTGGATGACATGTTTAGTTGATTTCAGTGTTAGAGTCAAAACATAAATTCAAGACACTACACTTACAGGTAACTTCATGCAAGACAGCTGTGTAAGGTCCCTTTGTAGTCAGTGGATATCTAATCAGAAAACTTGAGCAAGCTGAGAATTACTCAAATGACCTCATGATCATCTAAATAGCTCATTAGTCTTGACTTTAATGGACACCTGTATACTGAACACATATGTATACACCTGCATTTTAGACGGGTAAATGTAGATATTTGGTCAGGAAGCCAAATGTCACACAGAGCACACAGAGTAAACTTGGCTTTACTGTCATGTTCAGTTTCTAAACTGTACCTTCTGGAATTTCAGTAGGAAGGTTATTGAATTGTACCAAGGTGATGAGAGCAGTAGCAACTTGTTGTTTTGGGTTGAGCCATGCATAGGCACAGGACAAAGTATCTGCCTGTCTGCACTGTCTTCTACCCATGGAATTGACTGAGGAAGTAATTCCTGGCAGGATTTGTCAGAGCCCTGCAGCTCTGTGTGGTTCAGCAAAGACTATTCACAAAGCTGTCTCCCATCTCTCTCAGGAAGAAGATGGTAGAGCAAATTTCTGTTTCTCACTGAATGGGGACCCTTGACACACCTAGATGGAATGACTTATTCCTGATTCTGTTCCTCTAGGAAAAAAATAACCTTGATCAGATTATTCAGATATCCTAGAGATGAAAAGACCTTTTAAGGCTCTCAGGCCCACAAGATGCTAAGAACAAACATGGGCTAAACAATAACTATGAGAAATCTGGGCTACCATAACTTCCATTCTCCTCCAAGCTGTGCAACAGCTACAAATTTGGAAATGTTTTGTAATCTATCTTTGGTGGACATAGAGAAGTTTTCAGCAGGGATCCTCCACAGGCTTCCCCTGAATAGTCTGGCTAATAGTGCTGCATCTTAGAAATTATTCCCCTATGAATTATGTATGAGTTCTGGTGTGCTTTCCTGTACAAACCTTTACGGTCACAGCATAAGTCTCCCATTTCTGTGGAGTCAGGCAAACTTCAGCACTAGGTTGCTTCTCTAGAATAATTATTTTCAGTCAAACAGTTCAGAAAAGGAGTAGGTCTATGATCAGGGGTACAAATCAATTATGACTTGTTATTAGCCTCTGCTTACTACACAACCAGCTCCAAACCCCCATTGTTTAGAACTGGTCTGAGATGAAACTCTACTTTGCTTATGATTTTAAGTTTGGAAATTATTTCTGTCTACATGAGGCCAGCAGAAGTAAATAAGCAATGCAAAATCAAAAAGGTGCTGAATTTTTAGAGCTTTAAGCAATCTTGTTAAAACCTTCTCTAACCCTTGACAGGCTGGTCAGAATCAGACTGAATTCAGTGGAAACCTGTTTCTGCTCTTTCCAACAATTTCTCAAGAGGAAAATATTTTTGCAGGGTGATTCAGATTCTATGAGTTGGTATTTTCAGTGGGAAGTGTTCTAGCCAGACCTCTGACCACACTGAGCCAGAATCATGTGTGTCAGCTACTGGCAGACAGGCTGCAAGTTAGTTTGGCAGGTAGGATGATCCATTGAGAGGATCGTGGTCATTGTCACAGGAACTCCAGCTGCTTCCTCAGGTGCTTCCTCACTATGGAAAGACATTAGGCAGAAAATAATAAGTTTGGTGTGGTGATCTTTGTGCATTCAGGTGCTATGGAAAGAATCATGAAGAAACATCCCTTTCAGTATGTTTTGGGGACATGCAATGAGTTAAAGAGAATTTGGTTCACTAGTATTTTAGAGCATCCCAGAATAAAATCTGTGGGAGGTAGTGATAAGATTTCTCTTTTTTTTTTTTTTCCCCTGAGAATATTCCCAGAATATTTCCTAAATACCCATTTAGAAAAAGTACACAGTGAGGATAAACAATCCCACACTACAGTACAAGAAGCAGCTAAGGTAAGGTAAGGGAAGGGAAGGGAAGAACAGTTTTATTACAGTGTTTTGCTAGAATTGGCATGGAAAGCCATGGGATTGGGACTTAGGGACAAGCACTGGTGAAAACGAGGACACAGCCGCACATCACAAATTCAGGAAACTCTGACAAATAGAAACTTTCTGATTCAGAAATCAGAAATTTTTTCTTTAACAAAGCAAAAAAAAAATATCAGAAACTAAGTTACTAGTAGTAAAATAATGCCTGTCCTCAGTTATCCCATTTTTCCTCCTGTCTGAATCTCATTTTGCTAAGTAATTTTGCCTCACTTTTGCTACAGAAGATTTCAGGGAAAGGCATATTGCTGCAGAATTGCCAGTGCAACCTTCCTTGTGAGTATCTGACTTGTGAAGCAGTACTCTCAAGGGAACATGGTTTAATTTATACACCAATTAACAGTGTAAATTAATGCTTTACTGTTCATTCTCTCTCCAAAGATTTTAAGTGCCAGTGGAGATTTCATTCTGAACAAAGATGAAAGACTTCAGAGAAGAGCAGAACAGATGAGAAAACCTCCAAAAATTAAAAAAAAAAGCAAGCATATAAAATGCCTTGAGTGCAACTTGCTGTAGCTGGCGTGGATACTCTCATGAATTGTCTCACTTCCACATAGCTGGCAGAGCAGGACAGAACTAGCTAGGAAACAGGTTTTTCTTCAATTAAAAGTTTCAGATTTCATAATCTTGAGTTCCAAATTTGGATGAAAAGCCAAATAGTTTCTACAAGCCTAAAATTCCAGTTTGGCAAGTTCAAACCCCACTGTTTAATTTTTGGACCTAGGATAGAAAGTCTAAGGATGAATTTGTATCAGTATTTGATTTCAGATAAGAGGTGATATTCAAGGAAATTTCCCAGTTATCCCTCACTTACTGTGTTTTGAGTCATGCCACAGAGCTCTGAGACAGAGCACACAAACTGGACTCCTTTTGGAAATTAATTTTCTGAAATTAAATCAAAGGATGTACTCTGAACATGTGCCAAACAGTAGTGAGCCTCTAGTGCCCAGGATTGGACTAGAGCTAGTCCAAAGAAAATTTTGGAATATGAGCTTTGTTATTATTTTCTTTCTGCCTGCTCCTACTGTGCACATGACTCCTTAATGTTCACTCAGTCTAATAATCTAAGTCACTGACTTTGTTTTTCCATGCATTGGTGTCAGGTAAATATAACAGGAAAACTTTTATGAATAGCAAAAGTGAGGACTGCTGCATAAATCAAAACTTGAAGAGTGGAAAAAAGAAATAAATGGGAGGGGGAAGAAGAAAGAGTCTCCTCAGAGTTCCAAATAGCACTGTGGACCTTGGAAGCATTTTGCAGTGACACTCAGGTGTGCTGTATGCTGGGTACCAACAACCCGGAGTGCAACGTAAAACCTTTCCCATCTCTGCAATCATCCAGGGTGCTTGGAAGGCCCCTGAAGCAATGACTGACATCTGAGCTAGCACAGCATTTGCTTCTTCCCAACTCCACAACTGAGTGTTTAATCCCACAGTCTCACCAGAGCCTTGTTCGATGAAGAGAAAATATGAACTACCTCAAATTTGTAGTGCAGTGTGCCAGAAGAATTGAAGATATTGGTTCTTGGTACATCTTAATGCCTTCACCTTTAGTAATAATGACCACATGATCTTCCAGATTCTTAAACCATGGAGAAAGATAAACACATATTTTTTTTATAACTCCCCAATATGTGAGGTCTCCCAAATTTCTTAAAATGAAGGATCTGAAAGGTGCAAGAAGGAAACAGGAGGAAAAAATTAATTACTACAAATGTTACAGGTATTTCTCTGTAGTAATTCAAGAAGAAAACATTGACAAACTTTGTTATTTCTTCAGTTACAGAGCTACATCAGGTTACTTTAAAGGACTGTCTAAATCATGCATAAATATGAGAATCTGCTTCTGCTGTGTTACCTTATCTAGTAGCTTGCCTTTAGGGTGCATGGAAGAATTTATATCAGCAGCTGAAGGAATCTGATGTCAGACTTAAATCACAATATCTGTGTTTATCTTTGCTAATGTGGGATTTAGATAAAATTGCTCTATCAAATTTTGTGCTAATAATTTAATAAAGTTTATCTTATCTATTGACAGATAGAGTCTTTGAAAGCTATTATGATAAAAGCTATGCATCTGTATATATTCTTCCCTGCTGTATATATTGTATATATTCAGCAACAGCTTGCTAATGTTGGTTTATCAACACAAGGTATATCAACAGATATGTTTTATCTGCACAAGGCTATTTAGCTTTGCTTCACTGATAGTTCTGTGATAAGACACCTCCTTTCACAATCCAGCTTGACAGAGGCATGTGGTAAAAGCTGCATATCTGGCACACAAACAGCATTTCTATTTACAGCATTTCAGAATTATATAAACTATTTACTTATGAGAAAATAAGACAAAAGAAGTGTTTAATCAATTTCAGTAACCTGAAATTGTTTTGCAAAACAAGCTTCCATATATCAACCTGAAAAAGACTGAAACATGCATTATTTGATGTGCAAAAGCAAGCCACAAAATAATGTCATGTGATGTGCATCACTGTGTAACTGGTGTAGATTTCTTGAACTTTGAGGGATGATTTAACCAAATTTTTACCTTTTTCCTAGCAGTCATAGTACACTATTTCTCAGAATCTTCTGAATTTTCATGTGTTGCTTAAAGCTAAATTTGAAATTGCATCTGTTATGCAGAAGAGGTATCCAAATTCAGTGTGAGGAAGGAAATTAGATATTTCACATATTTTATGTGAATATATCTCTTTCACATATTTTAAACTTTTTCTCTTTTTTTGTTTTCATGCCTTTATTTGGCCCTTTCTTCCCTGGATATGTGCTTTTTTTAAAACTCACAATGTTCTTTAAATCTTTTTCCTTCTGTATTATATCCACAGGCTGATTTAGTCTCCAACAATTTTGTAAGGCAATCTATCATGAAACATATTCCAAATCTTCTCAGAGAAAGCTTTTTTTTTTCTTTTAAATGTCAATCTTTCAAAACATTTCTATATTCCTACCAAAGAAACCCTAATGGTTAACTAAATCTGTGTTTTCAATACCAAAGCAAAACTTCCAATGTGCTGTATAGAAATAAAACATTGTAGAGTTTTGAAAAACACAGGGTCTACTGGACAAAATAATGTTAGCATTAACTGGAACAAAAGTGTCCAAAACACATACAATACTCAAATTTGAATATACTTTTAAATGCTGAACTGAATGAAGATTCTTTGTAGGTGACATACAATAACACCTGCAGTCAGAATTTCATTATCCTGTAGTCCTCTGTCTTGAAGCAAAAACTGCCTCACACAATGCTATGATTTTAAAAATATAAATTAAATGCATCAGCAAATAAGTGCATATTTTATTGGTCACTATTCCACAGATCTCCACTTTTTCTGTGATAGAAGATTAAAGACCATTCCTTTAAACAAGGAATCTCAAGTAATTTTGTTTGACAGTTTGACATTTACATTATCAGTATTAAGAACCATGTTTAAGCTGAGTGCACTCTAATAGATCTGCTATGATAACTCACTGTTTACACTTTGAAAAATGTGTATTTTTCATCATTCATTTTCATGCTTTAGTAAGATTTTTGACACATGATCCTACATTTTTTTTTTAATAAATTCTTATAAGATTTGTCCCATGAAGATAAAAACTGTATCAGCTTGAGTATTGTGTTGGATTTAGGAAGCCATACTCAGTCTTTGTTTTTCATGACAATGCTACACTGGCCATATTAAACGAGTTTCCACTTCAATCTTGCATTCAAAATAAGTTCTGTATTATTTTACTTAAAAAGTAGGAACTTTGGATTTCTAAAAGTCTCCAAAGATTTCAGATATTAAGACAGTTGCACATAGCTCGTGGCGCCTAGGGACATCCTTTTGTTTTTCCCCATAGTTTTAACTCAAACCCTACTTTTATTTCTGTACTATGATTCCCCTACAAGAAATGGAAAGATTAAAGTAAGTTAGAGCTTTACCACTCTACTGATTGTTAATGCTTCTCACAAGGAACATATTTTTTCCAACAAGGCTGGTGTACAGGAGTTAGCTGGGGTGTAGCTCATAGTCCTGGCTGCCTGAGGCAGTGTAGCAGCTCCCCAGCTCTCTGCATTGGCTACACAGCACCAGGGAAGAGAAAGCTGAAAGTTTTATCAGCAACACCTCAAAGAGGAGCAGGAGACAAGACAAAAGCTTCTTTAAATACTGATGCCCAGCCTAGTTTTATTGCAATTAAATCAGAGTTAAATGCTGAAGGCTAAGATATGTGGGAAAAGATCTTCCAGAAGCTGGCAGAACCTGGGATTAGGAGCAAAACAGTTTTTAAAATTTCTTGCTCTTAGCTAAGGTTAATGGTAATAACTCCCCATGTCTCCTGAAAGTGTCATGAAGAATCTTCTGTAAGAGCCTATTAACCCTGCATATGCAACATAAACTGTGTCAGGATACCAAATGAAATACAAAAATTTTGCTTGAATCAAATACTATACAACAAACTTTGAGCTAGTCTGGCATTTTTGAATAAAAATCTTTCCCCATTCAGTGCTTTCCAGTAAAAGTGAGAAGCTTTTGTAGAATTACTTTACTCTCAAAATTGACATGAATGCCTATTGAGTGCATAAGTGAGCCACTACATAACTTGTCCTTTCCAATGAAGTGTGAGGGCCTTATTTGCTGTTCTTGCATGCTTTTGGCTGAACAACACTGAAAGCTTTTGGATTTTGATTTAGGTTTCTGAAAAAAGGAGATAAACATAAAAGCACAAATGGTTTATGAGGACATAAAACACAAACATGAATTATGTTACTAAAATGGCAAAGGTAAGATAAAAAGAAAAGGAAAAAAAAAAGGAATCACCACACAGAGTACTCTGAATTACCCAGAGGTTTCAGGTTTTACTGTTGGAGTACATCAGAAAGCAGCTACACAGTTTTAGCCAATGTAAAGTAGTGACAGTGGGAAATTTACCAAGATGTATTAAGTTATTGTAAAGACCTGTAAGGAATATTTTGTATCTTCCAAGAAAGTTTTATATACTTTGATCTTATTTCCATTACCAACAATCTGAAGTATTTAATAGCAAAATGGATTAAGCCAACTCCTTGTAGTACAGGATATGAGATATGAGAGTGAACTACTGAGCCATGACAACTTGCAAGGGTGTACTTGCTCCATTCCTGAAAATAATTTTTCTAAATGTAAAGTTTCAAGTGATTCTGAGTGTTGCAACCTAAATCTAAATTCTCTTTCTACCCATATCTGTGCTGCATATGCAGCCTCTGTGAATATTGGTACTGTAACTAATGAATCATGGCAGCATGAGAGCATAGTTGGAGTTAGAATTGCTCTCTTGATCACTTTGATTTGCTATGAAATTACATTGGAACTGGACTGACGCACAGTTTGCCTGGTAAGTTTTAATTATACAAGCGAAAAAGCATAAAACTTTTGCTGATGCTGAAAAAATAAGTGGGCCAATTTGAATATTTTTAAATGCCTCAAGGATTAAATTACTGAATTACTCACAAGGTCTTGAGATTCTGCTGTAAAAAACCTGTTAAAGCTTGGGCTTTAGAAAAACGGAACTCCAGATTTCCTGTTCACACTCCAAAAAGTCTTGTATAGTGGCTTATTTATGCTGAACCTCTTTAATTATAAGGTCACGGATTTTTATGGTTGTATACATCAAATAGAATATTCAATTTACATCAAACACTATTCTGCCAAAAAGGAAGAATTAAAATGAGCTGGTTTTCCGCCTGAATTAATACTAGAAGGAAAACTACAAAAAATGGTCCCTGAAAATCAGAAAAGGTAGAAACAGCATTAAATCTGTCAATACATCTGGGAACAGTCCCAGAACTAAATGAGGTCAAGCAGGAGTACTTTAATAGGTTTCACTGTATTTTGGTTTAAGAATCTTTGTTTATCCTTTCCATCAGTGAATTTTTGTAGTTTCTGATTGACACCTTGCTTTCAGTTCTCCCTGCCTTGCTTGCCTGTACATAAAAAGTCCAAGTGAGGTGACACCTGAACAGTAGCATCTGCTGCAATGTTTCTTGCCAGATGTGGAAAGATCCTTTTTTACTGCAAAGAAAAGTAATTCTCCAAGAAAGCAGTCAGTCTAATCTGTCTTAATCTAAACTAATCATTTAGATTTCAAGGCATACCAGATTTTCTTAGTTCTGCTTCTGGTAACCTTGGAAGTGTCAAGAAGTTGAGTGATTCAACCAGGCCTAAATTTCTGTAGAACACCAGAACTAGGCCTGGGGTTTGTCTTTCCTAAATATATGTCTGTAAGCTTACTGTCTACATCTGACTTTGAAATTTTTAATTTTTTTCACAGGTTGTAGATATTTACATAGAACGTTTTTTCTGACATGGTTTGTATGTCTACTTCATCTGATTCATCTGGGGTTTTCTACCAGTTCCTAAAGGAGCCTTATGTAGCCACCTCTGATATGTGCTATTACATACAAATTTAAGTGTAATTAATTCTCTGCTAAGTGTCTTTTCACTTTCCAAAGTGAGAGATTAAATATGGAAGGTTACTTTGGAAAAATCTACTGCCGTAAAGAAAAGAGTAAAATAGTTGCATCTGGAAGGGACCTACAGTGATAATCTAGTCCAGCTGCCTGGGAAAATGCTAAAGCACATTATTAAGTGCAATGTCTGAATGCCCCTTAAACATTGTCAGCTTGGGGTACCCATCACCCCTCCAGGAAGTCTGTGCCCATAGTCAAACAACCAGAGTGCTTGTTCAGCTAGCTGCATACATAAATCTATTCACTCTCCTTCCCAAAGGATAGTTAAACTCATGTTTTCTGCCTCTCAGAATAATACTGTCACCTGGATGTAAACAGGATATAGCTTTCTTTTAGAAAAGATTCCATTTTATTTAATAGGACTCAAAACTTGCTGGATAAAACAAGATGTGAGCATCTAACCTATGAGGAGATGGGATTCGTTTATTCTGATTTGTGGTTTAAAGTCCTTTAATTTACATATACAAACAAAAAAAAACAAACAACAAAGTTCATGGCAAACCCTCTCAGATGCTGGAATACTTTGGAGAAAGTCTGCTCTAAAGTTCCTCACTCCTTTGACATTAACACCTGCATTGCAGGGAAGAAGACAAAAGGCTAGTGAAATACCTACCTACTTCCACCTACTGGCACATAAAGATTGCTTATGAAGACTGGTTGTGTTTCACATCTCTCAGCCTTTTGGCAAGAATATTTTGAAGACTTGAACATTTCCCCCAGTATAAAGATACCTTTGCATTATGCCATTGCTTCTAATTTCAAACAGCGCTCTTGACTGTTAATCTCAGAAATTTTAACATATTATGAACATTATGATAATTTCCTTTTGTTCCTTATTAATCTGAATTACCTTTACTTCAAGCTTTCTACTAAGCAACTCATCAAGATTTCTCTACATTCAATGTCATAGATTATTCTATGAATTCTGAACTAATATTTTAGGCCAGATGCTCTTCTCAAAAGTGCATACTCAGAAAGAGTCAGCATTTCACTAGCTTTCTTAACTCATGCTGTTTCTTTATTCCAAAATTAGCAATGTCAAAATATCTTCTGAGTAGAACTATTTAAAGATGATATTGCAACTGAGGAGACAGAAGAACAACCAGAAGCCTCACTGGAAAAGATAAATTAAAAAATTAAGCAGTCTAAACAAAAATGGTTTCAAATATGCAAGTGCAAGTGCCTACACAACATTACTGTACTTCAAAGTTTTGAGTAACTTGAAGCTACTTCATTCACATGCTTTTCTAATACAGGTTCATAAATAGTGTCAAGGTCATTAAAGGGCAGAGAATTAATATGTTTAACAGCAGCTTTGTATGAAATCATGAATCTGACAGGAGTGCATTAAATGTAACCAGTCATGTATTTCAACATTTCTTATTTTAAATTAAATCAGAGCAAGAGAAGATCCCAGCTTAAAATTTTATTGTGATTAACTTTTCCCATGAAGGGAAGAACTAAAAACACAGTAATCTATTTGCTATAACTGAAGAGGTTTTGCAAAACCTTTTTTTGTCAGAAACTCCTTTGCATTTACTCAATGCAAAGCCAATGTGGAAAGAGACGATGACCACTCAGAAATTAAAAATTATTTTAAAACACTTTAAAATTTTTTTTAAAAAGTCCACTTACTGTAAAGAAATATTAAGATGTTAGCTCATCCATTTGATTGTCTTTAATATTTTTTATGATGAAATAAATTATTTTGGGAAAATAAATTGACAGTGTTACTTTTATTCATTGTGGGGAATGCCAGCAAAATAAGGTAATAAAATAACATAGTTGAGAGTAAAATGTGCTATAAATAAAAACAGAATAATGCATCTCAGAAAGAAGGCCTATTTAGTTGTAATATGTCATAAAAAGAGCTAAGTTTGGTTTCTTCTTAGAACAAGGAATAAAAGCAACCTCATATCCAATTAAAATAAATTATGAAGAAACATTTACACCAGAAATAAACACAAAAAGTGGTGTCAGAAGAGGTGAATAAGTGGTGTACTCCAAATTCTATGGGCAGTTTGTAACATTAATTCAGGCAAAAATGACCAAAACTAAATAAGTGAATGTGCAACAAGAAGAGTAGAGATTGTGCATATTCTAAAAGGAAACATTAAAAAGGGCTATATTATTTTTATGGGAAGGATAAATAAGAAGAATGGAAGAGAAAGTATTTTTTATCTCCAAGAGCAAGGAAAGTTTTGTTCTAGAGGACAACAGGAATATCTTTTCAAAAGCTACAATAGGAACACTGTAATCAGGAACGAAAAGCTACTTCTCCAGCTAAAATTCCTATCTGCCTCTAAAGAATGGCTACCCTTGATTTTGTAACGAGGACACACAGATATATTTTTTTGTAATTCTGGGAATGCAAAGAAGGAGGTGTAGGTTTCATGATTTACTCTTAGATGACCTTCATATTTTTTTTCACTTTTATGGTGGGCATGTTTACTTTCAAAGTAAACAAGTAACAGTAAGTCAACAGTAAGGCAACAGTAAGTCAATTACTGTTGGATCCTTCCAATATGTACATTCATATGTATTTTTCCATATCTGCATTTTTAAGATTTTATACATATACTTAGTATATCTATACTTAGTATATGAGTAAATATATGTATACCTCTATTTCTGTGTTTAGAAACTTTCTAAATTTCATCTGTGTTCATCAAGGTCTGATTTCTCACTTTGCCTAATACTTACTATACATACACTATTATTTCCCCCTTCCTTTTAGCAGTATTAGTTAATTGGCAGAAGAGTGGACCTAGAGCCTTTGAGAGTTTATGCTTTTTCATCAGGTTATGTGTTGTGAAATGACACTTGCTACTGGTTGTCCTATCTGTATTCATTATTTTATACTGCTGTGCTGTGACCATTTCAGAACTCAGACCCTGTAAAACACCTGAATCTGCCTGCATTTGACTTGGCAAACATTCTTATTTCCACTGAAAGGTACAAAACTGCAGGAAATGAAAGCCCAACAGGAAGATTAAGCATTGGTTATAATTTTGATTTCACTTTGACAATAAGTTTTACTCTGAGTTGTAAGCCATCGAATGATGTCTTTTTGACACATCCAGAGTCATCTTCTGTTCCCCAGTAAAGCTTAAAAAAATAAACTCTATAGAAATACTGCAGTTGTGTTCTATGCTTTTATTCATAGTCTATTTAAAAGTACATAAGATAAGTAATATACATAAGGAATATGCAATTTTGACAGTGGCACAGGACCTAACTTGTTTTAATTTTAAATTCAGGATAGCAGGTTGTAAGCATTCCCACATGCTTGCATTCTTTATGTACATTGGATAGCTTTTGAAGTTTAAAAATGAATATGCCAATAACTTCAATCAAATCTTTCTATGGCTCAACACTATAACATACCTAAAATTGCAATAGGCTGCACATTCTCCTGTGGTGTCCTTATAGAAAACAGTACCATTAACAAAAAAGATGGTACAGAGGATTTGACTTCTCAAAGGAAAATTACAGGATGAGAATACTGTTTAGCAGAATGTCAATAACATTCTGCTAAACTAAATAAGACTACAAATATTGATTATGTACAGAAATTATACCACAGTGAAAGAGGCAATCTTCAGCATACAGAAGCTGTCTTAGTTTTGTGTGTATCATCATTGTGAAGTCCATGCAGTGTAATCGTATCAGGACAGGAGGATAGAAGCAATTAACAAAAATAAAAGCAAAACAATGAAAGGAATAAAACAGAATATGTAAATTCTTCTTCTCTTTTACTAACAGAAACCATATTCTTGGCTTTTCATAGGATTTCTACTTGGCAAGTAACCTAGCTCAAGGGAAATGGTGGAGCACCCCAGCTGGCACTTCACAGACCCCCTAGAGCATTGCATGCACTTTTGTGGCCCTACTTCAGCAGAGGCATCAGCAGAGGCATTAGCTGAACTGGAGCAAGTTCAGCAGAGGCCATCAGGATGACAAGGACAGGAGCCTTGCCCTGTGCATAGGGGCTGGGGCAGTGAGACTTGTCCAGCCTTGTACAGGGACAGTTTTGGAGGCACCTCACAGCCACCCTGGTGCCTACAGGGAAAGGACCAAGAGGAAGCAGTCAGGCTCCTCAGAGAGATGACAGGCAACAGCAATAAGCTGAAATAAGAGATGTTCTCAATACATATAAGGAAAACTATTTTTTGCTAACACAGCAGGCAGGCAGTGGAACAGACTGCCAGGGAGGTTGGAAGCCTGTCTTTGGAAGTTTTCCAATACCTGACTTAGTAAAGCTGTGATAAACCTGGTCTGATCCAACAGCTGGCCCTGAAGTGATAGAAGAGAGACATAAGGACCTCTGTGGGGGATTCTGAGGACTCTCTGTAAAGAGAGAAACCACTAGCTCTGAATCAGTCAGCTCTAAGAAAAATAGAGATGCATCATGTTAACCACACTAACAGAAGGTGACTGGACAGTCTTGATTTATGACAGCTGGCATCAGACCTGAAAAAGAATTTGTTTACATATAAGTGTAAACAGTAGAAACTCCAAATCTCTTTCTTAGCATGGAAAGGGCCTTAAATTTGGTTTTTGATTTCAAAACTCTTCATATGTGAGCATGCCTGGCACAACAGTTCTCTTGAGCAGACCAATGCCACAGTTCCACACAAGCACCATTAGATCCAAAACTAAGAATCAGCCCTAAGCTGCAGGTTCTTCACATATTTCTTCCTAACAGGATAATTTAAAACACAGTAAAAAGATCAGGCCACCTACAATACATATAGAATGTGGCTATAAAATCAACAATTTTAATAGCATCCACCTTGTCCCACATAATATGATAACACTTGAAAGACTGATACACATTTCTTAGAAATTCGCCTTCAGTATGAAATAAGGTTACATGCTGGACTTTTCTGGGGTAAAGGAAGAAAGAGAGGAAAAAGAAAGTGGAGAGGGCTGAGATCCTTCAGTATAAAATTCAGAATTCGAAGTTAATTAGGCTGGAAGTACTCAAAAAGAGAAGAATCATTTAAACAAGTGCCTAAAGCATTCACTCATATCATGGGAAAGAGAGTTCATTTTTCTCACCTCTTATGATTACTTCTAAGGCTTTTTGGTAACAACTGTAAATGTAAAGTGAACAAACAGCTTTTTTGTGTAAAAAATGGTAAATGCAAGCAATCTCCAGTTCAAAGGTCGGGTGTCACTGAGGATTGCCTAGATTTTGAATTTGTTTTTCACTGCAAAGCTAGAACTTGCCAGATTTGATGTTGTACCACGTGCACCATCTTCGTCACAGAGCCTGGATTTTGCACCCAGAATCTTAAAGCTTTTGGGGTCAGCTCACTATTACAAGGCCCAAATGACTAAGATGGCCTATTTTCAGGTGTATCAATTAAAATACATCTAAAAATACTACATTTAGAGTAGTTTAAAATTACAAAGTCAAGGACTTAAAAAACGGGATGTGCTAGACATGAAAGTTATGTAATCTTAATCAGGTTTTTGTGAATGCATTTTAGGATGCTGCCCTTAATTGAATATTGAATCTGTCCCAACTGCGACCCTTCCCTTTCCTTAGTTCCCTTAGGTGTTCCTGTTCTGATTCTTTGACTTCATTCTTTGTCCAAACAGGCTGTGTTCCATGCTTAGAGAAGCTACTCTTCCTCACTCTCAGCCTTCCTGTGGGCTGCTTATCCAATTTCAGACTCCTATTCTCTACATGACTGGGAAGCAAAATATCCCTCTCCCTGTGTTTGGGGTGGGGGTGGTTGGCAGGTTTTTTAAAAAGTGCCTTACACCCAGATTTTTAACCTTCTTTCATAAAGGAAAGACTGTGTGGACCCATGTGCATATCAGGCAGCCCTCCACTCTGCTATAGCTTCTGTAGGACTTTATGTCAGGAATTCCACAGGAAGGTAGCAGCCCCAGAGGTATAAAGCTACTACAAGTTTCATAAAACCATCTGTTCAGAAGAGAGGCATTACTACTAATGCACGTAAGGGAAAAAGTATCAGTGTTCATTCAATGCTTGCAAAAGGTCTGAGGATGCATTTGAGTTACAAACCACAATATTTCAAGGGGCTTTACTGCTCACAGAGCAATGTGTTTACCTTGGACTTTTTTCTTCTTCTTTCTCTCTTGAAGATAAAAATTGGTCCGGAGCAGAACAGCCACCATGGAAAATTTAAGCCTAAATGGTCAATTTGATTTGGCAATATGATAAACAGCATGGAACAGGGGCTTAATAATAGGCAGCACTAGAGTCCCACACGTAATTATCCATTATGTCCCAAGTGACAAACCACAAAATGTTTCCTTGAGATGTAGGAAAAGTAGCTTCATCCAGACAATTTAGGTTTTGAGTTGAATCCAGTCTAAGGTAGTGTTTACAAATGAACAGTGGTTAGAGGAGGATCTGAAAACTTTCCATGGTGTAGGAAGGAAATGTGCTACCATAAAACTCTCAGCAGAAGTCTCTCATCTTCAGCTTTGTAATGACACAAGTACTATTTCTGCTTTAATTGTATATGTGACAAGACTGGTGTGGGGCAATAATTATATACCATTGCAACCAATAATGCTTTATAAAAATAGAAAAGGAACCAAGTCCTTTTTAAATGCCAACTGTTTTTAGTCAAAGCAAGATGACATTGTGGATTTCAGAGAGTATCTGGCTACTCACAACTCCACATAAATCTTGGATAGATTTCAAAACCATGGTTTCTCACATAGGCTGAGCAGTGTTACAATAATGCAATTTGATCTGCTGCTTCATATTTCCAGATGTAGTTAAAATTTTGTAGGTTGTCTTTTTAATCTTTTTTGTAAGTATACTCTCAGTGTCTTTGATGCAAACTTTCTCTGTGACACACTGTACTAATCTTCTGTACATGTTCTTCTACCCTGTGCAATTACATTTTGGTCAGCATTATTTTTGTCCTCTTGGCTTCTGTAACATAGTCACTGAAAGATGGGTCCCACTCCTTACAAGACAGATAGAAGTGCTTGGAGTGGAACTTATTAACCAGGATAGAAGCAACATATTCTGGTCAGGTAAAAGGGACAGGGAATGGGGGATGGAAGGGAGAAAAGATGGTGTCAGTGAGTAGTAAGAATAGCTGAGTCCTGTTAGAAATTGCTGCAGGGATAGAGGGGCTCCATGGAGAAATGGCACTAACACAACCCTGAGAAGGCAGAGTTCTTCAATTGTACAGAGAAAAGCTGAAGTTCCCAGCTTTCAAAACCCCACAGTACAGATGGTACTGGCTGGTAGAATTCCTCTTTATTTATTTAGGTCTTCAAATGAAATCTTGTTTTAACAGAAGGCAAAGTTTCATGACCAACTCTGGTGTGCAGTGGGAGAGATGCTGCTCCATCACTGTTTTCTCTCTAGCTGCAGTGGTAAGGGATAGGATGAACTGTACTCATTCACTGGTTGATGCAGCTTTGTTTTGCAGACTAATTGTATGACAAAGGTCACCTGTGATTACAAGGAACTCATCACTAATTAGCAATCTTCCCAAGTAAACACAGGCTGTTTTATAACTGTGTACCACACTTACATATGGCTATTCTCACTTGACTTCATAGACTAAAGTTCAAAATACTACAAGTTAAACCATGTGTTTCCCCTTAGAGCTCAAATAAACAGCATTTATTACTATAGATCATGAAACACAGGAATGACCTCATTCATCTCTGATCACAAAGGGTTTTTCAAATTATGTATTGTTCTTCATCAGGGCCTGAAAAAGCCCTATAAACTCAGAGAAAAGCACTGCCAGAAGAGACAAGCAGAGCTGAACTCCTTGAGCTGAGGTGTTTCTAGGATATGCAGTTTGTACTGGCTGAGTGTTTTAAACCTATTAAAGACACTCCAGAACTACTCTAAAAGAATAGTTCCATGGTGTCACAGTCCTTACAACTATGATATGTCCTCCTGTGTATAACCAAAGGTCCTCTCTTGCCAGAAAGAGGCACTCCTCTTGCACTAAACTTTATTCTTTGAGAATAGAAGGTGAATGCAAATTCATCACAAAGCTTCTTTATAGCAAGGTTTTGTACCTAAAGCTATTAGTTTATTTTTCAAGGTTTTCTTTTACTCTAATTCCTCCAAATTTATCTAACAGATCACTTTTTCAAAGGCATTTGCCATTTCCACTGATCTCTAAATTTTTCCTAATGCTTATGCAGTTTTCTTATAGCAGAGTAGCCAAAATCTGGAGCAATACCTTGTAAGTGGATGTGTGACAGTGGTCACAGGGGTCTTATGATGAGGGAAGAGACATAGATCTGACTCCATGTTACAGAAGGCTTGATTTATTAAGATACATATTACATTAAAACTACACTAAAAGAATTGAAGAAAAAGTTTCATCTCAGAAGCTAACTAAGCTAAGAATAGAAAAGAAAGAATGATAACAAAGGCAGCTCTCTCGGACTCTGTCCGAGACAGCTGGGCCTTGATTGGCCATTAATTATAAACATCCAAGATGAGCCAATCAAAAATCCACCTGTTGCATTCCACAGCAGCAGACAATCATTGATTACATTTTGTCCCTGAGGCCTCTCAGCTTCTCAGGAAGAAAAAATCCTAAGGGAAGAATTTTACATGAAAAGATGTCTGCGACATGGATGTACAATACTGATTGTCATCATGGCTACATCATGGGGAAGATACCTTACACCATAAAACTCCACACCCCTCTGCATCTTCTAGAAAGTGTATGTTTTTCCCCTCCTCCTCACAGCATGGATGCTGAGGTATAAATTGTTGAGAATAAGCTTTTATTTTTACTGGTTGTAAATGATTTTAAAGAAGTGTTTTAATATTTATCTTTAAGGAAGTGTTGAGGGAAAGAAAAAAATTCTATCCTGTGTGGCAATGAAAGCTGTCTTCCAGTCTACATCATGACAGATGCTTTTCTTGTTGAGTAATGTGCCCCAGCAAGTGATGCTGGATGGAAGGAGATCCTCTTTTTGATACAGATCACCTGGCATTAATTCTGTTTCCTCACAGAACACTGCCATTTCATAAAAGCTGGCTGCAGGTTATGGTTAGGATATCATCATTCTCCTCTTTGCAAGCACCACAGAAATTAAAATTCAATATTACTAAGCAGTTTGTTCGGTTTTTTAATGTGTTCAAATAGCTGGAAGTGAGACAGGCCTACCCTTCATGAGGGGTAGGGTATCATGAAGTAATTTCTTCATTACTGCTCTTAGAGGATATTTGACTTTAAAACTGGACTTGGTCTTAAGTATCAGATTAAATGGCTCTATTCCCTCATCCTCCAGACTGCCATGGTTGGAGAGCTGACCTATCATCTTCCTGATGATAGGTCATGTCTGAAAAACATGGTAGCATGATAGCATGTCTGAAAAACACAAGAAATCCCACCTCTCTGGTATAGAAAAATTATCTTTCTGCTTTGTGTTAAATGAGTAATATTTTCCAAAATGCTAATCAACTCTATATCTTTCTTGCCTTTTCCAGACAGCTCAGAATGTGTTCTGGCACTTGAAAAGCTTAAATGAAGAAGACTTTAAGAAGAAATCTCTTAGTAGGGTTTATTAGTTTGGATAAAGTACAAAACATGAACACAGTCACATGGGTAAGATTCTGCTTAGAAGTGACTCAGATTCAGCTATTTCATGGTACCCCAGTGTAAAATGAGGCCTTTTTGGAAATATGCATCTATGTATTAAATGTTTTACAGGTTTGTTATATACACTCTTACTGTACATTTCCTTAAGAACCATATATACTGAAATGGTTTTCAGTCATCAGTCTGTGATCTACTTCTAAAGATTTGCCACAAAACCCCCTTCAATAAGTTTCTGTTTGTTATGGACAAAATTTGCAAAAGATTTCAATCACTTCAGTATGTATGAAGACTCAAAGCTGGTATTGTTAGACTTAATATTATCTGTTTGCAAAGGCTTATTTAAATTTTCTTTCTCCTTGACAAGATAACTTTAGTATAACATTTCATGTGCTTGAAATTCAAAATATGACATACACTTGCACTGTCCCACTCTGAAGTTGGATTTGAATATTTGTGTACATACACCATTATTTATTACTATAGCTACTACTCCTGAAATAAACATGGTGCAACAGGAGTATTTAATTTCTTTTGCTGTTTTTATTAAATGCATGCCAGACACTCCAGATGATGATGAACATCACAAGATTCCATTGGTAAAACCTGAATTTATGTCGGAGTCAGTCTTGCTACATCACTGCTATCAGTTCTTTAACAAATTGCAAGGCTGTCAGGGTTTAGCTGTACTGCAATCTTATTAATCCTTCCTGGTGAAGCTGAGATGTTTTTCAATATGACATTGAAAAATTTGTAATAAAAATGCCTGTTCAATTAGCATTTGTTTTGCTTTAGCCTCACTCTCAACAGCCAATAGAAAGCTTTATTTCATTTTTCATTTTGAGATAAGAAAATATCTGAAAAAACAAAAAAATCCAGCAACCTCCCACATGCCAAACCCTTTCTTTACAGCCTATTCAGCTAAAGATATATGTAGTGCTTCCTTGCTTGGCATACATGCCCCAGAAAATTTGGCATTTCCTCCAACAAAAACTCCGTGAGAAACCACCATGCTAGGCAACCAAAGCAAATTGCTGCATAGGACAAAACACACACTGCCAACAAAGCTTTTCCTTTGTTGCTGCTACTGCATCATCCATTTACTGTTTGTTTATGGAGTTTCCAATGAGTAAAAGCCATGGGATAGTAGGTCTCATTCTGTCATTTTCTCATGCTAAAGTCATAAACATGAGTTCAGTCTTATAAAACTTTTAAAGACAACAGAAGGTCTACTTTTAATTGGAGAGAGACTATTTACAAGGGCATGTGGTGACAGGAAAAGGGGAATGGCTGAAAGACTGTGTGTTTAGGTTAGATATTAGCAGGAAATTATTTACTGTGAGGGTGGTGAGGCACTGGAGATGTTGTGGATGCCTCACCTCTGAAAGTGTTCAAGGCCAGATTGTATTGTAGAAACAGGCAATCCCCCAGCCAGGGAATAATGTGCTCTCACTCCATGATTCAGAAGGCTGGACAATTGCTTTATTAAGCTATACTATATTACACCAATACTATACTAAATTACATACTAAAGAGATACTAGACTAAGGAATTCTACTGAAAAACCCATGGATGTCTACAGACTGTCACGACGCATGTGGATGCCATTGGTCAAGGAATCAAAACAACCTTCACCAGTGTCCAATTAACAAATTACTGTGGGTAAACAATCTCCATAACATATTCCACAAGTGCAAAGCAATAGGAGCAGCAAGTAGAGATAAGAATTGTTTTCTCTTCTCTGAGGATGTCACTACCTTCCCCAGGAAAAATCCTGGGAGGCAGTTGTGCCTGCTGTTCTCTGTGAAGGTTGGATGGGGCTTTGAGCATCCTGCTCTGGTGGAAGGTGTCCCTGCCCATGGCAGGAGGGCTAGGACTGGATGATTTTTGAGGTCACTACCAACCCAAAAAATTCTGTCACTTTTTGATTCTGTGATTCAATCCCCCAGCAACTCACACCCAGCAGAAATAGTCTTCATATTGCTGCCTTCTAAGCTGCACTTCTTATCAGGGCCTAACAGTAAGATATATAAATATGAATTATTATAAATTAGGCTGATTATAAAAAGTTTGCTCTAGCATTAAGGCCTAAATTGGAAAGGCCTAAAAAGGAAAGTTTATTTTTCTTATCCTTTCGGCGTTTATGAGTAACTCCAGGTACTGAGATAGAAAAATAGATATGAAAGCTGAAAGAGCAAAATTCACTTTAAGACCCTTACATTCCATGCACATGAACATACTGTGATGGTGCAGTTCTACTAGGTCTCAATTTTTCTTTTCTTTTTGAAGACTGTGACATTTTACTAATATCTGGATCACTGTGGAGCAAAACTTTTTAGTTTCAGTTTACTGTTTTACACAGAAATAAACTATTTTCATTTTTTATAGAATAAATTGTTTAACATCAAAACCAGTTTTAATACAAAAATTTCAGCAGGGTCTGCATAAAGGAATAGGAAACCAAGTAAAAGATATTTATGTACACACAGTTCAAACACCTGAATAATATTTCAAATATTAAGAGACAACATATTATTTTAAACATTAATTATCCATTTTTTTCAGTTAAAGACAATATCATATCCAAACAATAATTTAATAATTATTTAAATATTATTTTATAAACTTCTTTTGATAAAATGCCACCTCTAAAAATTCATTGAAAGTAGAAGAAAAATATGTCTGAAAATGCAGTAATAAGTGCCTTAATTAAATATGAATTATATATTTTTTACCACAAACTTATTTTGATTCCATCCTAACTATTGCTTATGTTATGAGGAGAGATGATTTTTCACAGCAAACATAATCCCTTCCCCAAGGTGACTGCAGCATGATGTGGTGGAAGCACACCATCTTCTGGCACTAAAGAGATCACTCTTTAAGAGTATTTGGAAGAAAATCTGTGGCACTCAAGAAATCAGGGAGACTCCTCATATACACTAGGATTTTTTTCCCTTAAGAAGTTTAAAGTGTTTATTTTTTTTCATTTTCATAGAAAATTGTATATGAAGAAAATTTCCTGAGTTTTTTTACCAAAACACTTGCAAATTAGCAGTTTATTTCCAGCTGACTGGCTTAATAAGAATCAACTTTACCTTGCTCAAATAACTGGAAGTCAGAGGAGATAGGTAATAATTCTGTGATGAAATGTCTGCTAGGAAATCAGCTTTTTTTTTTTGTTTTGATTTGGGTGTTTGTTTCAACTGTATTATGAAGAGTAACACTGAGCATGATTGTTTACAAACCATTTTGCAAAATGATTATTAACTTCATTTACCCTGAAAGAGAGAGAAATTATGCCAAAACCTATAGCTAAACACTATATTTAGAGGACTGCAAAACTGTAATTAAACCCTGGTAAGCTGATGGCCTGTGCAGAGAATTATAATGCAGCAGAAGCAGCTCCTGCTGAAGTTCACCAGCACAGGTTGCTGACAAATGCTGCTCATTTCTGTGAGCCCTTTATGGCTTAATGCTGTGACTTTCTGTTTTCTCCAACAGAAACAGTGGAAGGTGTTTGGGAACTCCATCAGCCCCAAGGACTGGAGCTACAACCAGGAGGACATACTGTGTTCTGGCTCCTTTTGGCTGGAGGCCCACATTCTCCCCAGCCTTCCTTTTGTGAGCTACGTACACAAACAAGCGCTTTCTTCTTCCTTTGATATGATTCACCAGGTACAAATCAGGCAGGCTTTAATTTTCTAAACCTTGTGCCTAAGCCTGATGTGCTTGGGTGATCTGTCTGTATTCCTGCTATGCTGTCAACAGCTAACAATGGAATAGGTCGGGAAATGTGTTCTGGAGCTGGACAGAATGGGCCTTAGGACTTGGGATGGGAAATAGAGTACAACAGGTGAATGTGCTCCATTCTGTAAGAATCATGGAATGTTTTGGGTTAGAAGGGACATTTAGAGATCATCTAGAGCAACCTCCTTGTCATAGTTAGAGACATTTTTCACTAGATCAGGTTGCCCAAAGCCCCATCCAACACGAACCTGAATAGGTTCAGGAATGAGACACCACAAGCTCTTTGGGCAGCATTGCACCACCTTCACCCTAACAAATGCTTCCTTTTGTCCCATCTAAATTAATCCTCTTTTGGTTTAAAACCACTGCCCCTGGCTCTGTTTATCTACCTTAGTAGAGGGTCTCTTTCCATCTTGTTTATAAAGCCCCCTTCAGCTACTGAAAGGCCACATAATGTCCCCAGAGCTTTCTCCTTGTGTTGAATTACACCACCTGTTGGGGTTGTCATTTCTGCTGTGAGAGTTTTGTTACCTCCAGACCCTTCACTCCTGTTAATGTGGATTTGTTGTATTGCACTAAATAGTTTATTTAGTTTTTGTTTTGCACTGGGTGATGGGAAATTTGTCCTGAGTATGGTATGTCATGTAGATGGTTGCAGTCTCATCCTGCGGCCACAGGAGCTGACGTGTGCTGGCTAGCTGCTCCCGGAGTGACCGGTGGAGACCACGAATCCTGCCACTCCCAGGTTCTCTGCGAGAACACCCGGATAGTGGTTCCATCTGCAGCGTGGTGACGCAGGCAACAGCAGGACTGAGAAGCACTGAGGCGAAGGAAGGAGAGAGCGGACACTCGTATGGGTGCCAAGGCGCTTTTATTGTCCCAGGCGGGATCAGTGACGGTGTCAGGGAAGGACTGCTGGGAAGGCACTGATAAAGGGGATGGTGTGACAGGAGGAGACACGAGGGAACCAATGAACGAAGCCCAGGGGAGGAGCGAGGGACACAACTGAACCAATAAGGATTGCATAGGGGAGGGAAAAGGCTCAGGAGGCAAATCATATCTTAAGTAAGGGATGATTGACAGAGAAAATTCTCTAAATAAAGGGGGGGGTGGTTACAATGATGGACAGGTCACTGGTGGGAGGAACAAACCATTATGAGGGAAAACATGGGGGAACGGAGGGTCAAACCAAAATCTTAACTTATAAAAAATAACAAACTTTACAATAAAACCCATACAGAACACACAATACTACAGATTGTTATTTCCCCTCTCCCATCACATGGTCTTTCCCTCATGCACCCCTCTGCTGCACCCCCTGGTGGTCTGTCCCCTGGTTACCCCTCCCCTCGCTCCTCCTCAATCGTATCCCATTGGCCGCGGTCCTATTCTCCCACCCCCTTCCTCAGGTATAAAAGTCCACTGCAAGGAGGGCACACCCTCTTTTTCATCTGGAAGGTTTCATCTGGAAGTGTCTCCTCTCAGGCCAATAAACAGGACACTCGTCACCACGTGGAGAAGAGCGCTTCTCATCTGTTACTTTGTCTATGTAAGACCGTGTGGGCCAGAGCCCAGAGCTAGCTGGGCTGGACTCATACAATAGCCTGAGATACATGGATTCTTGCATGGATTCTTTTCCAAACCCCATGCTTTGTGTTGCAGAGAACAGGTGTTTCCTACGTCAACATCTCTAAAGGAGACACAGCAACAAGTGAAAGCAACACAAAATTAGAAAAAGAAAGAAAACTGATCAAAATTGTCATGGAAACAGATGAACTTGCCAGTAAGAGCAACTTAAAAATATAGCTACATATCAAAAAAACCACTTTGGCCTCTGGCTGTAGCTTCAAAGGGAAGGGAAGGAAAAAGGTCTCTGTTTTACACTAGAGGTGTGCATTTATACTGAGTGTTTTTGTGTGTGTTACAGCATTTTCTGATGGGAAAATGTGGGAATGCTGTTGTTCAGCATTTTCTGATGGGAAAATGTGGGAATGTCGGCACATTTGTGTGTACTGGTGGTGTGTGTGAGAGTGTGAGTGTATCAGTGAATGTGAGTGAGAGTGTTTACACGTGATTTCTAGAGTGTCAGTGGGTGAGAGTGTGTTAGAGTGCTTAAGTGAGGCAAAGTGCTGAGTCCTGCACTTGGTCACAACAACCCCACGCAGTGCTGCAGGCTGGGGAAGAGTGGCTGGGAAGTGACCTGGCAGAAAAGGAGCTGGGGATGCTGGCTGAACATGAGCTGGCAGTGTGTCCAGATAGTGTCCACTGGCCAAGAAGGCCAATGGCATAAATGGTGAAACCCACACTGTTACTCTCAGCCATACGTGACCTGCAGGAACCTCACTTGCTTCCACAGAGTGCAGCAGCTTCATTTGGGCAGGGCAAATCAACTAGAAGATCCTGTTAACTAAAGGAATGGCTTCTGCTAAATTTGTATCCCAGTGCTTGAATGTCCCAGCACATATTAACAATTCACTGTACTGTTCGATGATCCCAGAGACTGGTGCATGACAGGGGATGTGATACACCCAGTTAATGCCTTGTTCCTTGGCCCTGGTGTCTATGAGATTGTTAGAGTCACATTCACAACTGATTCAGCTCTTTTGGGGGTGCAGTGTCACCAGAGAAGTTGTTTTTCAATGCCCAAGATGGTGTTCTGGCCAGTGGCATCACTCAGAGAGTACGTTTCCAAGCATCCAGCAGTTGCTTCAACCTTTGTAAGCACCTGATACTTACCATGAGAAGTTTGTGGTAGTGTGATATAATCAACCTGCCAAGTTTTCTCCTATCGGTATTTCAGACATCATCCCCTGTGCCAAAAAGGCTTCAGACACTTGGATTCTTTACTGGGGTGTTATAAATAGCTCACCCTTTTCTTCTTAGTCCAGATCCATCTGAGTCACTTCACTTCCAGTCCTCTGGTTGTGGTTGAGACAGACCCTTTTTTCTTTTTAGTAGCTGGTGTAATGCCTGTGTTTTTGTGATTTATTATGAGAATAATGATGACAACACACTGATGTTTTGGCTGTTGCTAAGCAGAGCTTACCCTAAGTCAAGAACTTTTCTGTTTCCCGTGCTCTGTCAGTGAGGAGCCGTGCAAGGAGTTGGGAGGAAGCATAACCAGGACAGCTGGCCTGACATGGCCAAAGGGATATTCCATACCATAGAAAGTCATGCCCAGTATTTGAACTATCTTTATGGTTACCCAGAAGGGTCTGATTGCTGCTTGAGGATGGGGAGGGCATCTGTTCATGGGCCATGAGGAACTGCATAGTGCACTGCTTGTTTCACTTGCATTCTGTTACTCTATTGCCTTTTCATTGCAATTGCTGTTATATTAGCATAATTAGCATAATTTCATTATCATTGTTATATTTTGTCTCAAATATTTTTTTTTCCCTATGTCAGCTCAAGAGGTTTAACTGTGATTCTCCTCCCCACTGAGGGAGATTGTGGGGGAAAGAGCAAGAAGCTGCATGGTATACAGTTGGCAGCTGGGGTTAAACCATGATAGTCCTTGTTTTGCATCCAGCATGAGGCATGAAGAGTTGAGATAATGAAGATCTGAGCAGAGATTGTTAAAACAAAGTGCTTATAAACATTTATTACGTTAGTTTAATAGCTGCTGGTCATCGTGTTGCTTTGTTTGCTCTCAGAGTTCCCGTGTGTATGCTCAGAAGTGCATTATATATTCATATCCTGTGGAGTCTGGGCGAGGATTATCGATGCTGTGTGCCGCGTTGGGTTGCGCTGGGACCGAACCGTGCCGGAACTGAACCGAGCCGTGCCCGAGTCTTGCCGTGCCCGAGCCACGCCGGGACCGAACCGAGCCGTGCCCGCGCCGTGCCCGAGCTGTGCCCGAGCCGCGCCGGGACTGAACCGAGCTGTGCCCGCGCCGTGCCCGCGCCGTGCCCGCGCCGTGCCCGAGCCGTGCCCGAGCCGTGCTCGCGCCGTGCCCGAGCCTTGCCGTGCCCGAGCCGTGCCCGAGCTGTGCCCGCGCCGTGCCCGCGCCGTGCCCGCGCCGTGCCCGAGCCGTGCCCGAGCCGTGCTCGCGCCGTGCCCGAGCCTTGCCCGAGCCGTGCTCGCGCCGTGCCCGAGCCTTGCCGTGCCCGAGCCGTGCCCGAGCCGTGCCCGAGCCCTGCCCGAGCCGTGCCCGAGTCTTGCCGTGCCCCAGCCGTGCCCGCGCCGTGCCCCCGCCGTGCCCGAGCCGCGATCCGGGCGCGCTCCGGCGCCGCCGCGGCGCTGCTCGTTCTCCGCGCTGCCCGCGCCACCCGGTGGGCACTGCCCGTAATTACACCCCCGCCTTCCTCGGGCCGGCACGAACCGCTCACGGCGTTTTCTTCTTCTTCCTTCCTCTTTTCCTTCCTCCCGAATTCTTCGGGAGCCCTCCAGCCCTCTAGGCTGGTTGCAGTAGCATTGGAGAATTTTAAAGATTTTTACTATAGATTCATGGAATGGCCTGGGTTGGAAGGCACCTTAAAGATCATCTAGTTCCCCTACCGCAGGCAGGGACAACTTTCACTAGATCAGGATACTCATCCAACTTGGCCTTGAACGCTTCTGGGAATGGAGCATACAAATCACCTCTAGGCAACCCGTTCGAGCGCTTCACCACCCTCCAAGACCAGCCTGTGCTGGCAGTAGTCGCTCCTATATGTAAGAACTGCCTCTGAAAATCATCTCATCCCATAAAGACAGACAAGGAGGGTGAAGAGGCCAAAGCAGGGTCACCACAGGAACATGAGAATGACTCAAAAACAGAGTTTGCCACCACTCAATCCCAGTCACTGAGTGAACTGCATTAACATACAAGCGTAAGGATGGGGGCATATGTGACTACTGAAATTCTGGTCCTTTCTATCAGTAGGATTACTGTGTTAGAAAGAACATGTATATGTACCTACATCACCAGGCAGCCTGTGACTTTTCCCTGTCTGACTGGACAGGGATGACATTACACCTCTTACCTATCTTAACTATATTGCAATACCATTCCTGACAGTGCTCAAGAACATTTTGATATGAGACCTATAAAACCCCAAAACAGTAACAACAATAAAACTATAAAAGATGAAGTCCTGATCACCCTCCAAGGTAAACTTACACAGGTTGTAATAGAAGGTAAGAAGACAAATAGAGGCATATTTGTATAAGCATCTGTTATTATGTTTATACAAATATGATAGTTACATAGAAGAGCTTGGTATTACATTGGAAGATTTTGTGTGTAAATATACATGCTTTATTATAGAATGACAATATGTAATATAAAATGTTGTTTGCCTGAAGAAGGGAGAATTTTCATATTAAATTATGTTAGATTCTACATTCAAAGTGTCAGAGTAACTGGAGGAAATTTGTTTCACTTTATTATATCTTGGACCACAGGCATTCAGGCTTCCATGGGAAAAGTTACAGATGCCATAGGCAGGCTCTCTGGTATAAAGGAAGGTGGCAGAGGATTACAAAAAATTGTTTTGCTATTAGAGGTGCCTTAGGGAATTCATTACAGACAACATAAAAGTTTTAAATAGAAACTCAGATATCAGTTGTACCCCGCTGCTGCCTGAGTTCAGTCATTCAAAGGAAAGTAACACTTCCATTTCTGTCCTTCTTTCTGTATCTCTCTCTTCCTTTTCAAGCAGTTATGTTTATATCAAAGGAAGTAATATTTTCCTTATGGGAGGCTGAGATCATAGAAGCCTTACACATATACTCAGAAGGCTGCTGCACACAAGTCTCAGAGAATGATTCAGATTATTTACACACCATTTAACCTCTCAAGGAAATCTATAAAATCAGTGTGTGTTTTCATTTTTGCCAAACTGTGCTGTCAGCCTTCTTTGGCCAGTATAAATGGTCAGGACAGGAACCTGCATGTAGGCATGATCTAACTCTTCAGTGAAATGTAGAGGAATAAGAACCTAGCTAAAAAAATGGAAACTTTTCTTCTGTATCTTGCTCCCATGATTTTTGGAGAGAATTTGGAGAGTTTATAAAGAGCATTTTTGAAGGAATCATGGCTATGGATTTCCCTTGTAGGAATCCCACCTTAGGAATTCACACCTTTAGGAATCTCCCACAAGAGATATGGATATTACCTCTCTTGAGAATAGCTTGTACTTTGCTATAACTAAAAGCAAAAAGAGGCATGATCAGCCTGGCAGGAAAAACTTCTGTAGATGATCTTAAATGGAAAAGAAACTCCTTCCTGTACTTACCTGCATAAAAGTGTGCTTAATTCAGACTCCTGAGGTCCTGCTACTGCCTGTGGTCATGCACCTTTTTTTGTCATAGGTTTTCAGCTTTTTTTTTTTTGTTGGTGATGCCCCCCAGAGTGCCCTTGTGTTATCCCACAGAGGTGGCCATGTCACCTATGCCACTCTAGAGAGGGCCCTGCCTCCTAAGCACTGCATCCTCACCCCTGCTGTGAACCTCTCAGAGCAATGCAGGCCATGTGTGCCTCCTTGGCATCTGCATGGACACAGCTTTTTAGGAATAGTCATATGTAAAGCAAGTGCTGAATTACAGGAAAAGTGGTCTCTCATATAATCTTCATTCTAAGGAAGTGAAGGTAGTCATACCTTAATGTGCATGAATATACGCGTACTTACAAAAATTTATCAAGATAACTCAATTTTTTTTTCCCCATGGGAAAGAAGAGTCAAATAGATTTAGAAGAGTTTTTAGGCAGTTGAGACTGCATGACTAAAGCTTACAATGGAGAGATTAAAAATAACCCAAACAAAAAAGAGTGCTCCAGAAGCAGTAAGATTAAAACAGGTGGAGAGATCTAAAAAATATTTCTCAAATAACCAACATGATTTGTTTCTGACAAGTTATAATATACACAAACTGGTTTTTTATTTTGATAGCTGGTGCAAGCAAAGCACATATCTAGAATGTCCTTGAAAACCAGGTCTTTAAAACTGCATAAATCTTTTAGAGGCTGGAATAAACCACAGTAGTGTATGAGGGTGTGAAGGTATTGCCTGATCCATGTTCTGCTGACTTATGATTTTTTTTCATCATTGAAGCTGTTGTTCTGATACCAAGAGTTATATGAGCTATTACAACTACAGGGAATGATTAAAAATCAACAGTATTTCACTTTAGACTGTTTTCTGATGCTGATATTAAATACATTTATGCAAGCAGAGACTATTGAGAAAAATCACTATGAGAATTTCATAAAAGGTTTAAATAGCATGTTAATTTATAAGATAACATACTGAAAACCACAAACCATCAGTGTCAGTAAATACAAACTAGGTAAGACACTCACAGGGGGTCACAGGTTTTTAATGTTTTTGTAAACTCAAGTAGAACGAATTCTTTTGTGCTAATATATTTTATCAAAGATTTTCAAGATCAAGAAGTAGAGGACTATTAACTAGAAATTAATACTAATGGTTATTAATATTTGAATATTATATAAAACTCCAGTAAAATAAATGGCATAACAACTTTTAATGCTTCAAAGTAATTGTTCTTTTCTACTACACTTCACAAGTCAGCTTAAAACTATCTTCAGTTATTTTCTGAGTTCAGCATTTCCAAAGCTATGAAATATTTTCCCTTCAAGCCTACTAATTTTAATTTTCACTGCTGAGAAAAAAGAAAGGGAGAAAAAAAAGGAGAGCACTGACCTTGAAACACAGCATTAAAAATAGTTCTTGTTAAATTTAAGTCCTTTAAAATAGTGTTTTTGCATTACAAGCTTGTACTTGTCTTTGAGAACTGAGTGTTGATTTCAGAGTAGATCCTCTTGCTTATTTAAAATCACATCTCACAAACAGTATCCATTTCACTCAGAGCAGCTGAGCACCAGGGTGGCTCCAGCACTGCAGAAAAGAGACAGGCAGGTTCATCACAGGGATATTGTTTGCAATGTCAGGGAATGCAGCTTTACTCCAGAAATCAATGGTGGGAACATTTCTAATGAAGTCACAAAGAAACAGCTTAGACAAAACAGAAACAGCACAGAACAAAAACATGGATGATCAGGAGACCTGAAATACCTTTATTATCAATGGCAGTCTGAAACCAAGTTGTGCTACAGACTTCTGCAGGCATAGCTATGTTGGTCAAAAGTGTGAAATGCATTTTTGTCACTGTGTTGGGGGGAGAGAAATGGCTACAGTTAAATAAAATGCTAGAAGTGATTTTTTTTTTTAAACAAAGTGCATCTTCAGCAGAACTGATTGTCTGTACCATATTCTACTGTGCCATTTAAGTGCTCTGAAAATGAATGTGGCCTCATGGTTTTCACTCATGAATGTACTGTATCTTCTAACATCTCACTTCAACATCTATAGGAGGAAGGTGAGCAGACAAGTGTACCGAAATATTTTTGAATTTTTGCTTGTACTTTACAGGTTGTGCTCTGGAATCCACATACTGTGGCATCTGTACCCTTATAAAAATGATGAGTACTATATTTTTCTCTCTCAATGCCAATTACTTATCAGTTTACAAAATAAAAAATTCTTGCAGTTTGTAATTGAGTACTGTAATGACCCCTTTTTGAGGGCCAGTGAAGTAAATTCTACTGTGAGTGTAGCTTGGGGAAGGTCACTACTACAGAATATACCCACAAATGTTTATCCATTGAGTCATTAAGAAATATCTTTGAAATTGTAAATTCTCTTTTATTTTCTTGTTACAGAAGTTTAAAGAGTGACTTTACAGGTGGTATTGTATGAAGCAGATTTTCAGAAGCAGAACTAGGATCCTCTTCTTTCATTTTAAAAGAAACATGTCTCTAATGCCTAATAAAATACTTATACAGAAAAAAAATGAAATTTCCTTGTATTTTACATGCCACGTGTCTACTAACTATAGAATTCCTTTAAAAGTATCTCTATTTTCAGTTTCACCTTGGAATGTACCAGCTGTGGTTTTACTGATGAACAGATTTCCTTCCTTCCTTCCTTCCTTCCTTCCTTCCTTCCTTCCTTCCTTCCTTCCTTCCTTCCTTCCTTCCTTCCTTCCTTCCTTCCTTCCTTCCTTCCTTCCTTCCTTCCTTCCTTCCCATATTGTATTAACAGCCAGTTTCAGAATGTTACACAAGCCAACAGTTCCCCTTTATAAGTTTTATAACTTAACAGGTGTCCAACCATTCGTGTTCAGCAGTACCAGGTATTTTATTCCCGCTCTGCTGCCTAAGTCAGTTTTTTTCTCTAGGAGCTCTCCTAGCTTTTGATCATCAGGCTACATCTGTGCTCAGGTTTACCAAGGAGATGCCTAGATAAAAGACTCTATGAATTAAGTAACAAGCTGTTATTTGAATCAAGACCAATTTTCTGTTACTAATGCACCCTCTAACTCACTGCACACTTCATCTGAAGCTGGGCTTGTTAATATAGACAACTTGCTAATTATGAAAATCTAGTATATTTTGGTGCTCTAACTGCTCTGGTAACCTCTTTCACTGTAAAAACTGATTTTATCTTTCATTAAGAACTTCTGAATGCTTATAGATCTTCTCCTAAAATCTTGGTGGTATTTTTTTTTTAGCCCAGTAGTTTTTTTTAAGTGTTTTTCACCACTAGAGGGTAGAGAAATACAGCATTGGCCAGCAAGTGAAAATTCCTTGCTCTGCAAAGAAAATAACTGTTTGTTGCTGTTAGGATTCAGAGGCTCCTCCAGCATTCCTTTCAGCATGACTGTTCAGAAGGACTAAATGTAAGTGAATACAGCTCCCAGAGGTGAATCAAACCCAGATAATTACTTTGATTGCTTGCAAAGAGTCCTCTGCCATCCTACATTTGAATATCAGGATTCGCTTTCATCTGAGTGCTAAGTTTGCAACACTGAGCCCAGGTGTTCTTTAAGGTAGGACAGCTGAGGATGAGTTGTGTTTTAGGTAGCTTAAACCACTTATGAAAGTACACAAGTACTTTAGTAAATCTACTTTCATATTATTGGTAGGTTTCTTGATGAGTAATTGTCCTCTGAATCTCTGCTTTGCAATCCAAGATTCTTGTGATCCTGGTAGCCATTTCTGTGATGTGTTATAAAATTATCTGAGAGAATTTATCTGTATGCAAGATATCCCAGAATCTGGGAATAGGAAGATGTTTGAAATACAATTAAGCTGATTTCTAACCATTTTGTAATTTAATTAAAGTATGCTATATAATTACAACATGGTATGTGGAATAGCATGTGGTGTGCAGCTCCTCAGGGTTAAACTCAACTTCTTGGTTAAATTTATCTGAAGACTGATGCACTGTAATTAAAGCATCTGTAAATTATAATGTGGATAATTAAATTCTAAGACAACTTATTTTGAGTGCATACAGTGGAAATAAAATGCATGAAATTGAGGATATTTTGTGACTCAGAAGATCTTTCTAACATAACCCATTAAAATTTATTCTCTGCTGAAAACAACCACAGGTCACAAAATTTCGTTGCAGACAGCTCAGATAGATTTACCAGCTTCCTTAACTCTTCAGAGATATGCATAGAGTACAGGCTTTAGGTGGCATTCCTGCACTTGAGAATTCTGTGTTTTGTTCTATACTTGTTTTTTTCTTTTCTGTGTTCTTCTATGGAGTAAAAAACCTGCTCAGAAAAAAAACCAACAAAATAAAACTAACCAAAAAACCCCAACATTTTCTTCTCCCAACAAGTCATTAATTGCCAGCTGACTTCTTAGCAAAGCAATTATAGAAGCCAGTTAACCCTGTTTTAGAAGCACTCCTGTAATTAAAAGATAGAAAAAGATTTCCTCAATTTATATGTAAAGTAAAAGAGAATAAAAAGAAAAACACATCTTTCCAAAAGGCTGAGTTTTCATATATTCAGAACAGATTTTGACTTCCTTAAAGTTTGCTAAAAGCATTAGAGGAAAAAACACACTCTATTTAAAAAACATCTGTGGTAAAGAATTCCTCCTTGAAACAGTCACCTTTCATTGCCTGCTGCCATACACATCAAGAGCTTTGCTTCAGCTCAGGCTAAGGCAAAGAAAAACAAAATGAGAACAGACACAGGACTGATGTGAATGAATGACCTGAACCCTGTTTATTCCATACTTCTATTATGGAATCATTTATGTTGAAAAAGACCTCTAAGATCATCAAATCCAACCGTTAAGCCAGCACTGCCAAGTCCACCACTAAACCATGTCCCTAAGCACCACATTTACACATCTTTTAAATACTTGCAGGGATGGGCACCTAAACACTTCCCAGGGCAGCCCATTCCACCATTTTGGTGAAGAACTTTTTCCTCTAAACTTTCTCCTTGGCACAGGCTGTTTGATAAGGGTGAAGGGGAAGCTGAACAGCCCAACCCTTTGTATGTGGAGCAGCACCAGCATATGGAGCACCAGCATATGGAGCCAGAACACCACCTCCTGTCCCATTCCCTACAGCCTCTCTGTGCTCTGGGGAAGAAAGGGTCACTCTAACCTACCACAACTGTGGGGAAAGGCTGATTGCCACCTACTGGGTCCAGTCAGCTGCACTGACACCAGCTCTGCTCCTGAAGCACGGCCAGAGGAAAGCTCTGTGCCCTGTGTGCCAATGCTGCTGGAAACAAAGCAAAGGAGCATGGCACTGAGGCTCTTTGAGAAGGGATGCAACAGTCTTTCTGGCTTTCTTGCAGGCTGAGCTTGTGGATAAAGAGATAGACCCAGAGAAAGCTGGTGATTTGCTCGATGCTGTGCTTGTCAAAGAGGTGTGTTCACTGCAGGCATGATTTGAGTGACTGGCATCCCACTCACAGAGTGCATGTTAGCTGATGCTTCAATTTTCTCATTGCTGTTATATTCTTGACTTTGTCCTTCATGTGGGTTGATGTCTCTAGAAGACATCTCCTCTAATTCTCTGTACTGCAGCTGATGAACGGATCCATGTGCACTGTGAGTGGAGGTAGTGGGGAAAGTGCCCTTTCCTGAGCACACACAAAAACTCTGTGGATACTAATGGATCATCAGCTGTCAGGCACAGCTCATCTGTGACCTTTTTGTGAAGTGTGCAGCTTAGTTATGACCCACACTGGTTGAGATAATTGTGCAGAGACATCAGCCTTCTGTCTGTCATGAACTGAAAACTTTATTGACTATATACTTGAACAGGTGTCAAAGGAAATCTTTAGCTTGAGGCCATGCCTTTAAAATAAATACTGATCAGGAAAGTGTCAGAAAAGTAGAAGAGTGGTGATGTGATGGGGGGGTTTAAAATGCACAGGAAGACTGACCTAAGGAATCCTAAACTAGCTATATTGCCAGTTAAACAAGCCTGATATTTTCCTTTGCAATTACTAGTTTAGGAGGTCATAACTACTGGATTGCAATCTACCTGGGGCTTTGAAAGCCTTACTATATCATGGAAAAATTCTAATTTTAGAGAAAAATACTCCACAGCACCAGTGAAACATAAATGAAATGGATTAAGAATAAAATAACTGGCATTATGAATAAGGCAGTCTTTTGTGAACAAATGTTGTTTTAAGACCTGCTTATGTGCCTAAGACCTGCCTTAGCTCTAGCACAATTGACAATGTCTTTGTGACTTGGAGCAAAAAGTTACAGCTGAACACATTTGCTCCAAGGACTGAAGAAAATTAAATCATCATCAAGACACGTCAATCCTAGAGTGACTTTGGGTTGCTTTATAAGTTGGTTCCTTTCTACAGAAGCAGGGCATTCACATGGTGGACTGAAAAAGGCAAGCTGACAACTTGGGGGGATTTCCTGGAAACAATGACTGTGAAAAGGGACCAGTGACAGTGTCCTTTTAGTTTGTTATTAACTGCCAGAATTACAGTCTAGAGAAACCATTTTGTAATCAGTGAATTTATGCACAGAAAGAACAAGTAGCAGAGGGCTAGAAAGCTGTTCTTTGGATAAGTTTACAAATGACTTTGAGAAACAGAGTTAACTTCAACTTCACAGAAAAACGGGATCACAGAAGACAATTTACAGTGGGTTGCTTAAAAAGCCTTGATTAAAAATGTACCAAGAGGGGACCTCTTAGTACATACAAGTAGGCAGGTTTCTTGAGTGGAAGGGGGAATACTAGAGTCACTAATATATCAATAAACACCAGTGGCTGTCAGCAGAATCTGGCTTGATAACTGCCAACAGGAAGTAAGCTACCACTTTGATCTCACATTGGAACAAACTATTGAAGAACACTTCAGTAGACTTCTCTCTTATCTTGTTCAGCTCAAGCTTGGATGCCTTTCTGCTTTAATACAGGAAAAAGGGGATGAAACCTGAGGTCTTTTGGTATCTTTCAGGTCAGATTAGATGAGGTAATTGTCCCTATGGATGTACAATTCCAGGAGTCTCTGGAAAGGCCAATATCCAACATGTTTGAAAAGTTCAGTGTAGGCAAGACAGCCTGGACTGAAGCACACACCAGGAATCAGTGATTTTAAGCTGTTTTGCAGGATTTTTTTCATTGTAAAACTCGTGGATGCAGTGTAGGAGAAAAGCCAAAATGGCCCTGAAGTAAGAATGACCTTCTTGGACCATTTGTCCTTGGCAAGCTTAATGCCTAAATAGCAAGTAAGGTGTTGTCTAGTCAGGGAGCAATTGAAAGCGACTGATGCTTCTCTGAAATAGTCTTTATTTAGTTTTTCCAACTTATTGTACTTTTTTCAGTCAAGTTCCTGAGCATATGAAAAAACAATTATGCCATATTTCTCATGCTAATACAAAATGTTCACTGTTAAAACAGTGTATATTTTGTTCTCCATTCATAAAATCTAGTCCTTCCCTGTGATTGATTTTGCAGGTTAACAAAATATCTGAAGTTTTGGTTACAAACAAATTTCTCATTTCTTTCTTGCTCTCTCTCTTATATTAATATATGAATTTTAATAACCTAATGTAGAAAAAATATAGAATCTTTTATGTTTTTTAAAGATCTCATACAGTTGTGTATGTGTCACTTTATATGAACTATAAATCCTTACATTCTTTACCTTTTTTAAGTTATTTTGGTTGCAGCTGTAAGGGCCTGCTCAAGAACAGAACAAACTGACTTTATAAAGAGCAGTTCTTGGTTTTTACAAGATGCAGTCAGGTCTGTTGAATACCCAAGTTCTAAGGGCCTAGGACTTTCTTAATAAGATCTTTTTGTGGAATGCAATTTTTTCAGGGGTTGTAAGTCTAAATCCTCCATTTATTTTCAGTATAAGTACTAGACATGTGTGTGTAAATAGAGAAATTGACATAACCTTTCTGCCTTTCAACCATCTGCAGGTATAAAATGTAAGCACAGTTAGAGCTTTATGTATTGTGCTGCTATAAAGACCTTGTACAAAGGGACTCCATATTTCTTATGATAATCCAGTTCTTATGCTAATCCATATTTGCCCAGATTTGTGACTTTACTTAGGAATCTAACTTTCTGTGGATAAAATAATTCTCTGGCTTTCCTCCAGGCTCTGATTCCTCTAAGCAGCATTTCTTTTCTGCAAGTTTTGTGCAGTATATTCCTTAGGCAAATCTGAGTGCACAAACAGAAACCCAGACTGATGCCAGTGAGCCATTATGGTCTGTCTGACATGGCTGAGCCATTTCACATGACTGCAAGTATCTGGTGGGTTGTTATTGCAGACCCCAAGCAATCCTCACATTAAATGCTTGCAGATTTTAATGTCTGATTCTTTTCAGGCACATGACTGCATAAGCGGTTCAGTCATCAGAGGCCAGGAGCTTTTGCACCTCCAGTTGATCTTAATGTGGCAAAGCAAACTTTACTTGATTTCAAAACAAGCCTCCAGTTTCTTTGTCATGCTGTTTACAGTAGGAATGTTAGCACATGCTGATTCTTCCACTATTAGAAGCAGAAGTTTCTATCACAGCAATGAAGCAAAATTTACACAGAAATCTCAGAAAATAATTTAGTTGGCTGGGAAATAATCTAAATGGTGTGATTGATTTACACATTGTCCAGAAATAAGGCTTGGTGAGAAAATAAGGCTCCCACACACACTCATGAGGTTTCTCTGTTCCAGCCAATGTTTTTCCAGGTGCTTTACTGTTTATTAACACTGTTGAGCTGTAACTCTCAGATCCTTGTGTTATTTTGTTTTTGTTTTTTCTTTTTCTTCCCAAGAATTCCTCTAGGGAAACAGCCTGAGAAGCATATAGGTGCATTCTGCAAGGATTCATGAAGACTGACAGTGGGTACAAGGTGGAGAGAGGTGCTCATCAGTCTCATTCAAGCAAGTGGGGACAAATAAATGATGTGCCTTATGGGTATAACCTTATCTGGGTGTAGTATCTTCTCCCTACTTTCAAGAAAGTTAGACCTGGAATGGCTCTTGTTTTATGTTTCATGACACAAGTTCTCTTTCTTTGAGGTCTTGGTTTTAAGTATGATGAAAATGATGTCCCTCTTTTGTTCCTCCTTATGCTGGTGCAATTTGTTCTACTTAATTTCTCTGTCACATATGATTATATGAAAAAAGAGCAAAGATAAATGAGACGCAGTGGAGAGGGGGCAGTAATTGAGCAACATTTCTTTTTCCTGCCTCCATCCTATCAAGGGATGTGTTTTCTTCACTGTAAGGCATATTTTACTTCTCTCCATACAGTAGAATTTATGTTCACCCGTTAAGAAAAATACATACATGACCTAGGGGTATATATGGCAGCAAGTCAGGAATAATTTAGTCATGAGATCATATGTGAAGGGAAGTGCATTGCTGCTGGAAAATGTTCTGCTAGCATTATGAAAACACTGGGACATTTGTATTAAAAGACACATCACTGTGATAATGCAAAATACTTAATATGAGCATAAGGATAAGAAATAACCAAAATTAGGAAGTGATAAGTTACCAACAGCCAATGATGAAGTTGTACTTGAAACTAAGGCTAAAAATTACTCTGACAGAACATTTCATTTACAGGAGTGCTGAATTAATCACTGCCCTTAGCTAATGCACTTACCAGACTTTGTGACAATATGGATAAAATCTAGATTCCTTTATGGTTTTTTTTCTCCCCATTTACATGGAAAAATGCATTATGTCACCCTAAACGCTCAGCTCAGCTAGTCTGTGGTGCCAAAGAGCTTACAGAATATTCATCTCACATTCTTCAGGAAGTTATCCACCAAATTTTGCAAGACTCCTTACTGATGAAAGTAACATACAAGCAACATGGTTACTTGATAGTTCATTGTAACTCTAGAAATACTATGAAAAATACTGGGATATGAAAGGAATATAATATGAAAGGATAAAAATATAAGCAACCTAAAATGGTACATAAGGAGACAAATTTAAGTTCCTTAAAAGAGTTGTGTGAGATGGCAAGGCAGTAGAATATACCATAGTGTAAGGCTATTTTACAAGAGGAGTATTACACACAATCTGCATTATCCTGTGTGGAAATATGAGTTCTAAATATATCATGGTACTCACTTCTTTTTGAAAAGTGTCTTTGCATCCTTAAAGAAAAGGGCAAAATTTGGCCAAAACCCCATCTATAAGGTTGTATAGAGACTGTCTATCCTAGCAAAGATCAGGAACCAGTGCATGCTCCATTTGCTGGATCTGCAGCATGAGGCAGTTGGTGCTATAATCTCACAATACCTGAGTGTTGTTTATTTTATTTTTTTTAACTTCAAACTAACTTCAGACTTTTCCCAGACATTGAAATCTGAAATTTTGGGAATACTCTAGAAGTGGTCCTCCAGGTTGTCTTTAATTACACATCCTTTAGGTGTTTAATTACACTTGAAAAAAATATCCAGTTTGTGCATGCTAGATCCACTAACACCTTCATGAAAAATGATGCATTGTGTACAGGAAAGCGCAGGGGGAACTTCTGAGTAGATATGTCCATTAAAAGCATAACCATCACCTGATCTATTGATGGCTACAATTCAGGGGAATGTAGTGCTTGCAAGCAGCAAAACCCTATATCCTTTAATATGCAGGAGACATTTCTTAATCAATGCCCAGCTTTATGATTTCAGAACTATAGCATGCTTACAACCTCACATGAGTTCACTTAGAGGATAGCAGCTATGTGGGAAAAAAAATACATGTTAATGATTACAATCTTATGCTGTCAATTCTACTGTCAGTTACAGAATTGCTTTTTGTAATGCTAATTAAAACAAGGAGCCTCAGTAAAATGCATGTCTCTTAAATATTTTAGTTTAGAAGTATCTAAAAACATGCCAAATGCAGAGCTATCCAACTTCAGCCCAAAACTTATGGCAGGTGTGCTTAGGTGGGGCTTGACGAACTCCAGCTTGTCCCTGGTGCGCTCAGGCTGCTGCACGCCCGCCTTGGAAGCTGATGGTTTTCTTGGGCTCTGGTGGGGCTCAGTTTAGACAGTTACAAATCTCTCCTGAATATCACAGCCTTTGGGGTAAAACTGACTCAAGTTCAGCAGCCTTGAATTTTGGGATAGACAGAGTTTTTTAGGGCTGACCAGCACTGGGTGGGTGGGTACATACCTGGCACAGGCAGGCCCAGCCATTGGATCAGGGTTCTCAAAACTGCCAGCAAAAACTTGCTTGGCAAGCACAGTGCTGTTAATAGATTAGAGGCTTTTTCCTCTGAACAAAGGCTCTCTTGTGGTCGCTTCAAGCTTTAATATGCTTTACAATGCTCCTGCCCTCCCTCATTCCCAGAAGGATATATATCGAGGATGAAGTATTTCCTGCATACACAATATTTGTAATCCATCTTGTGATCCTTCAGAGGGAAAAAATATATTTGAATGACAGCTGTTTTAACTCATCTGTAATTTACTTATTAGAAGTAAACCCATTGTCCTAATCAGTTTGATGTTGTTGTACAAAAAAAAAAGTTATGATAATCAATGTAGCTTATAGAATTAAGATTGATTACCTAAGGGGAATAAAAGTCTCTGTTATTAAATAAGTAGATAAACAGTTCAAATTCATTATTTGAACTTACAGAGAATGTTTCTGTGCAGTCCTCTAGGGTTTTTTAAATTTAAATTTCTGTAATTCACATTTTCAACACCATATTTTTCATTAACATTTTAAAAAATATGCATATAAAATGACAAGTAACTCTAAGGACATCTCAAGTTTACAGTAAGTTATTTCTTATAGATGTATGCAGAATCTCTGTGCAACTATAGAAAAACACAAGTGACACAATCCACTCGTTTGGATTCCTCTGCAAGAGATCTGAACAAAATGAATGTGGGAGGTAATTTTAATATTTATTTAGAACTGAATATGCTTATATATGAGTAACATTTGTCCATAGGTAAAATCTGGTTGAAGTTTTAAAGGAAAATGTTTTTGTCCAGGATCAGGATGATGAGGCTGAAGAAACATTATAGTGGTTTCTCAAGGAAGCCAGGCTGACAGAACCTGGTCCTCACAGATGACTTCAACTTCTCATACACTTGTTGGGAAAGCAGCAGGGCAGGGCACAAGTCTTGCAGCAGGTTCTTGGAACACGCTGAGGAGCGACTCCTTACAGAGACTGCAGGTACTGACAAGGAACAATGTACTGCCCCACTTACTGCCCATGAACCAAAATGACCTTACAACCACAAAAGTAACCCTTGAACAGACTAGCCAAAACTCTGGGGAGTTTGAGATCCTGCTGAGCGCTCTGAAGACCAGTTGTGAGCACACATGATTTTAGAAGAGCCAGGTACAATATCCTCAGAGCCAGGCTGTGTGAGGTATCACGAGCAGTAACCATGAGGGGATCTTTTCTCTTTCCATCTACAAATTGGCAGAAAATTATATTGATAGGAGGTGGATTCATTAATAAATCTTCTGAATTTCTAAAACTTGCAGTGAAAGTAATGAAACAAAGAGTGTCATCACTCATAAATCCTTTGTGTATACATATCAGGCAGGTAAACATAGAAAAAGAATTCCTGATTTAAGGAGAGAGATGTTCAAGGACAAAACAGTTAAAAGATGGCTTTAGGAGGGTAGCTTCTAGAACAACCTTCATATAATAATGAGACTTATAATTAATTCAAATAGGTATTCACATAATTTTATTTATTTTTAAAAATAATCATATGATATATCTGCCTGTAAAGGCAGACAATCAGACTCTAGGACCCAGCAAGTCCTTTCCATTATTTTGTGCTGTTATCTGGTATATTATGAAGACTTTTATATTTGTATTCAGGGCTAGACAAAATTCAGGACTGAAAAATTAATTATGAATACCATCTAGCAGTAAAAGTTTATAATAATTTCTCTATCAAATGTCTGAATATGTGCCACTGAAGGAAGAAGAAGTTTTGAAAAAACTAAAAGGAAAGATTTACCTGTGTGCATTGTTCTGTTTCTGCAGCATTAAATAACAGAAGGAAGCTCTTCTGCCATGAGACCTACTGACAGCTGGTACCAGAAGTGCCTACAGGAGCTGATTGTAGATTGTCCATTCCTGAAGGGAACATATTTGTGCAGTTTGTACTTGTAGTTTTTTACCAATGTGCATGATTGTCTAGAAAAAAAAAATGGGGCTTGATATCTCTAAATATTCCCAGCCAATTTAATATTCAGAGGTGTTCCTATGGTTTTAAAATCAGCTTAGCATTTTTAATGCGCTTTTAGGCACATAGCATTGCCTGCTTTTCTTTTCCCTTTTTCCTTCATGTGTCCAAAGCAAAGTAAAAAGATGGGCCCTTATTCCAGGAAGCAAAGAGAGAACAACTGATTGATTTCCTTGTAGAAGCTGCTCTCTCTTTCTCCACTGTCAGTTTTCCTCTGTTTGGAAGATATTGTTGCTGTTGGAGAAGAGTTGATGCTGGGAAAGGATGAGCTCTCAAGGCCTGTGCTGTGCCTGGAGAGTGAGACTTGGCCTCAAACCAAACAAGAGGAAGCTTCCCTGCGTGCAGAGATTGTTACAGATGGACAGTATGTGCTACCCAGAGAAGGCTACAATTGCTCATTGAAGTATTGGAGCAAATTAGTCACCTCTTGTAGCTGAGGAAAAATTATACTCAGAAGAGAAATGCTGTAATTTTGAGAAATGATGCAATTACAGTTTGTCTTTCCCTGCTGTTTTATGTGCTTTAGCACTGTCTCACGCCAGTTTCACTCATTTCAAAAAGCATGAAATGAGTGAGAGGAATCATTATTCTTCTTTATTTTAAGTGTACTCTGTGAATGCTGTATCTGTGATGATCTGTGAAATATATACAACTCAGATATGCAATAAAATAAAGGAGGGTTATATTGTAATAAAATAAATTTTTTAATATTATAAATATGTATATGAAAGTATTATGAGTATTAATACAATGCAGATTAATGCCAGTACAACTATATGTGGAATAAAAGAATGCCCATGCTTACTACTACTCATACAAAACAAGAACACAATCCAGTTGCAGCCTTGGCTCATCTCTGATGCTGCTAAACCCCTGATGTAGAAACTGATTCAGAGGTGGCATCAGACACAGTAACAGATTATCTATTGCAGTGAAAAAGGGAGAGAGTAGATCAGATAAATGCTTGTACAAGTTGAAGTATGAAGAAGTGGCACTAAATTTCCACCTCCCAAATACAACTGTTCTAGAAATTGAAGTTTCAAGTGTGTTGAGCAGAAAGGGGATGTTGCCATGCAAGCTGTTTCTGCAGGTATAACAGCTGAGGCATTTCTTAAATATCCTACAGAGAAAGCTACAGAGCCAAAAATGGGACTTTAATAAATAAATCTAACTCTTTTAATGACAAGTTATAATCTTTTTCTAAGCTGTTTCCAGCTTTTTAATGAGAGTTTAACCTTGTGTTTGCCTAAATATACTGTATCTTCTTTACCCAAGCACTTATTTGATAAAACAGATAAAACAGTGGCCAGACAAAGGTGATGAACGAGGTGATTTTGCCTATTTGGAGGGAAGAGATTTAATATACAAGAGTGTACGCCTTCAGACCTTGTGGAGCTCACAGACTGACATGTGTACGTGTCTAGGGACCATGGCCCATTTCCTGCTGAGCCTGGGGAGTCTGGGTTCTGCTTTTGCCAAGTCCTGGAAGGCACCTCCCCTGTGAGGCCCAAATCAATCCTGCTCCTGGAAGACACAGGTGGCAGGGAGACAGCTCATTCTGGGCAGGCTCCTTGCCTATCACACCTGGCTCACAGCTGTTATTGCTGGACTCTACGTTGGATACAGTGTCTCCAGCCTAAAAATTGGATATCTTACAGGTGTTCCATGGCAGCTGAAGACTTGGACTATCAAAGCTCTGTGCCAATAAACACTATACAGTGAAAGAGTGATTATTCCCACCCCACATCCCCCCTCCCCCCAGGTATTAAAAGGAAAACTACTTCAAACTGCATCCCTTGGTGACAGACTTTAGAAGCTATGTATTTAAAAAACAGCACTAAAGAAAGAGAGACTTATTTATTTTTATCTGAGCTGTGCTCAGAAAAAGAATTATAGATTTTGATAATTATATGTTCAATGAAAAGCTTGTATTTCATATGTGGCTGCACAATTCCATGGCATTTCCCACAGAGATTATAACAACTTTTTTGTTGGTTGTAGACTTTGACTTTCAACTTTGATCAAAGTAATTCTGAATAACAAATAAGCATTTTCCACTCTATTTGATTCTTCTGAGGTTCTGAATAAAAAAGACAACATTTCAAACTATTTTTTAAAAAAAGACATGAAACTAATGAGCCTGGAAAACTCTATATGGTTCTCATCATCTCATGACACGTAGAGTTATTTTTAAAGAATAATAAGTTCTTCATTGTAATAGATTGTGGATAACCTCGTTGGTACCTAAATTCCCTAAGACTGTTTGACTTAGGGTATATTTTGGGTCTAATGCACTAGCAATGAAATAGTTACTTTAGCATTTCCTTTTGCAGCTTTCCATTACAATATATGTGAAATCCAGATGTATTTGTTTTCTTCCAAAGAGTTACCTTGGGATACAAAATCATGGCTAATGAATCTGAATATGTTGGATCAGATCCCAGTCCAGCCCTCTGAGAAACCCAAATACCATTACCTCAAAAAAACTAAACCCAAAATGGATTAAAATTGCATTGTATGCCAAATAATTATGCTTATTGATCATATAAAAAACTATTGTTTTTGCTTGAAAGGAGGAGTCAACAGAGTTGAGACAGTGGAATAAAAAATTTGCTTGACATGAGGAGTCAACAGAGTTGAGACAGTGGAATAAAAAATTTACTGTATATGTAATCCCTAAACTATTTTTTCTCTCTTTACTTTTAAGAAACAGTTCAGAAAAAATAGGCTCCCGGGACTGAAGATTTTGTAAGTTGAATTTTATCCCTTTATGCCCCAGAAAGTTTTTTCTCCCCACTAAGTTCTAGTTTGGACATGTGAAAAGAGATCCTTACAATGGAAAACTTGACTAAATTCTAGCTAGGTTATGAGGCTGCCAATGGGGTATTATATTAAAATTAGTTTTGGAAAACATAACAATTTAGAACAGAACTGCTATAGGTAAAGCAAGAGATAATTATACAGAGGTGACAACAAACTTCCTTGAGAAGGAAATTATACAGAGGTATATATACAGAGGTATTAGCAAACTTCAGCTCCTTTTGCCCCCACCAGTACAGAGGATGTTCTCCTTTCTCCATTACTGAATTTCTGTTACTGCTATTTTAGTCATGAGGAACGAGCCTGGTGCTGGTGCTGTAGCACTGCAGACCCTTTTCTAAGAAGAGCTGCTGAGGATTCATCTGCTTGCAGTTAGGAGAGGTGAAAGCTCAGAGTGTGATTAAACTCCAGCACGTACAGAGCACGCAGCACTGACCTGCTCCTCTGCCTCCCTTCCAATATCCTCCTGCTTCCAAAGGGTCTAGAGACTGGCTTTTCCAACTAATATTTTCCAGAGCAGAAACAATAAATCAGTGAAAAATGCATACCAAACATCTTCTTCAGCAGTTCTGGGGTATACAGTATCCTTTATTACTGATAGGAAGTGGCTCATGCTCAGCCTCTCACTATCTTATAAAATAAAAGCTGCGATTTATTTAATACCATACTGGATAAAGTTGCACATTCTTTGTGCAACTGTCAAATCAACTGGTCACTTCTTTATCTTTCAGTTCCATTAACTTGTTTCCCACTTTCCTAGAAGAAACTGCAGGGTTTTACATTTTATTATAAAACATATTGCAGTCACTAAAGAATTATTATCACTTCCAGTAAGATAGAAATGATTTTATACTATTTAGTGTATCCTATTGGAAATCAAAAGCCAAAGGCCACACCTCTAATGAGTGTAAATGATAATATACCACTGAAATTTAGAGATCCAATGGGCTATTCTACCTCTAAGTCCAAAAAGGCACATAAAAACTAACACATTTCTTCTTTATAAATCTTATTCTCAGAGACAAATTACAATATTTTTTGTACTATAATGTCATACATATGTCAATGTAATGTCAATAATGTCAATACAATGTCATTCTGGCATTGCAAGAATGATAAGGTCAATGGGTTGAATGTTCCAGAAAAAAGAATAATTTACAGTATTTCACACAGGAGCAGAATGCAGAGGCAAAAACACAAAAACACAGTGAAACAGGTTTGCTTTGACCAGCTAACTTTCACAGTGTTGCCCAGTGTTACGTTTTTGACTTGCAAAAATGCATATGAGCAAGGAGACATCAATTTCCAATAAAACTATTTGGGAAGAACATGGTTTTGTATATACCTATTATACATCCTGAATAAAGACTTAACATTTTTGGAAGGTGATAAATATGAGGGTTAAGGGAAAAAAGAAATGGTGGCAAGAAGGAGAGGGGGAGCCTTTCCTTTTTCAGAAATCTTAGTTTCATTCCCTCTGTAAAATAGGAAGGAGTCTTTTTTTTAAAATATTATTATTTCCTTGATTATATTCAGTTTGAGTTCTGTGTGTGTATTATTTTAAAATTAAGTAACATTATATGCAAGCTTCTGTCCTTCACACTGGAATTCTTCACAAACAGGATTAAAATTCCAGACAGATGTGATTATTTGATATTGAAGAAAATAATTTGGTTTTGACATTTCCTCCTACTTCCTTTGGATGGCTTCAAATTACTCTGTCAATATGTTACATTCCTTTCTGGAGAGCAGAGAACATAAATGCAATATGATAAATATTATATAAACTTTTGTTGACTGTAAGGCTTTTAGATCAAGGACTGTATTTTGGGCTTTGGTTATACCCAGAATATTGTTTGGAAATTTCTTTATTAAAGAGGAAGAAAGAATAAACAGTACATGAATTAGAAGCAGATATTGAATAGTAAACATCCCTTAACAATTTATTGAATGCAGAATAACTCAAAGCTTGGGGATTTTTAAAGCAATTTTCTTTCTGCTTTCTAAGTGTCCTTGGATTAACACATGTGTGAAAAATTAGAAACAGAAAATTGTTTGGGGAAGTTTTAAGCCAGAAAAAGAGAGGAGATGCTGAGATTCAGCCTCAGTACAGATAACTACCATCCAATGTGCATAACCATACACAAATAAACATATCAAATAAGTAAGGTGGTAATATCATTTGTTTATATTCAGAACTATTACTTGGCTTTGTCAGCCAGGCAGTCACTTCAAGTCTGACCTAAGTAGACCCACCAGGGCTGCAGGAGTCCAGCATCCCACAAAGGGATTTTGGAGCTACATAAAAAGAGCCTTCTGAATTTTTGAACATGAAAACACCATTTTTTGCTTTTTAAAACGTTTTCTTTTTGACTTTGTGGTGTTAGAACACAATGAAAAGCAGACGGTTTTGCAAGAACCTGGGGAATTACTTGAGCATTTGCAAAGGAGTTTGAGATTTAGAATTTCTGGTGACCTTGCCTGCTGCTATCACAGTCACCCAGAAAGACTCAAACAACCAGCACAGCCTGTGGAAAAATAAGGTATTTTGCATTCATGGCACTCACAGTAATATCCCTAATGAGAGATGGTCTTAAGTCAGAATTGAAAATCACACATATAATCAAGCTACTCAATACTCCTATTTAAGAAGAAAATGAAGGGAGCTGGATGGGACAGCTTGACTTTTAAACTATGTCAGGGAGAAAGATCTGATATTCTCAGAACTCTGTGTGTGTGTGTCGGTGGGCAAGATACAAAATTTTCCTTGCTATCTGGCCTGTTTTCACTCCAGAGTCATTCTATAATTAGAGTAAAATGGTCTTTAGGGCAGAATCCGTGCTGAGGGTTTTACTGTATTGACCCACCTGGTGCTCCTGCAGACCAAGTTAAAGACATTGGAATTACAGACACCACATTTTCTAATTGTTTTCATGGTCACAGCTGTGAGAACTGCCATTCAAAAGCTTGGTATGGATGAAAGAAAAGGGATTTCTTTCTATTTTGGATCAGAAATCTTGCAGGAAATCCTTCAGATTTTGATATGCTTGGCACTAAATTAGTTTACAAGTGAGTTGGATTTTCATTAGAAAGGACATGAGACTTTTTGTACAGCCTAGGATCCCCTTAAAAATACTTCAGGCCTAATGCCTTAGGTTTTGAAATCAATGAGAGTGGAGAATGCTTGGTATCCTTGGAATTATGCAGTGCTTCAAAAATTATTTAAGGTACAGTGTTTTCTTTGTTATATTCTACATGAAAAGTATTAGTTTTAAGTAGAGTCCCTTTCTAAGGAAAGCAATCATGGCATGTGCTGGTGTTTAATATAAATATAAAATATATCCAGGTCTTAGGTTAGCTTTGTGTAACAGTGCTTTTTATTTTCTGAATACATTGGTCAGAGAAATTAATTTTTACCCCAAAAGTCTATTGAAAGAAAAAACCAGCCAAATTTCATGCTTTTAAAAAGTTTATCTAAAATTTCAAAATTCTTGAAAGCCAGCTCTCCTCCCCATCAACCCTCATAATCTTCTCTATCTCCATTTTAAAGAAATGTAATCACAATCTGCAATCATTTTTATTTAAATACAGCTCTTCCAGAAGGGAAAAATTACACTGTGGAGAGAGTTTTATTTACATGGGAAACACATCTAGCTGACAGCCATCGTTTAATGACTGGCAAAGAGCCCTACAAAGATTTGCCTCCTATAATGCCAAATTTCACTGCTTTCCAGAAAAAAATATTTTCCTCCTAGTGAGACCTGCCATTTGTACAAGTCAGTGTCAAGGATGGATTTCAGCACTACGATGACAGATTTGGAACTCACGGTGTAGTTTACATGTCAAATACAATTATGCAGACATTCTTCACTTTTCACAGCAATCATTCACAAAATTCAGGAACATCAATAGATTTATAGCCTGCAGAGTGTGAAAATGTTTTGATGAGCTGTGTCATACTAGATTACTTATCCATAATAATGCACTTCCACAATTATGTCACAAACAAAACCAGCTCAGGGCAAAACAAAATTATTACACCAACTGCTGCTGGCCTTCCATGCAGAAGAGCAAACAGAAGGCATCAGACCCTCTAGCTGGCTTCATTTGCAAAGCAGTCAACTGCAATGAAAGATTATTAAAAGCCCCTCGACAGAATGGGACAAGGGTTTAAAACCCTGATGCTCCTGCAGCAAAAATAGTTTGTCTTGCTTAGTCTGGTGGTTTTTTGAAATTTTGGGGGCAGCTGTGAGTTTCTGTCACCAGGTGATTTATTTATTTATTTCCTATTAAAGGAAACAAGGGGTCAGTAGAAATGCATTATGCTGTTCCTTTTTAAGACATACACATCTGCTTCTAACTATTTTAGTCGTCATTTAGAATCATGTAGGTTGGAAAAGACCCTTAAGATCATTGAGTCCAACTTCTAACCCAATAGTATCAAGTCCACCACTAAGCCATGAACCTGAGAATGGATCAACACTCTCTGGAGGCTAAAACAGAGTATTTCTTGGGTTAGATGGGTCTCACTGATCCAGCTTTCTTCCCCTTTCCAGCCTCTCCCATGCCATCCATGGCCCCCAGGTCAGTCCTGTCGCTCCTCAGGCTCTGCAGCAATCACCTGGCCACATTGCTGGCTCAGATCCCACTTTCCATGTCAAAAGCCTCAGGCTGGTGAGGTTGGTTAGCAGGACTTCAGATGGCCACCAGCAGAGATTCTTTCTTTCTTTCAAAGAGCATCTTTCACTTTTCAGGGAAATATTAACCCTAAGATTTCATAATTGAATTTTGTGACAAGAATGCATAGTTAAGTTACAAAATAATCACTGCTCTTTCAGGTGTATAGCAATGTGAGATTCTATCCTTATCTGGATGATTTTGGAGAGATTCTTGTGGAGACCATGCTTGCCTTTTTTCCTGCATTGGAATTTTTATTTTGTTACTGGTCATTCCACTGCCATAGCAGGGCAATATGAACACCCTTGGGGTATCTCTACCTTTTTTTGCTGCAACATTATTAAACAGCTCCTCAGCAAGCACTTAACTCCCTCTAAAACATTAAATTACTAGTTTAGTTGATAATCTTAAAAAGAACTTTTTCCTCATCTCTCTTTTTTGTTCTTGTAGTGCTCAGACACAGATTTCCTGTTCTGCAAGGGACCACATTCTTCCAAAATCTTGGATTTGCTAAGCAGGGAGGTCATTTTCCTAAGTTAACAAAGCCACAGTTAATTTTTGCTGCTTATTGCAAAGATTCATGGATAAACTAAGAAGCTGCACAAAACAACATGAATACAGCACACCAAAGTGCACAAATGACATAAGATTATGTTGTGCAGGAAAGATATTTAATTTAGTTAACACATTAAAGTTGACACTCCAGCATGTATTCATGTCCACTTCCTACTTGTCAGCAGCTTCTGCAAACAATTAGGAGTCGAGTTTCAGACTAGAGGCGAGAGAACCACGCTGCCTGAGCAGTGCATGGCACTATTTTGGGGAAATCACAGACACCTTGCCATGCACTCAGCTTCAGCAATATCCCAGAGATGGGTTTTTCTACATACTGCTGCAATTGCAGACAGCAGGTGTGATGCCACCATTTTCAGAGTCCTACTTTTGAAGATAAAATAATATTTAAATGTGCATTTGCCTTCAAAAACATAATATTTTTTTAAAAAACTAGGTAATATTACTGAAAAGGTAATTTAATCCTGTATCCCAGCTTACAGGTGGAGAGGTAGTAAAGCAATCATGCTGAGTTATAACTTCATAAAAGAATTTTATCTGAATGAGATTGTTCTTGGATCACCACTAGACTTTACAACAAACATGAAGAAGGCCAGATGAAAAAACACACTCTCTAAAATTTGACTTACATACTTACACTCTCTAAAATTTGTCTTATTTGGCATTAACAAAAAATATTTTCTGTTCTTTTTTTTTTTTTGGTGCAAAAGGAAAGGGCAAAAATTGTGTGTGAGAGGTTTTGTACATGAAAGAAGGGTTTATTTCTATATCTAGATGGGGTTTATTTTAAAGGAAACATACCTAATTTCATGCATTATCCAGTAACTCATAATGCCAAGTATACAGTGTTTGTTAGATAGTTTGTGTGAGCCAAAAGAAACTCACAAACAGGCTGGACTTCTGCTGTAGCAGAGCTTTCAGAGGCAACAATCCTGGGAGAGCCTGAGCCCTACCATGCACACAGAAAATATGTATCATTTAATTGAGATATCACACACAGCTTACCTGACTCTACTATCCCTCCTAGGTCAGATGTTCCTCCAAGACAATGAATCCAAGAGAGAAACAGCAATTTCACTGATTCTGAAATAGTCTGTGCTGTCAGGAGGAGCACATCTGATGGCCTCATTTTCTTGCTCCATTTTGAGACTTCTAAGAGTGAACACATGTCACATGGGCTGGAGATATCTGTGGCAGCCAAGCAGGTTTGCCTTTCCTTAACTTTGTTTGTTTTGGAGGGGGAGGAGAATTAGTAGGACTATAAATCAGTCCCTTCCCAGCCAGCTCAGTTGGTTTTTTCTTGGTCCCATCTGGGGCCCATTAGTTGCAGAGCACCAGGGCTGCAATCACCAAAGCATGGGGTACTGCAGATCTCCTTACTACCTAGCTTCAGAACAAATGCTATTGGGGGAAGTTCAGTCATAAAATAAGTTCCTGAACCTGTGTTCTGTAAGAAACTGTAAACAAGCATGTGTTTCAAAATAGAGCTCTCTTAGGATGTCTCTCACTTTTTCCCCCCCATCTCTTGGTCATTGGTGTTGAATTAATTCTATTTTAAATCTCATAATTGATATAATGGCAGTAATTTGCAATTGAGTTCGAAAGGCCTTGTTATTGTCTGCAGTCATATTAATGATCTGATCAGATGATGTTGGTATCTTAGCCATTTGTGTATTGTATGCTTAGATTTCTAATCAGATGCATTAGCCAAGAGTACAAAAATCTCATTCAATGTAAGCATTTGAGCAGAATGCAGAAAGGAATGCAGAACAGTTAATATTAAGTCACTTAGAATGTTTCAACCAACTGAATGGAAAACCATAATACTGTTCTTATTTGAATCTAATCAACAGAACTTGCTTTTAGAAATCTGGTGTCAGTCAGGATTTTGAGGAAGGATATTGTTCTACAAAATACACTAAGTCACTGTAAATTGCATCTGCATGAAAATCAGTGTAAGCTGTTGTATGACATCAGATCTTTTAAGTGTGCTCTTGACATGCATTTAAGCCAGAGCAGCTGATCTTGCTGAAATCAATTCATTTTAGAGTCAGTTACAAGAAAATACTGGAAGTTACCTAGTCCAAGCTACCACAAATCTAGCACCACCAGCACAGCAAGAGGTTAGCCATAGCTTTGTCTAGTCCTCAATCTCTTGATATTCTCTTCCAGGGCTCTGCATTTCATTTATGAGAACAAAAATGTTTTATGTTTATATTTGACTTGAATCTCTCAAACATTCAAATTCCCTCTTGCAAACAAGACCAAGATAAAAAGGTTGAAGCAGAAATAAGATTTTCTGATTATCATTGTATTGGGACTATGCTGGTATTTTATGGCAGGCACATACATTATATTTTGAGGTTTGGTTTTTAGTTATTTGTATCATAGTTTGTTTTGCTTATTTTTCTAAAATGTTAAACAAAAAAATATCAGAATCATCATTGCGGTTCAGGCAGCTCAAAAAAATCAGTATGATTTGCTACAATAAACTGGGAAAATATACAGCAAGACATGCTTTAATTATGGCAAAACTTATTTCCTCATGTTCTTGCTGATTTGTTTAATGATGACTGGAGAGTTTGGAAACCTGTAAAAAGAATGAAACAGCATTTTGACTATTGTGTTGTAATAAATCAACCTATTTAAAATGTGAACTAGAGAGCTATTTTTTTCCCCATCAGGGCAACCTTTGGTGACTTTCAAAAAAACAGAGTAAGAATGTCTAAAGCAAAGTATTGGAAATAAATGTTACAAACTGGAAATTTTCATGCTAGACTTACATTGCTAGCTAATTCTGTAGGAAGAATGAAATAATTTAAAAACCTTCCCATTGATCTCTGTGATGGAAAAACTAAATTGCCCACAACTCTCTGCATGCCTTGCTTTCAGATGTAGGATTGGTAATTAAAAGAATATTTATTTCATCTGGAGATATTTCTGCTCATTTACTTATTATTCTAGGTAGCTATCATCATTTTATAGGAAAAAAAAATGGCACTTGTCATGCTAGTAGTGAAATACCCAGAACTAGGATTGATACTCTGTCCATGAACATCTCTCAACTCTGAACACTTAATGGGAGAGCTGCAGGACAGAACCAGACTGAACTAGTGTGTTGTTATTGTTAATATACTCCTTTCCAGTGGTCAGAAGGGTCTGACTTGCCTGTTGTTAAAATGGAATGGAAAAATGAAGTGCATGAATATCTATTCATTTATGGTAGTGGAAAAGACTGAATGTAGGATGAGGTCATTTTGTTCATAAAAAGAGAGTTAGGTATGTGGAAATGCAACTCAAGCACAAGACAGGACACTCTGAACAGCCTGTAGAACTGACATGCTCTACCTGCCAAGATGGGATGTATTAATCATTTAGACTCAGCTCCTCTTGACCACTTTTCTGTCCTACATGTGTCTCTTCCACAAGAAGTGTTATTTCTGGAGGTAGCTCTATATATCTGTATAATGAAACTTTTTTTTTGAAGTTTGAATTAACAGGTAGTGTTTAATATGGTGGGGTTTTTTTCAATTCTGCACGTATTTTTACAAGTATGTTTTTCAACTTTCTCTGACATGAGCACTACTGGAAAATGATTATAGGCACAAGCTGAAAAGGCATGTTAGGTAATGACAAACACATTCCTGAGTTCAGTCCTGTTATACAAATTATGTCTCAATGTAAATTTTCCTAGGTCAGACAAACTAGCAGGAATCCCTTACCATAAGTTTATGAATTAGAAATGACCTGATAAAATGCTTGGGAGCATATATATGAAGAGAGGAGGCTATCTACTTTGCCAGTACCAGAACTGCCTATGACTCACTGATTGATCACAAGATCTGTACTGAAAAATACAAAAAATTCTCAAAACAGATGGCTTAGAAGGATGGACCAAATCTTCACATTAGGGTGATGTTTTGATCTCATAGGAGGTTTCAGTCTTTGGGTGTTTGAGGAATGAGATGGAGGAAAAACATCAGTGATAATTAGCATCTCCATGGGAAAGTACATTGATTAAAATCTAAAAATATTTTATTTTGATTATTTGGAATAGCTACAGTTCACAATTAGTTTCTGCAGTGATCCTTTTCTTAGATTCAAACCTTGCTCATTTAAACCCTCTTTTAGCGAAAGGTAATGACTACTCTGCTTTGGCTCACTCTTTTCTGCAAATAGCATTTACTTCTTCTGCTTGTCTGGTTTAACTAGCAGTGCTTAGGTCCAGGAACACTGCTCTACAAAAGCCTACAGAGAAGTTGTTTTAAGAATAGACAATTACTTTATGTGATGGGCTTTACTGGATTTGAAATTGGATTATGCAAGAAAGTCATTGCAGGTGTTTAGATTTATACATACTTAGTTTCTTACATTATGTAAAGTGAAAAGATTTGGAAACCTTTGTAAAGCCTGCAGGTTTATTTTCTATGATTATTATAAGCAACTGAGTAGGTGAATCATAAAACCTGAGGTGTCTCTAACAATGAATCTCTGGAAAGATCTTATTTGAGCTATTACTAAGTCAGAAAGTTGCACTTAAGTAAGAAAATTGTAGACAGAATGTCATTGTTCTATTTCTGGAGTCCCATACTGTTGTTACTGGATTTCTAAAGGCCATACCTCCTTGGTGTGTTCTTATGACTGCAGATCTTCACAGCACAGACTCCTTCTTGTGCATGTTGTCCTCACAGGTCAGAGCTCCTCCAAGGCTCTCCCTGACTGGCTGACCCACCCCCTTTTATCCCAGTTATCTTCATTGGTCACAGCTGCAGCCCATCAAGGGCAACCGGGACCTCTGGGGCAAAGCCTCTATACAGATATTCAAGTACAATACATGCATTTTGCTAGGACTCAAAGGCCACCTCTACTATAACAGAATTTGTTTCTAATGAAAAATATGAGACTATATGAGTAGGAGTGGCCATATTGTAAAAGGGCCTTTCTGAGGATACAAACAAAGCAGTTTTGCAGGGTAAAATTATGGCTTTCATTTGGCTAAATGGTATTTTGAAAAAGCAGTTCAATTTTTATTCCATGAGACTTTGGATATCAAACAGAACCACTAGCATTTAAACTTGGTAGGGTTGGTGAGCAATCCTTGCAAGTTTTTGCCCGGACAGGGTTAATTTTTTTGTAGTAGCTGTGAGTTGGCAGCACCTGGAGCCATGTGGGCATGACTGGGTTGCTATTCTCTATTATTCACATCAGGAGTGGTGGATGGAAGCAAGGGATTCTCACTTCCAGGAAAGAGGGGACAGTAGCTTGCAGTTGGGAACAAAGAGGTGGTTTGTTGTCTCAAGACTCACTCCACATGGGTTTCAGTCAGGGAGCAATTTTTGTATGTGAATCACCCTCTTTTTTTTGCGTTCTTTAGTTCTTAACATTGTTGCTGTTACTGTTTCTGGTCTCATTGTTGTTTCCAGTAATTTTTTCTTATTCCTGCTCATGATCCCTGCCTTTTGTCCTACTGACTGAAAGAGGTAGTGGGGAAGAGATTGGTATGTGCTTTTCATTTTAGTGGAAGCACTGAGTTAGTGCCACAAGCCTGACTTTTGCTAAGAAGAGAGCTGGAACAGGATGCAGGGAGCAGCTTTTTGGGTAAGTTGGGACCCAGGCAATAGACCTCAAACAGCGTCTGGGCAGCTGGCAGCAGGTGCTGGGCTGGGGATCTGCAGCCCTTCAGAGTGCAGTGAAGTACTTCTGAATGTAATCCATTACTGTCAGTTACTTTTAACTTCAGAGAAAAAATCTGATCTGTACTCAATTTTAATTACTATAACTTTATTTATGAAAAGCGTCTGTGTTTATCACTGAGAAACAAGCTCTGCTTTGAGCTATAAACCACTAAAAATATTAAACTGTAGAACTTCCACAGACAAAGTACATAGGAAGGAATAGTTAGTTATCCCTAGACTTATGATATCTGCTATCAAATAATATATCTACTACACATGGATGAGTACATCTTTGTAATTTTTTAAAGTATTAGTATATTTGAATGTGGTATTTGGAAAGAAGGAATGTTTAATCTCATTTAGCTTTAGCTCTAAGAAAGTAAGGTGCCCAGCCTCCACTGTGGTCAATGCAAATGGCATGTTAATTGCAAATCCTCAGACAAAAGGAATCTGTCATTCCTGGATCTTGGTTTGGAGGAGAGGTAAAAAGGCCAGCATTAGTTGAAGCCCACTGTGAATGCACAGATGTAACTTGCATCTTCTTCATGTCTCCACCATAGAATGAATCTCTTTTCCTAACAGTATATCCATATGTTTGTGTTTATTTCAGGGGAATAAAAGAAGGAAGGAAGGAAAAATTTAATTTATTTCACATTGAGAGGTATGAATAGAGTGGTGCTAAGGCATTAAAATAAATGAAAAAAACCAAGTTATGGTTTGATATCTTATACATAAATATATGCTATGAAAACATCTCTAAACTTCTGTGAAGACAAATGTGGTAGTGTGATAATGTCTTGTATTTTCCTTAGCATGTTGAATGATTTTGTAAGTGTCCTGGCACAATTTTTGTTAAGAATTAAAGTTCAAAGCTCATTTACTCTAAAAATCAGGATGAAATTTCACTTTAATGGCTATGTGATTTTTAATTTTTAAAGATTTCTCCCTACCTAACATCAAGATGGATACCTGCAGTCTTTGGCTCCCTTGGCTAGACAAAGAGTAGAATCAATACATGAGGTAATATTCTCTACAGCAACAGAAAGATGTGATGACAGCACACACCAGCATTCTTTGTGTAGTCAGTGGGGCTCAGTAGTAGTAAGCCACGTATCTGGGGTATGTATATGGTTTCAGACTCTACAACTGCAGATTCTGCTCCCTAATTTGTGCTAAAATATTTATACCTTCAACCCACACCTAAACAAGGCCTGTTATGCTGCTGTATACTAAAATCACACCTTCATTTTGTACATGTGATATTAGTAGATAAGCCACAAAAAAGATTTGTGATTTTCTTCATCCAAACTACTCATGAATACGAGTCAAACATCCCAAATCATGGAATTCCTTTAAATATCATCTAAATGTTAGATATTCTGGCCTTTTTTCCTCCCCCTCCTAGCTTTTGAGCACTAGAACTTTTATTTCCAGATTTTTCTGCTGTCAGGAGAAGGAGAAATGAACTGTTACTTTTTTATGAACTCTGAGAAACGTAACTGCATCACTTTAAGGAACTGTGACAATTTACCAGGAGTTTCAGGAGACTTTTAAGATCTGATTTCAAAGTGCCTTAAATTTAAAAGCCTGAGAGATTGGTTAACATAAATAAATTGCAGCTGGATTATTAAACTTCTAGACACTAATTACGTTTGAAAACTCTGTGTATTCTGCAGAGCAGCAATCTAATGATGGTTGGTTTTGTACATTAATATTTATTCCTAACCATTTATCTTTTAAATTAGCCTTAACTGGACTTTGATTTAAAAATCTTTGTTAAGGTGTATTTTGAAACAACATATGACCACATCAACATTTATTGGTTTTTACAGGGGTTATAAATGATTTATTATACTGCTTTAATCAACACTCACTTTCTTCCTGTAAAGAGACTGTGGCATACTGCTAGAATGGACATTAGAGAGATAAGAAAGGAATTTAATATAAACTGCAGTCACAGGATGTGGTAAGAAATACAGCTGCCCCAGAATAAAGTCCACATCTGTTCAGGTAATAGTGGCAGAGGGAGAGGGAGGGAGAAGAAGTCAGGAATGCTTCCCCGCTTACTTTAGTGGGAGACTCTGGATCTCTCTTTGTTGTTAATTCAGGAAGCACTGATATATGAGGAGCTGTGACAAAACCTTAAACAAGAGAGAGTGAGCTGATTTTAGTGGTGACATTGGAATTTCTACAGCAGTGAGCAAGCAACCTTCCAAACACCTTGGGCACAGGACAGAGTAGAATTTTAACAAATTAAATGTTGTGTATGACAGCTCAGCATGCAGTCACTGGAGTATTTTCATATACAAAAACCGGGGTGAAGAACAAAAAAGGCTTACCCAATGCAAGAAATATAACTTTAGAATTTGCAAATTGTTTGCTGGTTTAGGCTTGCATTTTGTCTCTGGTAGTGACACTTTGGGATTTTTTTTCCAGTAATAGTATTGTTCAGCACTGTCTTGAGTCTTCACTGAAATCCAAAGGACCTTTACCACGATTTTGGTATTTTTAGTGTTATTTTAGTTTTCTTGTGTGGCTTTCATTACGTTGGAAGGTCTATTCATTTGCTGTCATAATTAAACTATTTTCTATGAATTTTTATTTCTTTCTCCAAAATATAGATAAGTCCATATAAAAAGCCTCACAGATCCAGACTAAAGATGATCTAATTTCTTCCTGTTTGTGTAAGTGATAATAAGGGCTGTATAGGAAAAAGTGTATGAACAGGGAATGAATAGCAGCATACTTTCTCACTACCATCAGATTTCCTGAGCTTTATAGTTAATAGCCCTGATTGGCCTCTGCCATGAATTTGTTTGATCTAATTTTGAATTCATGTAGGCAATTAGCATCCACAACAAACTATCTAGTTAGATTAATTCCACTTGTTGGCTTTGGGACTGAGTCTTTAAAGGGCCAGGAGAGCTGCATTAACTTGTTCTTTATCTGCAGAAAGCATCCTAGATGACATTGGGAATTAAATCTCAGGAACACATATTAAACAGAAACATATTCAATGTTAATGAATAATATGCAATAATATGCTCTGTCTTCCAAAGAACTTAGTGATATCATAGACATCTGTGCTCCATCAAGTCAGATGTCTGAGTGAACTGTTCAAATATGAAGATTCAAAGCCCCTGGAGTTATGACACCAATGCATGGAATTTCATGGATGTCTTGTTTGTATACATTTTCATTCTCTGAGTGACAGTAAAACAAATAAAGAAGGAAGGTGCAGATTTCCAGAACAGATTTTGCTTGGGAAAAAATTCTGTAACTTATTTATTAAAAAGATGAGGCAGTCTTCGGGCTAATTTAAGACCCATAGTAAATCAAGTTGTAAAAGCAATTAAGTAGGATCTACAATACTGCACTTGGCTCTTTGCATATATGAGCATATAAATCACAAAAATGGAACTGTCATTTTAACATAGCTTTTTACCAGAGCTAAAAAAGAGGTATTATGTGCACAGAACTTTTATCTGACTTCATAGTTCCTCAGAATTCAAATTCAAGGGATGTTGTCTTTCTCATGATTGGCACTGAAGAATGAAAGGTATGGAAGACTTGAGTGTGTATTAATGGCAAAAAACTAGACAAAAAAAAATTTAACTAGACTGCGTTATGAAAATGTAATGATCAAAGACCCAGGTAAAATTAAGTGAGGAATAGATGAGGCAATTTTGGCTATTGGAGGTGTGGACTACAAGTGTGCACCTTTTATTGGTATTTTTTCTGCAGATTGGGTAACCACCCAAATGACTTTCAATAAGTTTTATTTCTGAAGAAGTGTCCAGCAGTCAGGGCATTTTGTGGAGCAGCCCTGTGGGATCAGGGGTAGCCTGAAGATTTCACAGAGCCAGGAAAAGGCTGCTTAACAAACCTGGGAGCCAGGGTTTGAACTGGGAGACTTTTTGGAGAAACCCCTGAAGAAATACAAGGCTGCAAATGTTTTCTGGAGAATACTTCATCACTTCTAGCTTTTTTTTTTCCATTTATACCATACCTATGTAGCATATAGAGATTGGTTGCACAGTGGAAGATGGTTTGGAGCTTGTGTCACTTAAAAATAACAAAACTTGTATCTTTAGATACACATGCAGAAGCAGATTTTCAGGAGTATTTAGCAACTAACCAGAGGCAAATAGTCAGAGATTTTTCAGAGCAGTTTATTGAAAAATTCTGATTTGAAATCAAGGTACCAAGCTTACTCAAATGCTTTAGAAAACCCCATGAGGGACAGAATCCATCTTTAAATACCCATAGCAAATGATGAGCACATAAACAACCCTGAATCTCCAGGAGCACACTTGAGCATCCCTGCCTGAATAAAACTGCAAAGTAATGTGGTACTGTGGTACTGTAGATGCTGGAAATGACATGGCTGCTACAATTGTATTTATGGCTCCAGGAAGACTATGCAATATTCAGACTTATGGGTTTCTGGTAAGGTCTTGCTGTGCAGTTAAGTCACATGTCACTGTCTTGATTTACATATTCAGATGGCTTAAAGCTCATCTGTATGCATTGGTAATGATTCTGGAACTCAGTACAGGTGTGGTTCCTTTCATTCCTATGAGGCTTCCCTGTGAAGTGCTCTTTATTGTACCAGAGAGCAGTAAAGACAAAAGAGCAAACCCAGATGGCTTCACACAGATGCAGCAGATGCATACTATAAAATTTATCAGAAAAAAGGAGCTGGCCTGCTCATTTTTGCTTTTAAGTGATCAAATTTTTTGCTATTTTGGTTCTTTCTTCCGAAATTAAATTAATTACAAAGATATTTCCCAGTGCATAAATTAATTAAATCAGTTTTAATTCCAACTTTGAGACAGAAAAAAGATTCCTTTCTTAAAATCATGGAGGCCTGCTTATCATCATTAGGAGTTTTGCCATTCATCCTTAAAGCTGCTGAATTTTTTACTTTGAAAACTCCCACAGTCTGCAACTGACAGGAGCAATAAGTACCAAAAAGCTTGCCAAAATTACCATGCCTTTTTGTATATATTTTTAAAAAGTGATATTTGGACCAAAATATGCCGTGCTGCTAGGTGAGGCAGTTGTTTCTTTAAGCTTATGGAGTACAAAGCTGTTGGGGAGTGTGTTACTCATGTCTGAGCTGGTTCTATTTACGGGAACCCAGTGCACTGGAAATTTAGGCATAACAGTATCTGGAGCTTGCAGAAATGCTCCTGAGATTTTGCCAGCTTAGACGAAAAAATTGAGCTTTCATTAATAATATATAAACATTTTGAGCTATCCCTGCCTGAAAACCTGCACAACCTGATGAAGAGCTGCAACTTGTACTTGATACTGCCTCAAAAGACGCTGATATTCTCACAGAACCAGACCTGCCAACCCATGTGGAAGTATTGCTCTGTTTTTAGATCTCCAGATCTAGTCAGGAGATCTTTACCTTATAAGCAGTCTTGCTGGAATTACTGAAAGTTAACTAAGAGCAGGACAGGATCCAACTGGAGTAAATTTATCAGAGTACAGACTCAAACTTTAACTACAGAGTCTCATTTTTTTACTTATGGAAACCAGAGAAACATCCTTATAAAAATCTCTGAGACTGAAGAAGATCATAGATGGAGGCTAGATCTTTATGTAACCTGCATGCCCATATATCTGTTCAAACATTTTTCAAGTATCCTTGCTCTCTGAAAACACTTTGCTGTTGTCATTTATGGTTTTTATGCATAGCATGTATTTTTAAAACTTTTCTTCCATACTCCTGGTGTTGTGTTTTTTGTGGTAGTTTTAAATATCAGATTTACAGCTTTATATGAAGGGCAATCCTTCACTGCTGATATTGTCAATTAGTTTTCTACCCATGCGGGGAAGAAGTGAGCAAGTGCCATACACAGTCAGAGTAGCAGAATTTGTGTTATCTACTGGATAAGTGTAACATTAGTATTGACTAGACTATAAATTACTGCTATTCTGTTCTTCAGTAATGACCTATACTGGGAAAATAAGTGCTCAGTTCCTTAGACCTTCTTCTCAGTCCTGGATACTCTGGCCAAAGTGTTGTCCTAATTTTGACAGAAGCCTGTGTCTCAATGGCCTCATACTATGGGTGGCCATTCCTAGCAGATTGGTTTTTTTCCAGTTAGGTTAATGCTTTGTAAAGGCGTCTGAATTTTATTATCTGCTGTAGGTACATCTACAAGGTGCAGCACAATGAGCACTGTGCTTTTATTCACTAGAATTTTGATGGATTATCATCTCTATCACACATACCAAAGAGGCATCAGAGGGCAGCAGTCTCCACTACTTGGCCAGAGAAGAGCAAAATTAAATCATCTCACCTGTAGCTAAAAATCAGGTGAACATTTGTGGGGTTTTTTTTTCTGCATGGCCTTTTGTTTTGTTTTGTTTTGCTGGTTTGTTTGTTTGTTTTTTCCCTTCAGTGAATATTCTGGATATGGGACAGATTCTCATTTTGGATCAAAATCAAGTCCCTGAGATGTAGAAATCAGTATTCCTTTTGAGTGAAGGGAAATCCAGTGATGCTACAATTGTACAAAAAATCAAATGTATGCCTTTAAATCAGCAGATGTATGGACTCTGCATGAATTAAATAAAATACTGTTAAATGTATTATAAGGATTGATCTCTTTTTCAGGAATACATTAAAAGGTCATTTGTAGACTCAATTATTTTATCATTTGGCCCAATTACCAATGCAGAAAATAAAATTACTTCCAAGTGTTTACCATGGCAGAACTGTCTCTCAGTTATTTTAAAACAAAAAAAAAAAAAAAAAAGACATTTGAATAATTTTTTTGCCAAAATTTTTTGTCAGTCATTCAGATCAAATGATATTATACAAGGTTTAGCATATTCTAAGGAAAAAAACCCTACAAGCAATAATTTTTATGCAACATATCAAAGTGAATTTTTACTAGATTTTGAAGTTTTTAAAAAATGAGACTGCTGTTACATGGGTGCTAAAAACACTGTAAAACAGTAAGTTGACTGAAGGTGAAAGGAATGTGGTAGTAGACACTCATTAACTTCCTTTCTATGGTGAAAAAATTCAGCAAATTAGTTTTGAGTCTGCAGGGTCCACTTAAAACTAAAAACATCTGCTCAAAAGCTGTTGAAATGCCACTCAGAATTAATTAATTTTATCTTGAGAAAAAATGCCTATGCAGTGGTAAGGAATGAGTTTGAAAGGATAAGCTAATAAAAATTTGAAAGAACTGAACTGAAAAAGCAAAAAAATATTGGAAAAGACTGTTTCAATTACTTTTTTTATTTCTTACGCTCACTAATTTGGCTCTGCTGACATGACAGAATGCCTGTAAGACTAATATTTTTCTATTTCCTTTGATGGGAATTCTGAAAAAAATGATGACATTTTGATTTTTGTTTGTCATGGTTTATCACATGGTAAAGCAATTGGCAAATTGAGCATCATGACTTAAAGGTATGTTCACTTACATATGTTAAGACACAGGTGTTTAAAAAATACTTCAGCTACATGCCAGAAAAAAAGTCCCTTAAAATAATTAGAGATATTTAAGTTTTGTGTTAGTGCTTTTGGCCAGACTATAGTCTAGCACTGAAAAGTGCTCATCTTCTGCAGAATTAGATCTAAGGTATTTCTAAAGAACTGAAAGTGAGTTGATTTATATAAGAAATTAGGAAGAAATTCTTAACTGAGAAGGTGGTGAGACACTGGAAGATGCCACCCAATGAAGATTTAGATGCCTCATCCCTGGAAGTGTTCAAAGACAGGTTGGATGGGTCTTTAAACAACCTGGTCTAGTGGGAGATGTCCCTGCCAAGCATAGGGGGGTTGGAATTAGATAATCTTTAAAGTCACTTCCACCCCAGACCATTCTGTGATTCTATGGTTGTGTGAAAGGGCTGAACAAACACAGTCCTATCAGCCAAGACCACCCCTGAGCTTTAAACATATCACTGCCATTAATGTATCCTCACAAGTGTTGGACACTCATTGTACCTTACAAGATATCCTAGGCTGCTTGTCTTGCAAGGGCACTCTGCTCAAGCCAAACTTAAACTTAAACTATCTACTTCAGTGATACATTTCTATCTCAGAAATGGGTAATTTAGATTTTATGCTGATTGTAAAATCCCTGCCTTGGAATTTGATTTGTTGCAGTGATATTGATATAAAATCATACCCATGAACTATAAAAGAGACTTTATGAAGCTCACCTACATGAGAGTAACATCAGTCAAGTGGTGATGCATGTCACTCTTGGCAAATTCCAGAATAGTGTTTACATTTCCTTGCTCTCTGCTGTGTTCAGCATAACATCCTCATTCACTCTTCCTTTTCCTGAAATGAAAAATACTGTTCATCCAGAATGAGGAGAACTAGGTGAAGTGGGAGGATACCTTCCTTTTTGTTTGTCCTCTGAATAGGACAGCAACCTAAGCACATGTAGAAATATCACTTTTTATTATGAAGAATCTCATTAATGTCCTACAAAAGTGCAAAATTTTAAAGATAAAACTTTAAAGATTTTAAAGATGAGACTTTTATTCGGTTTAGATATAACCCATACAAGCAGCTGATATCTATTTCTAGTTTCTCATGACTATTAATGCTTCTGTAGACCTGGCAGCATTTCAGCTTGATGCACAGTGCCCTCATGGATCATGGCATCTGAGTGTGAAAGTGCTTTTGAGTCCAAGAAAGCCCTCACTGAGTCCATTCCAATGACAAGGCTGTAAGCTGGTGTTCACAAAATAAATAAAGAGATATCAAGTACCTCTAAAAACTCACTAGGGTGCTTATTTTCAGTTCCCCAAGTGGAATGTTATTCAAGAACTCCACTTTCCCTCTCATTTCAAGCCTAATGGGTTTGTGATCCTTTTTGTGAGCCACTGATGTGCACAGAATCAAGAAGATAATGAAGAAATTGTGGAGGCACAGATACAGCATTGATAATTAAAGATGCTGTGGGGTTTTTAAGTTCTCAGTCTAAAAGCAGAAAATCTCTTGATTTTCAGGGTTTATAATTCTTTTCACAAAAAGGCAACACATTTCAGCTAGAAAAGAAACATTTTTTATGATCTCATTTACATTTTGGCTCTGTTCCTACCAAACTCCATTGTGCCCCTTTCCTGTTCCATCCCAATGCATCTCTTCCAACCTTGAATTCAGACATTTTCTACCCCCTTCCCTACCATTTTCTCATGTCAAGTACTTCAGTCCCACAGACTGCAGCTCTTTAATAAAAAGAGCTGTCCTTTGACTTGTCTCTTTCTTTGCTGATGTTACACCTACTTTCCCAATTCAATACCTTCCTGTTCCCTGACTGTGGCAAGGTTCAGAAAGTCCTCTTTCCATGGATTAAAAATCTGTTTTAACTTGATTGCAACTGCTCACACTGAAATTCTTCACATATATACACACAAATTGTACTCCCTGCCATTGTACTCCTCTTGCCATTTAGTCTGCAGTTTGTGTGCTTTTCAGAGCTCTAGTCAGAGTTCTGTATTTTTATCTGCTGCTAAATCTGCATTTCCTCTGCAGCACTGTCTCTGTCTGCAGTCTGCATGCATTCTGTAAAGAGTAGATGTACAAAGCATATTTAGCATCTACAAATAATTTACTCTGATTAACAGAGAGTCTGTAAGGACAGAAGTGCTGAGGTAACACAAGGAGTGTTATATGGGAGTGGATGTTGTCAACAGCTGGCTGAACATGAGCCAGGAGTGTGCCCAGGTGGCCAAAAAGGCCACTGGCATCCTGGCCTGTCTCAGCAATAGTGTGGCCAGCAGGACCAGGGCAGTGATTGTTCCCCTGTACTCAGCACTGGTGAGGCTGCCCCTCATGCTCCATGTTCAGTTGTGGGCACCTCACTACAAGAAGGACACTGAGGTGCTGGAGCAGGTCCAGAGAAGGGCAGTGGAGGAGGAGAAGGGTCTGGAGCACAGTCCTGATGAGGAGTGGCTGAGGGAGCTGGTGTGGTTTACCCTGGAGAAAAGAAGGCTCTTGAGAGGACGTTGTAGTTAGATGAGGGTTGGTCTCTTCTTCCAAGTACCAAGTGAAAGGTTGAGAGGAAATGGCCTCATGTTGCAGCAGGGCAGATTTAGATTAGATATTAGGAAAGATTTTTTAATGGAAACTGTAGCTGTTGTGAAGCACTGGAGCAGGCTGTCCAGGGAAGTAGTTGAATCACCATCTCTGGAGGTATTTGAAAGACATAGCTTAGTGATGGACTTCGCAGTGCTGGGTTAACAGTTGGATCTTACAGGTCTTTGCAGCCTTAAGGATTCTGTGATCCTATGATCCTATGATTCCAAGCCTCTCACACATTTCCCAGGAGGTGTGAGGAGTAGGTCACTGTCACACTACTCAGGAGAGCTGTTAGCATGTTCCATTTACCAGTTTGTTCAATATATTTACTTCCATACACTTCTAAATCTGACCTAATTTCTTTTTCATCAAGTTCTCAAGAAAGCCACTGTGAATCATCCATTTAGATGAAGTCATCAGTGGGCATCCAAAAAGGAAAAGATGGGAATTCTTTGTGCATTACTCCTAGGCCCTGGTGGAGGAAAATGCATCTGCAAGGGAGCTGGGACTCATGCAAAGGGCTGGAATCTTCACTTCTCCTGCTCATAGCCCATCCCCATCAAGTGGCCCCTGAGGTCCCCTCTGTGTGATGCATAGATATTTCTGACATTCCCTGTCCCTTTGAGATAGGTCAAAGAGCACAAGCTTCATTTGGGTGCTTCCCAGGGTATTTCACAGCCTGGATCCTTCACTGAGCCTGGAAGAGTCTCGGTGCTTCAAACTTAAAAGCTCTCAGAATCCACAACATTTTATTCATGCTGCTGACAAATTTAGAAATAGGAATATAGTAACAGGAGGTGGAACAGCTGTGTTATAAAGAGAACTCCTTATGTGCAAAATATTTGATTTATGCAATTCACTAAAACATCCTACTATTTTGAGTTCACTCATTTTTGGTGTATCTGGGTAGCAGACTTAAGTCACAGGAGGAAATTATTGAAAACACTTACAGGTCTTTAAAACAAAGCAAAACAAAAACACAGGGCAAAATGTATCATATACAGAGACTTCTGGCAGCTGTTGAGAATTGAGTGAAACAACTTGATTCATTGAAAAAATAAAATATTGGATTCTGACTTTACATAGATTTCAGATATATAGGTCCAAGATTATAATTCTGAAAAAACAGTCAGTTGCTAGTCCAGTTGGAGATAACCCATCTTATTCTTTCTCTTTTTGCTTGTTTGGATTTTTGTTTTGTTTGCTCGTTTATTTATAGTATTATTTTGCTTTAAATTTTGGGAATTATTCAGCATCATGTCTTTGTGTTACCAGAACTACCTTGCTCATGAGACTTGTGGAAATTTTCCTCTGTACCATTGTGTCTATAAAATTTATCTTCAGATATTTATGCATTCTGCTCATGGATATCTACTTTTTCAATACTTAGATTGATGGGACAGTAACATCTAAACTGAATATTTTCCTTTGTAAATTGTTACATTTTTGAGCAGTGTACAGTACAAATAGATAATTGTTCATTTGGTGTACAGATTTCACTGTACTGGTTGCTCACAGGTTGCCTTTGTCTTATTGAGTTTTTTATTTCATCTTCCCTAAACCTCACAGTTGCTGCTTTTACCTTTTTTTTGGTACTATGGTTGTTCTACTTCCTGTCACTTCTTTACATTATTTGATGAGAATTGAATTCATAGGGATATCTCTGCCTTTGTATTCCTTCTGTGAGTTTGAATTGCTTCTTTTGTCTTCCTGTATGTCTGTTACTTTTCTGTCTCTGTAGTCATGACTTGCTGAACATGGCAATTTCTCTGTAAAAGCAGAACAAATTTTTGTCTATTATTTTTACAGTATTTAAATCAGAATAATAGAAAGGAAAATAAAAACATGTCAGGAGAGGGCTGAAAAATTTAAGGGTCTGTGTTACTTAAATATCATTCTGGTTGTATTTAAAAATATAGTTTTTAGTTTGGCCTACATTTTCATTAGATAGGATTCACACTTTCAGCTGTGACTCTTGTCATTTCAGGTGCTGATGTCACTTTAACATCAAGATAATTTTACAGAAACTTGCACATTGTTTCTCTTTTGCCACCTATGTCCTTTTTACAAAGAATTTTTTGTGAGACTAGGAACAAAGTTAGGAAAACAGTAAATTTCCTAACTTATAAGTTTAACCTGCACAGCAAATTTTGATTTTAGAATAATGTTTTGGTTGCAAAATGTCACTACTTCCACGTCAGAATGTCATGTAGAAGTCCATTGCTGCAGAGGAAATTGTTACAGTGCCACTGGCATGCTAGGATTTTCTGCCACCCTCTCCATTGCAGAGAGCCAGACAAAAACATAGGAAAAACACAGCAGAATTCCAATGTTTCTTTTGCCTTTGAAAAGTATTAATGCTTACTATTAAACTAAATAGCAAGTAATCCTCTCATTAAAAATAGCAGCACATATATTAGGAATGCAGAATGCAACATGCTGCTAAAAGACAGCATTGTTTAACTGCTGAAGACATTCAGTTTTGCACATACACTGGATAAGTGGGGACACATTAAAGTATTTAAATACTAACCCATGAGATAAATATTTGGCAGATTGTGCCAACTGCACAAGGACACAGCTGCTGAGCACATGGGCTGCCGTGGCTGTGGCTGTGGTGGGTTTTGGCAGACAAATGGGAAGGTCACAAAGAAGAGGGAAGAGGTGGTGGCATCACACCACAAAAAGAGAGATGCAGGCACTGGAACAAGCATTTGGGATGAGCTGACTGGGTCCGACATTCATCATGTGGGATTCGGCAGTCTCAAATTACAAAAAAACCGTGTTTATCCCAGCATGCTCCCAATACAATGAATTTTGATGGACATGACTTGGAGTGAGAGTTCAAAGCTCTGCTAAAATGCATAACCAGCACTGTGCAGTGCTGTGTGGACCTGGATTTAGTGTTTCACTAGGTCCATTACCTCCCAAAATCAGTCCTTCGCTGAACGCACAGTATTTTCCTGACAGCTGTGGAATTCGGTTTTGGAAGACAAAATAGCAGTGAATGTTAGAGCTGTACAAAATCATTGCTATAATGCAATCTCCTGCATAAAAGTAGATGCAAGCCCTTAAAAAGGGACTTTACTGCATTACCCATGAACTCTGCGTGAAACCTATGGTTCAGTTTTGAGATATGACCTAAATTTCATACAGCTAACTAACCTTTATTAAAAATTCTGGACCACAATTTCACTGAATTCTTTACTGTATCTCATCATGAGAACTTTTGGATAAAGTGTAACTCCTTTCATTTCACTTTTGCTCTGAAGAACCACAAAATTTGAAACATTTATATTTTTCTTAGAAAATGAAGACCAGACATTATATCAACTTGGGGATGACAAGAACCAGGACCAGTCAGAAAAGTCAGATATGAAGTTACAGTTATTACATATTTGGTTTCTGAGAGGCAGGATTTTCTTCTAAAGAAAGATTATGATCCAAGATATGACCCTTCTATTATAAGGCCAAGTGCATTACTTTGTACTATGTTAATCTCTACTGCTAAGATTGTAAAAATTTTGATTGTAAAGGCAGCACTGCTAAAATAATCCCCATTTCTGTTATTTTAATTTTGCTCTGGCAGTGTTTTTCAGAAACCAGTGCAATTTGTGTGGAAATCAAGTTAGCCAGTGCATAACTGAATGCTTGTTTAAGATTTAGGTTTATGTGCATTTTGAGTGCAGTCTCCAAAGCGGCCATGGTCAGAGTTCAAGTATGGAAAATTAAGTCAGCTGCTATTTTAGAACACAACAAAAATATATCTAAAAAAACCCCCATTCTTATATTTTTTCCAATTAAAATTTAACTTGAACAAATTAGAATGTATGTTACAATTCAGATGATACCAAAAGTTTTTCCATCCTGCTTTTAAATATAGATTATGCTAAAATAAAAGCCTATTAAATATCAAGGCCAATCTTCTGAATGATAGTAAGGTTAGGTCTCTGAATCCAGTGATAAATGCTGGATGTGGTTTTAATTGTTGTTGAATTCTTCTTTCCAAATTTCAAGTACCAACACCTGATAGTGATGGCTCTAATATCTCAAGGAATTCTACCTTAACTTTGGATTTGAGCAACATATGTTTATTCTTTATGAATACACACATACACATGCTCAATAAATAATAAATGAATAAAAATGTATGCATTCTTAATGGGTAGCTGGGAACCATTATATGCAGTAGATATCCAACTGCATAGCTGTTAAATGTCATAGTGTTTGCTTCCAAGTCTGTACTGGGATTAGAGCAGGTTACAGTTTGTGGCATGCTGGTATTAGTCAGTAACCATGGCTGGTATTGTTACACACTTTGTCCTTAATGCTGTCTGTGCTTTCACCTTGGAAACCCTTCAGAGATGAACTTTCCTGCAACAACTTTTGATGTAGAAAGGGTTCTCAGTAACTAATTTTGGGATCGATTTATTGACAGTGGTGACATTTTTTCATTTATTAGGATGTACAATAGAGACTTTAATATTAATGTTTGAAAAAAAAGTCAGGTATTGGGGAATAGATACAGAGATGCTCCCCTGCATGCAAGGGAGCTGCTGGAAGTGTCTGCCATGAGAGATGCTCTGCACTGAGCTTGCACTTTATGTTCTTATTGCAATTACTCAGGAAATTAAAGATCTGTACTCCACACAATTTATGCATTGCCGTGATTGTGAATAAGTTACTATGGGCAGGGAGAGGAAACATTTTTCAAAAAATGAAGAGTTAAAGTGAGAGGTAGGGCTGTTGGTGAGAGAGAGACCACCATCCTGCTATGAAAGGCAGCCTCACGGAAAGACAAGGCACAAGCAGCCCAAGTAGCTTTCACACTAATCTGACATTAGCTATGGTTTTCCTCTGGCAGAATTATTTTATTGAACCAGAAGATTTTTTTTCCCCACTTTTTGTTTATCCTTTAAATCACATGCAGGAGTTACAGCCTTCATTTTGCCAAAGAGCATGTCTTTGGAAAAAATATTAAATGTGAAGAAATGTGATATAGTTTAGACATTGTTTTCTTGAGGAGAAAAATGCTACACAATAATTAGCAAAAAAGTGACTTATGAAAGGTACAGTTTATTTTACATTTTGTTTGTTTGGTTTTCAGATCTGGCAAAGCTCATGGAATAATGAAGTGGTGACACCCACCATTCAAAATCAATCAAAATTCTGATGCCTGAAAACTCTAGAAATTCAGTCTGTGAAACAAACTGATTCATAAAACCACTCGTCTCATGCCAGAAAAACTTCATAAGAAATTAAATCAGCTTGTGAAATGGAGGAGATTACATTGCTACTGGATAAATAATTAAAATTCCTCTAGCTGAAATACTCTCAGTTTTTGTAAAGACACTGTATGTTTTTATGCACAGAGATGAAATTATACAAAGACATATGACATTGCTGTAAAAACCTAAAGTGGTTTCTTTAGACTTTTTTAGACAAGGGAAATATCAGAGAGTTAGACCTGTTTCCTCTTAACATAGATACATAAGGTGAGACTGAAGAAAAACACAACCTTCTGGAAGAGGTAACTAAGATACCTCTTATATTATAGTAGTTAGGGAATTCTAATGAACTTGAGAACAATTGGATTCAAAGTATTTTAAAAATGTGTAACCAATGGAACTGTAGGCTATCATGTTAAGAGCATAAACCCCTTAAGCATTAAAATGAAAGTCAGCTCCTTGATGGTGTCAGTCCAGGGAAAGTTCTCAATGGGTTCTGTGTCTCTGACTGCCCATTGTGTGTGTGTCAGGTGCACCCAGAACTGGCTGCTGCCAGAGACAAGATGTGGTGTCACTGTCTGATGTGGGGTGAGAACACCTACACTCCACTGTTGTCTTAAGAGGAAGAAAGAGTCCATTAAGACACAGGAATCTGCTTTTGAATCACTCTTCACTGGAATGAACTTTTAAGCTCTCCAGTAGCTGTTCCAAAGGCAGGAGCTCTCCACTTAATGGGAAACAGGTCTTGGAAAATACAGCCAGATAAAGCAAAGGAGGAACAGAATCTCTGAGATGAACTGAACAGATAATGGGATCCAGTTAAATTGTTGCTTTTAATGCTTTCAGTAAGGAATGCTGGGATAAATTAAGTACGCAATGGAAATTCAGATTTCAAATACATGTGTGATCCAAAGGGCTTTTGGGTGTCTAAAATTATTATTTTCATGGGAATTACCAAAAAGGCAGAAATTCTGAATTATTAAACCACACTATCATGTGTTTGAGACTTCATAATTTTTATTGCCTTATAAGGCATGAGATGCCTTCATATTCTTAGCATTTCTTTTTGTGAATAACAATAATAATAAGAATAAGAATTACTTTATTATCATTATCTTTTTTTTTTCAGGTGGGCAATGAAGTTATTTTTAAAGCAAAACTAGGGATAGAGCTGTTTCCCCACAGTCCACAGCATGAAAAGAAGAATAATCTCTGACTTGCTCTTCTTTCTCTCTCTCTATTGCAAATAAATTGTTTGGCTTGCAGTTCATCATTTCCTATTTAAAATAAACTTTTAGGGTTTCTCAAACCCTGCTATAGATTCTGATCCCAAAATCAACAAAAGCCAAAACAAAGAATTGAATTGACTTCTGTAAGCTTTGGATTGGCTGTATAACATACAATCAATCAGTCACTTTTTCTTTCTTTTGCACAGGCCTACAGCCCCTTTGCTACCATGTGGAGGATATTAATATGGAAATACTTTGCAAAGAAAAATATTAGAGAATTTAAAAGGTCTTGAATTAGAACCCAATTCAAAGAAAAAAAAATAAAAAAGAAAAAAATGCTGTGCAGGTTATTATACAGTTGCTTTCCATATTGTTACATTTAGTGACTATTTACATTTAGCTTAATGTACATGAGAACAAGTTTGCTACCTATTTCTTTCTCCTGCAGAATTCCATTTAGAGAATTGGAAATATTTACATTCTGACAATACATGACTGTTATGTAAGTATGTCACATGAATATTGTGTGTTGTAATTGTTTAACTGCATTGTAATTTCTGCGACCTTTTTCAGGAGAGAAGATCAAACTAAAAATGAAAACCAAGGAATAGACATAAAGTTGCAAATGTAGTACAAGCCCCCTAATTCTGGCAAGGTTTCCAGCACAACACCCAAGGGATTGATCCCAGCCAGAAGAACAATTTGGCAAAGAGAAATCTCTAATAACAGACGCATCTGCTGTAAAATTTTGGCTGTTGTTAAGCCAGAGAGACCTGGTTAAGGACCAAGTAATTTTTATGTCTACTGAAATACATATATTTCTGAGCTGGTTTGGAAACTGGGGTATTTCACTGTCAAACTGATGATCTAACAGTGAGGGTGTACAAGAGAGTGATATTTCCATCATTGCTGTAACTTAATGAATATTGTAATATCATTATTAATAAAAAAACCTACTGTGATGACTTGTGAAGGAATGTAGTGTTAGTTACCAAAATACCCTAAGGTCACTGGATTATTCAATGCTCATGTGGAAAAAAATATCCAAAATTCTACAATTGCTTATTTTGCAACAGCTACGTGTGCTACATAATTTCTTTGCAATGCTTATTTTGCTCTGAAGGGAAAGTCTACATAAGACTTTATGCTTCTCTAGTTTCCTGCTCCTTAGAAATTAAGCAGTTGCCAAATATTTCTGAACTGTGCGTCCTAGCCTCAAATTCCATAGTAGGAGGCAGTGTTTTTGTCTCTGGTTTTCATGGCAGATAAAGTGAAATATTCATTATACAAGAACATAATTTTCAGGAAGAATGTAGCCTTTTTAGTGCATGAGTCATCTTTTTGTTACATGTACATAAAATGAAGGAGTTTTAAATTATCTTCTGCTGGGGGGTCTTACAAGGGTTTAAATAATAATAGCTGCTGAGGAAAGCTGTAGCAGAAACAGAAATGTAGAACTTGGGATTTCCAGCATCCAGCATTTCCTTGAAGAAGATGACACATTTTCAGTTTTCTGGTTAGTTAGTCAGACCAGTTTATTTTTTAAATATAAAAGTACACTTCTTTCTTGGAAGATATCTTAAGACTGTCCGATAGCATATGTTGCAGAAGATGCAGATGCTCCCTTTTAAAACTACTATTCATAACTTTGCTGAAAATAACTCAGTTTTCTGTGAATCAAAGGATGGACCTTTGTGTAAGTTCTGATCACACTCATGTTATTCTCATTAATGAATTTAAAAATGCTGAGGTGCTTGGGCTCTTTTGTTTAGGTGTCCAGTGTCAGACAGACTTGCAAAAAGATACATTTGACCTGGGTTTCATTAGCAGAATAAAAAAGAAGCTTACCCAGCTGCCCTGCTGGGAAGGGCAGAGCTAGTGCAGAAGGCCACCCTGCAGTTTCTGCCCATGATTTCCTGGCCAGTTTTTCCAGTAAACATTGGAAAACATTTTTGGAGTTGTTTCATTGCTCAGTAGGTTTCTCTCACTAATGAGGGAGTCTTACTAGGCAGGAAATCTAGAAAAATAAATAAGCCATGTCCTACAGCATTCAGTCAAGGTGAAGGGACCTCTAGCCATGAGAAAGAAGGACCTTCTTTTGCTTGACTTTGTATCCTGGACATTAGTTATTTCTAGGGGATTTTATTCCACTGGTGGTTGAAAGGAAATTGCTTTTTGCATGCCTGGGAGAGTCTTCCTCTTGACCAAGTATTGTTTTGTCAAGGTGCATTAGGTAAAGAACTTACCAGGGTGTAATTATGGGCTTTTGAAAATGAAGGCAAAGTTCAAGTTGTGTTATCCTGTTGGTGGGGAGTGGAAGGGCTGAAGAGAGGTGATCAAAGGTCACAGCTGCTTTGGGGAAATACATTTTATTCCTGTAGAATTATGCACTTAGGCATTCTGGAGAAAACTCTTTTCCATGAAAAAATACTTCAGTTGCACCAGTTTGATGTCAATGACATCTTTTTGGCTCTATTACCACAACTTAATGTTTTTCCCCATCCTCAGGTACTGAGACTTTAAGTCAGTTGCAGTTAGATCCACAGTAGCCCACTCACCTTAAATTTGAAGGAAATGCTGGGAGATCAGAACATTTAATTCTATCACCTCCATAATTATAAGAACTGTAATAGTCCCTTTGAGATTCTGTACCTGCCATAAGCCTCTAAATTTCTAACACATTGTTTGAAAGAGAAACTTTGAAACATGATGCTTGCTTTGTAGCAATCACTATAATCATGCTCTGGAAATATAAAAACGTGCACCTGGGCACTACCTTTGACCATCCCCTAAAGGGGTTCTACAGATGAAACTACAAGAATTTCCTCTCTCACACTCACATAAGCAGCTAGCTGAAGAAGGAAAATGAATGAGCACTCCAACATTTGTTACAGAATAAGCTGTATTTGCACACCACAAGTTTTTTGCCAAGTCTGAGATTTTGATGTGCTATTTCTGAAGCCATGAAGGATTTTTCAGACAGCTCTACCTGCCATGTGTTGGCTCTACCTGCTCAGATGTTTTGGAACTTTCACAGGGTCAAAGGTTTCTGTCTGAAAGAGCAGTTCTGAACTCTTACATCTGATGTAAGAATTTATTCATGCATTTGGTAGCAGAAATAAATGCTTATTAGCATTTATTTTTTCTACAACACCTTGCAGGCTATTTATTAAAACACCAGTGTCTTTTACTGAGACATAATTAATGGAGCAAGAAAAGTAGTGTATATGCTCAAGTGACTCATGGCTGTATATTGACACAGTTTTCTGTGTTGTTTTCCAAAAGAAGATGGCTGGAATGCTGCTGGAGCTGCTGCAGTCCACCTGGTGAGTGGGGAGTTTCAGAGAAACAACACCTTTCACTGCCAAAACTAGTAGAAGCAGTATTTTAGTGTAAGTAAAAAGCTGCGCCCAAGCAGTTCCTCTGGGCTATTTCATCAACACAGCGTTCACCTGACTGAAGCAGGGCAGACGTACTTAATGAGGATCTTCAAGAGGTGCTGGACCTGTGCCTGTCAGGAGGATTAAGTACAAAAAAAAATTCGGCAAACTGCTGACCTGTGCTTTGGCAGGGGCTCATTACAAATTTGAAACAGCAGAGGAAGGGCCCAGAAGCCCTTTCAAGCACTGGGAAAAAGAACCGCAAGCAGAAAACACTTGCATTTTATTTGGCCCTGAGCTTCTTGGAGGAGGCCATATCATGGAATGAGCAGGAGGAGTTCATTCCCCTCTGAAAGGGCAGCAATCACAACTCCTCATACAGGGAAAGAAGGGGCTTTTATTTTAACTTGCTGAGAACAGCCAAGAAATCTAGTAATTTATATAATAATTATGCTGGACAGGTTTATGCTAGACGGACATTGTCTAATGTTTTATAAAACAGATTATAAAACTCTTCAGCACTTCAGCACTTTCTCCTAAATGCATGAAAATAATTCTTCCATTACTAGTTGCAGCCTTCACCATTTGGCAGCAATCTCTCCCCCTCCCCATTTTAATTTATATTGAAAAATACCATTACACATACATTGCACATTGAATCTGTTCTTTGGCGGCTTGTGAGTTCACCTCTCCCTGTCTGCTCCACAGAGAACCAAGATTCAGGACAGAGAAATTATATGAAGGGAGGAAAAAAGTGGTAAAGGGAAAGAGAACTAAAATATTGTAATTGCATCTGTTCGAACATTCCTTTGGCCATGAACATCATCATTACTAAATCTGACATGATGCAGGAAAGATTATTACTTAAAATATATGCGTTACACTTCTGAAGGACAGGTTGTTAGAATCATAAAACAATAACTTGTTTTATGATGTATGTAAACAAATGTAAACAATAACTCCAGCTACAGGGACTAATGAGAGGGAGAGGGCTGGTGACAGGGCCATATGATGATTAGGAAGCAACTGGACATGGGGGAGTTTGTCTTCCATGATGAGGAGCACATCCTATGCCAACCTCCATGTGTTTCTGTGTGTGTGTAATGGAAGGGGTTGAAAAGGAGAGATGCAGCTCTCCATGCCTCTTGTGGTAAATATGTCACCACTAAGTGAATTAAAAATGAACTTCTGGTGAAGAGACAGCTCCAGAGAAGGGAGTTATCCCCCTGTTCCCAAAGCCCTTCACCCCCTTTTTGTCCTGACATGCTGCTTTAGTATATAAAGTTTCCCAGCATAGGGATCAATTCCATGATTCTGTTTACTCTTGTAAATTCAGTTGTTGTGTTCTTTCCTTCCCTGTCATGGCTTCAGGGAATTTGAACTAACTGCCCTCTTTGCTCTGCATTAATGGCATCTTTTGAGACATCAGATTTCAAGCCTTTACCTCTCCCAGAGTAGAAAAGCCTGATTCTCTTTGTATTTGAGTCAGTCTTGATTTTCTGGGTCTGCACAGTAGTTCCTGAGTTCCTGAGCTGGTTGGCAGCTCTCTTGCAGTATTCTTTAGGAGCTGCCATCTGCGCACACACAGGGTGGGAGGGAGCTGGCTACGGAGCAGCTTTCTAACAACAATAGCAAAAAGGAACTGAGCTCATTGTGGAGGACAATCAGAACACGAGACAATAGTGTTGTGCAAAAGGCACTTTAGGAGGCATACTGTCTGCATGACACATGAAGTGATCCTTCAAGTTTTCTTGAGGCTCCTGAAGCCTCAGCTGGAGCACTAAGTATTATTTGGGGCACTGTAATTAAGAAAGGATGTAAACCAGAGTGATCAGAGAAGAACACTGGTGATGATGAGACTGTGGATAAAAAAAGAGTTTCAGAAGGGTGACTGAACAAGGATGGCTGAGGTTAGAAAGCAAGTAAACTAAGGAGAACATAGTAATCATTTTCTATGTATCAACTGAATACAGAAAGGAATAAAAAATCTTTTTATGTTCTCCAACAAGAAATAACAGGTCTGTTAAAAATGTGGGTGTTAGAATGGTAGGCGCTGCTGTCTGTGCCTTGTCCCCAACAAACCTCTCCTGTCGAAAAGCAAGCTGAGTGAACATTCAGGCAATGCAGTCAAACCTTCACCCAACACTCACCACAGCTGGCTCACCAATAGAGGCAAGAAAGGCTCTTTTGCAAGGTTCTGTTCCAGCAGAGTAACACAGCAGCTGAAGGGTAACCCAGCTAGAAAGAGGAGGAGCCAGTGGAGCAGCTTTAGAAGGGGAAGGGGTGGGGGGCAGAGCTAAGGGCTGGCAGAGGGGACTGGCCTCCATGGCAGGGGGGGCCACTAGGGATGCCAAGCCAGTCAGGGCACAGGGGAAGGAGAAACCAGAGGAAGTTGTGACACAAAAGTCCATGGGGGAGTCTCTTTTCCCCCTGGGAGGGCTAACTCTATGGTGAGTAGTTTCTGTTGCTTCCAGGGCTGGGGACTTTGGGATTGACCAAGGGAGGAGAGTTCATGGGATGCTACAGTCTGTATTGCAGAAAGTAAGATTGAGAAAAGAAAAAAAATATTTTTATTGCCAAATGTCATAGGCCTGTGGAATCATTTATCCAGTAAGTATATAAAGTCATTCCAAATAAAAGTATGCATAAACAAACATGTAAAACAGATGCTGATGAGAATCACATTATCTACAGATGATGGAGTAAATGACATACCAAATTGCCTTCTGTTCCTATTTCTTAAACATCCTGGTTTATTATTCATCTCATTTGTAAGAAGAAAGCACACTAGTATGCAGGGCTTTTCAGAAAGACCATATATATGTATTTCACATTACTGTCTGCCCATGCTGTGTTAGAAAGGAAGGTGTGCCCAAATTCCTCAGACTGCTGCAATGTGGATCACAGTATACCTATCTGAATGCTTTCCTCTGTCGCAGACATCTTTCATGAAAAATCCTTTCTTAGGATTTTTCCTTGTGAGAAGCTGCAGTTTTCAGCAACCAAAGTAAACAATGGTTATCTGCTGCTGTGGAATGCAACAGGTGATTGGTCTCCTGTGGGTGTTTGGATTTCTTGACCACTCATGGCAGAGCTGGCTCTTGCTCTGTCTGAGACACAGATCTTTGTTATTCATTCCTTTTCTATTCTTAGCTTAGCTAGCTGCTGAAGAAACCTTTCCTTTCTATTGCTTTTTAGTATAGTCTAATGTAACATATATCATAAAATAATAAATCAAGCCTTCTGATCATGGAGTCAACGTTCTCGTCTCTTCTTCACCCTGAAAACCCTTGTGACACCAGTCACATTCCTCTTGGAAAAGGAGACTTTTTCTCTGACCCGGGTTATTAGTCCTCCAAGTTCTTACATTTTTAAATGAGTTTGGTAGACTGAATGAAAAGTCATTTTGAACTATGGCTCTCCCAGGATTGTCTTGGAACCAGAAAGTTTTCCCTGCTAACTGTCTTCTCCTCATCTTGTGATGAATTGTAAGGTCTGCTAGAAAACTCACAGGAAAGGAAGACAATGCTTCTTTCCTGTATTTTTTCCTTGATTATTTATATATCATCTGGACAGGAAATCTCCTACTCATCAAGACAACATGTTCTGCACATAAATTAAAGAACATAACCACATCTGCCACTACAGATCTTTGAAATGAAAAGATTCTTAATGTTACTACACAATCCAGACCATGTTACTTCTGACAAAAACTGCAGGCAGAAAAAGTTAATTTCTACCTTATTTCCTCTCCCCTAATATGCCCTGTTTAATTAAATTAAAATTTCCCTGAAAAAAGGGAAGCTATGAGGCAATTCCTTTCTTCTCATAAAATAATTCCTCCATCTAGTTTTTAAAAATGTGGCAATATAAATGAATAAATATGACATTTATTCAAACTACTTTAATCTATAGATATAAGTGGATTAGAGGGTTACTGTCAGGTCAGTTCAGGCTTACTGTTTAGCTTTTGTGGAAACGCTAAATGTGACAGGTGTAACCAGCCTGTTGTGTGTTGAATCATTGTGATATCTCCATTTATTTCTGATGGTAACATGTCTTCTTTAAGCCATGAAACCATGTTATGCAATTGAATTATACAGTATACAAAGCTTCATAGCAATAGTACTTGTAATTTATCTTCATTTCAACATTCAACTTTAAAAAGAAAAGTGGTCAAAGAAGTTATAGAAAATTATATTTCAAAGCATTTTCTTAGGTTATACTCACCTATTAGATAAATACAGTTGACAGTTTTCTTGAAATATGCATTGACTTTTGAATCCATTTTCTTCAAATCAGTCCACCCAGAGAACAGATGTCAGCCAGGTCCACAAAGGAACTCCCATGCAGTCAGTGGGAAAAACAGGATATGTTCTGTATTGCCATTTGAAGCTTCCATTTGATAGACATACAGGTCAGAAACGTTCTTCAGCATTTATTTCAACTCTCTTCAGTAAAGTGTTTGTACTTTTTCCATTTGGCAAGTCTAAGATAGGTTTTCATGATAAAAACCCTCTGATTATTAACCACTAGCTACTTTGATTCAGAAAAGCAACAAAACTTTGTCAATATCAGGTGATAAAAGAAAATATTTCCTCTTAAGAAACTAGTAATTCACACTCTGCAAGCATAAATGAAATTGATGCGGATATTCTGATAGAAATCTCTGTACACTATCTAGAAGCCATAGTTACTGTGAGGATGAAAATGAGTTTGTGTTTAATCAAACATGTATATATTCGACAATCAGAGCTGATGAGTCTTACACATACAAATTCTGATCCTGCAGTGTTTATGTAAAGCATTTATCACAACTTCTGTCAGTAGGACAACTCACATGTGTAGTATTTCCAGGACAATAATTGCATGATGGATATTGCATAAGCCTGCAAGACACTAGTTTCACATTTGATCACTAAAATCCAACTCCAGCCTTGCAAAGGGGACCCCAAGGCTCACACAATGTGCTTGAGAGCATTGTCCAAATGTACCTTGAAGTCTGTCAGGCCAGTGTGATGATCACTTCCCTGGGGAGCCTATTCCAGCGCCCAGCCTCACTCTCAATAAAGAACCTTTTCCTACTATCCAGCCTAAATCTCTCCTGACACAGTTTCATACCTTTCTGGTCACCACAGAGAAGAGATCAGTTCTGCTCCTCTTCCCCTCACAAGGGAGCTGTAGACTGCAGTGAGCTGTCCCCTTAGCCTTCTCTCTAGGCTGAACAAAGCGACCTCATCTGCTCGATACGGTTTTCCCTCTCAACCCCTCATGATCTTTGTGACCCTCCTTTGGGTGTATAAAGAATCAGTCTGAGTGGGGCAGCTCATTTGCTGAAGGGAAGGGATGTCATCCGGTGGGAATTTGACACGTTTGAGGAGTGGGCCTGTGCAAACCACATGAAGTTCAACTAGGCTGATGTAAGGTCCTGCATGTGGGGCTATCACAGTACCAAAACAGGCTGGGGGATGAATGAATTGAAGTAGCCCTGCAGAGAAGGACTTGGGGATACTGGTGGACTAAAAATATTGTAGAGGAATCAGCAATATTCACTTGCAGTGCAGAAATCCAGCTTTTTCCTGGGCTGCATCAAGAGCAGTGTGCCCAGTGGGATGAGAGAGGTGATTGTGTCCCTCTCCTCTGCTCTTGTAAAATCCCATCTGAAGTGCTGTGTCCAGCTCTGGAGACCTAAGCACAGGAAATTTGTGGATTTTTTGGGTCCAAAGAGTGACCATGAAGACAATCAGAGGTGTGGAGCACATATCCTATGGAAATGGGCTAAGAAAGCTGGGCTTGTTCAAGGGACAACAGTTTTAAACAGTCAGAGGGTAGATTTCAATTGGATGTAAAGGAAGACATTTTTTACAGGGAGTGTGGTGAGGCACTGGAATGGGTTTCCTAGAGAAGTTGTGGACATTCCATACTTGGAAGTGCTTAAGGCCAGGTTGGATGAGGTCTGGAGCAACTTGGTCTAGTGAAAGGTTTTCCTGCCCATGACAGGCTTGCTGAGCTAGTGGATCTTTAAATATGTTCTTTAAAGGGTGTCCCAATACTGTTGTTCTATGGTTCTATGATGTTATTATTCTACATACTTGAAGTCTTAATTTTCAAACATATTCATTAGCATAAACTCTCAATTTGACACTTGTTTCATCTTACAAAGCACTTTTCAGAGACTGGGGAAGAACTTCAGATGCCTCTCTTGTTTATATTAAGGTGGCATGTATGCTAAATCTTAATAGGAAGATTGGAACACATTTCAGAAAAGTAAATAATGTTCAAATGGAGCAAAAAGTTATGGGTAAAAGACAGGGAAAAGCACAGCAATAAAATGCATTCATTCTTGGCACAAGAATAGTTAGATACTCCATCTGCTTTTGCATTATCTGAGTAATTTAATGATAGAACTTTATGCTTATAGATTTCCTTCTTTGGATCGTCTCAAACCTTATCAATAGAAAAAAAAAAACAAATTTTATTTGTATACTTTTGATATTCAGAGGAATGCTGTGCTGGTTTTGTTGGTCATAAGTCAATTTTATCAATTCCAGTAGTGTATTAAACTAACATTGCAATTTAGTCATCACCTTTCATACTGAAAAGTAGGAAATTATCTCTCAGCTACCTACTCTGACTTTTGTACAATGTGTTTTAAAATTTATACATGTAACTTAGGCAAATGAGCACAAAGTAAAATATTTCCCTGGTTATGGTGATGCTCTTTATGTTTTGTTTACAGGCAAAATAAATTCAACCACCTGGAAAAGGATCCAAACTTAGTATCTCTTTTCTGTTGCTTACATAGCAAGAATAGAAGAAGAAGTCACTCCTGAAATAATTCTTTGTAGTGAGATGGTTAGCAGACCAGTGTTGGCTGGTAAGGTCTCATTACTCAGATGCTGTCACACTATTTTCTTGCTTGTTCGCCTTTGAAGCACACATAGAAAGTGAGCTCTGTTGCACAGGGAAGATTCTTATCAAGAGAAAGTACCCAGTGCTGCTTCTCCTTTTGTGAATTATAGTGGCTTTGTTCTTACTGAGTCCAGTGGAATAGACCATCTGAAAAAAACCCAAACTTTTCACACTTCACCAGGTTAAAACCCATGACCTTTAGCATAATTTTTTTAGCTGCTCAGCTCTTGCATGAGGTATCTTTTATTCTATATGAGACAACATTTTTACAGCAGGTTTGGGGTTACAATCCAATCTGTGAAGTGTTTGTCTAAAAAACAAACAACATGGCTTCCTTTGCTGCTAAAAATAGGAAAACTACTGAAAAATCCCTGGCATTCAATTATAAGCAGAATATGTTTTCTAAATCTTTGGCTGCATCATTGCATCTCATCCTTTTATTGGTAACAAGACTTGTGTCAAAAATAATATCCCCTTCATTAAGTTGAACTGATACTGCCCAGTGACTTCAAAAAATAAAGATATTGTCAAATAAAAGATTTTTGAGATTGAGCTAGTGGGAAATCAAGAAACGTTTTTAAACTAATTTAGCACATTGAAATTATTAAAGTATGAAAGCTAATTGAAATCTTACACAAACTTAGAGATGACCGGAGTAGGTCCTCCCAGTAAACTGCAGTGCAGTCAGACTGCAGCCTCTGGCTGGTGTGTAAATATTCTCCATTTTGGTTGGTGGTCTGTTCCTAATGCTTGCATTTTACTTAGTAACACAGAAACAGTGAAGTTTTTAACTGATTCTTTCTTACATGTTTTTTGGTGGGTCAGGTCAAATTACCTTTTATATGCATCATTATCTCTTCTCTATTACTGAATGCAAAATTTGTAGGCTCCTCAGATTGTGACCCCTTCCATACCAGAAAACATTGTAGGAAGTGCCTAAGCTATTTCAGGTACTAAAAATGCCTTTCTATTAAGGTGGTGCTGTGTCCCAGCAAATTGTTTTGGTACATGGCAGCTGCATAGCCCTGCTCTGTCTAATCCTGCAGCAATAACTCTTCTGCTGGTCTGATCAATAGATATGCTTTGGCACTGCCTTAAACATCTGTGGAAAACTGTGTAGAAAACATTGAGTTTGATTACTTAGCAGTCTCCCTCCTTGCCTTAAAACACGCTTGGGCTTGTGTTATGAAATTAATAAAAATTAAATTAAAGACTTGTTGAATATTAGGAGCTCTTCTGATGAGCCTCTCCTTTTTTTCTTCTGATTTTAGTGTCAATTATTTGGCAGGAAAATCTTTATGCTTTCAAAGATGATGAACAGATCTCTCTAGAACTGATTTTTTTTGAGTTCTTCATCTATATAATGAAAAAAAAAAAAACAACTTGAAATTGTTGAGAGAGAAAAAAGGAAAACAGGAAAACAGGTAAGAAAAGAGGGGAGAAACCCATTTACCCAAGCATTAATATATTTTTCTGTGATCATAAAATCATCATCTTGTAGCTCAGTTAAACTAAATTTCATAAGATTGACCAAGCAGAGGGGGAAACTGAATCTCAGCTACCACCACTGAAGGTGGATTCTGTCACAGTGCGACTGCTTGCTGGTCCAGGAACTGCATCTTCTCTTTGCTGTTGAGCAGTCATTCCAGTCTGGGTGAATTTGGCTCATCTAATGTTGCACAAATTGATTCTAGCACATCTTTGATTTTGAAGAAAATTGCCTTTTATTTGCTTTTGTGGTCAACGGTACACACACTTTTCTATACAACAACTCCTGTGAAAACTGTTCATACTTCACCAGCCAGCCAGGGTGAAAGCATCTGTCTGGGGTGGAAGAAGGTTATTGAGATGTCAACAGGGATTCAACAAAAATGGAGAAAATGATGAAATTGTGGCTGAAATCCAACCGAGAAAAAACTAATTACATGTGAAACCATTACATAAGGCATATGTTTCCGTTCATTTCCTTTGTGTACCAGGTCAGCTTGACTCGATTGTAATATTATGAGAAGGATTTTATCATCTGCAACACTGAGATGATTAACTCACTGTAGGGCTGAGATTAGAAAGTGGTTTTGTAACACTTCAGTGAAAGTAATCCGTGTTATTGCTCACCAGAGAATGCTGTCATTTTAAGAAAAATGCAAAGTTCAGACGTCAAAGGTCCATGAGGGTGGAAGAACAATCCCTTGTGGTCTGTTCCTGATTGCCTTTACCTTGGGCAGAGTTTATGGAGGAGTGTAAAGTACTCTACCTACTGAGAGCAATACAACTATACATCCAAAATATTTGTAGACCACACCACTTTTGCCTTTTCTACAAACATCCATATGTGAGCCCTCTGTTTGGGAGGTACAGATGTACAGAGTAATTAATACAAGCTCCAAACAGTAGGAAACATCCCTTGATATTGATTGGAAACACCAAGTCCAAGCAGCATGGGTATAGGCAAGAGTGACTTCTAGACCAAAACAAGGAACCTTCCTTCAGCTCCCTTTTCCAGAAAGCATTTCCTGAATTTAATTCAAGAAAGAACTTTTAGCTAGTGAAATTCTTTTGACAAGATTTTTGATCTTGTAAGACAGGAGAAAGAAATAAAAAACTGAGTTAAGGAAAAATTATTAATAAAATTGATATTAATTTATTATCCAGAAATTTAATCTATTCCAAAAACACAGTATAAACATTTAATTAAGAACAAATATGATGACCACAAGATGGAAATGTAATGACATGTCAATTAAGTTAGATAATTCATTCCACAGATCATAGTCAGTTTCAGGTCTAAATAATATGTTCTGAAGAGCCTAATATAAGCTTGATTTTATGCACTCAAAATAGCAAGAGGACATACAAAGGGAGGGAGGGAGTTCACAAAGCTTGTGAACTTACGTGTACATATTAGTGGATTTGTGCCTGCTTACTTTATTGTTATTAGCAAGTCAGGTGCACAGGCAGAATATTTGTCTTGCTGTGGTGTCTTGGTTTCAAGATATGAAACCTTAAAAGCCTAAGCATATGGTAATTATGTTATATAAATATATATATTTAGGAGAATATTTTGTTACAGGAGAAAGTTTTAGCTTGACAGTTTATACGGAATATATTTTTAATACTTCATAATTTTTTCAAAAGTAATTTCCAATCTTCTTTTGTACGTTCCTTGGCTAATTTGTTAGATAAGAGATCTTTTTACTTTTACAAGGCCTCCTCACATTGCATCTGTGACCTAACCTAGAGAAATACCTCCCCAAATCTTACAAAAAAAAAGGGCTCACTATCACCGATTAATTCATATATGAAATTCTCCAGATACCAACATCACCTCTTTCATTGCAATAGTATCTAGCATTAAATTCGGCACAAAAAAGAGACATTCCCTCATTGTCTTTAAAGCAGCTGCTTTTTAATTATAGGGAAAATAGGCCAGTTCCCTAACTGAAGCAAATTTCTATTCCCAAGATATCTATTATGATTATCACCTTTACAGTTTTCTTTTAGTACTGTTCTTGTAATGAGAAACCTCGATCTGGAACAATACTGGTCATTAAGCATCTCATCTGATCACTCACTGCCTGGCTACTTCAGAGCAGCAGAAAATCAATCTGGGACTTTGGTCCCAGATCAACACTAATTACCACCCTTAGAGATAAATGAAGGAGAGATTCAATAGCCTTCTGAAATTTTTGTGATGGTTTAGATGGTGTGAGAGACAGAACAGTTTTTGTAGTCTCTGCAACTCACTGAAATCATTCAAAAATATGTCTTTTCTCTGAAATGAGGTATAAATTAGATAGAAACTTTGGCAGTTTCCCTGGTAAATTTGCTATTCTATAAAAAAGCACAGAAGTGAGGTGTCTGCTGCTAATAGTAAATTTACCAGTGTGATTTTTTTTAAAATGTACTATTACAGCGGTGATTAGCAAAAAAAAAAATGTATATCATATGAAGAATCTGAAACAAATATTAAAGAACAGCTACTGCTAGGGAGTTTTCATTTTATTATTTATATTTATTATTTATGCCATTCATGACAGTTTGTTTTCTATCTCGTTGATACTTGAGTATTCTGTGTTTAACCACATGGTTTGGAAAACTTGGAACAAATGGGGCAATTTAACTTTGTCTATACTGCTTTCAAACTGGAAATGTGTAAGACAGTGCACTGTGGTTCCTAAAGTTTCCAAGTGATCAAGAGTAGATTCAGAAGGAATTTTCATGACAGATGGAGGTCTCCTAAACCTAAGGGTGCTGGTGGACAATAAGCCTTCCATGAGCCAACAGTGCCTGTTGTGGCCAAGAAGACCAAGGACATTGCAAGGGGCATCAGGAAGAGCCCTGCCAGCAGGCAAAGGAGATCCTGCCCCTCTGCTCTAGGTAGGCACCCTACCTAACCCTGGTGAGGTACATCTGGAGTGTTGTGTCCAGCTCTGGCCTCCTCAGAACTAGAGAAATGTGGAGCACCTGGAGCAGGTCCAGTGGAGGGCAACAAAGATGATTAGGAGAGAGAAGTATCTCTCTTATGAAGAAAGACTGAGGGAACTGGACCTGTTCAACCTAAAGAAGAGACAGATGAGAGGGGACTTGATCCATAAAGAAGCATCAGTATAGAAATATCTGAAGGAAGGGTGTCAAGAGAAAGGAGCCATGCTCTTCTCAGCAGTGCCAGTCAAGACAGTCTGCAATGGGCAGAAGCTGCAGCACAGGAAGTTTTACCAAGAGGAAGAACTTCTTTACTGTGCTGGTGACCATGGTGCACTGGAACAGGTTGCCCAGAGAGATTGTGGAGTCGCCCTCACCAGAGATATTCAAGAATTGTCTGGATACATTTCTGTGCCATGTGCTCTGGGATGATCCTGCTCGAGCAGGGAGGTTGGACCAGATGACCCACTGTGGTCCCTCCCAACCTGACCCATTTTCTGATTCTGTAAACAGACTACAACAGGTAAGGAACTGGAATGTACACTCTCAGTGCCATGATACAGAATTTGTGAGATGTGTGAGGTGCCTAAGCATTACCATTATAGTCTTTTAAAATTATATCTGATTATCTGTAGTTGTTTAAGTGAACTTCCATGGAGCACACTGTGAAATTAACTTACTTGCATTTACTATTTAATTCAATCTGTAAAAAAGTTTAACTAGATAAGGGGAATAAATGTAAATAAAATAAATAAATGTTGCAAAACATTCCATTCAGTTGAGAAAAGATTATCTCACAATTTAGATGGAAATTATTAATTTTTTCCAACACTGAGGAGAGCCTAGTGTTTCCTTAACCACTGATTTGTGGTGATCTAATTTGGGAATTTTATTTTCTAACCCAGATGTTTCCTTTATTACACATCTCTAGCTTGTTACAGACATGAAGGAGCAGATAGGAAGGTGATTTTTTATCTCCAACACATGTTCAAAATTTATTCTCTCTTGTTTGTCCATTGGTTACAATTTTATTGTACATTTTACTAGGTTTCCCCTTCTCTTCTTGCCTCCCTCATCCTCCCACCAAAAGCAAAACCTGTTAAACAAAACCCTTTGCTCAAACCTCGACAAGTCTATATGCCCATTGAAGTTAACAACAAACTCACATACACAAATATTTAGTAGGAGTTTGTTTCCCTGTAAAATAATAAAAGAAGAAAAGTGGAAAAAACCCTGATTTAAGATCTTAAAAAGCCACAGATTAGAATGATCTAGTAGGTGAAGTCAATTCTAGCAAGGCTTTTTTAAAATTTGCAATGACTCAGACTTCTGCTAGATCAGCAATTCACACATTACTTGCTGAGGTCTGGGTTCAGCTCATCCCTCCGTAGGTACCTATTTGAATGGCAGATCATCCATTTGCTGATTCGGGACCAAATCCCCCCTTGCTGTCTCCCTTGTGAGGAGAGGATTAATGCAGGTAATATGACCCAGACAAGACCTGGTAGGAAAAAACTTTTGTATTAACTGAAAAGGAAGAATGGTGGTTTAGGGTCTAGGGTTTAAAATGCAAAGCCATATCCTAGGAAGAATGAGAGAAACTAAGATTTCTTGCCCTTATTCTAAAGGAGGAAAATCTGGCCTCTTGAATGCAGAAAGTCCATCAGTTCTTATGTCCTTGCAAGGCAGAGCAGAGTGAAATAAAAGTCAAACAAGCCATAGCAACTTTAAAAAACATTAGAGAATTAATTTAATTTTTTTTCAAGAGAGAAGTTTCAAAATACCTCTAAGATTTAATTTCCATATTAGAACAAAATTTTTTTAAAAATTCCTTTCATACCTGATTTTCAGTGAATTAACATCTGGCAGAAAGAGACTGAAAGCATTTTTTTCTTCCCACAAAAATGAAGTTAAGAAAAGGAGACTTGAATTTTCCTTTCAAAATTTTTGACAGAGTTAGGACGTTTCCCCTTTCATTTATTCACATATAAACTTTCAGTAGTTTGCCATAATGAAAAAAGCTGATGGAATGTTATGTGTTCCTGTTTTGGTCTGGTTTTTTTTGGTTTGGTTTTTTAGGCCAGATACACCACAGTGTAATAGGCTTAGTCTGGGAGCAGTTTGTAGACTGGATAGGCCCAGGATGTTGTGCATTATGCTAAATCCATGTTGACATTCCACTGTGCTACTGGCCATGCTACCTATTAAGTCTCTTTATGCACTTCTAGGGACCACACAGTGAGGTTCTAGATTAGTCTGTGCAGAAAACATTGCAGAAGAAGATTTTAAGAAGGGGGAGAGAAGGGAAAGGTTAGAGTGCATTTCTCACTGGCTTTTCCTTCTAGTCAGATGTACCAGCCTTCTGGTGATAGTAATTCTATAATGATCTTCCTTGACCAAATTCAAACACTTTTGATGACAAAAATTAACTTAAGTGTGTTTTTTTCCAATGACCTAATTAGAAAAATTAATTAAATTGTTTTATTCATTTCATATATAATCTGCAGTCATTTTAGCTCTATTTTTGAGACTGTTATGAAAGAAATGGATTTAATAGACCAGCAAAGAAGTCTACGATTCTGTTCCTGCCTATTAAAGCATCTACACTGTCATGAGATTATGGGAATGCCTGCACTGCTTTATGGGCTTTTTCTGCAGGTTAAGGATCCCTACCACTCCCTGAGACATTTTTATTTGTAGAAGTGTTTTGTTGCAGATGCATAGGCACTTTCAGTTAAAAACTATCTGAAGTTGAAAACAAGGTACAGTTTCTCCCAGTAGTATAGATTTTTCAGCCTGAGAAGATTGAGACTGTTCAGATCTAGATATTTTATTTTGCCACAGAACTATAGGACTGACTTACATTAAGAAATAATATGACAATGGAAAAAATGTCTAATTCTTAGGTGAATATTGTTCTTACTTAGCCATCTCTGTGAACTTTAGCAAGGCAGATATCTGATGTGACTAAAAATGCTCCCTGTGCTGCTTTTAGGCTATACAAAACTACCTTCAAGTCTTTTCCCACAGAGAAAGAGGAAGATTGAATATCACCTGGGACAGCTTAAGTTTTACTTCTCTAGGGCTGTTGTCCTGGCATGCTGGTGCAGTTCATGTGTCTGGGGGGAGTGCCAAGGATCAGGTTCTTAGGGGCATCTTGGGCCCTAATATATTATTGTTTCAAAGGTGTTGAATTAGCCTAAGTCACTTGCTTTAATTCCCAAACAATGAACAATTATTAAATTCTTTTTTTTTTCACTTGACACCTATCTTAGATTATATCAGTGAGACTTTTTCTGTTATGTTTACAGACAGCTCAGTTCATCTTGCTATCAGTGTGGGGAAAGAGGTCCTTTTTCTTATTTTATGTCAGATCATTTCTTCCCTATCTCTTACATAGGAGCTGCTTATCCTGGTACAGAGAAGTCAGTTACAGCTGTAACTTCACATATTTTCAATCTGTCAGCTATTCTTTTAGGCATATATACTAATAACCAATATGTATTGCATAGTTCTATAGGTTCCATAGATTACATTAATGGAATTTTACTTTTGCTTCCACTAGAGCAGAAACTTGGTTGCATTTCTAGTATTTTCTGCTTGTAATTGCAGCCCTTCTTTGTCTTAGAGTTAAAATATTTACTTTTAAATAAATATTTAAAAACTGTCCTCAGGGGGACAAATTTACCCAGCACAGCCTAAAATCCAGATTTGCATCCATTCATTTTTGGTATACAATGAATTTTAGACGTCTTCTCTATGGTCCACTTGCCTTATGTCACAGACATGTTTACTGCTGTTTTAATCACCATGTACGCAGTTAAAGTAGATCCATTCAGAGGTCAGTTGATGATCACTGGTGTTAAGACCAGGCCCAGGAAATTTGTGAAGAAGCTGTGATCATAACACTATCTCTTTAAAAGAATTCATATAAAGAGCCATGTGAATAGGATCCTTATGCATATTTGTACTTTATGTGTGTGGCTTTGTTTACTCTGATTAAATCCTCCATCTTTGTATAAATGTGCATAATTTCTTTTTAAATTAGTCTGAAAAATGATTAAAATTTCTGGTTTGGCATGCAGCATGTTGCCATACACTGACATGTGCTATTTGTTACTTAACAAACCTACTTTTGAATTGTTTTCAGTGATATAGTTAACATTTGTGAATTTATAGCATAGAAAATTTGCTCTGACGACATTTTCATGTAAAAAAAGTAATGATCATATCTCTAGACAAAAAGTTAGCACACAGGGTCAAAACTATACTGAATAATGGTCCTCATCAGGAGTCTGCTGCAGAGCTTTTCCTAGCAATGGCTTTACTATTTTTTACAGCAAGTCTGTGTGAGTATGTATACACAAGGAATGGAGTTGGCTCAAGACATATAAACTCTTTAGAAACAACTAGTTGCCTTAAAATTTTTTTGTATTGTTACTGCTAGTATTGCTCACAGTATTTATACTTGTTTCAAAAAACATTGTTTACACTTGTTGGACTCTTGTATACTCATTTATCTTTCACATCTGATCTCTCACATTGCTTACATAAGACAAATAAATTTTAAATTTACCTTTTACTAAAAGAATAATTACTCACTCCTAAAGAATTTGGTTTAGACCAAAAGGAGAGGGGATATGATTAACAATTATGATTTATTGTTTCCCCCAAAGATAACATTTACATCAATGTTAAATAAAATTATCAAGTCTGCATTTCTATGGCCTATGATTCCCTTTCATATTGAGTTGTCTGTCTTTTTCTTTCTTGTGAAGCTGCTCCTCGATGAGTTTTAGTGCAGAAATGTAAACATGGGAGCACCATGGTATTTCTGGCAGTACTTCCAAATGAATTGGAGCAAGGAATCCATAGATACCATCACCATCATTGCTCCTGAAGATTTCAGGATAGTTTTGCAGCTGCAAATAGGGTAGTTTTGCAATATGCTTGGGTAAAGTAATTCAGGATGGCTCCATTTTTCTCTGGTGTCAATGTTTAAGTATTGTGGAATGGTGCTCGACTGAAAGTGTTTACCTTCCCCTTAAAAAATAAGAACCCTCTTATTGTTTAAAATTATTAACAAAATCTGTCAAATGATCTGTAATGATACTGGGAATGTGAATAAAATTGCTTCAACAACTTAAAAGAAGCTTAAGAATATTTTAGATGTGTTACACAAACATCTTGAGCACACCTCCTCTTGGTCCCACTAATTTGGCTTTAACTCATTGGCAGGTATGCACTCATTAAATATAAACATCCTGCAAAAATAGCTGCCCTTACTCCACACTGTCATCTCAGACACAGAAATTTTTTGGTTTCCTCATTTTGAATTTCAGAAGGGAAAATTACAATGCATGCAAATTTCACAAGTAAATTCCAGGTCATGGAGACTATCAAATTTAAACCTAACATCGATGTGATCACTGATTTCCAGTGTTTTCTTTGTTTTTGACAGCAGAATATAAGTTTTGGGAGGAAAAGCCATGACATCTGGTTTGAAATAAAACTTTATAACCCACCTATTCCCCTGACAAAGTAGTTGGCAATAACCTGAGATGATCATCTGTGAATGAACACTGTCATGTTCATTAATCTGGACATCATATCTGTGTTCTGTGACTGCATGGAACTGATACTTGTCAAATAGTTTTCTTTCCTTTTTTTTTTTTTGTTCTTTGATGGCACATAAAAACCCCCAGATGGGGACTGTACTATGGCAGATACTCTATACAATATATGAACAATATATGATTATGCTTTCCATGTACCCCTAAGGATATTCTGGCCCTTGTCCACTCTTGGATGCTTAGCCAGCCAGAACCAAGCATGAAGTTCATATTCATAGTAACAGCCTTTTCCCAAGTAGTGGAATTTAGATATATGTTTGTCTTCTGAGCAGAGATACATGAGAAATGGGATCTAAAATTAATTAATTGAAGCATGGATTTTAAAATGGAAAAAAAAAATGCAAATCTTCTTAACTTGTCCTGAAGGCAAAATTAAAAAGAAAACAAAAAAACTCACGATAAACTAGTAAAAAAAAAAATCTTTATCAGACATGATTCTCAACCTCTTAAAAATAACAGCAAGCATCAATGCTTATAGCTGTTATTTATACTTTATGCCAGTGGGGATAATCTGGATGTATTTAGCTCTGAGCACACCTTGTTTAAAACAAATATATTGGAAATAAATGAACTCCAAAAAATTTAATGAGCTGAAAGATAGCTTGAGGAAACAAAGGGTGTTTCATTGTTATGTATATATATATCTACAATATTCTTTAAAATTTTGATAATTATTTAACTTAAATACTTCCATGTTCCCCATCTCGGTAAGGAATGCTGAAAAATAAACTGAAACATAAAGAATGGAATGTTTTTTATAGAGAACTTGAAAATATACAATCTGAATAAAAAACAGAGAAAACTTGAAACTGTTATTTTCTATTTACTGATGATATTAAACATTTCTGTTAAAGGGGAAAAAATTCCTCTCATCTTGATGCCATCCAGATGTTGGTTAATTAAGCTCTTATGTCTTGTTCCTACTTTAAATTAATTTAAACTTATTTTAAATGAAATTATTCTCAGTGATATGGGACATGTAGTCCATGAAACAAAACAGTAGGCTGCTATCTGGATGATGTGCAGGAAATCTTTCCACCCTTTTTTATATGACTTCTGTAATGTAAACAAGGCTGATGGAATATGAAAGAGCTGATATAGAGAGGATGCTATCTGGGAAAGATGTATGTGATTCCCTTCCAAACTGCATTATTATACAAACCTAAGTCTAAAAATCACACCTTTCTCCTCCTTACATTTGCTGCAATTTCTTTTTAGTGCATTTAAACTTGGCAGATCTAAATAGCAAGACACAAAATGGTTCAAAAGGAGAAACCATTTTAAGATGAACCATGTTAATAAAACACATGGATTAAGAAAGTGCATAGAAAAGAGAGAAAAAACACAATATGTTGGATTAGAAGTTGAGAAATAGTACAAAGAATTTTAAGAAGCATTTCAGCCTAAATAGATTCTGGGTGTGGCTTCAGTCTGTGTAGAGAGTTTTATTGTACACTAACATTTGTGAATAATCTGAGAAAACTTTTGTTCATATTAATGTTTTCAGACAGCAGATTCCAAATCTGTAAGTAATGGTTTTGTCTCAAAATGTGTTCCAATAAACAGGGAACCAAAATTCACTGTGGGTGGAACAGCTGTAGAGCTTGGCTCTACTAGTCAGAAAGCAAAAGCAAAATCCTGTGGCAATTGACAGAAAATATCTAGGACCTTACTCAAAGGAAGTCTATAGGTACAGGATGAAATTTTAAGTTCAAACAGGCCAGAAAACAGAACAATTGCTCAATAGTTTTGATTATCTAATATTTTTATAATAAAAATTGCAGCTTATTGATGAATTAATGTTAAATACAGAAAACATTGTTATTTAGGGACCTTAAAGACAATCCAGTTCCAGCCCCCGTGCCATGGGCAGTGACACCTTTCACTAGACCAGGCTGCCCAGAGCCTTTTCCAGAGATGGAGTGTCCACAATTTCTTTGGGCAACCTGATCCAGCGCCTCACCACCCTCACAGTAATGATTTTTTTTTCCTGATACCTAATCTAAATCTCTTTCAGTTTGAATCCATTCCCCCTGTCACTACATGCTCTTCTCAATTTGGCTCTCTGCATCCTTCTTGCAGGCTCTGTACAATTTTCCTTACATGTCTAAGAAATCTGTATTTCTATGGAACAAAATCATAAATGCTTCTATATGTGCATCAAACATTCATTCCCTATAACTTATGAGGTGTCAGAAATATATCCTTGTAATTTATTCATTCAATGAGATTTCTTTTGAACAGACGCAGGTATCTTCCTGAATTATATGTAAATATAAGATCAGTGTTTGAAGATAATTGTAAGAAATTATATTTTAAAAAAGCCAAACTATAAAGCTATAATATTTAACCACTGAGTTTTATGAAACATTTATGGGGTTGTGAAATGTACTTCTTTTGCCAGACAGCAATTCAAGGGCCAAGGGGCAATAGAGACATGACCACAATACACATGGGAATGCTGTAGTACAGACAGTTTGATGATAATTAGGGCAACAAAACAAATTTTAGAGAAGGAGAGAAATGTGTATGTAAATCCAAATCTACACGCAGTAATATGTCTTTTAGTATAATATTGCTGCTGTTGCGACTAACCCTAACAGAACTTCAGAATAGAAAATTCTTTGTTCAGATAGCAATGTACATAATAAGTCCCATAATAAATAAAAGGAAGTTACAACACTACATGAGAAGAACTCGTATTTTTTTTTACATGTTTACCACCGGTCATTTTGTAAAAGTAAAGCTCACAATTTAAAGGTCGGACTTGCTTCTTTAGGAATGTAGAAACAATAAATACCTCATCCAAATAATGGAAAATAAACATGATGATAATTTAAGTTCATGTTGCAGTGTTTACTTGTGTTGAGACTTTATTTGCTATAACTGACCCTGTGAAGACATTTTTGAGACAGAGTTATTAAGCCCTGAAAGCAAGGGTGGAACTGCAGAACAGCTGGAAACAGAGGGATCACAGCTTTAATAATGGCAGGACATGCACCAATGGAATATCCTGTATGGAAAACCCATTGGGAACTACATGGTGTTTCCCTGGTACACAAACAAGACAACAATTGCACTGTGGCAACTGTCCAGCAGGCAGTTGTAGCAGGTGGTGGGATGCATACCCTGCAGCTTGTCTGAGCTGGAAGAGCTGTCTTTTCCATTTGAAAATAGGAATAGGACTGTGCCCTTGGAGTTTCAAGGCAAGGAAACTTCCCAGGATTGTAAAGTTTGCTTTGAATGTTTATCTGTAGTATCCATGTGGGTTTTTTTTATTTATTTTTCTTTCCTGCTGAATCTTGCAACCAGTTTCTTTGAAAGACATGGATTCGTGACAGACTTCATTGCTGATAGAACAGCCTCTCCTAAAATGTTCAGTTCCGTGCCTCTTCTTTTTGTGGTTTATTCCATCTGTCCAAACACCACCCCACCTCAGATATTGTTGTACTGACTCTGGCTGTGGTTGATGTTTCCTCCTACACATGGTAATACTTACCATGGCCACAGATAATTTTAGAATGACAGAATGGAATTTTTACCATTATGCACAGAATTTGAAATGTTTCTTTTTGTGATTGCACGAAATGGTGCAAAAAGCCAAAGGAAAGTTTGACAGGTAATTTGCCTTAAATGTATTACAAAATTGTTCCTTTACATAGTACAGCTTTGAGGAGAGAGCCTATATTGATATGCTTAATATACATCTCTGCAGAAGACAAAGATACTCTATAGACAACAGGAAAATGTTTCATACAAGACTAACTGATCTTGTTTGGTTAATAAAATAAATCTCTTTGCAAAGACAAAGCTTTTAATATATAACTATGATATAGTTTAGATTGTGCTTAGTCTAGATTAACTGAGATTTCTGAGTTTCCTGTCTGATGGGAATAAGGAGGCACAGCTGGAGCCTTACCTTGGGTCATATCCAAACTAATTCTCACAGGGAACTATGATAGGTGGTTTTGATTCCTCAGACCCTAGTCTAATTTTGGAATTCACTAGCACATGAAAGGCCAAGGTCAGCTGAGCTCGTGTGATTGCCATGCCACCTCAAGCTTTGCACCACGTCACCTCAATTAACTATTCAGTCCTGTACAAAAAAACCCCTAACATCTCTGTCTCAGCATTTTTTTAAATTGTTGGCGGGGGGTGGGCAAGAGGGAAGACGCCTATTTTATATTTGGATAAAATCTTCTGCTCCAGGTGTCTAGCCAGCCCTAGAACATTGCCAGCTGAAATCCACCAACTGATGGCCCCATAAAAGTGGTGCCAAGAACACTGGCTCAGTATATGGCAGCCAGTCCATTGGTGAATGCCAGAACAGGGAGTGATTTCATTAACTCTTGTGAGGGAAATAGGGAATTGCTTGATTTATTGTACATACCAAACTTTTTACTCACATCAAATGAAATTCTATAATTTCCATATGATTTTTAAGGTAACCTATCAAATTCAAATATGTGAGGTGTTAATTAAATTCACCGAATTGAAAAGATACACATGCAGTAAGAAATTGGTCTGATATATGATGGACACTGAGATATGTGAAACATTTTGTCCAAAAGGTTTAAATTACAAAAAAAAAAAAAAAAAAAAAAAAAAAAAAAAGAGATTTATTTTCCTGTAATTTTCCTGTTTCCCAGAGTAAAAATGGTCTTCCATGGCCAGAAAAACCTGCAAAGAAATGTTGATGGAAATGTGTTTTATTTTATCATAATCCATTTATGTTTTCTGATGGTTGTTGACTAGTCAGACAAGTCAAATACTTCTGAGATGCATAAAAAAGTTCAGTCAAGTTCATATTTTTTTACATTTCTATATCAGGCAAGTAGACCTCCATGCACAAATGGACGTATGCTGAACAGCAGAATCAAAGCCCTGTATGCAATAACTAAATGCTCTGTATAAATTTGAAGGACTGCCAAGGCTGGGAGTACAATTTTCCTAAAGTTACCATCAGATCCTGATGGAGACAGCTGTGCTTTCTGAGTCTCACTCTAATTATGAAATTTGATTATTTCCCTCTATCATTTCTTCCTCTGGGATTTGTCTTGACCCATCATTTGCAGTTAGAGACTTTAGCACTAGAGAGGCATAACCTTCTGTCCCTCCTAACAAAACACATGGAGGAAGGTATGAAATACTTGATCCAGTTCTCCTTCAGTGCATCTCTATGCCTATATGCTCAGTTCTGAGAAAAAAAAAACCTCTGAAATAGAGCAGGGTCATCAACAAAGGCAGTGGGACCAAAGACAGACTAGTTCTTAATGATATTCAGCAGAGCCAGGAGCCAGTATGTTACTGAGAAACATTTGTGAGAGCCAGCTGTTTCCAGCTGCTGACTTTTGTGAGTATTTTCTGGTTCCTAAAAACCACTGAAAGAGAAAAAATGTGGTGTGCCAAACAACTCTGGGAAGACTGTATATATTGAGAAAATATAGTTTAGGAATAGGGAGAATATTCTCCTTCCCACCTGCTGAAGTTGCTCCTCCTTGCATGGACAGACTGGAGTTTCCCACTCTGTGCTCCCCCTCACCCTGAACAACCATGAGCACAAATATGATCCAGGTCATGACGTAAGCACAATCATGATGTAAGCACAATCAGTGCCAACATATATGCACTGTCAAATCATCTACAGTGTCTGATAAGGAGCTCAAGTTAGTTGTGTGCCATTGTCCCAGCCTGGATCTGGACGTGCATGACCAGATGATCCCTGATAAAGTTTAAAATGTTAGCCTAAACACATCAAAATCTTGTGGTCACATTTGCCTTGGATCAGTGATCTGTGCCCTGTGACTATGATGTCTGACACTAACTTGTAACTCTAATCAAAGACTGGTCCCATAATCTCTAGGTCCCAGAGGAAGTATGATCATAATGATGTTAGCAATAGAAGTGATGACCTTGACCTCAGGGGACAGGGAAAACAAGGCAAGATGGAAGTATTGTTGTCCAGTTCAAATATTAACGTGTACAATATTTGCATAAGCAATAATCATAGATAATTCTCTCCTGCACACAGAGAAAATAGTAAAAGTTTATGTAAAATCCGCTTTTGAAGGGGAAAGAAAATTCATTTATTGTCAAGATAACAACAAACACTGTTTGTTGTTATCTTGGCAATAAATGAATTGCCCACCCAAAGATATTTTGTTTGATGCAGTTTACAAGGGATGCAGTTTGTGAGCAGTTTATTACTTTGTTGTCTGCTTGGGGATTTTGTCTTTCGTGACAGAGATCCTGAAGCACAGCACTCAAATGAAGGCTTCTGGCATCTCTATTGCTTTGTCATTAATTTCAAAGCTCTTCAGACAGAAGGATTACCCAATGGGAAAGGCTCAAACGATGAAAACACCAGCATCCTGAGAGCAGGAAACACAGTCTTACACATTCAGTTCCCACTTTTTCAAAGGTAAAAGTCATGAGCAGCAGTGAGAGATTCTGAAGGATAAAGAGAAAGCAAAAGGCACTAGATGCTGGTGTCAAGCATGTATGGAAATCTTCTGAGCAATATTTGCATGTTTTACTTCATTAACAGAACATATGGAATAGAGACCTGAATAATGAAACAATATTGAAGGAAGTCTGATGAATGAGGTGGCTAGAAGGATTTGCAGGCATATCCTGAATGAGATGAGCAGAGAATTATGAGACCTGAAACATCACACAACATATGGATGCCAAGGGCACAGAAGTCACAGAATTGGGGAACTGAGTGGCAGAAAGGTTCTGGTAATACTAATGAATACAGAAAGGAAATGAAAGATGTAGATGTAAAGCAGAGAAAGAGGGCATCTACTGCCAGAAGAAAGAAAGAACTATGATATGAAGGTAACAGAGTCAGGACTCCAAGGAGGAAGAGGCTGATGTTTAGGATATCTTGAGCAAGAACGAGAGAAAACATAATCTACATCTAGCAGGAAGAAATAGAAGATAGAAAGAATGTAAAATTTATGCCAGAGCCAGGAAGTTTTCTCACTTTATTAGAGTTATCTCCTTTTAAAGAAAAATTTTCATAATTTCTTTTGATGAAGAGATATTTATAAAGAAACTAAACAGTCAATAATATCCTAGATACTTCAGGATTTAAAACTAAATCAAACAAAATTAACAGCCAATGTAGGTTCTGTCTTCATAGAACATAAGTCACAAGAAATTATTTAAACATACAAAAAATGTAAAAAATAACATTTATGTCATGAGTGTCATCTGGGGATATTAACATGGAAAACTAAACTAATTGGCTCAAAGTTGAGTATAAACAAAGCTTGATATGGGAATTTGCTGTACTTCCCCTGGGTTGGAAGTCAGTGTGTTTCTTAACTATTGCTAGAGAAATACTATTGAGAATTATGTAATTACAGAAAAGACTAATTATTCAGAAGCAAATGATAATAGTAATGTTTGTGAAGGAAATAATAAATATCTTCATCACTTACACATCTGGGAAGAAATGAAGTTGTTTGAGAATAGTTGGAAAGGGGTGAAGACACTATACAGAAACAGTGTACAAAGTAATTTTGGATGGACCCCAGAAAGACAATGGAGTTTAAGTGGAAAAAAAACCCCAGAAGTAATTAAAAAACCCAAACAAAACAAAAGAAAACCAGCAAAACAAACCAAATTCTCCTCAATTACAAAAGTATCTAAGATTCAATAATAAATATTAAAATATTTGACATTCATTATTTAAGATAATTTAGTATAAATTATCTAACATTATTATTACTTTTTTTTATTAAGCCTTGGTAAACTGTGAAAATAGTTAATGAAATTGGCCAGAAGATAAAAATCAGGGACCTATATGGGGTACATCACAGTTTGTGACTTGAAAAAAAAAGAAACCCACCAAACTCCTCTATTTGAATTTGTACTCAAATCACAGGAAAACTTTGCTAGGCAAGCGTTTTTGATGGAACTGGCTTAAAAGCTAATGAAGAAAGAATATAGATACAAGAGAGAATTCTATCAAATGAGGCAATAAGGTGCAAACTACTCATGAAAGATATCTTCTTTTTGGGGAAATAAATAGTTGAAGGAAAAGAAATAGCAAAAAATTTAATTGAATAGGCCCTCTGAAAACCAAAAATCTTTCAGAGGAAATATTTGGAGATGAAAAAAATTGTGTTTAATAATTATTTCCAACATAAGTTTTATAAAGAATAATATTTATAAAACATAATATCATGCATAAACGGATGAAGAGCATATAATGGGATAGATGTTAGCAGCCTTCTAACCATGAGAGTATCGAAATGTCGAAACATCCTCCCTATAATAGCTAACTTTCTAAATATCTAACTTTCTTAATATGCATTAGAGTAGCTCTAAGAAGGACACAAAGTCACCTTTTCCTAGCAGACCTGAATCAAAGCCCTTCTGTAAGACATGTAATCTTATTCTGCAAGAGAAAAAAACTGAACCAAGCATCATATTTATGAAACAGAATTCTCTTGACTGAGGTATTAATTACAGGTATTTTCACTGAAGAGTAAAAGGAGAGGGAGAGAAGGGAAGATGGATGCAAGGATACCACATTTATCCATCTCATTTTTTTCCTTAGGCCTTGTGTAGACTTCAATGAGTATTTGTCCTCAGAGCAAGCATGCTGGGCTTTGTTTTGGGACTAGAATTTAGACAGACTGTAACTGCACAGTATTTCTCATGTTGAGTTTTCTCTGGACAGAATTTCTGTCAGCTAGGGAAAAACTGTTTTCTCAAACATAGATTAGATATGGATCTTGACACCAAATTTTCATCCTCTCATCTGCAGGCTAGCCATGAAGTAATGCAAAATATGAGTTAGGTCTATATACTAAATCCTTCAACAGGCCTAGTCTGCAGTTTGAGAAAGTTTGCCTTAAAAGGTAAAGATGTAAAAGTTCATTAAGCATTAAGCTGGCTCTGATTTTGCTTGCATTTAGATGTCTTTTCTCTTTTAAATAAAAAATGTCTGATTTCCTTCACCAAATTTGCTTTTTGTTCTGGAATAGGAAAAAAATTCAAAGGAGGACTGCAAGCTTGTTAAGACTACTGGCCTGACTAATTGGTGAAATGGTAACACAACCTGACACAAACCAAGCAGACAAGTTCTGGGGAGACTGCTGGTTTTCCTGGAGATCCATAGAGGTAAGAACTGAAAAGTTGACACTGCCAAGGAAAGCTGGAAAGAAAGGGATTTTTTCCAAGTCGAGGAAGGATAGCTCAGACTAGGGAGGTTATTGCATTGCCCTGAACTAAATACAGTTCTGGCAGATTACTTGAAAAATGCTTAGGGCCCCAATCCAGAAAAGCACTTAAACGTATGGATACCCTCTTTGCGATGGTTGAGTAGACACCTACCTAAAGTTATGAGTTAATAACTCAATTTTTTTTCCAAGGACAATAATCTGAATTTTTTTCTCAGAACTAGGCTGAAGACAAAAGCCCAGAAAACTAAAGAAAGAATCTTTCCCTGTTGCTGTGGCTGAACACACATTCTGTTTACTTTTATTTGTGATGGCATTTTAAGCCTTGATATATCTTTATATAATCAATTCTTGTTTATAACAGAAGAAAACCTCTCAATGACTGTCCTCATTATTTAAACCCTTTCTTATATTGTGAAAGGAAACAAAAGTTTTGTAAAAAAATGCATCAATCCCCTTGACATGTAATGTCAGGGACATTTTTATGGCAGTAAACAAAATCACTGGCTACCAGATGTGACACCACTTTTATAAGATACAGTAGGAGAAGTCAAAATAAATTTAAATCAAAGCTCCAAGGATTGTTTCAATGGAAAATAAATGGAAGAAAATCCCATAGGAGTCCACAGTGTGTAAAATAGCAAATACTTCAAAAGTGCTGACAGCAGGGCTGAACTGCTAAGGTGACAAATGCTCAGGAAGCTGTACAACATAAATAAATGTGTGCTCTAAGTACACAAGGGAGGCCATACTTTGAGAACAACGTCATGTCCCTTCAGCCTCTGGCTGCCTGTGTCTAGTATTGTCTCAGTGGTGGTAAACCAGGTGATTACATTCAAGTCCCAAAGACACTAAGACCTCAAAGAAAAATGTAAATGGTCTGCATTACAACTCTGTGATATTTCAGCAGTATTTCTTATATAAATATAGTCAGCAATATTTCTTGACTGTTGTTAAACCAATTGGTGAGTAATTGTGGTGTGACTGTTGTTAAACCAATTGGTGGTGAATTGGCAAGCCCAATTCAGTAATTACTGGCCTATTCATTGCTCTGTGGCAAAGATGCTTAACTGAGAATCTACATTAGAAATATGTCATCAGGAATCCCAGAAAAAGTGTAATTTGACTGACTGGGGTAGTGTAATACATCTCTTTTTACAGCATTGTCCTATGGTCAAGAAATAAAAATTAAAAAAAAAATAATAAAAAGAACCCATAAAGAACAATATTCTCTTAGTCTGTTGGACAATGAACACATTTATTTATATTACTGAGCCTAGGAAGCATTCCAATTTCCCAGTATCCTGTATTCATTTTGAGGCAAGATATTGGCATGTCACCCACCTTTCTGCTTCATATTCAAGTCTTTTTTATAGAAAGGAGGCCTGGACATGTGAGCTTGCAGGGATCCCTGGCAGATGTCTGAGCTGGAAGACCAGGAGACAGAACCATGGTTTTCACTGCAGTTAATCCCAGCAGGTAAGTCTAGACAATTAATTTATTTTTTTTGATTGCACATTGTTTTATAAAGCAGGAGGGATTTGATCACTCTAGTAGTTCTTCTTCATTTCCGAACCCTCAAACTTGCTGGAAATCAAAGTAGGGCAGAGGGAGAAGATCTCAGTTGACATATAGTTGGTTGCATTTTCCTGAAAGGAGACATAAAATCATAAAAAAGAGATGTTCTGCCAAAATAATTACTTCTCAAATGTCTGAAAAAAATTAATATGCTCTCAAAGCATATCATGCTTGCCCAGAATTTTACAACATGGCAATATGTGTCTACAATTAATTATCACACTATTTGGGGATGTAGAACCTTTATTGTTGTCCCAGTTTGAGGTTTCCAGGACTGCTGGAAAAAATGAGTATAATTATTGAATCACATTTATTTTCATGTATATGTGGGAAATATTTTCAAAGGCTATGGTCTTCTCATACTTGCCTGTATCTCTGTTTTACTTAGATATTGTTGGTTTTTAATCTGATGACCTCTTTACCAGCTATGTCCTAAAATTGATTTCAATAAGACTACATTCATCAAAGTCAAGTAGTCAAGTAGTTTAAAAACTCAGTTCCTCTGCTGTCATGGATTCATCTTGATTTCCCATGTCAATGTTTGAGTTTTGTTGGTTTTGGTGATGGTGGTGGTAGTTTTTTTCCTTTTCTTAGAATTCAGTTCTTCATTATCAAAATTTCCTACATTTCATAAAGAGATCAAATCCTTATTCAATTTAACCTGAGGTTTATTTCAGCACAGTGAAGAAGCCCAGCCTATTCTGAAAGATTCTGAACATCTGTAAGTGTGGCAACTTAATTTTAGGTTCTTATTCTCCAAGATGGAATCTGTCATCCTTACAGGATGTAGAGGCACCACGGGGAATTTAGTTTACAGCATTTTCTTGCTGGGAGTCATATTAACCAACATGATGTTCGACCCATATCCACATCATTTGTGGTAAGAAGAAGCCATCTGAGACTGAGATTTAAAACAGCAAACACACACACACATCTCCTTTGATCCTAGAATTATTTTCTTCCAAACATCTTAGTCTTCACCAAATGCTTCAATGAAATAGTTGGAAAGTGTTTGCAATACTGGCAGAAAGCTTTTCCTTAGCTTCATTTTTGGAAACAATTGAGCCTTTTTCAGCAATACCCTTTAAGAATTAAAAAGAAAAAACCCACAAAAAACTGAAAACACCATAAATCCTGCATCATAAGCAAAGGACAAGTATGGAAAATTTAAATCCAGCAATTAGTTTAACCAAGTTATAAATATCTGCAAGCTGAAGCTTTTCGTGTTTCCATTGCATTAGACAGTCTTAATTTAGACATCACTACTTGCTATGCCTATAACACAATACCCCTCCCTCCCCTGCCCTTCCAAAAATGAAAAGGTCTCAGTTACAGGATTACTTATTTGATGGTTTCTATTTAAACTCTTTTAGACTTTTCATGCAGATAATGTAGAAATAAGAATCAGTGTCTGAATATTTTTCTAATCTGTCTGAGTATTGTTCTAATCTAATGAACACATGAAGTAAAATAATCAGACACTGGCAAGAACAGGCTGTTTGGACAGTTCACTTTCAAACTACTGTGCAAATAAGTCTTTCAAAATTTAACTTGATTCAAACAATCCAGTGGTTTCTGTTGCTATTCTTGTCCATCTTCTGTGTTCAGTTCTCTAGTTCTTAAAATTCTTCCTGAAATTTTCAGTACTTGTTTTTAATTTACTGTTCTTACACACAGACCTGCCAGCTGCTGTCCTGTGATTTGAAAATTGGTGCCAAACATAATGATTGCTTCATACATTTCCTGAACTAAAAGCTGAGAGTATAGTCTTGATACTATAATAGTCATAACAAAAAGTAACCCTCAACCCCCCAAAAGAATCTTCCTACATGATATCTGAGATTCCTTAGGTTTCTGTGTCATCTTAATTTTTCTTCAATGGAGAAATCATTGCCAAGGATTGAGCTATGTTCATGTATCAGAGCTGAACACAGGCTAAAATCTTTCTTAATTTTTAACTATCTAATCTCATCAAAGGATTATACCAACATGAAACAAAGCAGCATTTATTCATTTGCCTCCATTCTCTGTCAGACTGCCTATAACAGCAATAGTTCTTTTGATAACTTCTGCATGTCTTGCCTGTTGTATCTTGTAATCTTGCTTATTATCTTTCTCAGCATGTCTTGCAGATTAGTACAAAAGTAGAGGGAAAGGTTAAATAGGAAGTGTTGTATAAATATCCACCACCATCCAAGCATGCTTGAGTTCAACAGACACTGTTTCTCTCTTGCTGTGCTGGATATAGATTTTGGCAGCCTTGAAAACTTCTAAGAGAATGTTGCAAGACTAAGAAAACATTAAAAGCTTCATCAATACCATTTTAATATATGTATTTTTAAATATGTAGTGTAATCCTCCTGCTCATTTGTGTTATTACTAAGCCAAGGAAAATCACAATGGAATTTTCAAAAATCTATTTGCTTTATTTAGATTGTAAATCTCATTCATATTCCATTAGCAGATGCTGGTTATTGCTAGCTACTGCTAGTGTCTACTATGGATCATGCTGGCAGAATATAAGATAAAAGACTTCCAGAACTGAGAGTTTTCCTGAGATGATCAAAGCACTGCAAAATTTGCTGTTTCACTGTAGCATCTGCAGCTGGGTCATCAATTTCCAAAGCATCTCATGCTGGCTGAGAAGAGCAAAAAAAGGCTACTCAAAGATGAGTTGGAAGATACTCCCCTGCCAGGAAAAGCAATAACTGAGCCTCTGAGTGAGGTGGAATATTTGGGTACTTCCAAAATCATAAAAAATGTTCCCTCAGCTAGTTTAAGTGTGATATTTCAGACTTTTGGAGCACTGGCTGTTTTTCCTCAAATCTAAGACTTCATTCACATGACAGTAGAGTACTTCATGCTTAGATGTAAAGACAAAGCATGTGTTTTTTTCTTATCAGGCCAAATAAATTTGCTCCATTCACCTCTACAATTTATTTCCCTCCTTTATTTACAGAGAAAGGGCAGTGTTAAACAAAAATTTATATATGCACATCCAGATACACACATATATACCAAGAGAACATATGTATGGAAACAAAAAATATATGCATGCACAAAGACACACATATGTAGCTAAAGAAAGAAGGAAAGACACACAAACGTGTACACATACAAGGATCTGCACCTTTGGAGACAACTGATATACCTGCAAAATGTTACACTTAATTTATAATTAACTTGATACAATGGTATAATCCTGGGGTTTCTATTTGGCTGTTTGGTCTAAGTGAAGATTGAAAGCAAATTATGGTCCAGACAGCCACACTGAACAGCATGTTGTAGGATTACTTTTGGAGCAAGTCACTATGATCCAGGCCTTTAGAAACTGGCTGTAAGTGACAGCACCTCAACTCCCATTTTTTTTCCATGGGTAGTTAAGCTCACAGAACAGCTGCAACAGGGAGATGGTACAAAGCAGTTGGACACTGTTGAACAGGAAGCAGTGTTTAGCCATTTTGTTTCCCCATACCTGGGACCAAAATTTCACATTTCAGCCTTTAATTATTAATACCTTGCTGCATATGTATGTTTATCAACTACAGTTATATTTTACAGGCAGGTTGTAGTAAGGGTGAGAAAAGCTAGGACAGTGTCTCTATGACTCAGTAAAAAAATTACTCTAAGCTACATTTTGCTCTCAGGAGTGGTCTGACATCTCTAATTACTGCAAATTTTTGTTTTCCTCCATTTGGTGGAACTCCATACAATGTCAGGAAGAACAATTCTAATCTTCAGTAATTGAATTTGGCTGATTGGCTACATCAGCCTGTATGGAGAAATCTTTAATGAGGGACAGCCCAAGATGGTCTGCTGAGTAAGTCTCCCATGATCAAGTAGTTTTGTTTCCTATATTTTCAAATATTATGTATCCATGTGTTACCATGTTTTATGTGAGGATAATCAGACAGAGAAACCACAACTTTTCTGATTCCATTAGCTAACAAATATTAAGCCTGTCACCATTTGCTGTGTGCGATTATGCAAAAACAGTCTGTTTCTTATTTGTTTTATTTTTTATGAGCTGGGAATCTCCCTCAGATTCACTGACATGTTGAATGAATCACCAGAACTTTTTTTTTTATTTTAATAATAGGTCTTTTATAAAAGTTCAACTGGGTAAGCTGAATTCTCTTAAACATTGTCCAGCAGTTTAAGAATGGAACTGAGGGCTGTAAGAAAAAAACGTAACAGGATATATTTTGTTTTAAAGGCTTGGCACAACATATTCCAAATACATTCCAAAGTGAATTCTGAAATACTAAAAAAGTCACAATAAAGAAAACTCAAAACTCAGTCCCTCAAACCTTTTCTTGCAGATAATTTTGGTGATGTGGGGTCATATATCCAGAGGGTCACCTCATGCCTCCTCTATTTTTAACCTTTTATATGTCTTTCTCTTGACACAGCAAGAATCCATTTATATCAGTCAAAACACAATGATTAATGGAACAGCATGACATATAGCATAAGTTCATGGGGCCAAGCAGACATTTGTTGTAAGTGTGTGTCTTACAGTGCTTCCCAGGGTACACAAAATGTTCACTAATGAGGGGAAAAGGAATGAGACCCTTGCTTTTCTCATTATTGTTGGCTTCATGGCCGTTATGAAGCACAATTGTCTGTCAGTGTGTTGAGGTGACTAAGGAATAGATTAATGTTCCTTTTGTTGTGCAAGGTTATGAGAAAGTTGAGGATATGGTCTGTTTGAGGGCAAGTCTTCAAGTTGTCCAGCACACAGAGAAAACTGAGGAAATTCCTCTGGCCTTAGAAAGCAGCTGAAAATTCATTTGAAGGAGTTCCTCCTTTACATACTGGAGAAAGCATAATTAAGCATTTCAGTTTGTGAAAAACAATAAAAATGTTTGTATAATAGATTTTGCCTGAGTTTTCTCTTTCTTACCAATATTGCCTTTTATAAAGAAAACACTTCTCCCCTAAAATGATTATTAGAATACACAGCTATCATGCAATCAAGAGGAATGAATACACTGTGCATTGCATGAGGAGGTACTGCTTAATTATGATTGCAGTAAGAAAGGCACTCCATAAAGGGGATTTTAAATCAGAATTTAATAGAACTAGCATTATAAAGAGGGGAAGAAAAGTACAGATAACTTTTTTTTCCCTTCAGGTTCTGGAAACCCTGAGTTGTGCAGTGCCAAACAGGCCTCTAATCAGGATGAGGAATGCTGGGCAAAGCTCACCCATGGTACAGTTGCCCCAGTCTGGTAATTTGAACCATTTTTAAAAAGTAAACAAGTCTACTCATCATTTCTATTGTCCAACAAAGAAGATATGCATGTGTGAACTCACACTGTGAGATAAAGGCAAAGCCATGCAGGCAGTGTAAACGCTGGCATTGAGTGGGAGCTGCCTGCAGAGCTTCTCTTTTATAATTACTGAGTTAATTTTACAGTCAAGCGATGTGAGCAGGACATGATGAGTCTGAAGGCCATGCTGTATGTATCACACAGCAGTGCAAGCTCTGCACAGGTCTGCACCTGTTCAGGTTAGCTGTGATGTGGGTCACCAACTCCCCAGTTACAGTGGTCTGCCTGTCAGCATCATTACCTGCAGTTATGAAGGTACATATGCTTCAGGAAAACATCCACAAGGCTATACAAAATCATGCATATTGAACAGTTTAGGTATAAGAGAAACATCTTTTTATACTCTAAGAAGGTATTTTTCCCCAGTTAGTCAGTGGTCAAAGACAGATGAAATGTCGGAGGAAGCTTAACAGTTTACTGCAGTTGGAGAAGGTGATCCTACTTTTCCTTGCTTCATTTCAGATTGCTGCATATTTGCTTTCTTGCTCATGGACCTTTCACTAGTAACTTGGATGAGCCAATCCAGCTCACTGACCAAGCAGAAAACTATACACTCCATGTGTTTCCCACCCCTCTTGATTAGTTATTTTAGCAAATTAATGAATTGAACTGGCTGAAGACAGAGTACACATTAATAAAAGAGCTGGCATAAGTAGATCATGGGGAAATTTACTGCTGAAACAGGGAAAGGAGAGTGTAAGTTGAGGTTTTTTTTGGCAGCATGCTAATAGATTAGCTAATTCCACCTAGCCTAACTGCATTGTTAGCAATCTTCCTATCCACATACCCACTGCCCCCCATATTGTGTTACAGATGTGGGACCTAAAGATGAAGAGAAATAAATTTTAATTATAGAATTGTTGCAGCTTACAATACGAAGAATGTAATATAAGATGCCTGTTATAGTTTTCCTATAACTACTTGTATTTGTTTATGTACATTTGCTGTAATAACAGCACAGGAATATTGTCACTAGGACTCCCTAGTAACACTTTGTATTCAGATTTTAAGCAAGATATTAGCAGAATTTTTAAAAGCAACTGAGCAGGACAGTAATGCCTTTTTTTGCGCACTGTAAAAAAAAACTTTGACAAGATGTTAACTTTCTAAAGGTATACAATGAGATTTTTACCTCCATTTTTATATAAGAAAGGCTCTTTGCATCACTTATTCAAGTCCCAATTGTCATACTTTCCCTTTGCTTTTTCAAAATACTCAAATTTTTAATTTCCTTATCCTTTCCCAGTCTCACTTTACTGAAAAAGATGATTCAGTTAAGAAATAGTTAAGAATTTCTTTATCTAGACAATATGGAGTCCAGGAACTTTCCCACTGATTTCAGAGAGATGTTTGGGTTGCTAGCTTCACAGGAGCTGCATGCATTTGTTATCCATGACTACCAGGGGTTTTTTCCCAGGTTAGTAAATAGGGTTTTATTAAAATGTTCCTCATTTTGTCCATTACTGTAATATTCCAAAGAAGCTCATAAAAGCACAGAGCAGTTCTTAGTAGTTGAGTACAGCAGCTTACTCCATTGACCCTTTGTGGTAGAAGCAAGGAAAAAAAATCTAGTTTTGATTCAGAGCCTGGAATATTTTTTAACTAACACTGGGAATAAAGGTAACAGGGAAACCCATACATGTGTTGTTAATTCAAGGGTTATGGAATATCCATATGATATCAGGTGTGCTTTGAATGATACAGAGCACCAGAGGAGGTACTTAGGTGTGACAGCACCACTTGTTCTTTTAATTTTATGATTTGACTATCCATCTCATGTCATTCTACTCCTCACTTGTCAAGACTCACACTGCTGGCTGCCATCTCCAGTCCTGGCAGCTGTGAGACATCATATATTTATGCCTCTTAACCACTCAGTGATCTGGCACATCATGCATGGCCAGTCTGTGAATTCTTTGATATAACGGCCAGCTGTGCTTGATGAATGGGGTCATGGAGAAGGGAAGAAGCAGCAGAACTGCTGCCAACATGCATTTCCCTTTGTGGAGGTCCCACATTCAAAGAAGTGCTTAGTAGGTGGTACACAGCTGCAGTTCAACCTCATAACATCCACAGTCCAACGTGATAGCATCTTTGTTGCTGCATTACCCCATGTGTCAGAAGCATCACTCTCACCATATATGAAGAGTAGCAGTGGGTCTTGCATATGGGAAAGAAAGAAACATGAGAGGTCTACCTCCCAGGCAAACAAAAGTGTTCTTATTCAAAAGAGCAAGTAGGGGTCAGAACTTCCCATGTGCTAATGACTCTTGAAAAATATGAGTGTCCTCCATTACCACTACACTGTCTTCTTTATTGCTTGCACTCTGTATCACTCACTATTGTATCACCTATGAAACTCAATTTCCTTTGAAGTAAAAAGGTAGGGATGCTCACAAAGTGGGTGAACATTTTGGGTGGCTCTTGAGCCAGGCTCAACTGATTTATGGCAGGTGAGATTCTACCTCAGATAATTACAAAAGCTACTAGAATTTCTGCTAACTGTTCCATGCTAGTGTTACTGGACTGAGCCAGCAAGAAAGGTTTTCAGGAAAAAACAGTATCTTTTCTTAGGCCAAGAGAACTAGCAGCAAAAACTATACACATCTTTGGGGCAAACAAATTCTTAACTTCATACATCAAGAAATTGCAATAGTTTCAACAAACCAGTATTGCTTCCACAGGATTATAATCTGCCACAATCTACTTGATGTGCTTCCCCACTGTGTGCAGGGGCTTCTGTTTTATCATCTTTTTCAGGATGATTGAGGGGTGATTAATGGAGTGTTAAATGTTCTCTGTGAGGATTTACTCTGCCTTCTATTATTCAACACCTGTTGTGGTCAATTTGCAAACAATAAAATAGAGAAAATTATATTAAAAGCTATACATGTGCTTGTACAGCTTTTAGGATATTTTCAAGGTAGCTGGCTGCATTGAAAAATTGCAAATGCATTTTTGAAAACATGTAGATAAATAAAACCCAGGCTAGGTAAAAGAAACACATAAAGTCCTCACAGTTCCCTATTTCTGCTCTGGACAAGCCTGTAAATGATGTGGTGTGAGATGCCTTCGTCAACCAAACTATTTGAATGACAAAAATATCCTATGACATAGCTGCTTCTAGAAATCTCTCCATGAGATTTCCATCACAAACATGTGGTCACAGTGGACCTATTTGTCACGTTCCTATATCTGTTATGTATTAAATGGTTAACAACCCCATAGATTATCATGAAGATTACATAGATACAAATCACAAGCCCAGACTAAAGCTAGCAAACAAATCTTTTACAAATGCACCTAACTAATAGGAAAATCTAGGAAAGATAGGAATGTAATGAAACACCAAATAAATGTAATAAACTCCCCAGGTAAATGTAAAGAAACCCCAAGATTTCTCAGTTTCTTGGACAAGGATGTTGATTACCTGTTTCAGTTGTCAGACTAAACTTCTTTTACCTTTCTACAAGAATGGGAATTTCAACATTTTCTCAAGATAAATAATATATTGTTCAACTCTTCTTACAGTTACAAAGTTTTAGTATCTAGCCTAGAGCTTGCTCGGAGTAAGATTCTCATACTAACCTCAGTGAGCCTGAAAAACAACTCATCACTCTTTTCTCAAGGACTATACATTTTCTTAACTGTTGTATTTAATATTTAGCCTTTTTTTCTTAGGCAGAACAAGCTCATCTAATTTCAATTAGCATTATAGGTTACCTTGTCTAAATCACTTCCTTGGATTCTTTCCAATTTCTTTGTATTTGAGCCTGACTGTAAGAAGAGTATGTCCATTATGTTCATTCACACAGCCCTCATGAATGATTTCAAAGTGATAAGGTTTTGTTTGGAATGTCACGGTGTTAACTTGTGCAGCTCCTACACCTTCTTCACTCTTCATTGTTTACTGTATGTGTATTCATTGTCTTTCTTTTGAATATAATTCTCACACTTATATTTATTGGAGGGGGGGAGTGATTAGTTTTTATTTCCGATCATTTCACCCATCTAGAAAGATCCCTCAGAATTGCAACTTGGTCCTATGTACTTTAATATTATTCAATTCAATAATATTTACATATTTTTGAAATGTCTTCTCTATACCTGATAGCCATTAATGAATGTGGGAAGTCATCAGACCTAAGCTGGATTCAGCTGACATGTTCTCCTAACCGAGAAGCAGTTGCTCATGAATTCTCTGTAACATCCAACTTCCCACTTTATAAAAGATAAATCACATTTCTTTAGTTTGGACATGAGGACATCCCATATGGCTGTGTAAAAAAAAAACCAATAAACTGCTAAAGTAAGATATACTATATCAACCCTCTCTTCCCATACTCTGAACTAACTACTTGTGTGAGAAGGTAACTAGATGGTTGTTATTTGATTTGTTACAGAAACAGGCAGAGCAGCTGCTTCCTATCACTCTGTTATTCTACAGATGCTCTTAAACTGATTGTTTAATAATGAACTAAACAAAGTACCTCTCTTAATACCAGAGTTTTACTGATTCATGCTTTCTCAACTATAGCTTTGGTATTTTTTCCAGTCTTCTTGTACCACAATTGAACTTCATTAGCTTTTGAAGATAATCACTAAAACATGTGTGTGATTAGAATTTTATCAGATCTAGACATGAATACCCTGGTAAATTCCCTGTTTATTGCTTTTATGGTCTATATTCCTACATCCATTTCTGTTACTAGTTGCTAGTTGTGTTCTGGATATGGTCACAGTGAATCTCTTTTTGTGAAGGCCATTGCAAAAAATGTGTCTACAACTGCAGTAATTTTCAATCTGCACAGTTGTAATTAGTCACCTTGTTATTCTGCTTATCCAAATAGAAGACAAATCTATCTTCTCCATTTACAAAGCAAAAGCAAGGAATGTTTTTCCTTTCCATGGAAACTATCCAGAACCTGCTTTGATCAAGTAAAAACTTAGAAACCTTCTCAAACCATGAGCAAGCACCTAATTTCCCAGCATTCCCCAAATCAGAAAAGAACAAAATACATTGCCTTTGAATGTATGGGTCCTGCTTTGCCTGAAATAGGAATGAAGACTTTTGAAGAAAAAAAAATTAATGAAGTGTTGCATCCGCGAAGTAATGTGAATTTGTCATTGATTTATTTAACACAACTTGCAGATAATTACCTGGAAATAAAGGAATAAATTTTGATTTAAATTCAGTGTCCTACAACTGGCTTCATTTGATGGATGATTGAGCATATAGAGTGACACATAGATTCAGGCCCAAGAATGTAAGTCCTAGAACAGACTTAGTTTCCCTGTGAAGGTCTTTATTTCTACAAAAGGGACTCAAGATGGGTATCCTGGACAACAGGCATATCAGCACAGAAAGAGTATGACAGATACAACATATGGCCCAACACTGCTTGAGTGTAAAAAGCATTCATTTGATATTTTTAAGTTGTGGTTACATTTATTTTGGAAGAAAATTATATGTTATAGATCTCTTATTGGGAGCATATTTTCATAAAAGGGGTGAAGGCAAAAATAATGGAAATTATAACACATTAAAAAAATGTTAAATCCCCTTTTGAAGGAATTTTGCAAGCATGCAAGTTTTGACTTAAGAAAATGTCTAGAGCCAAATCTTTCATATCTTAGCCTCCAAAACTTCCATTGGCAGCTGTAAAAATTCTGAACTGAGGAATAAAACATGATCTGATGCTTTGTTTGATCCTGAAAGATCAAATGTTTGAATTTGGGTTTGGATTCTGTTTTCTTCTCTTAACATAAAAAGAAATCTACTTAATAGAAATATGCAGAAGTAATTCAGCACCCAAGAATATCTCTAAATTCCCATAACTGTTAAGTGAAGGCTAGACAAATGATTGAAAGTGCTTGACTCCTACTAGAATGCCAAATGCTGACTTCAGACTCTTTTACAAGATGTATTATTAAATACTGTATGACTGTTTTCCAAATTGGAAAACTACTATAAAGTTAAAAGTAAAGGATCTAAAGATGTATCTGATATGTTCAAGGAAAATAGCCAGATTAGAAAGTACCACATGGGCAACCTAATTAAAAATCTTAAATGCTTCTTTTCTTTCTTCATTAACTATTCTCACAAGCAGCTACATCCCTGCCAGGTATTTAGGGACATGCTTCCCCTTGAGCACTACTTGGTGATTTAAGGCCCAAGGGTTTAAACCATAAAAAAGAAACTACGACATAATTAAGTGCCATTTACGTAGGCAACATATCCACAACTTTAATAAAGCTGTGTACAAACCACAGATTTTTAACCGGCACTGACTTTTTTAAAAATAAGTTCTATAAAATATTCTATAATACAAATTGTACCCCTTGTATCTTCAGTAATGCACATTTCATTTAGTTCTATATTCTTGTTCTAATAAAATACCTTTTACTTTAAGTAGCTCAGTTCTGTTTGCCGTTATGATAAGTATATATTTTGCAACAGCTTACTATTTTCTAAACTGGATAAACTTGTGGGGCAGGAAATCTTTGATTTCAGCTTTTGCAAAATGTAAATATTAGCAAAACACTTTACATTACTGACATGTTTTGATCAACAGAGAAAATAAAAATAAAGCTTTTATTCTAACCATATTCTAAAATATGAGCAAAAGTTTTATGAGCAAGCAGAACTTTAAGAATTCAGGAATATCTGACAGAAGCCACATGTTTAAAGGTAAGTTAACATTTCCAAAATTCTGATTGTTATACTTTGTTGAAACATGGGGATATTCAGCACCTTGTAGCAAATATTACTAAAGCACAAGATAAATCTTCAGAAAATTATGGATATTATCCAGTAAACAATCCTTGACTTCAGAAAAAGTATTACCATTGGAAATATATGCTGAAATATTCATAAATTTCTATTAATAAATGACTTTTAAAAAGATAAACAATTATATTAATTTGTCTTCCCTAAAATACCTATAAATGAATCAAATAGAAATTGGGTCAAATACAAGTACATATAACACTACATTACTTCAGGGTTTTTGACCTAACTCCATACTCCCACTGCTTGGAGTTCCTTATTTTCTGAAAAAAAAAAAAAAAAAAGAAAAAGAAAAAGAAAAAGAAAACCAATGAATACATTCTTTGGAAAATATTTTATTTTTTTATTATAAAATGTACAGTATATTGACCTTAATATTATAAAACACTGTACTGTATCAGAGTCTTGTAAAGACCAATAATTTATAAAATGAGACCAATTTCATTGTTACTCTTTCTAGTCTCATAGTCAGATTAAAAAATATATATAAAATAGATAATGAATTAATTGACCATAGCATCCTTAGTAGCTGGCAAATGTATGTTCATATGTTAAGGCAACTAATCTCTGCATGTATTTTTATTAAAATAGATCACTCTTATTTGCTAATTTAGTCTTTGATTCTGAAGAGCTGATAGAAGCATGAACAGAAAGGTTAATAATCATATTCTATAAGCCTAGATTATGAAAAGGCGCTGCAGGGTATAAAGAAAATTATGTTTTACTAAAGTACTTCTATCACTGCAGCTCACTTATGAACAGTTAATACTTCTTTGGTACTTTTAAGGTGCTTGTTAGAACAAGAAATAGCTTTGGACTATTGACAATAGAGTACTTTAGGTCTCAGATGCTATTGGATAGCATGAAAAACATTACACTGTCTTAACAATTTTAAGACCTTTTACAACATGTTAGTCTTCTCAGTTCCAGACTTACTACCATACTGAGTACAAAAGAAATGCAGATTAATTCCTTTTTCTTCTCTTGTTAGCCATTGTTGCAAGCAGTACTCTCCTCATTGCACTCGTTTGGCAGTGACTTGAACACAAGTATCCAGTCAAAGGCACTTGTTTTAATGTTAGAATATGTGTATGTAGGTTGTTTTAGAATCACTGCCTAGTATATTTTTAGCAGTGCATTTATAGAAGCCTGCATCCCTTTGAGTGGACTGCTGGATGACTAATGACCCCTGAGGATGGAGGAATTTGTTTCCATACAGACGGGATTGAGCTCCTGATGTCAGATGTGATTTATCTGGAAGCTCCCATGTTATTTCTGCTTTAGGAATCCCAATGGCCATGCAGTTCAGTTTAACTGAATTTCCAGGTCTGGCATAAATGACAGGTGCTGGCTCACTGGTGATCCGAGGAGGATAGGCAATGACAATGACAGGCACAGTCATAACAGAAGTGCCATACTCTGTTGACACTTTGCACAGGTAAGTGCCCCTGTCAAATACAGAAGCCTCACGCACTGTCAATGAGCCATTCTCCATCAGGGAAAAGCGACCCACGGCCTGGGGGGCATCCATAACCATACCATTGGGCAGTGTCCAAGAGATCTGCGCCCGCTGGTTTGCCTGGGTGATGCAGTGAAGCTGCAGAGTTTCTCCATTGATGATGCTCACCAGGTTGTTGTACTGGTTGCTAATTTCTGGCCTGAGTCCTACCTTCAGGAAGACTACTCGTTCCACATACCCTCCTGGGTTTCTGGCTGTACAGCGGTAGGTGCCAGCATCCCCAGCAGATAAGCTGCTGATGTGTAAGATCCCATCCCTCTTATGGTAAAATCTGTGCAGGCGACTGCCACTGAGCACTTCAGAGCCATTGGGAAGGATCCAGCTCGTGCTGGGTTTGGGATTCCCCTGGACTGAGCAGTTCAGATTGATGCTGTGCCCAGCAATGGCAGTGATCCTTTCACTGACAGGGTCTCTGAAGGAGGGTTTCTCCAAATGGTCTGTGATGAGGAGCTGCACAAGCAGTCTCGCTTCCCCACCTTCGTTGCGCCCAATGCACACGAGCTGCACGGCGTCTGTCTGCCTCACCCCCCTGATGTCCAACGTTCCATTGCGATGCACAGTGATCCTGTTCCCATAGTAGGGGGCCGGCAAGATTACTCCTTCTGGAAAAGCCCACAGGACACGAGGAGCAGGGATGCCCTCAGCTTTGCAGTCAATAAGTTTCCGGCTGTCTCTGGTGGCTGTCTCCCGCACAGATGTTATCGCACTGAGATGACCATTGATTCTGGGAGGCTGAACGTCAACATGGATCCAGACTATCTTCCGATCTTCTCCAGCACTGTTCCGTGCTACACAAGTATAGTTACCACTGTCAGACCTTTGGGCCTTTTGGATGAGGAGGGTGCCATCTCTGTATATCTGGTACTTGTCAGACAGGGCAGGAATAGGCCTGTTGGTTGGGGAAAGCCAGGTCACCTTGGGAGTGGGTTCTCCTTTGGCTTCACATGCGACTGTGACAACATCGCCATAAGGTACGTTAATAGTGATGAATGTTTTGTTCCTGATGGTTGCAGGCTCTGCCACCACTTTGACCCGCACTTTCATTTCATCCTTCCCAATCTGGTTTTCAGCATAGCAGGTGTAGTCCCCTTCCTCTCTCAGTCCAACATCATTGAAATACAGGGTTCCATTATCAAAGACCACATATCGCTTTGTCCGGCTGCCGCTGTCATCCGACTGCATGAAAGTATTGATCATGCTGCCATCTGGAAGACCCCAGGAGATCTCTGGGTTTGGCAGACCTGTGGCTACACAATCAACTTTCAGGTCCCCTCCATACTTGACCTTGTGGTTATTCTCATTCTTATGTTCTATTTTTGCTGGTTTCATCATCACATTCACTTTGAGGACCACATAGTCATCCCCTATCTTATTGCGGGCCACACACAAGTAATCTCCTGCATCTTTGTCTGTAACTGAATGAACAACCAAAGTCCCGTTGCTGAATACTTTGATTCTAGTCTCCAAAGTGCTGTAAGGAAAGAAAAAAGAACCTAACATCAGCTACAAAATCACATTTTGGGTATAAACTACTGAGAAAAATCTGTGGGAGAATAACAACTCAACAGTATCAAAAGAAAACAAAAAAGAATAGGAGAGGAAAATTGCTACTGTTAAATAATTAGATGGTCACAAATTTCCAGGATATTCACCACCAAAAAGCAAATGGAAAAAAATAATTCTACTCACTTGTAACCAAGTAATTTTATTGTGTTTAATGACTTTAATGCTGTTTTTGACCACTAAATAACAAATTATGGTGGTTTTGACTCTTCTGACTACTTGTACATTATTTTATAACAGTGAAATATGAGACCCCTGAATTATATAATCCACATGAGCCTATATGGACCATAATGGAGTCTGGTACCTTGGTCTTCAGCTGAAAACAAATCAAGATGAGGAACTTCCTCTGGCATTGGGTATAAATATTAAACCTTTAGAAAAGTCACAAAGAAGCTAAATGTTGCTAAGCTTTCCTTTTTTCAAGGAAAAAAAAATCCAGTATGCTAAAAAAGCTATTATTCCTTTCCACTTCACTATGGAATTGGTGTATAGTGATCAAAACCAACTTCCTCAGTAGCCAGTTTTCTTCCCAAAGTAGATCTCTAGTATTTGAAAAGCAGCCCACATAAAGATCATGAGGGAAAATTAAAAAGAAACACAGTATTTTTTTGTTACCACTATGAGGCATAAAATGCAATCTGGATTTTGTGCTATATATTTTGTGATATACAGGTTACCTAAGTATATTTTTTGTCAATATAAAAAAAATTATGACTATCTTCAGCTGTGAAGAAAGTTGTTCCTAATTATCCATTTTAATTACAGTGCATTTCTCATCTCTTTCTAGTGCTCTAAGGTGAGTTACGAATAATTTATAGCACAGAAATTTGTTTTCAACCAAGTGTTAGGACAGTTATTGTAGAAGTGATATTTTACTTGATATTGCAAACATTGGAAAACATATTGTTTTAGGCATTTACATACAACCAGGTTTGCACAGACCTTATTTTGCAGTAACTTTTGTTTATACATGACGTTTAAATTATTGTGTTTGTTTAAGTAATTATAAGTTGATTTATTTGCCCTGTATTTACTGTGTGTAATAATTTGCCTAAGAGGTAAAATTCAACGATCCCTTTTCTGCAGGAGAAAAGCAGGGACCTGTGCAATATTATTCAGAGTAAGCACATTGGAACAAGCAGTACACAAGCTGTATATCTGGACTTTTTGCTACATTTACAAGTGGCTGTAAAAGACAAAAGTAGCAGCTTATCCTAAAATCTTGAAGCTAACTTTTCAAGAATAATACTGCTTTCAAGAAAATTATGCTAAAATATGACTTAAATTTTTTGATATAATTTGAAATTCCTTCTTAAGGATTGGGAGGATCATTCAAAACCTGCAGAAGTCAGGAACAAAACCTGTGAGTGGGCTTTTCTCTAAGTTCATCCAAACTGCAATTTACCTGCAACACCCCCAACAGTTGATTCCCTTACCTGTGAAGGGAATCAATCATCCTTTTGGAAGGCAACCTCCATAATATCCGAGGCCAAGGGTCACCAGAAGCACTACAGTCCAAATGCAGGATGCCACCGTATGTTACATCTGTTCTCTGAGGAGAGCTCCCAGTGATCCTAGCATTAGACGTGTGCTTCTTCACATGGAGTTGAACTGTTCTCCTGGCTGCTCCCACCATGTTAGCAGCAATGCACTCGTAGGTCCCACTGTCCTTGGGGGAGACGTTGCGAATGTAAAGAGTCCCATTAGGAAAAACAAATAAATTCCCATTGACAAACTGAGAAGGTCGGATTTGGGTGCCATCGAAGACCACCCAGCGAATGTTAGGAGCAGGTGCTGCTTTGGCAGTGCAGTGGATGTTAATACTGCTACCAAGGGGCAGGGAAATGTTCTCTTGCTTTTCCTGCTGGATGATGGGGGGTAAGGCTGCAATGTGCAGCCTCACTGCAATGCTGTCAGCTCCTGCAGCATTGCTTGCTACACATTTGTAAACTCCTCGGTCTGAAAAAGTTGCTTGCTTGATAGACAAGGTTCGGTTTTCATGAAGCATTATCCTGCTTTCTGTGGTTGTGACTGCCTGCAAAATCTTCCTATCTGGGAAAATCCATGAAATTAATGGGCTTGGAGTCCCGCTAGCCTGACACTCCATTGCTATGGTATCTCCAAAGTATACCGTGACATCTCGATAGCGGGAAAGTAAAATTTTGGGCTGGTGGGCTACAATTGTGAGCATAACCATCATTTTATCTTCACCATGCACGTTCTGAGCTGTGCATAAATACTGTCCACGATCCTGAAGCTGAGCATTTCGGATAAGGAGAGTACCATTTTTCCAGACTTCAAACCTTTGTAACTTGCTGTTGGCTGTCATTAGAGCTCCTGTGAAAGTGAGAGGAAAAAAAGAAAGATAAAGTCAAAGTGTTTAAAATGTACATTATTGCAATAAAGAAGTCTTAAGTGAGATTTTAGGTTTACTCAACACCAATTACAACTTTGGAGGGCCTACATGACACCTTCTGACTCTATCCATAGCACAAATTAGTCTTAGTTTCTATGGCAGAACTAACCACTATCTTGCAAACACGGACAGCAAGGAAATTTTTGAAGGCCTTGTTTTAGGATCCCTCTTAAATCTTTATGTAACTTTTCTGTTCCTTTTGCATATGGAGATGATACACACATCAATATTTAAGGTAGCAATGTTAACAAACCCATACTCAAAAGTATTGCTGTAATAAATTCTAACTGCTATGAATAAGCAGAGTTGGCTGCTTTTCACAGCCAAAAACTATTCTTCAAAAATGAACTCATTAAATGGTAGAGGTTTTCTTTTACTACAAGAAACACTGCAAATCTATTATTACTTGTAATGATTAGTTGCAATTAATCATTTTCTCTACAGTGATTATAAGTGACAGGAAGCATTTTTCAGTATTTTGAAGTATTCCTGTAATCATGTTGCACTTCTGTGCAATACCCCTACAGACCATACAGAAGAAATTTTTTATCTGTCTTACCTGTAGAGACTTTTGTCCAAGTAATAAAAGGCTTAGGTTCCCCAACTGCATCACAAGGGATAAAAGCATCCATTTCAGCAAGGATGGATATGGTCTGAGATGCTTTTGTGATAATTTTAGGTCTTTCTCCATGTACTCTAAAATTAGTGGAAGACTGAATTACAGTTGAATTGCGTGGCATAATGCCTCCCATGTAAGGAACAGATGGAAATTTTTGATGACGAAAATGGACATTTTTAAAAGGATGAACTGTAGTGCTTATTTGTGGTTTTGTGCGCTGAAAGGCTGGAGGGGTGATCTTTAAAATCACCCGTGGTGATGTGGTCGTTGTGGCATGTGGCATTGGAGGCACTGGAATAGCTGTAGCTTTCTGCACTGTAATCCCAGTAGGTAAGACCTGAGCAACCTTCTTCTCATTTGTGTCTTTTGGCACTGGTTGACTAGGAACATCTGGTTTAGGATGCATACTTAAGTTAGGGAATATCCTTGTTCTGTTGAAAACGAATGGTATTCTGGAACTGGGGTAATAGGGGATCCCTTGACTTGGTAGTCTCCCAGCTGTGCCTCTGTTATCTGGAATATGGTTATTTCCAAAAAATCTTGAATTAAAATTGTATCTGTTCTGACCCTGATTACTGAACTTGCTTTCGGTTAATGGATTTGTTTTGTGAAATGGAGAGGCTTGTGTTGGGGCAGTTGATTCTCTCTGGGAAGCAGAAGTTTTCCTGTCCTGGATGGTATGTGCTGCATAGGCTGTTATCTCTGGTTTGTTTGTGTAGTGAAGAGGTTGATGTGTTATAAAATAGCGAAGAGGGCCCTGTGTTACAGGAAGCTTCATTGTGCCTCTTACTGGAATGTGCTTTGGAGGCACAACAGGTAGTCTTTGGTTTATGCTTGGTATCATTCCAGCAGGTGGATGGGGAAGACTTGGATTTAGCAGTAAACTGTTGTTTGACTTGCTACTATACAACTCATTGAATTGCTGCTCTTTGGACTGTATGCTAATCCTGTTCTGGTTAGAGGAAGGAGTAGGGTGAACATTCTGTTTTGAGGTCATCATTGTTTTGTCACTACCTGCTCCAACTTGTTTTGCTTCTGGGAACCTTTCTTGGTTAAAGGCATTACTCTCCTTGGCTGTATAATGAAAAGAAGAATGGGAAGTGCTTGAAATGGAAGGGGGAAGAGTGACAAGTTTTGTAAATGGAATAAAAGCAGTGGATGTAGTAGGAGGCTTTTCAGTCGTCTGTGAATGATAAAACACACGTAACATAGATTCATTTCTGTCCAAGGAAGATGGCACTGTCCCAGCCTGGGAAGTAACAGATTTCTTTGTCTCTCTAACTGGAAAAGTCTGAGTTTCTGCAGTGCTGAAAGAGGAGGATAAAGTAATTATCTCATACTGCTGAGGTGGCTCAGCTTTTGCTGGTGTTTCTACAAATACTGTGGGCTTCCATGGCTCCTTTGAAACTGAGAGGTCTTTAAAAACTTCGACTGTGCCAACAGGAATACTTAAGTCACTCATAGTGGGATATGCCACCTGGAATGTTCCAGCAGTTGTTTCATTAACCACAACTTCTAAGTCAAATAGGTTAGGCTCTTCTTGAGATTTTGGTTTTGTTGATAGTATTGAGTATTGAGTATTTCTATATGGAGGAGAAGTTGTGGTCCTTGATTGTTCTGCCGTATGATCCACAGTTTTAGAATCTGCTTTCATGTCCTTCTCCGCAGTGACATTGTCTAATGAGTGGTATGCTGGCACTTCACTTTGCTCTGGTTTCAGAGATACACTTGATTCTTTCGTGGGAAGCACATCATGTACAGCATATGATGATAAAACTGTGATGGGCTCAGTCACTGGAAATTCCAAGGTTTCAGGGTTAGTAGGGTGTGGCACATGTTTGGCTCCAGGTGGAGAAGCAGTAGGCCCAAAAGAGAAAGTTGTGATCACATCTCTGATTTTTGTAATTTTCTCTGTGACACCTGAATCAGGAATTAAGGAAGGAGTGGATTCCATATGCTCCTCTTTCCTAGCCTGTATTTTGGTGTTTTTAAGATCAGGACTTTTAGGAGTTGCAGCAGAAATTTTGGTAAAAGCTTCAATTTCAGGTGTCCTTGGAATTATAGGCATTGCCTCTGTGGTTAAAACAGGACGGGGCAAAGGCTTTGGTCTTTGTCGGATTCTGTTTGGCCTTCTCCTTCTCCCATAAGGCCTTTTTCTACCATGCTGAGTAATAAGTGGAGGCATAGTCTTTCTATATGGAGTTGTTGTGGTGGCCACAGTGGTCAATCTAATCATGGAGGAAGCCGTTTCTAACTCCTCTGCTGTTCTATGAGGAGCATTAGCACTATGCAAAATGAATATGGGATTTTGTTTTGGAATAGCCAAGTTTCTATGTTCCTCTGTCTGAGAATTGTCTGCATAACTGCTGGGTATGCTTTCTTGAGTCACTGTATTCCTCTGAGTTTCACGTTCTTCTTCACTCTGAACCCTAATGGGGGTGACAGCTAGAAAACTGTTACTTAAGTCTGCCACTTTTGTATGACTTGTAGATATTTTTTTGCGCTGGTACCTTGCATCATTGCTCTTTTCTCTAATAAATGGAAAAGTAGATGAAGGAGCAGTGGTAGTGCCTACAGAATCTGTTGGGATGATCTCAACAAACTGAGAAGGTGCCGAAGTTACAGTGTCAACACTAATTGGGCCCCCTTCATTTAACTTCAAGCTTTCCTCCAAGGTGCTATGAAGATCCACAGTCTGAGACTCAGCAAGGAGAGTAGCATCAAGTGGTAGCTCAGCAAAAGCAGAATTTTCTTCAGATATAGAAGATACAGTTTTATCTACATTTTCCACTGTGAATAAACTGCTCTGAACATTAGGAAAGTTTGTCACAATTTTTTTGGCTAGAGGTTCTTCAGTAAGAGCAATTGAATCATCTGTCCTGACATCAAGATGCTGCTCCTCTTGCGGTTGTGGAGTTGGAGAGACAGGAGTCAAATATGGACCTGACAAAGCAATTTCTACAGTGTCCATACTTGCAGGTGTTTCTAAAGCCCTGTGATTGGAGAATGGTTCAGTTTCTGACCTTATTAACACAGGCTGGACTGAAAACACTTCTGTGTTCTGTGAAGCAGTGACTGAGAATTGCTCGTCTTCACCCACAGGTGATGCATCAGCAGAGGAATCCACCACATCAGCTCCTGTCTCTGAAGACGGAGGGCTGGCTAAGGGATAAGGGGCAGGAGTAGTTTCCTGCAGGACTGATGGCAGTGAAGTTGTTGCAGAGACAGTTGTAGCTGTCGTTCTAGGAAGATTCTTCCCACGGACCTTTGCCAAAATGTCAGCCCAGTGCTGCGGATTAATCTGTTTGCTTGCCACATTGATTCTCCTTCGAGATTCAAATACTCTCCGGCCTTCTGCAACATTGCTGTCTTGGGTTCCATCAGTACTTTTCCAGATTTTCATTTTCCTTCTGCCCTTCTTCCCCTTTTTAATTTGAGCTTCTGGAACTTGGTCACTTTTTTGTTTAAAAGGTATTTCCCAGTCTTTTAGGCGGTTCTTTCTTTGTGGGAACTCCTCCACCCCTCCTGCCCCTGATCCCTCTTCATCATCTATGACCCGCCCTCTTGTTTTTGACAAACCTTTTGAGCCTGGGCGCTTCTTTAGTTTGATTCGTTTAAATGACCTGTCAGACACCATTTTATTTACTGTGACCCTTACAATAATCTGATCTGATCCCTGCTGATTGACAGCCACACATCTGTAATGGCCACTATCAGTGACATGGCTCCTTGGAATAAGCAAAGTACCATTGGGCAGCATATAGCCTTTTGAAGAGTTTGATAAATCATTGAGTACCTGACTGTTTGGAAGAATCCAGCTCAACTGTGGATCTGGGATGGCAATTGCATTGCATGGCAAAGCTATTGGATCTCCAACATTTTTTTCAACTCTCACTACATCTGAATCAGCTAGCTGAATAGCTGCAGGCTGCACAGCAAGTCTGTAAGGCATTATGTCCACATCATCTCTCACTTGGGCAATGCAGTGGTACACACCTCCATCAGTGTAACTCACTGCTTTGATTATTAGTTGGCCACTATTGAGAATGGAAAACCTACTGTCTTTGTCATTAAAAGGTGCCTGCAGTTTAGTTCCATCTGGAAAAAGCCACTGAATGGAGGGACTCTCAGAAGCTTTCACACTGCAGCTCAGCTGACACTCTGACCCTTCCACCACACTCTGTACTGTCCTCGTGCTCTGATTTTGCTCTATCATTACCCAGTTTCTCTGCTGCCTGGTGGTTTTGGTATGAATTGTCTGAGAAAACACAGTAAAAAAAGATAGCACCACTTTTTTCCCTGTACTCTCACGCCTGTTTAATTGGATATTTATAAGAGGCTGCATCACCCAGGAAGGCTCAGCAAGTATTTGAGCTTTTACACCTGTGTAGTAAAGAGCATCATAATCTGAGCCTTGCCTGTACTGATAGATTATTTTAGGCTCTTTTCTGAGCATAAGTTCCCTCTCTAATTTAACAGGTACTTCACTGTAGTAAGCTATAAGCTTCCATAGTTTTTCATAGTTTTCTCGATTCATTGGACATTCAAAATCCAGTGCAATTGTGGCATTTATATCTATCTCCTGAGTCTGGATTTGATTCCACTGAATTTTGGTAGAACCTGTTGGTTTTTTGATTTCACAGTTCAGGTGGACTATATTGCCATGCTCATCAGTCATATTTAGAGTAATGTTCCATGGCGAGGCCTGAAGTTCTTCCAGAGGGAGTTCGTAACTGTCACCATCTTCCTCATTTTGAGTGCTGCTATTTTGCCTCAGTGAGGACTGAATTACAGGCTTCCTACAGGAAATATCTTCCAAGTTTTGAATATCTTCTTTCTGCAGTTGTTTTGGGCTGCTACACTTAGCACACAGCTGCCCCCCTTCATAGGCTTTGTCCTTTTTGCATTTTAAAACACCTGAAAAAATAAAAAAGGAAGAAAGAAAATAAAAGGGAAAACAAGACATAAATAAGCTGAAAAACTGTTCTAGTTAGACAACTCTCAGAAATATGAAATAAAATTCATGAGGATTGCGTTATGATTATAAGGCAAGACTTATAGAATGGCACCTCTTTGTTTTACAGCTGAATGGGCACCCAATTCTCAATCTGACCATGATTTCTTTGCATAGAAACCAAAGTGTGCAGGGCAACATTTAAATCAGCAACAAATTACTCTCTGTGTCAAAAAGTCTGCATTTGTAGTGACAGCCTAACTTGTGGATCTAATATGAAGAGGCGTGGGATCTTTCAGCTTTCAAAAATAGAGCATTTACCAGAGAAATGCTGGACTTCCTCATTAAATAATCCAGGAAGCTTTTTATTATTTCTCTATTGATGAACAGCATTGGCAGTACATAAAATTGCCAATGCTGTTCTTTTTTTTTTACTGTAGCTACCAAAACAGACTGACTAGTTCTTGCACTTACAAGCTATTTATCAGCAGGAAAAAAATAAAGTGCCACTTCTTCCCTGACCTCTGAAACAACTGCAAACTTTGTAATAATATAAAAAAGATAAAACAGAGAAGGAGAGCTAGACCAGGAAATTACAGTCTTGACTCCTCTCTTCTGTCAATGCAGACTCTTGTCTGCCAAGTAACAATCATATATTTATCACATTGTTCTGCTCACTCACATGTCAAATGTACCTTAGGTATTCAGTTTGAAACCATATAGTAAATAAAATGTATTACAGTTATTCTAGGAATAAGTATCATCCTGAAGAATGAGAGATCTTTGAAAGAATGAACAATATACCAGTGGGTTATAAGGCAAAATGTCAGGAGAAAGGGAAATACACAGCCAATTTTCATACCATTATTTTAATGGAAAATATGTGCTTTGCTAATCTGAAAAATCAATTTTCTGGAAAAGGTGTTAAAAATTAAATAAATATATATATATATATATATATATATATATATGCAGTTTGTCACTTGCAGATTCAAACCGGATGTTTCAAAGGTAAGGAAAAACTGGCCCACAATCAACTTGGCAGTGGCTACACTAGTCTGAAGAAATTTAATAACTCTTTCAGACAGAATTCCCAAAGAAGTAAATGTTATAGCAGACACAGATACAAATCTGTCATACATGAAAATGGCATGGATAAATTATTCCTCCCTCCAAAAATCACTACTGTTTTAGCATACAGAGGTAACCTAACTGAATAAAAATACTAGCAAGTCAACACTGCACTAAGGAAGGAATGTTCAGCTAATATATCATTATTATAACTTACAGTAAAACTTAAGTACATCCATTAGACATACACACACAATTTGAATCAAGAACAGAATGTAACAATATTAAAATGTAAGCTAGTGAAATACAGTATTACAGTCAGATGACTCAAATATCTGTTTAGTCAGGAAGACTTATATTACTTATTTAAGCATCACACATTCCTAAAAAGCACTGTCCTACAGTCAAGTGCAAAATTGCAATGAATTATGTATTCTAAGATTACAAGACCCACCATCATTCACCATACGTGCTCCAAAATAATTACATAAACCTTGGGACTCCATCACTTATTTGAGACATCTTCAGTTACAATTAAATGCCAATCCCCTTTTAATAATTTTGCAGAAGCTTTGGTGTGACACCAGCTCTTCTGCCGCACTGAGATACCCAAACTGAAAACTGACACTCAAACCCCTCCTCATTTAGTGTATTCCTGATACAGAAGCATTATGAAGCTCTCTTTTTTGCTTCTGCACACAATCAGAAGCATTCCAGCCTAGACATTGTGATACTTTTCTCATCTCTAAGACTGAACAAAGATAGACAAGCTATTTTATGAAAAAAAAATACATGGTTGAAAATAAATACATTGTATGCACGTGAAAATACTTAATATATATTTGCTCCATTATAAAAGGAAGTTGTGGTCAATGAAGAAACACAGATGGACATGAAGAATGCATATTACAGCATTAATGTTAATAGATTCAAAATTAGAGGGCTTAATCAGGAATTTGGTAACCTGATTTCCTTCCTTCCTTGGACAAACAAGTTCAAATCCAATGTTACCACCTTCCATGAGAGGATACACTCAGCAGCTTTGTTGGCTGAGGACAATTGGCAGCCCTTACCAAAGGTACACTGCTGTGCAAAAAAATGCAGTAAAAAGTTATAACCTCTTTCCAGTTATAAACTTCACTACCACTTCCAACATCCCAAATGTAATGGCTAATTTCTTTGCTGTTAAATACATATTTTTATCTAATGAAAGAAAACTGCTTGCTTTTTACAGTGTTTTTCAAACACACACATTTATAGAACAGTAACATGATTTAATACTGCACTTATACATCATGTAGGTAATAACACTTAGGAAATAACAAAACCATCAACACACAGAACAGGAAGAAAAAAAAAATCAACATTAGGAGTTCAATAAACATTGGTAGCCTATGCTCCTACCTCCAGAAACTTCATTCCATTCAAGGAGCCACTTCAAACTGCAGTCGCAGTCCCATGGATTTCCATGAAGGTAAAGATTTTCCAGCAGTGGCATGCCTTGAAACATCCCAGCAGGCAAGGTCCTAAGAGCATTTTCAGATAAGTAGAGATGTCTTACTGTTGACAATTTGAAGTAATCAAGGACCATAAATGTTGAAAAGGTGTTGGGGTGAAGCTGCTGGAGCAAATTTCCTTCCAGGTGGACAAGTCTTAGAGAGGTTAAACCATTAAAAGCATTTGGATGAATAAACTCAATTCTGTTGTGGTCCATGTGCAGTCTCATTAAGCTTGAAAGTCCTTGAAGAGTTTGGCCAGTTATGGCTTTCAATTTATTGTAACTAATTTTGAAAACCTAAACAAAAACCAAAACAAACATCAATTAAAAAAAAAAGAACCAGATATTATTTTTATTATCTAAATCCAAATAGAATAGCAATCAAGCAATTTTTTCCTCCCATATTCAAATCTTTTGCACCACTTCAAAATGATATGCTGGCCAGAGGTAGAATAAAACTGAGTGTTAGTTGGCATTATCAAGTTAGACGTAGGCATAGTTAATAGGTATCCAATGTATTTTGGGGGAAAATGGTATGTTAATCCTAAAAAGGCACTATAAAGAACATTTAGTTTTATTTTCAATTTTTCATTGAAGTTAGTTTTGAAATTTAGGAAAACATAAGCATTACCTGTAGAGACACAAGATCTTTCAAAGCACCATTAGGAATATTCTGAATATCATTTCCATGTATCATGAGCAATTCCAATTTTGTAAGTCCTGCAAAGGAGTTTTCATATATAGACTGTATACTGTTAAACCTGGGGAAAAAAATCACACATGCAGTTACAATTTATACACTGACTGTCATGGACTGCAAATGTAAAATTAGTATAATCTAACTTTCAGGAAAAACTGGAGGGACTTTAATGCATTGTCAAAAGGCCAGAACTTACTGAAAGACATATACAAGGCCCAAGCATACTTAGCTCATGTTTACACTACGATTTCTTTCAACTCACTTTGTCACACTTTAGCCATAAATTAGGAGTAAAAGTAATAAATAGGCATTTAAGTTCTAATAGTTGTCAGTATATTTTTCCATGCAGCTCAGTTTATAGAATGGAAATAAGTTAATGGCCTGTGGCCAAACCATGATGCTATGGAGCCTGGCAAACTAGACAAGCTGCAGTGCTGCCAAAGCAGCATTTAAAAATAAATACATAGAGATTTGGAGAGTAAACATTAAAAATGGGTTATCTCCCAAACAGCACAAGAAGCAGTAAGTCACATCCTGCTTCACTTACTGCTACAACATGTAATTGGCTACATTAACTAAATACATAAGATCTAGGAATTGACCTTCCAATTCCATCATTTCAGCCTTGAAACTCCTCTTAGATAAGGAATACAGAAAAATCTACTTTTTGAAAATGAATCAGTTTTGCTTTGGACAAGCAAATCAGGCTTCATTTACCAGTTTGGAAGAGTTACATTTGGTGGCCTAGCTCTACATTTGTGTTTTTCATATGTATACAGAAAGTTAAATGTAGTATCTAATCTAGGCATGAAGTCTTAAAACTAAGCATAGAATTTTAGAGATTTTTTCCAATTTCTTGGTATTTTCTAGAAAGCAAGAGAAGACACAGCATGAAATTAACATACTTTGAATATGGAGAAAATACTTTTGGATCTTCACTATGTTATCTATCTGAAGATCCTTAATTTGCTAAAATTTTATAATAGTGTATTAATATTTTTAGTCCTTCTGCAGATCCACTAAGCTTATAGCAGACATCTTATTAAAATTCCTAATTTCAAAATCATTTGAAAAAAAAAATTAACTTGTCTAAATAAAAAATTTTCCTGAATAATTACCGGTTAGAAAAAAAATCTTCACCCTCTAAATGTATAGCACTTAAAACAGTAATATGGTAAAGGTACTCAAAGTGCAACAACAGACAGTTAAGACAGTTTCTTCCTGGGAAAGGACATAACTCAGAAAATGTCATTTGTAGTGATGAAATACAAAGGGAGGAAATGTTTTTTATGCTAACAGTATATCAAACAATGTACTTCACTAAAAAACGAGCCCAAACGCCTTAGTAACTTAGAAGCCTACATCCCATTTTCAAAAGCAATTGAAGGATCTGAGTACATATTTCTTTAATGTAGCTTTACTGGGCACAAGAGCATTTTGAGAATAAAATTAGGCTTTAGGTGGATAAAATGTTGGTGGATAAAAATTTTAACTATAGAGAAGCAAAAAAAACCCCTAACCAATATATTATATATCACTATTGCCAGTCATTGCATGATCAGTTGCAGCTCAGGCTGCAGACCATGAGGTTGTCAGGGTGAGTTCATCATGGGTTGTGGGGCAGCCCTGACACCAAGCAAAGAGGACTACAACTCTTGCACTCTTCCGTGTCACACAATGACCCAACATGGTACTTTTGTGAGATGAAGCCTACCAACAGTCCCTGCTTTCTTGTCTGAAAATCTGACAGATGTGAGTTGGCAATATCCTGGCAAAGGACAGTGAGTTGGAGTCTGAGCAATCTCTTCCCAAAATATGCTTATACGGTGCTTAGTGGCTTAAAAAAAACTGCAACAAAACCACAACCCCAAAGGCCATGGATCAAATCTCTTTCCACTGTATTCATTTAAGATATGCTATATCTCATTGTTCTCCAAAATGCTCCTGGGTTACATCATAGAATTTTACTCCTATTGTGGTTTTGGTTATTTTTTTTTTATTCAGGTATAAAATTCCATATTCTGTAGAAATCTCATAATACATTTAATTAAATATCTTTTTTTATACACTTTAAAAGTCTAAATGTTCTATTTGCCAAAGAAGAACTCACACTGTGGTATAAAGATTTATTTGAAAATAATAGTAACTCTTGTTTGAAAAAAAAAAGCTAAGCTAATTCCTCCATGCCAGCAGCTGTAGTGTTTGAAATACAGCACCAATGGGTAAGTACCCATCTCTGTGATTCTGCTTGGGAAGTACAGAGATCCTGGTTTGCCCCAGCTGCACGAAGCATTCCAGGCTCCCGCACTAAGAGCACAAAACTGTTTGCCCCAAGCTGCCATACGAACCCGAAGTTGATCCTTTCCACGTGTTTGGGGATTCGTGCTGGCACGGCTGCCAGGGAGCGGAAGGTGCAGTGGACCTCGGTGGGGAGGTAGCAGGCGCAGGGCTGGGGGCAGCCCAGGGCACCCTGCGGCAGCCCCAGCCCCAGCAGCAGCAGCACCACGGACAGCGCCCCAGCCGCTGCCCGCTCCCCCATCTTGGCGCCTCCCCTCGCCTGGCAACTCCTGCGTTGTTGGGGGGCAGGGAGGAAGAAAAGAGAGAAGAAATTATTATTTTTTAAAACTTTAATAAATTCTTTATATATTTTAAACCCTTTCTATACCTAGTGATTACCTGCATTGTCTAGAAAGTCTTTAGACAACCAAGGCCAAATTCAGTTGGAAAGCCATTTTCTTTATTCCATGTCATTTTCTGTTTCAGTGTCAATTTTTCCCCCATTACTCGTTTCTACTAAATACCTATTCTAAAAAAGTTATGCTATCTCCCTATGGTAATAAATTTTATAGGCTTATTCTGAACACCAAGAATAATACTCACCTCACAAAAAACCTAGAAAACTTTTAGGGACATATCTAGCTCAAGCAAATTGCCAGGGCTCCCTCTACAGTCAATGAAAGAAAAAAAAAAAAAACAAGCCATAAAGCCATAATCACTTGAAGATTAATAATATCAGTTATGTACCTCATCAGATAAGGAGAAATAGTACAACTGAGGTTCATTAGGTCCCAAATTAGCACACCCACCTCACCTAGCTGCCTAATTTTTAGACAGGCTATTAACTTTTGGTATGGTAAAACGTGGCTCAATTAATCTCATTCATAATAGATATGGGAAATGATTGAGATAGAAAGTGTAAGAAAGAATTGGTCGACCATAGATCTAGACTCTGTCATCCTTTGCCATGGGTTGCTCTGTGATGTTGGATATATTCTAATGCTGCAATCAAAACAAACAGGTATTATGATAGATCAAAAATGATAAAACTAGACAATTTGTTTAAAAGTGTAAGCACAGATCTCAGAGGAAAAGTTTATAGTATGTCTACCAATACTCAAGTTCATATTTTTGGAACTGCATGTCAAAGTCTGAATGGCTACAGCCATGGAGAGTCATTTGAAGAAGCACAGACAAGAAAACACAACTGTTACTGATTTTCAGCACAAGTAATTTCTGCAAATCAAGTCATTTATGTAATGTCTCATTACCAATTAAGCACCCTAACTCTGGACAAGTAGGTTTAAAACACTTCTATTCTTATTCCTACCAATAGAATAATTTGAAAACTTTTCAAATTAAAGTCATACAAGAACACAGTCTGTTATTAGTAACAGACATTTAATATTCCTGCTTTATACAACACTGTGACAATAACAGAATTCACTTGTACCAGGTATAATTAGTTCCATTAGTTATTTGCTTGTAGTATAAAATTCAGATTTTCTCAGATCTGCAAGCAACAAGACACACATTTTTTCCCCAAGATTACCATGTGCAAACTATTACAGTTCAAAGGAGAGGCTCGTTGGGATGAAGAGTTTTCCCAAATATCTGTGGTCAAGCTAATGGGATGTTTAGCATTCTTTACGAGACAAATAGCTAGTAATTTGTTTAAGAATTTTCAGGTGCTGTTTTCCTTACATTCTCCTTAATGAAAATTCCTTCTACAAAACACTCCTACCCATTCAGATTCCTTTTGTCCCTTTCAGGGGATGCTCACTGAGGTGAAGAGGAGGCTGCAGTGCCTCGTGAGGGGCTGGGAAGGGCCGGCGGGCGGGACTCACCGTGCCCTGCCCGTGTCGGACGGAGGCACGGCCGGCCCCGCTCCCCCAGGATGCGCCGGGACCTGCCGCGGCAGCTCGCACCGCGCCGCCCCGCCGCACGGGGGCGCCATCAGCCCCCCCCTCCGCCATTGGCTGCCTCCACCGCCCCGCGCAGCGTGTCGGCCAATGGGCTGCGGCCCCGCCCCGGGAGGCGGGGCGCGGGCGGAGCCCCGAGCGGCGGCGCTGCCCTCACGGCTCCCGGCGGCGGGAGGGCGTGGCCGGTGTTGCGCGGCCCGGGCCGTGCGCCAGCAGCGGCTGGGCGGAGGGGGCTGCGGAGAGCCGTGGGGAGCCGTAGTCCCCCTCGCCTCTGTGTTTCCTTCTGCCGTACCGGAGGACAGATGCTTCCCATTAAGGAAGAATGTCCCCGCCGGACCGGGCGACGGGAGCCCCCGGGCTGTGGGCGAGCGCCGACACACGGCGGTACCGGCTGCGGGACGCCCGACGGCCGCCAGCCCGGCAGCCCAGCCGCTTCCCCGCTCCCGCGCAGTCCTGCCGGGGAACCCCAAAACCCAACCCGACCGCGCTCCGGGAGCGGTGGCGTGCGCCGCTCCTTACCTGCGGCTGGGCGAGGCGCTCTCGGCAGGCGCTGCCCGCCGCTCCCGATGCTCCGGGCGGCTGCGGGCGGACGGCGGCGCGGGGCCGGCGGTCACCTGGACCCCGGCCTCGCCTCCGGCACCGGCTCGCCGAGCCTCATCGCTGCCTGCGGTTGCCCGCCTCGACGCCGACTTAGGACTCCTCATCACCCGTCATCCTGCGGGATCCGCCGCCGCGGCTGGGTCCCCCCGAACGAGCATAAGCGACGCGCGGCAGCCGGGCAGGCACCGCCGGGTGCTGGTTTGTATTGACTGCTATTGTTTCCGAGCGCTCCCCTTCTCCGGGTGCCGCACGACCCCGCCGAAAGTCGGGACGCCTCAAGCGCTCAGCCCCGGCGGGAGCCCAGCGCGTCGCTCCGGGGGCTCCGTGGGCCAGCGGGCGGGCGGGCGATGCGGGCGGCCCCGCGCCGCCGGACGGGCTGCCTGGGCGCGCAGCTCTCCCCGCGGCGGCAGCGTCCCGCCGCCCGCCGCCGCATGGGGACCAGGGATGCGGGTGCCGGGGCGCCGCGCTCCGCCCGCCTCCCCGCGCCGGGCGCTGTGCTGGGGGAGGGCGCGGCGCAGCGGCTCCTCTTGCGGGGTGGGCGGCACCGCCGGGCAGGGGGCGGCTGCGGGCGGGCCCGGGGCGGGGGGTGGCTGAAATAGGCTCCGGAGCCGGCGGACAGGGGTCGCGGCGGTTGTGGTTTCTGAAGTTTACAGAAAGTTTGTCTCTGGGACCTGGGCGCATCCAGCACCGTTGAAGCACTCAGACGTGCAGCTACGCATCTTGTGCGTTCGCACACACGTATACTCACAGGAGTTCAGCACATAATCCCTAACTGGACCCAACAGTTTGGGTTTCTTCCCATAGTGATAGGGTGCTTAAAGACATGGTTTAGTGGTGGGCTTGGCAGTACAGGGTTAATGGTCAGACTCGATGATCTTGAGATCTTTCCCAGCCTTAAAGATTCTTTGTTATAGGTCTCCCATCACAACACAAAGAATCAACCTGGCATTAATCCTTATACTTCATACTGGCACAATTCTGCTGCAGAGACCTGTATCGTGTCTGTGTGGGAATTTGATCTCTGTAATCATACTCAAGGACAGACACTCCAATAAATGCATGTGAACAGAAAACCTCAGAACTGAAATAGAGAGGAAATTACAACAATAGAGGAAAAGACAGCCGCCAGTAATTAACCAGGCTGAACGTAGACCCAGTCATTAATTACCTTCTAAAATGCACCAGAGAAGCAAACTTTAAAGTCATTAAATCATTGACATCCCTCTTCTCAACTTCTCTCTTAGCAACTGTTTCAGTAGAGAAAAGTAAGCCTATCTCTAGTCCAGTGAAAAATGCATGATTCAGAAGACCATACACTAGTATCTAATCGGTTCTGCTGTGGGGTTTTTGGATATGCATAATTTTCTGTTCCCTGGATAGACAATGTGGACATTTCCCTCATCTGTTCTAAAAAGCCAAAAAATTCAGTCTTTCAAGTTGCAGAAATGAGCATGGATGCATCTTAAGTCATAAGAATGCCTCTGAGTTTTGATAGGGAGCTTTCAAATTCCATCTCCAAGGTAAGTAAATATAGGGAATGGCATTATATTCAAGGCTGTAAAATTGTGGCCAGTGGATCATCACCAAATTAATAGAAATAATAAGAATCCTAATCAATTAACCATTTTTAACTTTGAAACATGTGAGTGGTGTGATTATCAAAAGGGTTGGTGGGCAAACCTCTTTAGCTGTTTGCAATAAGCTGTTGTCAGAATCTGGACAAGTCATATCTTCCAAATGCTTTAATAAAGTTTCACTTTCAAAAGAAAAGCTCATTATGCATGCTTTTACCTGCAGATTATTTTTTTGTATTGTGGTATGTTGTCTTTTATGTCATGTTGGCAGCTTAGCTCCACACAGCTAACTTACTCCAGTAAGTCTCCCTCACTTACCCAGTTTGATGTGGGGGAGGGAATTGGAAGGGGAAAAGTTTGAAAAATTACGGGTTGGGATGAAGACAGTTGGATAGGTGAAGCACAACAAAAGCAAAACAAGGAATTCATTCACTACTTCCCATGGGCAGACAGGTGTTCTGCCACCTCCAGGAAAGCTGGGTGTCATCATGAACAAAATTGACTTACTTGTGGAGGCAAATGCTGTAACTCCAAACATTGCCCCCTTTGTAAAGCTGCCCCAGCTTTACATGCTGAGCATGACACCATATCCATGGATATCCCTTGGATCAGTTGGGGATTGATCCAAGGAGCAGTCCCAGCTGTGTCTCCTGCCAGCTCCTTGTGCATTGCCAGCCCGCTGTCTTGGCAGGATAGTGTGAGAAGCAGAAAACACCCCAGCACCACATCAGCCTTGATCAGCAGTAAGATAAAGCATCCTTGTGTTTTCCACACTGCTTTGGTCACAAATTTAAAACATAGCACCATATAAGCTACATTTAAATAAATGCCAGAATAAAATATTGCAGACATTTAGAATAACAACACTACCATGATGTTCACTATCTTCAGCATAACTTTTTTCAGCCAAGCAAAGCCAATACCAGCCCATATTGTTGTATCAACTCTGTATTAACAGTAAATGCATCAACAGTTCCCAGGGTAAAAACCACGCTACTTTAATAACAAAGCATATATATGGTTAATTTATTGCAAAGTTTTACCATTTTTTAAATGTAAGTTGTGAGAATGAAAAGTATTAAGGACAGGATTTTTTTTAACTGATTTGTAGTGCTTACAGTTAGGGAGTTAGCAGTAAATGTTGTCCTTGATATGAAACTTGTAGATGTGACATGTGCTTGGACAGCCCTGTGGTCACAGTATTTTTTTAGTTTTTTACTTTGAGGTTTCAGCTATATTTCAAGGGGAGACATTTACTGGTATCTAGATAGCTGCTGCAGCAGTGTAATTTCTCTGATGCTAGCTTGTCTGGCATCTGGTACAGTGAATGGTTGGAAAACATCTTTACAAACTGTTTAAAGTTTTTACACTGTGTATAGGGACAGGAAGAGCACATGAATGGTGAAGGAAATCATCCATGTCACTGATATTTGCCATTTCAGCTGTGGTACCTGCTGTTTACACAGAATTTATGGAGTGGTAGGAAAATATTTCAAAGGAACAAGGAAAACCAAGTAGAAATACTTGAACTGTAGGGAGCACCAAGTGAGTTTCTGATACAGTAATTTCTGAAAGTTAGTCTGAAGGTAAAAGGCTGTTCACATGAACAAGAACCTGTTTGTTGTAGGTAGCAGCAAATGACAGGCTTTTTGGCAGGACTGGGAGGCAGCTAAGGGTAAGTCAAGCATGAAAGTTTGAGGAAATGGTACAATTAGAGAGAACTGTCTTTCTTATTTTCACTGAAGTTCACTAATTGTGAAATACCTTCACTTTTTTCAGATTGGCACTGTTTGAGGGAAAATTCCATCACTACCACTGTCCTTGTGGTCACTTAGCTCACAGGCTGAGAAGTTACCTTCAACTTTCAGTAAGAGCCAACATTGAAGCATGGTTTTGGCAAACTATTGTAGCATGACTGCTCTCTCAGAAATGAAGTTTTGGGTTTTCTAGGAGCCAGTTATCTGTTTCTCTCTTTGCAGCTGCAGTGCCAGTATGTTGCTGCCCTTTGCAAGGGCTCTTCTCTATACCCTTCTTCAGACAACTTGTCTCCTCCTTGCCTTCAGGTTTGGTTTTCCTCTTTGGTTTTTGTTGGGTTTTTTTGTTTGGTTTGTTTGTTTGTTTGTTTGTTTGTTTGTTTGTTTGTTTTTAACATGGTTTAGCTGCTCTTAATGGTTTTAGGCTGAGAGTAGATTTAGATTGGATATTAGGAAGAAATTCTTCACTGTGAGGGTGATGATGCACTGGAACAGGTTGCCTAAAGAAGTTGTTGACACCACCCCTGGAAGTGTTCAAGGCACAACAACTCTATGCAGCACTACAGGCTGGGGGCAGAGTGGCTGGAAAGCTGCCCAGTGAAAAAGGGCCTGGGGGTGTTGGTCAACACCTGGCTGAACATGAGGAACATTGGAACAGGCTGCCTGGGGAGGTGATAGAGTCTGGGAAGTCTTCAAGAAATGACTGGACATGGCACTTAGTGCTATGGTTTAGTTGGCATGGTGGTGTTCAGTCAAAGGTTGGACTTGATGATCTTGGAGGTCTTTGTCAAACTTGATGATTCAATGATTCTATTCTATGATTTTAAGGCCAGGTTTTATGGCACTCTGAGTAAAGTGGTAGAAGGATGATCTTTAAGGTCCCTTCCAACTCAACCTGTTCTATTATCCTATGATTATCCTTCTTGCCCCAGCTTCTGCTTCCTGGTATACAAAGTGTACTGCTTTAACCCATAGTTTTTGCTGAAAGAACAGCTGTAGGTGCAATGAAACTTCCAGTCTTCTTTCGTCCCCTATTATCTCTGCCCAGCACCATCCTTCTCATAGCAACGAGTTGGGATTCTCTCTCAGTTTCTCTTGTCAAGCAGCCTCATGCAGGAAGAAGAGAGAGCACTGAGATTCTGTTTATTAAACAAGACAAATTTTTTGAGGTTGAAACTGATGTTTTTTATTTTCTATGGTTTAACAAAGCAAGGAATAGACCATCACAGTCTTACTGATGAATAAACTTGATGGACAAGTGGACTTTCCTGACAGCTGTCTCCAAAAGAGGAGAAAGAGGAAGTCCAGAAGACTGAAAATCCCATGAGTGACACACATGAAAAAGCAGAAGTTTTTAAATGCCTTCTGTTGGAGCTGGTAATAAATTAACTATTGCTTTTACCACTTGGCAGCAAATGGAGGATAAATTTTTGCAGATGAATTAGGGCCTTGTTTAACTTCCAGCAGAAAAATGAAGAATTCTAGAAAAGTTGATGGACTGTATTCAACATTATGATGCAGAAAAACAAACTGTTAGCTTACAGAAATAATACCCATGTGCTGTCATGACTTGTTCACTGCTTGTCTTCAGGCACTGAGTATTTGTATTGGGAGAGCATGCTGGGTCTACTGCCAGTGTCAGTATTTCCTTTATTTACTTTGATCTTTCATGTGTTTGAACTATAATGCCTGACAAGTTATATCACAAACTAATTGGAGTAAATGCTGATTAACAAGAAATGAAGAAAAAAATGAGGGTCAGCAGTGTGGGAGGGAAAGCAATGCTAGGCCAAGGCTCACTGAGGTATGCAGGAGACACAGGCAGCAGAGGAGGCAGGGAGTTAGTAACAGAGGGTGTATGGGGCTGCCACAGCCTTGGTGGGCCTTCAGCTGCCATCAGCAAAACAGAACTGTTTCTTGTGCCAGTGCAAACAAAAATATCACACGGCTGTCCTTGCTTCCAGTGCCTTTGGGCATGTCTGGTGGGTGGCTGGAGCCCAGTGGCTGTGTCTGCAGGGCAGCTCCAGATGGGGATTGCATAGCTGTGTTAGCTTGATCCCATGTCTGCCTTTCCACAGGGTTTGTTTGCATGAGCACAGCGCTGGGCTGACACTTCTGCCCATCACGTATCTCTGGATTGACTTGTATCCGGAGACCTTTGAGCACAGGACAGACAAGTGCTGTATACACTGCCCCGCTACACAGGGCTCTTCAGTTTCCCCCAAACCAGTGTAGCCCATTTGGACCTGGCTTATCTGAGGGGTGACTTGGATGAAAACCCACAGGGCAAGTTCCTCTTGTTACCTCGAGAGATGCAGTCCTGCTTTACCTTTGTTCTAAATGACAAAGCAAAAGGGCAGGAAATGGTGTAGCCTCTTAAAGTATTAACAAGTGAAGGAATAAAGAGGTACTGTGATTAAAAGGATGAATGAAAGGATCTACTTCAATCTGTAATGAGAGGTACCGCTAGAAGAAGTAGGTTTAGTTTCCTCTGACTGTGTGCCAGTATCTCTTTATTTCTCTTATTTTATTTCTGTTTTCCCAGTGAAATGTTGTGAAGAGGAAGTTTTTCTTTTAACTGCATAGGATACTTCTAGCAGACTGTTAATAACCTGGGAGTAATAACATGGAAACTGTTGTTGGGCATTTTCTATGCCACTTCCACATCTTTCAAATGAAGCATAACAGAGCCAAATTTTCTTCTTTATGTTGTCAGCTAAAGAATTAGCTGAGGAAAGAAAAATATTTCCCTCTTTTTAAAAAAAGAGCTGGAATAAAAGAGTTGATGAGAACTTTATTTCATTTGTTTTCTTTCCTCAGCTAAGAATTCAACTTTTATTAAAGTATTACCAAAGGGAAAAAAAAAAAGGAAAAAGAATAATCTGTAGCAGTGGGCAGTAAACATTCTCCACTTGAGTCTTCTTCAGTGTACTGTGGTTTACACTGTATTATTTGGCATTGAAAATTACAAAAAGTTTCTCCACTTCTTCGGTTGTGTTGTTCATTTTATACTGAAGAACAACATTTCAAGTTGAAGAACAAATTCTGTCCTAAGAATGGTGCCAAACTGCTGCTCAGCTGTTCAAGTCCCATCTGCCAATAAAACTTAGACCCAAATACTTGGCTCTTCCCTTTAAGCTCTAAGACTTGCTACCTTTTTCGTGGTGCACACTTGAAACACTGCAATGTGTTGTTGCTTCTTGTTACCCGACTAGGAAGCACATATGACTCTTAGGCCAATAAACTTAGTCTCCTAATAACACAGGCTATCCTGATGTACAACTATTTCCAGAAACTTAACAAGGTCCTCAGAAACACTAATCAGAGATGTTTTCCCTCTTTCACTGAACAGCTATTCCAGCTCTATTTTTTATCTGTCCCTGCTTTCAGAAACACTCTCTTGACTGAAACAAGTGCTTCCCCTACCATTTTTGGTATTCTCATACTGTGCATTTCTGCATCAAAAACTAACAGAGAAACACTTCAGAGTCACTGAATTTTACATAGTGGAAGGCAAACTTTAATCCTGAAGTGGATGCCCAGGTGACTTGACACTGAATGTATTTCAGCAGTAAAACTGGCTGTACTGAAAGAGGCTTTGTATGTCTGGTGCCAGGTAATTAATAAAACTCTAGGAGTGTTATCAAAACATGCCACAAACCCTGGAGAAATCATGAGATGTGTTCTGCTCCATCTTTTAAATATTCCTGTAGGCTATAGATACCTTAATGCCCTCAATAAGAACAGAACTGGACACAACAAAAACAATATATCATTTTACAGGTTAGAGGATTTTAGCAATGAACAGCTTTTTTTATTTACTCATGTATAGATTTGCAGAATATAATTGTTTCATATCTGAGCTGGTAAGTAGCTCAGCATGTGATTAAAGACAAAATATGTTTTCCTAATGCTCAGCATGTCAGGACAGATCAGTGCAGATTTAGATTATGTTTTGCTGTATCTTATTCAGTTTTATAATATTTTTAGTAGTGCAGCATTAGACAGATCTGTGTGATCCGAATGTCTAAATGAAGTCCAGTGGCCAGAACATTAGATATCAGTGGTTTTCATATGCTGCTCTGAAAAGCAGACATAGCAAAATCTAGGCTTTCTGCTACAAATGACACTTGGAGGCCATATCTAGGGAGAGGGGTTAACACAGATGTAAAGCTGAGCTGAAAGTACTAGGTTAATCTTTTCAGAAATATGTTCTGAAAAATGTAATATAAATTTATTTTTCTCCTACTGGAAAGGTAGATACATTAAAAATATTTCTTGTTTATTATTGCCATTTTCTCTTCTTTTCTTAAAGAAAAAAAACAATATACCTCCACTGTATCTGCAGTACATAAGTTCTTAGCATGTATTTATACAGACTTAGATTTGGGACTTCCAAGACCAGTGGTGCAACCATTGAATCCAGATGCAGGGACTTGGCCTTGCTTTTGTAATTGTTTCTGTTATAAACCTAAAACCCTATTTCAAAGTTCAGAATCTGGTTATAAAAATGCTTCCAGAATACAATTTGGCATCTAAGATATCAGTCAAGAAACACTTATTGCTAGTTTGATTTCAGTGTGGTTTTTTGAACTTACAGATGTGCCTTGAGAGTTTTATCCATGCTTTCAGACATTGTAAAGATTTAAAATACCTTTGACTAGCAAATGGAAATCATCACACTGTGTTTTGGAATGTTAGAATCATCTTTAGCTAAAAATGCTGTAAAAACTGTAAGTGGCCATGAGTTTTTTTCTAAATAGTAAAGTAGTTACTTCATGGCAGGTTTGCGCTAAGGGTCAATTGCAGCCTCACAATGCTCAAGTGAATATGTTTTCACCTAAAGAAAAGGAGAATTATCCAGCTTCCTCAAGCATAGCAGCTCCACTGTGAATAGTTAATGAGATAAGCTGCTGATTCCAGTTATAGAGTGGAATATTGGCTTCTGTCTTTTTTCGGCTCATTACAGATAAACTGAGCCAACCCCAGCAGGCTTCTCTTGTGTCAGCTTGTTTGAAGACTGCATGAAGAATAACTTCTACACACTTGGGGAATGTGAAAATTTTGTCAAAAGCTTGTCAAGTTATTTTATGGATTGTAGAGCCTAAACAACCCAGGGGCATGGAACTGGCTCTTTGCCAAGGGTACAACATTAGCCCTACAGGCAGTGAGGTCTCTTAATCAGAATCTTGCCTCTTTACAGTGCTAGTTAAGAAAGGTGGTGAAGCCCACTTGGCCTGCTGAATTGCTTCCTTTTGGCACACACAAAGTTGCACCTGGAGCAAAGAAGGAGCTTTCTGATATCGCTGTATTTTATAAACTTTAGCTACTGAAACAATAATATAAAAATGCTTTTAAGTCACCTTACTGAGTGTGGCTGACCAATAAACCCTTAAAATGAGAGAAGGCTTAGAGAAGATGGTCAAGGACAATGTGACTGTCAAGTTCAGCAAATAATGCAAGGTAAGACTAACCTCAGATGTTGCAAAGAAACTGAATTTATCTCAGCAAAAAAGAGAACTGAAGGGTGACCTTTGGTTTGGATAACTAGCTATCAACAGTTGAGTGTATCGAGCTCCCTGAGTTCCTTAAAAGAATGTGAATGACTTCCTGAGTTAGGCAGACCAGCATGGAGGGAGTGAATACATAGCTCAGCCCAACAGAGAGAGTATAAAAACTAGACAACTAGTAAAAGAATTTTGAAGAGAGAAATGGGCTTGACCTGTGGGCCTAATGAGTTTTAGCTGTGAAGTAAAACGACTCCACATCTTGTGAATATCAAGTATAGAAGTCACTTAGGAGGAGCCCTTGCTGCCAAACAGGCTTATTGTATTTTAAGATTTTCATAAGAACTGCTTCTTTCTAATGAGTTTCTTTTTTAAAGAAGAGCTAATAAAGAATTGATGGATTTTGACCTGATATCAAAGTTTCTTGCTTGGAGCAGGGGTGCCTAGCATTAGTGCTCTCCACTTTGTGTGACTGAAAGGAGTTCCATGCTGCCTCCCAGGGATCAAATAGTCTCTGGCATATTAAAATGTGTGAAGAGAAGTTGGATGTGTAATGGTGTCTTCATAGTGGAAAATAATTTGTCCAAGTCTTTTAAGTCATATTTAGACATCCAGATAAAAGTTAAACCCATTTTTTAAGATTGATTTCTACTTTGAACTGAGGAAATCTTTGGACTTCAGCCTCTTTTGAAAACCAGATACACAACATTTTGGATTGGGTGCTTCACACCATTGATGTCTGAAGCTGTAGATTTTCTTTCACAGCTGTTATTTTCAGTGTTTGGTTGTCTTTGATTCTAACTGAAATGCAATTTCTATGATGTAGGTAATAAACAGTCTGCTCTAAGTTGGAAAACAAAGGCTGTCTGAAGTTGTTTTTTAAATTAATGAATAAATAAATTATTTTTCTTGTTCTGTTCAGTTTTTCACAGAATTACAGGACATTCTGAGGGAGGAGGGACCCACAAGGATCATCAAGCCTTACTCTTAAGCAAATGACTCATGTGGGGTCATGATGCACATTATACATATGTATAATTTACTTGGTGATTAAACAACTGAGCCAATTAACATTTTCCTGTTCTGAAATCTTGACAATTTTTTCATGGAGCTTCTGAAAGCTGGGGAACAATTTTGGCCAAGCAATAATATATTTGCTGTTCACAAATAGCTTTCATATAAGTAATTTCGATACCTCTGTAGTTTAATGAAGCACAGGATTGAAAACTAATAATCTAGTTATTATGAACGATTATTATGTAGTTATTATGAATAATGTAGTTATATATGAACCATATTATATATGGTTCAGAACTGAAAAGTCAAACTGTAATGTTTGGAACACTTCAAATATTTCTGTGATATAGAACAGATCAGTCACTCCCTACTTCCACATCCTCATCCTGAGGGAGCTATGTGCACTGATCACTTCTGCAGCTGACAGTCCTGAGAAAAAAGCCAAAATTATAACCAAACCCAAAGTAATTAAAGCATCATAAAGTATTTTAGTTTGAATAGTCCCCATTGTGGATTTCTTAATGTTCAAACTTCTTTCCATAAACACTACATTTTAGAAGTCAAACCTGATTAGCATCATGGTTTGCTCTTATTTGATACTCAGAGTGTAACAAGCTTAAGTGTCTTCACTTTTTTTTTTTTAAACTCTTACAGATTTCTGAATGTTTGCAAAATCTTGTCCCCTTTAAAGTCAACAAAAATTCAATTATGGCTTCAATACATGCAGGATAACATCACTTTAATAAGAGTTTGCAGTTGTTATGACTGAATAGCTCCCAACTTCTGTTTTTGTCATGTTTTTAATTAAAAAAAAAAAAGGGAATATGGTTGAGGTATAATAGGCATGATTAAGCTTGCCAACAAACCCATGTTTGTGGAATATCTGTTCAATGATCTTCCTGTGGATCTCTTCTATTGCTTAATGCTTATGTGTTCTCATATGCATAATGTACTTGGTGATTAAATTCAGCATTTAATACAGATATGTATAATATGAGTGATCAGATGGATCCAATCCAGTCTGTCTCTTTTCTCTTTTTCTGAATAGTTAGGTACAGATTCATTGTTTTAGGAAGTATATATTACCTAAGAGGAAACTGGGCAATGGGGAAGTGGAGAGGAAGGAAGGAAGGAAGCGGCATTCAAACACATACACATTAAAAAGTCAAATGAAAGGGGTGCAGCTGTGATTTTTTAACATTTAATGCTCTTTTTCAATGGGATGGCAGCACAGGAAAGGTGAATAATCCATAAATTTAATGGAAACCAAATATAGCATCAAATAGTTACCTTCTCATAGCTTTCTGTTGAATTATATCACAGTGGTATTTTGCATTCTCTCTTGCATGGTAACCAATTCTGACAGAACTTGGACTGTGATGCAAAACCTGTACATTTTTTTTCCAGTCTAGACTCACCCTCCATGTGATATTTACATGCAGCACCCAGCTTTGATTGCTCTCCAGTGCACTGCTGACAAGGGGTAGAGGACAAATACTTCTGTTTCCTTTGCATGCTTGGCACCATAAAGTGGTGGACCAAAGTCTTGCTTCTGTGATGCAAGTATGCTGGATCTGGGAACAGTGGGCCATGCAACAATGCATTATACTAATAGATTTCCAAGGGGCACCTTTTCCTGCGCTCTGAGCCCTCACTCCATTGAAGCATCACCTGGGCATGTGTTTTGAAATGGATGGGTCCCAGGTTTTGGCATAGTTACCCTTAATCTTAAAATTTCTTTGTGTCTTACCTTATAGACAAAATTCTGGGATTCCATTACAGTTGGATACTTGTTGTGTCTACAACATACATTATATGCATTAGATACTCCATTTTGATTTTATAAAATGAACCACCTCTCTGCCATGTTTTAGATCATAGCTGGTCTTAAAAATTACACAGAACTGCATGGAAAAAAAGTAAAACCCAATTACTTCAGGATATAAAGGAAAGGAGTAAAGGAATATAATGGAGTAGTTGGGGGAACAGCTTAAAATCCAATTTCAGTAAGAAATATTTTTCATCCAAGTATCTAGAAGTAATACACCAGAAATAAGCTACTTTATAAAGCAACCAGCCATCTTAGTGATTTATCGTGTCATTCCTTGATTGTCAGACAGAGAGTTAAATTATCTAGATGGGATGCAGAGGGTTGTGGAATTACACATTGCTTTCTTCCAAGGTCTATGAACTCCCTGTGTTATGACTTTCTTGAGAACTGCACTGTGCTTAGGCCACTTTCTGGACTTTTTTAGTTTCCTTGTGAGGAAAAACTAGTCTCACAATGAGAAAGTAGCTGCCTAGCGTACAGTCTGGATTTTATAAGGTACAAATTACTAATTTCCTGATTTTGCTCTTCAGTATAACTTCTACATCAATTTGTAAGCAATAGTGTGACGTAGGATCACGAAGTGCCCGCAGAACAATTTTATAGGTGGCACTTACAGGCACAATTTAAATGCAGTGAGTCAATAAGAAAGCACATGTTAAAAAGAATTTGGTTCTGTATCCACTCAAGTTAGTGGCATAATTATCAGCCACTTAAGTCAGATTCATAGCTATGAACCTTCCAATTCTTTTTTGCAATAGAAATGCATTTCATATGAAATAAATCAACTAAGCAATTTAGTTTTTACTGCAGATGGAAGGTGAAATGTATATTACAATAATGTGGGAAATAGATATCTAATATAACTAACATTCAGGGTATGACTTGCCTTGCCTTCACTACCTTATCCTGTTCTGTCCTATCCTATCCCACAGCAACCTCCCTGCTTCATGTGCAGACTTTGAAGCTACTCTGCTTTTCAGTTTGACCAATGCTGCCAGCTACGTGTCTTTTCTATTTGATGGGGTGTACCACAGAACAGGAATTGTCTGCAAAAAATAGCTGCTGTCAAAAGCAAAATGTGAAAATAAAATGAAATATGTTTTCCTCATCTTTTTGAGTACACAGTCATGACTTTTCTGCCAAATGTCCTCCTTCTAGGAGAATTAGACTGAGATGAAAGTCCTGAATGGGTATACCTGTATCAAACATTAAACCTTGTCTATTCCAGCATATAGTTTTTTAGAAGACTGGAAAGACAGGAATATTTTAAAATATTTATCTATTTGCCTAAGAATGTTAGAAACAAGCAGCATACAATGCTGTGTGGTTTTTAATGAGAAGCACATTCTGGTGGCATCACATCTCTGGGACTTGGGTCTGTGGCAACAGGGCTTCCCTTGAGGCATCTGGTCTTAGCCTGATGTGCAATTTTTTATTGCCCAAATGCCGACCTGGCTAGATAGTTATTTTGAATAGGAGATCTGGTAATCAAAAAAAAATTGGTTACAGCCAAATTTTGCTGTGAAGGGTGTGTTCTCCTCCTTTTCCCCCTCCTTCACTGAAATTTGCATGCAGGATATGTTCATGAGCAGCTGGAGGCAGTTATGCATCTGTTTGGCCCATGCCCTGGAACAGCCAGATAAAGCAACCTGGAATTAGAAGCCTGTGCACGTTAGCTCATGCCCAGCACCATGCTGACACTGTTGTTTTCCACATTTGTACAACCACGTTAAAGGCTGGGTGGTCGGGACACATGTCCCCTGGTGGGCAGGCTTGTGGCTTCATGACAGAAATCACCTTTATGCTGTGAGGATCTCCTCCAACAGGGTTACTTCACTAGACTTCCACTAGACCAGGACACTCAACTTTGCACTGGTTTATGGGCATGAGAGGCAGATTTATAAGTGCTGCTTTCCCCTTTGCTTTTTCAGTTTTTATTTATGCTTCTTTCGAAGCTGTGACACTAATTTCTTTGGGACAGCTTTCACCAAACAAAAGGACACATTTCAAAGAAAATATAGTCTATAGCTTTTTGACCCAGTCAGAACAAAAGGGTCCATGGGCCCCACACAATAGAGCCCTTTGAGATACCTTGGCATGCTGATTGTACAAATATTATCATTTAATTAAATGAAGTTAATGTTCACGTCCTGTAGAAGATTTTTGTGCCATTTTAAATGATTCAAATATATCTAAATACCAACTTGGAATTTTTCCATTCTTTAGTTATGGTATCTTAGTGTAATCCTATCTCTTCCCCTGAAGATTATTATACTAAAAAAAACCAGATAACTGCAGTGTAATTTGTACACAGAATGATAAATTTATTATAATTCTGTTATAAACTTCTGAAAATAATAGAGTTTCTATAGTAGAAACAATGACACAACGTTTTCCATCTAAGTTTTTTTGGACTAGCCAGAACCAGCATAGAAAAAAATAAGCCTAATAAAAATAATTTTTAGTTTTATTTGCATTATATGCTGTTCACTTACAAATTCATTAATTCTGTGATTCTATTACAAATGCTGGATCGAAAGATTCTTTGTTTCTTATACAGCTGCTGAAATGGATGACTCAGTCTAAAATTAGTAAAGTGTAATTTCCAGGGAGTGATTGAAAAGGGAAATAAGGGATTGGAAAAGGCTAAATATCAGCATAAATAAATTCTCTGTCTCAGAGGGCATAGTTCTGTCACATTTTTTATACATGGACAGTTTCTACAGTTTCTGAAACTGTTTCAGCATCTGAAACATGAAATGACTCTCAGGGGAGACAGGGAAAATGGATGGGCAGTAAATAAAATATAAACATTTGATAAGAAACAAAATAATTGCCAAATTGATACTTTAAGATGGGCATTAATTATAATATAGTAGTCAAGGTGAATCTTCCACCCATGTATAATCTCAACTGTTTTTACACATGGCAGTTTATTATAGCTGTTTACATTTCCTATCATTCTGCCTGGTTTAGACATTCATTCACAGAAAACAGTCATCTGAAACATTAATAACTGGACGAAGACTTTTTTCAGACCTGAGGATAAAATATGTTTCTGCTGTTTCCATTTCATAAGCCAGGGAAGCTGATTGTCTTTGCTTTCGTAACACACATCCACTCTTTTTTTTTTATCTCTCTGTGTAAAAATATCTACACATGTATGTATATGTTTGTGAGTTAAAGCGTACGTATTCCACACATTTTGTAAAATACATGATTTTCAAACAAACACAGTAAAAATGTATCATGTGAAACAAGAGTGAAAAACAGACAACAAAAACATTTTCACAAAGGGTAGACTGAGTAGGAGTGTGAAGACAATATCACTCATAAATTTTCCCTAGGGCAACTGTAACTATCAGCTCTGCATTTTCTTTAAAATTACTTTCGCAACCCAGCAATATTTACTTAAATTAGATAACTTGTCAAATGAATCATCCCTGAATGATCTCTATCTCAAGTTGTTTCCCAGAATTCATAGTTGGAACTTGATTTTCATTTTGCACTCTCGATCTAATTAAGATTATAATTTTCTTATGTGTTTGTGAAACACAAAGGCAGTTGTAGACACACAGTTTAGGCACAAAAAATGTCCACAATGGCAGTACTGCTTAGAATTTAAAGGACTTGGCAGCTGTATTCCCAGAAATTACTTCTAGTAGATGGTAGTTTAATTTATGTCCTTGTCCTCTTTTCTTTTATCTATTATTTTGTACTTTTATCTGAATTAAAACGTTTGCCATTTATCTGTCCATTTATCTCTCTGTTTGTCTTGGTTCTGTTTTTATTTTGTCTTAGTAGAAGCATAGAAGGTATTAAATATCCCACATGAGACTTTGGATGAAACCAAAATGCAGACATTTTTATTTCTAAACCATATGAAAAAGAGTCAGTTCTTCTCTCCTGAATTAAGTAATATATACAGTAGCAAAAACTGTGGAATTGGATACTTGTCATCAAAAGATTTGAGACTAATTCAACAAACCTATTTTTTAAAATAATAGTTTAAGTGTATTTGGCTTAGATTTGTACTGTGGATGGAATGAAATTCTCTCCCAAGTACTTCTCTAGCTTTATTTTCCCTATTCTTTACTTCTTGAAGAATGTCCCTTCTATTCTGTGTAAGAAAGGTTGAAGATGATCAGAGGCCTGGAGCACCTGGAGCACCTCTTCTATCAAGACAGGTGGAGAGAGTTAGGTTGTTCAGCCTGGAACAGAGAAGGCTCCAGGGTGACCTTACAGCAACATTCCAGTGCCTAAGGGAGGCCCATAAGAAAGCTTTTCACAAGGTCATATGGTGAGAGAACAAGGGATAATGGCTTTAAAACAAAAGAGTAGGATTAGGTTAGATATTAGGGAGAAATTCATGTCTGTGAGGGTTGTGAGACCCTGGAACAGGTTGCCTAGAACAGCTGGGGATTCCCTGGAAATGCTCAAGGCCAGGTTGGATGGGACTTTGAGCAAACTGGTGTAGTGGAAGGTGTCCTTGCCTATAGCAGGGGAGTTGGTGATCTCTAAGGCCCCTTCCAACCAAATGCATTCAATGATTCTATGATTTCTGTATCTGACTATCTCTATTCAGAAAGAAGTGGGGAAAGGGTGTTTCTTCCTCTTACATGAATTGGTTTGTCCTTATAGCATACCTTACCCACTAAGGTGCAATCCAAACAGGCAAATCTGGAAATAAAACAGAAAATGAAATATTCATAATCTTGAGTTCATGCTTGAAAAGAAATGTAATACAATCAGGCTAATTAAAAAAAACCAAAAAACCTACAAACAACTAAAAGTATCCTCTAATGGCTCACTGAGAAGCAGAACTAAGCAAACCAGCCTCCTCTTACCAGCCCTTCATCTTACCTAGATCTCCTGCTGCTTAAAACACAGTGCTTCACTTCCTTATATGATCCAAGCAATCATAATATTTTCAACTTAGTACCATAAGCCCCAAGCACATTTTACTGCTCTCTAGCTAAGCAAGAGGTAGTGTGCCAAGTCAGTATTTTAGAGATGTATGTTCCTGACTGGCCTACCAGCCACTACCTCTTTAGTGTTCCTTCCCTTTTCCTTCAAGGGGGACACAGGAAACTCTAATCTTCTTACTGTCTTATTTTCACAGCAATATAAGAACATACTATAGCTTGGATCATTCACCTCCCTCTAACATATTCTTTAATAGCTTAAGAATTTTATAGGTTACTGGATAAGGGGACAGGGGAAATAAAGGGAATGACATTCAGATGGACATGCAGATGGGAATTATTTAGATCTTAGACATTATTTAGATCTTTCTCAGAGAACCAGGTTGAGGAAATCAGTTAAAGTAATTTCCATTAAGTTGGATAAGAAAAGTTGCTAAAAATCATTTAGCATTTTTCAAGAGAAAAAGAAAGTATTTTCTTTTTTAATTTTTCCCTTGGAAAGATCATTCTTCTCATTTTACAATTGAAAAAGCAAGCATTCAGAATAAGTCATCCAGTCTCTTAACTTATTGTTACTGTTCAAAGGTTTCCTTGGTGTGCATAAAATTTGTGATCCTTTGTAACAAGGCCAAGCATGAAAACAAAGGGAGAGAAAGTCCATGGGTAACCAAGCTTAAGCATAATAGAAAAAAATCTCTTTAAGGGCTGTAGTATTATATAGAACATTTGCTCAGTAAAAAATAACCCAAACCAGAAAAGTTTCTGGATGTATTTCTTTCATGCAAAGTAACAGTCTATAAACACCAAACAAATAAGATAAAAAAAAAAATCCAAATGAAACATCCAGTGTAGCTCTCCCTCCACCTACAGCAGTTCTTTTAGTGCTCATGCTTTCTAGGTTCAGCTGAACCTGGTGGTGACAGTATCTGGTGATACAGCTCTAGTTATGAGCTCCAAGAATCCTCTAGCACTGGCACTGAAAAACCATGCCAACCTCTTGCTTCAAAAGTTCATCAGTGCGTGCCATTGCTAAAGCAGAACTTATTATTTTTAGAGGATAACAGCCATTGGGAGCTGTAGGATCTCTGTAAAATATCATGCTATATTAAATATTACTGAAGTCCAGCATCCTAGTCAGTGGCTAAACTGGAAATATTGGCATGGATGTTTCAAAGTCTCAGGATAAGAATTATCTCTCCTCTTCCATTTTCTGGAAACTGTAGTTTAAAATAGCTTTATTTATTGGTTTATGTTAGGAAATCATTATGACTAAGTTCATGCCCACTTACTTAGAAACCTTTTGGGAATATTTGTGTTAGGAGCATTTAAGATAAAAATTGGCATTTATGTATTGAAAAATGTGAGGCTTTTTGGTGGAATCCAATGATTGCATTATTTGCTATAACTTTGCCAAACTGTACAAGTGGCATGTAAGAGTCCTTATGTGGACAATTACTTATCTGCCTTTTGAGAAATTCAGTGCTTTCTTGTCCATGGTGCTCCTTTTAGCCATATTTTCTTCTTGGAACATTTTTGTTACTGATCTTTTTTCTTCAGCTAGAGTTAAATTTGAATTTACATATTTCCAGAGCATTTCATAGGCTGCTATAGAATTTTAAAAACCATATACATTAAATAGCTTTGCTCCCCTCAAGCAAAGATGTTGCCAATCAATTCACATCTGACATTCTTGAAAACAGCACAACAGATGACAGCAAGAATGTGGAGAACAAAGAGCTGTTATAGGGGCCATATTTTCTCTATGATTAGCTCTGCAGTATTTTATGTCTTTTCCAGCAGTGCTGGTTTATTGTTGATTCCACTATCCGTGCTTTTTTGCACAATTTTAATGAACTGTAGGACAGATAGAAACCACCCCACATTACCGAGTAGTGTCGTGACTTTAACTGGAACAGAGATCATGACCTCCTGATCAGAACAGAAGAAAGGAAAGTATTCATCATTCAGATGTCTTTTAAGGGTTTGCCTCTACCTCCTCAGACTAGCTGAACACCACAGTAAATTTAAGACCAGTAGAGGGTACTAGTGTATGTACACAGAGGTAAGTAGCAGCAAAGATGGCTGCATGAGAAATTTGGATTAAGGCTATAGACAGTGCACTAACGTTAAAGCAGTAAGACTTAGCAAAATATCTTTAGCTCGTCTGCATTATTTTCTCAGCCATTGACAACTCCTCTCAGCATCAACAAAATATATTCTGATTGAAAGTTAGGTTGCTATACCTGTGCTTTAGAGGACCAACATTAATATCAGAAAAAATGTCTTAATTGTACTGAATCAATATTTTTGAAATAGATTTTCCAAAAAAAAGGTAAACCATGTAAACACATATACCTTTACATGTGTACAGTACATTTGTGCAGTACATTCCATGTACTGTTTTTTCCATTCTAAAATGAAGGATGTATCTAAAAAAGCAGTGCCATACAATCAGAAGTATTGTCTTTAGGAATCAATAGCCTAGGTAAGAAGTCAGATTAACACAGTCATATTACTTTTTCCAGCTACATAGCATAGTTTATATCTGGACTGTGTACAGTCTCTCATATTCATATCCAGACACCTAAATAAAGCTTTGCTGATTTTTAGATTTGCTGAGCCATCATCCCTTACTGACAACAATGGGAGCTGTTATATAAATATTTATTTATATCTCCCCTTTGACCTTGTCCCCGGATCCTTGCCCAATAATCCCATGCACTGGAGCTTATTCAGCGTTCTACCTTCCGAGCACATTTGAACAGCTGCTATTCATTAGAAAAACAACAAAACCTAAAAACATCAGAACCTCAAACTTCAATCTGAGACGGATATCATTCCTTCTTTTCTCTCCAAATGAATGGTTTCCTTAAAATATCTGTATGTCTGGACCAGACCCAGGACTTGTAATAAGTTTCCTATGCACAGATATATTATGGCCTTAAGATCCAATATCCTTTGCCCTACAGGGTGAGAAAAGGGAGCTTTATCCTGTTTGTACAAGGGAATATGCAGAATTCAATCCATTTGCTGTAAGGGCTGGAATGAACTTAAAGTGTTTCCACAGAATAACGTACTTATTAAAAAGTTCCTGTACATAATTTTGTGAAGTCTTTTGCATATAGTAACTTTGCTTTTCATCTTTGGATCTCTGCATTGTTGGATTCTAGGTGGTTGGCCCAGACACAATTTATGCATAGGTTTAACCAATTTGATTCTCTTTAAAACAAGAGAATTGTAATCTGTAAGAGTTAAGAAAGCTATCATTTCATACAAGAATAGAGAGGGGGAAAGGAGGCATATTAGAATTATAAAAAAATCTCTAACAGTCAGCTAATAATTTTAATATCAATTTGAATTAAAACCACATCAGTGGAAAACATTATTTTATTATCACTGTTTATAGTCATGATAGCTTTTCAACTGGAAGGTAAAATCACTGATTCTTGATCAACAGAAAAGCTCAGTGGAGCTGTGATCAGGGCACGGTTCGTGTACGAAACCATAAATGTCTTGTATCCCCTGAGGTTCCTTAGGGAACCCCAGACACCCTGAAGAGCCCAGCATGTATGACATAGGAGACATAAGAAACCTGTATCTTTTTGTAAATGCATCTGGAGCCTGGGTGAAGAATACTTTATAGTATCTTGGATGCTTCTAGAATTCCCTCTTTAGGCACCTGAATAGGTTAACTAATTTATGAATTTGTTAATATTCAAGACATTCTAAGATTGCTACGTGAAAACTTTGAATGACAAAAATGAATATGATTTGAAGACTAATGCCAGAGAGCTGCTTTCCAATAATCTAATTCATAGTATCTTTAGCACTCACGGTTCAGAGCAGAAAGACCAAATGAATCAAAGGGGCAAACTGTCCTGTTTTTGTCAGCATGTGCTACAAAGCTGTGAGACACCCCTACACTAGATCCAATCTTATAATATTCCAATGACATTCTAAGACCTGAAAAACCTTTCTGCTATAACAATTCCTGAGAAGAAGTAGATTTTTATTGAAGATAAGATAGGAAAAGTGTATGAGAAAAGGTAACAAGGAGACATATTTGAAATGGGTTATGACAAATGGCAAGCAGCCATCTGTCGGCTTCTTTTTACATCTTGGAAAAAGTATAGTGAAGGCAAGCCAGTTCCTATAATTTTTTAGCTTTGCCAGAGAGCATTTTTTCCATGCTTTGCAAGCTTTCCCTTTTCTATTTGCAACTGCTTACCATCTGGGAATTTGTGGTTGTGAACAGTTAAAACTTAATATTTAAAAACACGCATGTATTTCGCTTGAAATTAGGATTTTCGGTAAAGTGACTGGATTCCACTTTTTGGTGTTATGTGGTGAGATAAATATGTGCAGTGCTTGGGCCTGGAATGCTGGCTCTGCACTTGCAGAGAAAGTTGGGGGTTTTGTCCAGCTTCAGAGTTTTAATTTTATAGCCAGTGATTGAGTTGTAACTAATATAATTTAAAAAAAAAAACCCTTTTAACACCTCTGTAACTTATTTCTTTTTCATTAATTTTAATTTCATGCTTTTACAGTATGTCTTATTAGGGATTAGTTATTAGGGATTAGTGACAGGATACTGACTATATTTCCTCTAAAGCTATTGGTTAGCACATATACTATGATACTTGTAAAGTAGAGGCACCGTTGAGTTGCTGTAAAGAGTTGGCATAGGTGGAGGCAACACAGGCAAATTTCTGTGATTTAACTTTATACTTAGGTTTGATGGTAACACAGAGTTCTGGGGTCAGAACAAGACTTGCAGTTCCAGAGTTAGATAATTAATATATATCTTGGAAATATTTATTGAATGCTGTAGTTGCAGCAATGTCTTTAGACATGTTGTAAGTCACTATTTCAAATCCTAGACCTCTTTAATCAATTTAGATCAGAGAAACAGGTAGTTGCAGAGTACTGTCTTCTGTCTCTATACCACTTCATTTTCATCCCAGTACCTCAATTACAATAAAGTGGATCTCTGCCCGGGCAGATTTAGCAAAACAGTTAAAGACTGACAGAGCAGGGAAATGAACTCACCTTCAGGTCATTGGTCTGGAATAATATTCAGGAAGTGTCTGAGTACTCCCCAGGATTTAAATGCCTCTGTTTGCCTTCAGCTCCTTGTTCTTCTCGTATTGATCTTGTTGTCAGATGGTTTTGGGCCTTTTTTTTTAACAGCACTCTTGGCACCCCTTCAGGTCTGCCTGCCCATCTCTTCTTTTCCACTGTCTGTTTCATTAATCTCCATTGCTGGCTCAGTTTGAAAAATTTTCTCTTTGCTTCAGTTTTTGTGTTTCTGTACACCTTTGTAAAAAATCTCATTACCATGTAGAATTACAGGACTCTAATTTACTCTGCCATCCTTCAGTCAAGCATTTCTTCTTGGCAAGATGATATCTGAGGTTTTTCATGCCTCACTGCCTTTAGACTTCATTATAGAAAGTATTTTGACTTCTCCTCTGTTTTTACAAAGAACACTGTTTTATCCTTTAAAGAATCTGTCCAGATCTAGGGAGATCTCCCCACTTTTCTATTTTCTTGCTGTCACTCTGTTCTACATTTCCTGAAAATAACAGAAGACTTAGTCTATTTTAATCTTAAACTTTTTCTTCAGATTTAGCAACAATTATTTGCCCCTCTCCCTCCAGCTTTCTCTGCTCATTATTCTTTCTCTTCCTCATCTTTTGCAACCCCTCCCCCTTTTTAATCTTCACCATCCTTACAAATACAAAGTTAAAAATTACGTCTTCCTCTTTCAATAGGGTATTCAATTCTTTCCACTGCTGATTTATCTATCAGCAGTCTTTAAGGTTTTTCACCCTCAATTGCCCACCAACCAGAAACCTTAGGGTATTTTCATACTCCTTAAATTATGCTTATATTGGAGTTTAATCACGAAAGTGTCAGGCAGTGACTCATACTGCTCACTTTGAAGAATAGTCCAAGCTGTAATGGGACAGGGTATCAGCTGCTTTAAATTCCTCTTCCAGATTCTGTTTGCTTTTCATCCCATGATTCTAGGAAGTGAAAACACAGGACAGGAGTTTGAGTTTGGTGTCTTTTTGCTTTGTCACTCTCTCTCTTTTTCCCTCTCTTCCTTTCTGTTTTACTTGAATCTTGACCAAGATCATTTGGATGTTTGGAGAGCACCTAACAGCACTTGCTTAAAAACAGCTCAGGAGTTAGGTTCTCAAATACCCTGAGACCAGCAAGGACCTAAGTTTCAGATCCCCTGCATCACAGGCAAATAAAATCACAGTATCATGGCATTAGAGACACATTGGTTAGAAGGGAGCCCTGTAGGAGACCAAATGGGATCTCTCATGTGGAACAGGACAAATGCCAACAGCAGATCAAGTCAGCCATGCTATGGTCTGGTGGAATCTCCAAGATCTCTGAGGATGAAATTTTCTTCATACACGCATGAATGATCTTGATAGATCTTTGCTGGACCCTGCTCTGTTAAGTTACATCGTCCTGAACTGGGAAGAGCCCAAAATTTGGCAGATTATGCCAAGCATAGCCCCACTGGCAGTGTATAAAGGACAGTCATAAGTTCCCATGACATTCTGTCCTTGACTTCCTGATGTTTCAGTTTTCCTTATTTCTGGTGAGAGTTCATTGTTGTCCTATTTTCAACCTTGCATTCATTAAAACCCGTACGTATTTTCTACCAGGGTCTCTACTGACATGTGTCCTCTTTCTGCCCCAGGTACAGAACTTGCTCTTTCTCTGTGTTGAACTTCATGGGTTTTCAATTAGCCTAGGCCTCAAGTTTGTCAATATCCTTGGCCTGAAGCTCTGTGTTTGGCAGATCAGCTACTCTTTGTTGTTGAGCACCACCCCCAGGTTTCCTGAAGGTGCACTGAGCCAGTGTACCAACAAGCTTCCTTCGCAGCCCCCTCCCTTGGCCCTCATGCTGTCAGACACCTCACCTCAAAAGTCAAATTCACTCTCTGAAGTCACAGCTGGGGGTGCATCTGATCCTTACCTGAACTATTTTTTCCTGTTGAGTGGCTCTAGGCATATCCCCTTGGATCATTTAGCTTGTGCCTTGAAGAAGAGGTATATTAGAGCCTCAGTCACATTTTGAAGTAGAATTTAAATTTCACCTTAATTTAGACATTTCAAGTTATATGCCTAATCTAGTGTCTGCAACTGATCCTTATAGCACAGATTGATAGGCTTCCATAAGGCAAAATAATCCTATGTGGTATTGCTTATATTCTATTTTCTGTCTTGTTTCTGTGCTTTTTTTCTTGTATTTAATGCATTTAGCTTACATACTAATAATGGAGATTGAGATAGAGTTACAGAAACAATAAATATGTTCAGTAAGAACCTTACCATGTAGCAGATAACTACATGCAGATCTTTTTCCCCCTTTTAGTTTCTCGTCTTTAGATTTTCCTAATTGGTCTGCTGGCAAGTCGACTGTTAGATTGGGAAGTCACAGGGCTAGTAAAACTGAGCTAAATATAGTTGTTACTGCATCATAAGACTTTGAAATAATATGCAAAAATAAAAAAGGGAAACCAAATAAGAATTTATTAACTGGAAGAAAATATTCAGCTAACAGCTATTGCCTTTGTCCTTGAACATATGAACTTAAACCAAAAATAAAAGTATTGGAAAGTTGTATGGATGTTCTTTACAAACGTAGCAATCAACATGAAGAAAGGACATAAAACCTTGAGACAGAAGGGAAAAACAAGATAAGATATGCTCCATGCAGTGCTTTCCCCAGAAACCACTGTTTTGTAATTCCCATCTTTTATGGGTGTTTTAAGTGCAGTTATGTCCATAAAAAACTGGAACCATGCCTAAAAGTGAACCATGACCTAAAAGTGGTTGAGGCAATAGCTAATTCTGTAGCAGTCCTGAGACTCAGAACAATAGTGGAGCAATATCTGGCTCCCTAGGTCTTCTGGGAGACATATGCCTGTCAGCAGTGATTGCACACAGAGGAGAAAATTTTGTCTGACCTAGTTTTCCACCCTACACACCTGTTGCAATAGAAATCCTATTTTACGTGTCAAGATTTCTGAGGAAGTTGTCTGCCAGCATCCTGCTTTCTCTATCCCACAACAAATAATTCACTGGCTGAATTTTCACTTTATTCTCTTTGCCAAAATACACCAAAAGCTAGTTTTGTAATGTTTCAGTAAAATCCCTTTGGAATAATGTGAAATTGTTGAGGGTTTCTGAATCCAAGGTTATGATTTAGCCAATTAAAAGGATGGAAGCCATTTAGGAAGTTTGGATCCAGGTCTGGGTTTAAATCCTGGACACCCTTAAAACTGAAATAGCACTGGCAGGACAGTGGTTTGCTTTCAGTTGGCTCTGAATTAACTTCAGAGCAGGGAGCAGGGCTGCAAAAAAAGGAGGTGTTTGCTTTGGATCTTTAGCCAATCTTTATCCAGCAGCTGAAGAACCCAGGCTCAACCCACAGGCAGATGTAAATTAGTGTAAGTACTTATAGAAATATAAATTAGGAAAGAAACATAACATTAAGTCTGTATTTGTTGGGTGAGGAAGCAGGAAATCTTATAATTCAGTCAAATTAGCCAGGGAGAAACCAAACTATTTATGAATGTGGCTTCTTCAAAATTCACCAGAGATCTATGTGTGTTATGTTACATTGGAAAGAGGTGTGCCAGTAACTTTGTGTAGACAAAGCTCTTCTAAAAGGAGAGGTGCTCAAATGGCAGAGCTGTCCTTACCTTCCTCTTCCATGGAGAGTATGTTGAGGCCAATAAAGGGACACAGGGAAGACACATGGGAATGGGAGACAGAAGAATGGGAATGGGGTGTGTGAGATATGTTTTCTTGCCTCCGAGCCAGAACACATTCCCCAGGCTGCCTCTGCCTTGTGAGTAGGTTGGTTTGGCTGCTATAAAGGTTAGGAGAAGAAAGGAGGTTGTCTTCTGTGCTCTGCCAGCTACCAGATCAGCCCTGGTCAGCAGCCAGCTCCGTACATCCCGGCACACCCAGAGGAAGAAGATATTTCAACTTTCCACTTTTTTCTCTCTTTTTTTGCCCACTTCAGCTTTGAAATAGTGAACTTTCAAGCTTATTTACCCTCATAAAGGTATTTCTTACCCAGAAAAGACTGTTACCTCTAATGACTGATTTCTTTGTATTTGCAGTCACCAGAAGTGAAACATGTTTTGATCTGTTTTCTCATTATGAAACTGTTTTCATTTATGATGCCCAGCAGGGTGACAGCTGATTAGCTTCAAGTTTGGAGGTGGAATTAGTTTTTCCTTTTTGAAAATTATTACCAAGACCAGCAAAACAGAAAACAGATTCTTTTAAGAGTGTGTTCCCAAATATAGCAGGTCACATTTTCAAAAATGCCTAGAACCTTTTCCTACCTTTTCATACACTTTACACTTAAAAAACTATTTTTCCAGAAATATTACAAGTTACAATGTGGAAGTCCTTTTGCCCCTTCGATATTTTCCATTAGATTATTCCTTAAAAAAATGCATTACTCTTTCTCAAGTTCATATTTGAGGTCCAGAATGCACAGCTGTGTTTGTCATTAACTCCAACCAGACAAGAATTTATTGAAATTCTATCAGAATAAATTACCGAAAGATAATTTCACTGGGTTAGGCAGCACAAAAAAGACATTTTTCTTTGCCTTACAATGTAGACAAGTAGTTTGTGCAATGGGTGGGGAACTGGCTGATGGACAGCACATGGAGGGTGGCAGTAAATTGTTTCATTTCAAACTGCCAACAGGTCACAAGTGGGGTCTCCCAGTGGTCAGTATTGGGTCCAATGTCTTCATAAATGATCTGGAAGATAGGACAAAATGTACTCTGACAAAGTTTGCCAATGATACCAAACTGAGAGGGGAAGTTTACACTTTGGAAGGGAGAGCCTTCCCGCAGAAAGACCTGGACAGGCTGGAGGAATGGGCTAACAAGAACCCTATGAAGTTCAACAAGGACAAGGTCAATGTCTTGCACCTGGGAAAACATCATCCATGGGAACAGCACAGGATGGGGTCTACCCAGCTGGGAAGAATATCTGTGGGAAGGGCTCTTAGTAGAAAACAAGTTCCATGTGAGTGACCAACATGCTGCTGTGGCAAAGCAAGACAGCAGGACACTGGGTTGGCTCAATGAGGGTTTCACCAGCACAGATAAAGGAGCCATTATCCCACTCTGCTCAGCACTTGTTTGGCCACACTTGGAACACTGAGTTCAGATTTGGCTGCTGCTCTACAAAAGAGATGTGGACAGGTTGGAGAGGGCCCAGAGAATGGCGACAAAGATGATCAAAGGATTGAAAAGCCTCGCATGTGAGGAAAGGCTGAGATAACTGGGTTTGTTCAGCCCTGAGAAAAGAAGGCTTCAGGGAGACCTTTATGTGGTGGTTTGACAGGAAATATGTTTTCTGGGATGCTGTGGTCAGGCCAATTGGTGCTCAGATTTTAATATTGGCACCTAATGTGGCCATTGGGACATTGGATCCGCCTCTGAGAACACGGGGTTAAAGCAGGGCTCTCCCCTGGGAGGCTCTCTTGGGTTCCGGTCAGGGAAAGGTTCAGAGCTCCCCTGCCCGGCTGCGGGCTGGGCGGGGCAGGGGCAGCCATGGGGCCGGGTGAGGTAGGCCCAGGGGCAGCCATGGGGCCGGGTGAGGTAGGCCCGGGGGCAGCCATGGGGCCGGGTGAGGTAGGCCCAGGGGCAGCCATGGGGCCGGGTGAGGTAGGCCCAGGGGCAGCCATGGGGCCGGGTGAGGTAGGCCCAGGGGCAGCCATGGGGCCGGGTGAGGTAGGCCCAGGGGCAGCCATGGGGCCGGGTGAGGTAGGCCCAGGGGCAGCCATGTGGCCGGGTGAGGTAGGCCGGGTCCTGGACAGAAGGGAGGGGAAGGCCCCTGCAGGATGGAAGAGTGGAGGAGCACGGAGAGGCATTGGGCAGCCACCCCCACTCCAGGAGAGACAGAGAGAGAGCCTGCACCTGTGCCTGTGCCTGTGCTTGTGCCACCTTGAAATTTAATAGTGGCCGGCTGAGAAGGAGAAGGGAGGCGGCGAGAAGGTGCCTGGCAAGGCAGCCGTGGGAGTTCTGGACAGACAGAGCCTCAGATTTTTAACCCTTTTCTTGGATGATGGAAACCTTACAAATGCTAATCCTCCTAGAGCTGAATGAGAAGAGAGATAGAGATGAGATAAGAGGAAATGGGCCACGAGAGAAATAGAGAAGAAATCAGGTGGAAGAGATGGTGGAGTAGCTTATGCTGGACTCTTTTTGTGTAGCCATGGACAGAGCCATGTTTCCTTGTGATACAGGGACTGCATTCTAGGGGGAGGCAATGCCTCAGGACCAAGAGGGTTTGGTGTGGGTACCCCTCAGCCCCAGGGGGTGAAAAATATGGGGGGGACAGATGTCCCAAAGTTGAGACTGTACCTTTTTGGAGTGGGACGAAGCATCCTTAAAAGTCGACCCTAGAAGCAGCTCTGGTCCATGTTCAGTGGTGAGAGTGCTGGACATGAAAGGAAGAGGTCACCACTGGCACAAGAAGGACTCCTTCTCCTCTTGATGAACTGAGGATTGAGTTTTCTGAAGGGTGGTGCTGGACCAAGAGTCAGTGATTTGGGGGATGTATTGTATTGGGAATTTGGTAGGGAGGAGAAGGAGATGTATTTGTGAAGTTTTCATTTTCCTTGTGTGTTTCTTTTTTTTCCCTTTCCCTTGTAGTTTAGTTAATAAATTATTTTTTTTTCCTAAGTGGGAACCTGCTTTGCTTATTCCTGGTCACATCTCACAGCAGAAACCAGGGAGAGAGTATTCTCATGGAGGCACTGGCGTTGTGCCAGTGTCAAACCATGACACTTTATCACCATCAGTATTTAACACATAGCTGCGAAGAAGGTAGAGGCTTTCTTTTCTGAAAAGATCAAAGCCAATGATGAAAAGTTACTCCTGGAAAGATTCTGATTAGACAGAAAAGGAAAATTTTTCACAAAGAGAACAATCAGCCATTGGAATACTCTCCCCAAGGAAGTAGTGGACTCCCCAGCACTGCAAACTTTCAAGATTTAGATGGATAGGGTGCCGAACATTCTTGTCAGGATTGCACTTTTGCCAACAAAGTTTGCACCAAATGATCCTTGAGGTCCAGGTCCTTCCAACCTGGTATTCTGTGATTCATAGTTCTATGATTTTTCTGTATACTGTAAAGTATTTAGAGTTTCAGCCTGGGCAGAGTTTGGTTCAAATGTCAAATCCATTACTTTTGAAACTTCTATGTCAGGTATTGTCCATTACAATAACCACAAAATATATTTTAATTAAAAGACTGGAGAACTCAAAAATACTCTCCAATTTTTTTTAGGAACATAGGAAAAAAAAAAAAAATGATAGTTTAACTTTTGTATTCAAACAAATCCCCAGCCAATAGCAAGGCAAATAAATCTTATAATTCTGCTGCAATAATTGCCACTCTTCCCTTTCATTGTTTCCTTTGGATTGACAATTCAATACCAAAACATGGCGTGGTTTTGTACTTGCAAAACCAAAACATAATGCCTGAGGTTTTGAAAAAGCAAAACACTTCCTGGCTCATTCAATCTCATCTGAATTTGATGAAACACAGTCATTTAGGTGCATCAAAAGAAAAACTCCCAATGTAAACTTGTAAAAATTATTTACAGTATTGGAAGATCTTTCTGGGGTCCTTCTAAGCTGCATAATTCTATTATTCTAGAGAGGAGCTAAATTTTACTCAGTATCATTAAGTCAGAATATCAATAATATTGCAAGAAAAGAGAGCATAGCCTTGTACTGTGTAGCAAATTTCTGTCATATTTGAACTGGATAGGTATAAGAAAAAACTAAGGATAAAAGAAAAAGGAAATAAAAAAGATGAGTAAATACCCAAATCACCACAGAGATGCATCAGACAACTCACACATTGGCAATATATTGCCCTTAATAGATTTAGTCTTTTAAATATATTTTATAGACATGAAGACTTTTATTAACATGCTTATATTTGTTGTTCACTATCACCTGTTGTCATGCTTTTTGCACCCTTACAGCACTTCTACAGTTTTTTTTACACTTAGCACACAGTTGAAGTTTATATCATTGTGACACCTATGAACTGAGCCCTTTACCAATAAAAATTGTAACATGACACTCATAATCAGCAGTCAAAATCTTCTGTTTACTTCTAATGTGACCAAGAAAGTAAGAACTCAGAAGCCATTTAGGAGTTGAATTCTATTTTCAAAAAATCATCCTAGGCTTACTGAACACTCTTGTAAAAATTCTTCATGCTTGCTAAATAGTCTGAATTTTTATTCAGATGTTATTAGGAATACTTTCTTTCCATAGTGTGGAGAAACCTGGCATATGTCACTTAATACTGAGTGTCAAAAAAATAGCACCTTCATATTAATATAAACCATAAATAAATATTTCCTATTGATTCAAAGCATTGCTGACATTTGAAGCAAGTAAAAGCAAAAAAAGCAGAATTGAAGTTTTTATATCCTAGATCACTTTAACATACCCAAATAATGGCTAAAATAATCAGAAAAAAATCCTCAAATTTATTACTTGAACTTCTTGATAATTTTCAACTGTCTGGCTACCTAGATGTGATTTTAAAGAATTCTATAAAAGAATCTATATATCATTCATAATGATATCCTTGGAATTCACTGGTGATTTCTATCACACTTCTTAGGAAGAGAAAAGAATAAAGCAAGTATTTTCATTGGATAAGTTGTTCTTTGCTGCTAGAATTTAAAGAGTCTAGTTTTGGATAAGATTTGTTGGTACAGTTAGACTAAGATAAGAAGATCCTCTGCAAATGGAAAAGTGGTACTTTGTATTTATGTGTGCACAGTTCTATCAAGAAAATAAGAAGAAAATATTCTATTAAGAAAATACAGTTACAGCTATCCCTTTTCATCTAGTGCATAATAATGTAATTGTAAAAATAAAAACTAAAAAATGTACATAGAAATAAATTTGAAATTTTCTGGGTAAGAAAGACATTGGCAGCCACAATGAATTGAACTCCATGGATTTTTTAACAGAAATGAGCCAGAAATTCCAAAAATTATTTGCTATAATCTTTGGGTTTAAAAATAACTTTTCTGAACACAATTCATATACAGGGGGTTTACTTAGTTGTAAAAATCTCTATTTTATTGCCAATACAATTTGCCATTTAGTGCATTCCCAGTGAATAAAAGTGCCTTGCTTTATTTTCAGACAGAATCTCTGCAGTTCAGTTATAACACTAGGCCAGATTATCTTCTCATATTTGTTGATAAAATTTATTAAATACTCTTATCTCGTTAATGTCATTAATTTGCTACATATAAAGATATTTTGATAAGTAGTTGCAGGAGAAAATCCTAATTAGTTAAATTAAAACTTGTAGTTTAAAAATGCATCAGTCAGTGTGGTGGGCTTTCAAACTACCCAAGTGCATCAATGGTTTTACAGCATCTCTAGAGTTCACACTCTTTCATGCAGTTGCCAGACATTCATTTATATGAATCATGATGGAAAATCCCCAAAGGTGCTGAGCAAGCTGTTGGTAGCTCTTTAGGGCAATCAGAGATGCTATATCAGTAGAATTCAGAGAGCCATATCTCATATTTTACCTGCACAGTAAAGAAAACAGGAAGGACAAAAAGATCACTTTTGTTTTAAATTAACGCCTTTGTTCCTGCTCTCAGATGTAGCTTGATATTACTGTTTGTTTTGTTCTACTTCAAAGAGCTGTATTTTGGATATGTTTTTGGTTCCCCATTGCTTTCAGGGTTGAAATGTTAGGATGCATTTCCTGTGAATGACAAAACTCTTGGGCTAAGGAAGAGCTGGGTGCATTATTGAAGCTGCATCTGTGGACAGCATTTCAGGCAATGCGAACAATGCCTCACATGCTGAGATACAGAGTGGAAAACATTATGAATAGTTCAATGAGAATCTCAACAACATTTCTTACAGTTCTTGCCCGATCAGAGAAGTGTTGAACAAAACATCTACCCAAAATAATTTGTGTGATATAGTTTCAGTCTTTCTTAGAAAAAACCCAGCTACTTTTGTAGACCAACTAGGAGAACATTGGTTTGAGGGAAATTAAAACCTAAATTGAATAGAAAGAAAAAGGTGCCCATCTCAAAAATAAGTTAAAAAATCTTCCATGTAAGGGAACCTTCATTCTGCCTGCAAATAATAAAAACATTCCAAGCAAATCTTAAAAAAAAAATCACCAAGACAAATGCTTTTTTCTTCACTGTGAATTTTACTAGGATGACAATGCCCTGAATTCTGTTCCCATATGAGTACAAGAAAAAAATGGCACAAGAACATGATTGTTCTGGCTTCCCCTGAAATTTCTAATAGCAGTGTGGTCTTAAAACTTTATTTACAAAATCCAGACTTTATTTTTAACTCCACTAAACTTGGTTGTTCAGTCAGAAGTTTTACCTCAAATTACATCCTCTGCCATTATCTGTAATAATTATACTGTAGAAAGTAACTGAAACTTAGCTATAGGAAAAATCTTTTTTCAGTGAGCCACTTTGATACCAGTAATCTTTTTTTTTTTAAACTATTCAAGTTCTTTGTTATTTTCTATGAGAAAATATCACAGAATCATTTTAAATAGATCTAGTCCAATCTCTATGTATCACTACTGGCAGGTTGAAATGCAACTTGCAAGAGGGGCATGGGGAAAACTAGAAGACCCATACTTCCTTCATGCATTTCACTGTTTCTTTTCTTCTGTCCGAAAAAAAAAAATCTTAATTTTAAGTAGTTCAATTCCTCTGTTTGTGTTATTCCAAATCAGCGCTGCATTAATTTAGCTGGAGTTAAAAAGTAGAAGGCAAATACTTGTAGAGAGAAGTACAGGTCCTGTTTGAATGATCTTTGCTGGTGGGTATGACTGTGTGTTGCTGTCTTAAAACCAGTTTCCTTCTTTGGTTTCTTCATATGCTATTTTTATTGGCTTGTTATCCATAATGGGATTGTCTTGCCTTTGAAATCACCTCTGTATGAAGGGAGATTCTGGTTTAGGTCTACCTGTATGCTTTGACTGCTTTTGGTGATTTCACATACCGAAAATGGTCAAAGACGGGTCTTAACTGCTTGGTTAAACGAGTAGCTTTAGGGCAGGTTTGCTTTACTAAGGTAGTTCAAACTGTGTAAAACAGTGAATTTAGTCCAGTGAGTCCTATATAAACTCAGAACATACAGCCATATACAGCTAACATAGCCAAATGCAGGATACACTGCACTAAACCTTACAAAGTAAAATGAAGAATTATTCTCACAATACTGTGCAATTCAGTCCTCATTTCTGGGCAGCAGCAATTCTGATGGTCTCTTTACTGGAAATAGATGTTACGTCAAGGCAAATTGGACTCCTAGTGAGTAAGAATTAAGTCAGTGCTAGCCAGTTCAGTAAAATGAAATTTTTCCAGTCTGATACTTTTCACTGATTCAGAAAATGGTTTTCAGGCATAATAGGACATGCTCCAGGAAGTATTCATTGCCAACTGAAACTACTAGCATAGAGCATTTTTTTCTCTTAAAGAAAAATAATGATCTTTTATAATTTATTGCTGTTCATACAGATAGGTGGCAGAGTACTTCATAGGTAAACTATGAAGTTTACTTAGGTAAACTATGAAGTTTAGTCCTATTCACTAACAGGAGGACAAATTTTGTGAAATACGTCTCTAGGAGTAAAATGACCAGATTCCTCCATCATGCTCTCTCAGGGAATGTGCAGTGTCTGTGTCACTCATACAGAAGTTGAGTCTTATAAATCACAAATACCCATCATTAGTTGGTTCTGCATGAAAAAAACATCACAAATCATAGAAAACTATTCACTTGTATAAATTTTAATTGGTTTTTAGAAAAAGGCCAAAGAATCAGGAAAATCTGGTATCCTAATTCCTCTGTCTGTCCACAGCTTCATTTACGATATTCCTCCATTACTGTTATGATTTGTGATTTACCACAATAGGTCTTTTGATACTAAGTTGAAGTAGTGCTTTCAAGCTGTCTGTCATCTGAATATTTTTAAGAAGAAATATCTCTTGAGGTAGTTGGGATATTTGCATTTCTACTTTGTAGAAAGTACCTTGCTCAGATTTAGTTCTTTTACAGGCAGTGCATTGACAAAAGATTCACATGAAGGTGATCTCCCTTCCATTGACAACTAAGAGCTATTTTGTTAAAAATGTGTTCGAATTTATGAAAGAGCACTTTCCTGTTAAAATTTATTAAGCACAACTTTGTTAGTCTCACCAATTACATATCTCTTTGCTGTAAATATCAGAATAATGTGAAAAGACACAGTCCAGCAACTTAATTGTAATTGCTTAATCTTCCCATGTAAAAAAATAAGAACAATTAGATTAACACTAGGACAATTTTAAAATTTGAAATTTCAGTGTAGTAGTAACCAATACTAACTGGTTATCAGGTTTCAGATCAGATATCTGGAAATGTACAGCATGCAAATATTTCCAGAGAAAGCAAGCTGGCTGCAATAAAATCAAAACAAAATTAGCAACGGGATGTGAAAATTTTCGTTGGATATAGTGGCATTGGAAACATATTTTTAAATATGTCAAAAAAATTTCCTAATAGCATACAGCAGTGTATGCTTTTCAAGGACTTCTTTTTCTTTATGACAACAGTGACATCAAGTAATGAAAATATGAAATATGTGAGAAAAGAAACAGATAAATGTTTTGTTCTAGAATTATTTCCCACCTGAAACTATATCCCGCATCTGTAACTTGGTCTCTGGAAGCTGCTTTGAGTGTTATGGTTTAAGATAGATTTGTACACACAGAAATAGTTTTAATGTGTACATTTTAGGCCACAAACTATCACAGCCAGATGTCACAGAGAATTGACAGCTGGAAAGAAGCTGAATCCCTAAGGAAAGGGGTTAAAATGTGGAGCTACTCAAGCAGTACATGCAGTGTTCCAGGACTGACAGGATTGTGCCAATATAAGATTGTTAAGCTTGATCCAGACCCAGTCTAAGCCTAGAAAAGAACCTAAAGTTTCCAACTGTGAACTGGGGCAGAAGGAACAGAGGAGGATGGGATGAAGGGTCACTTAAAGATCATGCCTGTTATCATGATGTGCTGCAACAGAAAGAAATAAGCAAACACCTCTAATTACAAGACAGGGTCAGGTAGCTGCCAGCTCTTCTTGTGGGAATAGGACCATTGCTTTTCTATAGATTCCTATGTCTGTTTAAGTGTAAGCTGACAGCAAATGGAGAGGAAGATATTTTAAAGAGTTGTATTCCTAGCTCTTGTGCAAGTAGAATTCCAATGTTTTGGACAATAAATGATTAAAGTGTAATTTGCTCATTACTTACAAAGGGATCTATAAATATCACCTACATACATAAAACAAGTGCAGACACTGGGCTCTTGCTGTCATGTCACTTCTTGCTCTCTCTGAGTGGGTAAGGAGCTAAATACCTATTCTCCATGCAGTTTGGGCAAAGTTATGCAGAAATTGCCTGCAGCTGGGGCTCATCTGTTGATGGCCCTCAGCTAAAGTGGCACTGAGAGCTTGTCTTTGTTCTGTTCCAGTGCAGCAGAAAACAAGCTCATTTAAACCACAGGTGGCTGACTATTGCCTATAGCCCAAAAGGCAGAGCAAGAAAAGTACTAGCAGTGGTTTTGGAAGAAAGGCTATGGCATGTACCCACATATGATTGAATTTTCCATGTTTTCTTTGGCACTGGAAAAAAGGAATGCTTTGTTCCTGACTACACCTCAATTTGGCCACATCTGTGGGGAGTGCAGTGGACCCTATACTGCAAAATATGTTCAGATCTGTGTGGTTGAATCACAGGATTTGCCATAAACACAAGAAACAATAAAAAAAAAATAACATAGGCAAACATAACTATTTCTAAGCAAAGTGCGAGTCCCCTTTCATTGAGTTCATTTGCTCCTGTGAAGGGAGACAAAGTAGGAACTGCAGGGTCAGATTTTGACAATTCAAATCTCTGTGGATCTGAGCCAGCCCATGCCAGCAGGTAATTTGTCCCTGGAGAAATAAGGTGCCAAGTTTAAATGTGAAAGACATTTCGTTGCTTTCACAGCCTTAGGCTTTTAAATGTTTTTATTATAGAATCATAGAATCACAGAATATGCTGAGTTGCAAGAGACCCATCAGGAACATTGAGTCCACCTCCTGGCCCTACACAGGATGCTCCAAGAATCACACCATGAGCCTGAGACCTTGTCCAAATGCTTTTTTCAACTCACACAGGCTTGGTGCAACCACTATTTCCTAATTTTTCCAAATAGCAATAGAAAATATTTCACTACTCATTTATTTTGTCATTATGGACTTCAATTATATAACCAAAATTTTCTGTCATGTTATGGGAAATTTTTGTGACTATTTTTGGCATTTCTGGATTTTCCCCAGGACATACCATTTTGTTTTCAAATGCAAGTGTTTTTGAAAGAAATAGAACAGAATTCTTTAAGGGTATAATTTTGTCACATTTAGTTTTTTCCATCTTAAACAAATATTAGAAAGTACCTATAGGAAAATTACATCTATGGTTACCAACATATGGAAGCTTAGAGCACTGGAAAGATTAAAGACAGTTAAAGAAATAAAAAACCCCTCAGATTTATAAAGTGCAGATTTTTAGAGGCAACAAAGAGCACAAAAGTGCATAACAGTCATTTTGGTTTGATATTAAAATCCTGTATGTGGTTGCTATTTATGAAAAAATCTACTGAGCCAATAAAAGCAACTGTATGTCAGTGACATAGGTGAATTGCCAGAGAAATTCAGGGCTCTTCAGAAAAAAGTTGTGCTACAAAATATTTTATGAGAAATGTGAAGCCTATCCTGTTGATGATTCTTTTTATAGTGCAGAAAATAGGACTGAATAAAAGCGCACTTTAGGAGAGATCTTTTCGACATTGCAATGTAACAATGGAGAGAAAAATCTGACTTAGAAAAGCTTTTAAAGGCTCTACCTTCCAAAAATTCCTGTACGTAAGAAGCCATTTATGTCTTTATTCTCCTTCATAGGAGAATAAAGGAGATCAGCTATAGGATATAATAAAGCTGTAGGAACAAGCTGGAAAAAAGTGTAATACTTCATTATATACTTCAGAGGGCTAAGAAAGTAAATTTCTTCAATCACTGGCATCCACTTGGAAAGAAGGAGACTATCAAAATAGTCTCTTGCCATAAGAGTTATTCCTACTTCTTTCAGAACCCAATATACTTTTTGAATAATGTGCAGGCCTTTCTCCTTAAAACTTAACCTTGATAAAATTTTTTCTAGATAAGACAGATAGAAAGGGCTCTGTTGCTTTCATTGTCCATCTCTTAGTGCCATTTGTTAAAAAATAATGCACTTTCTGAAATCACTTTTATTTTCCTTGGCTTTACCATTCCTTCCTCCCACTGAGGATATATATAAATATAAATATATATATATATATAAGGGATTATAGACTTTTTCATCTCATCCCAGAATGACATCTTTACAAATTGTATCCCATGTAATTATCTTCTGCCAGTGTTTCTGCCCTGTTTGTACACCTTTGTATCATTGCTCTGCAGATGCTAGTTAGGGTAAATTGCTGTCATCTGCATGCTGATTTCTTCCTTTTGGGGATCATTAATGAAGGAGCTAAACAGGGACAGATGTGTATCATTAGACACCTCTCTGATTCAGTGTGCTGCTGCTAATCATTAGTTAATGTTTATAATCATTTAGCCACATTTCAAAACACATTACTGTGTTTGCAGCCAAACCAAATTAAACTGAATGGGTATTTCTAGTAGCTTTGCATGAGATAAAGTACTGAATGTTAAGGAAAATGTAGCAAGCTCACAAACAGCCCTTCTTCTGAGTGGTGCCAGTTGCTGGAAGGTATATAAGCCACAATTCAGGATCCCTTTTGTTGTTCAGGTGGTCTTTATTCAAAAGGAAATCTCAGTATTGTGCATTAACTTTTTTAAATTTTTCACTATCAGACATCTAAAAGACAAACATTTTGGAAGATAATTTCTTTTTTTCACAGTTTTTCAAGTGAATTAAAACGGCGCAATTATGGATATCTGCGGGGAAAAAAGGGTTATAGATGAATAGCCATTTTTAAATATACAGCTTTGGGATAGTCTGTTCATTACTAAAAATAAGCAAAAAATTCCAACAGTGTTGATACTGGTCACAAGCAAACACAAAATTACATTATAATCTGTGGCAAATGGAAATATGCCATAGCATGGTGGCTGAGTGGTGCTGCTGAGCTGCTTACTTTTCTCTGGATGAAAGTGTGAGGAAAAGAAATGTTTTCTGTAATTGGAAGTGAGAGACACTAAGCTAGGCCATTTGAATAATAGGGAGGGAAAAAATAGAAAAAATGAGGCTACCAGCTGGGTGTGGGTTTTGGGGTTGAATCAGAGAACTGTTAGATGCCTATTTCTTCTAGGAAGGGAAATAGCAGAAAATTTATCTCTCCTTTCATCAGATGCAAGAGAGAATGAAGAATCACTCAGGAAATGAGAAGCTGAAAATTTCAGAGTAGTCCAGAATGCAGAAGAGAAAAACAGAAAAATATTTCCTCAGAAATTATTACAACAAAATCCTAGAGCAGGATTCCCCCAAGTGTCATAGGTCAGTGTTTTTCCACTGCTTTCCTCACTCTGATGCTTGTCTAAGTCTGTGTTTGTCAATTAGTTTAATTTGAATAATTCTTACAATCTGATTAGGCAATTGCCCAGTACAGTTAGCTGAGATATATAAGATATATAGCTTAAATAGGTATACAGATATATATACACATATATGCACAAATATATATATATGTGTATATATATTTGGTTGAATAAATTAATAAAAATAATTACTAGACAGAGGCTTTTAATATATTGACTTTAAATAAATAGTTCAAATTGTCTTATTGTGATTTTCCAAGTGTAAAATAGAGGTCTTCATTCATCCCAGTGTGTACACATTGGAATAAAACAAGTTTCATTAAAAGGACTTGACCTAGGATGTTAATCCTCATAATTTCAACATTAAAGACCACATAGAAAGCAGTTAGAAAAAAATAGCAGGAAACATTTGTAAAGCTTCATTAACAAACTTAGGCCCATTGTGTTCCCCAGACAGTGATCTGATAGTATGAAAAGATTTCTGTGGGATTTTAAAACAAAATGAACACTGGCAAGGACATCAATCTGGATCCGTTTTAGTTAATTTACCTCTTCTGGTAGGCTCATAAAAGTTGGAGAACAACCAGAAACTTGCTATTTGTGATAATCAAAAGAGAGATGGCTAACCTGATGCTGTAGGAGTGACTTCCCTTTTCAGAGACTACCCTCAAGTTAGGATGACTTCAGGCACAGGTTATACAACTCCAGCTGCTGCATTTTACTCCATCCACTCCTGCCAGTTAACAGAAGTTATATAGAAGTTTATTTAAATGCAGCCTTTGAAGTTATACCATAGATTGATATGCTAAATAGAAGCAGTTAGAGAACCAATTTTATCTGGCAATTTTTCTGCCCACACCCTGTATTTTGAACATTTGGGAAAAGTTTGTGCTCTTTGATGGGAGGAAAATAATGCATTTGTTTTGGGATGACAGCTCAAGGCTCAGTTATTACATATAAATCTCATCTCAGCAATATTTTGGCTTCTGATATTTTAAGCAAAATTGTCTTGGCTTGAAGTGCATGTTGACCTTATGAGGGATCAAGTCAGCCTTCCTGTTGTTACTTGCAATGAGCACATATTTTCTCTGTCTCTTCATACTCAGGATTTATCTGACTGCCACTGTAATGAGAAGGGGTTGTTGGGAGTCATGGTTGTGATTTTAAGCCTACAAAAAGTAAAATTTACTTTGAAACCCTTGACCATGTTATTAATTTTTTCTCACTGATGTCTAGGTATGGGGACTGGTTATTTGAGAGGTGATAAACTTGCTGGCAATATTCAAACTACATAATTTCATTAGTTAGTGGGAGTTATAGATACTTACAAATATAGTTTTCTCCTGCTTAATACATAAATTAGGAGAATTTATGTTGAAATAAGAAAAGGGAAAAGGAGTGATCTGACCTCTAATGCAAGGCCCATGGCTCATTTGGACTCTTGAGGGAGGGGTGGAAGGAAGGCTGCAGCTCTGGGGGAAATTCCTCATTGCAAAATGTTGTAACACACCACAGTACACGTAAAACTACTGGGGCTAAAGTGAATCATAACTTTCTAAACCTGAATGTTCCAGAGAGCAGTGCTAACAGTATGGTGTATGCCAGTAACAAGGGACTGGAAAAAAACCACTCATTTCTTCTTCAGGAGAGTAAAATATTTTCCACAGTCTCCTAGATGGCCCTAGTTTTGCTTAGAAGTGTGGTCAAAAGTATCATCTTTTAGTTCTAATAAAAAACAGCTGGTTTTGTTTTTTTTTTTTTTCTTCTGCCAATAAGTAGTGATACTAACTTGTAAACATACACTTGCAGGGACTGACGAATATAGGCTAGTAGACATAATTTGGACTTCTGATTAATGAGACATATTCTTTGTATCTTCATGATGGCCATAATTATACTTTGGATAATAGAGGCTACCTCCATTTTTTCTGGAGCAGGATTCCAGAACAGAAACCTATTAAAGCATGCCACAGCTCCCCATAGTACAAAATTCCCATTTCCTCTCCATGGAAATCAAGAAAGAGTACCTTGAATTGCTGAATACCACATTGTATGAAATTTTCCCTGATTTTTATATCTAAATGTACCTATTTGGAATTGATGGGTAACTGAATTCAGCAGCCCTATTCTCATCACAAGCATTTCTCACTAGAGAAGCTGTGAAAGAAATCCATATACAAGACAGAAAACACCAGAAATTTCCATAATGAGTTTTTCCCAGGGACTGGGATCTAGCTCAAGATGCATAATCCTCCTGAAATCCATAAATCCCAGGTCATTTGTTAAAGAATTGTGTCTTCTAGCCTTTCTAGGGAAGGGGGGAAAGCCCTGTGTGGTTAAGCAATCTGAGTGAAAGTACAGAAAGACAGCTAGCACTTACCCCTAATAAAGAAAATCAGTCAGTGATGCAAAGAAATCTTTTAATTTTCTGTGGAAAGACTTTTCATGACCTTTAAACCATTTTTGAAACAAATTTTTTACTGAGCAGATCATTACCATAAATGATAAGCAATATAAAACCTTTGCTTAAAACAAAACTTTGCTGGGAAACATCAGAAAAAGCTATAAAATATCATGTAAAAATTATTTTAAAAACACAGCATTTCAAAAGCACACGTAACTTAATTCCAGCAGCTTTCTGTGTTTGCTTTTAGAATCAGCAGTTTCCAGTAAGGAGGCTATTTTGGGGGAGAGAAAGCCCTCTCATGAAGTCTCTGGGCAGAGGCAGCTGTTTGCCTCTTTGTCACAAGTCAGAAATGAAGTGTGTGGTGGAGCCCTGCCGTCTCTCTCAAGCTGCATGAATGGGCAAACACTAATGTGGCTTTGGCACCTGTACAGCACGTATCCCTCCTTGTCCTCTCCTTCAAAATATTGACATCTGGAGAAATTCATGGCCTGCTTGTTTTTGAGAGTACAGTGTAGTGAACACTACACAGAATAATGTCATTAGAAGAGAGAATAAAGAACAAAACTGGACTACATGAAGAAAGGTGAGACATTTCCCAGACACTCTTCCCCAGTCATCTCAATGGGTAGAAGAAAGAATGGTTTGGAGGTTTTTTTTTTGTTTTTTTGCTTGTTTGTTTGGATTTTTTTCCTATCTTTCTGTGGCTGTTTGCCAGCATGACATTTTTCTTCTGACATCTGCTTCAGTCAAGTGTCTCTTTCCAGTCTCCTCAAGATTTAAAATGCCTTTTTATCCTCTGTGCTGAGTAATCCACTCAATTATCTAGCAAGTCAGACTGGGTGGTTTGCTCTCTGTTATTATTCTAGCTTTTGCATTTCTAACTACTTTGAGCTTATTTACAGCAGGTGTTTAACTTTGCCATTTCCATTATTTTTTCTGCTTAGTTTCTTCAAAGGGTTCTTTTCACTTCATCCTATCTCAAGAAGTCAAGCATAATCAAACTGTATGGTGAAGTGCAGCCTATTTCATCACAAAGTCTCTTTAGGCAGCACCCTTTTCTTTTGTTCTTCAGCCCTTGGGGGCTTTGTCTTTGCAGGCCTAATAAGGGCAATGTTCCAGTGCCTCTCAGGCTTGCATCACATAAGAGCATTACTCATGGTTGGCTCTTGTGCCTAACATGTGAAGTGCTACAGAATTCGGTGTGCAAGTTTCACAGGTAAACTATGCCTACGCCACAGAGGTACTGTGGTGCATATTATAAAAACAACCACACCATCCTGAGTTTTCCACAGAAAAGTTTATTTTACTCCAGTTTCTCCTGAGACCCACTTTCTTCTGCATTTGTTAATACCTGTCACAAGATTGACTTCACTTTGCTTTTTTTCCTAACATACCTCCCCTTAAGCCTTCAGCTTTCCTGGTTCTTAACTTTCTTGCTGACAGCCATCACTCCTGCTCCTTGTCAGGGTTATACTTATTACCTGCCTGTCAACATGGGAAAGTGCTTGAGTCTTAGCAAGTTATGAGTTTTTCCATCACATATCAATCAAGGAACTTATGTTTACTGGAAAATGTCGATGGCAAGAGTGCTGAGCTAAAGACCGGGGTCTGTGAATTACTTAAATTTAAGAACTGTTTTTCTAAAAAATATCCTTTTTCAACGACTTCTCCCCATGGGGAAAAAGAAATCCATACTTTGCTGTTTGCTTTGCTTTACAAAGTAGAAATAATGTGTAAATATATTTTTGGTATGTTACAACACACAATTCAGAATTTGTCTGAAGAAGCACAGAGACTGGCAAGCTATGGATTGAGACTCTTGTCTTGAATCACTGGCATTGACAAGAGGAAGAGTTCATGTTACATTATGCAAATGCACTGCAAGTGTGTGCTTCTTGCTAGCCTGATACTCCCTGGGAAAACAATCAGGAAAAAAAATGCAGATTGAAAAGAAGGAAGCATAGAGGTAATGCCAAATGAATAGGGGACAAACTAGGACAGTGTTGTGAATACAGATTATTTCACTGGTACTTGCTGGATTTGCTCCCTCAATTTTTCTAAAGCCATTGAAAGAGTGCATTCAACAGTTGTATCTCCAGACAATCAGTTCAGCAGGCTTAGATCTTCATTGTTTTTTCTTGTGGAAACTGCAGGACCAGTTGTTGTCAGTTGACAAATCTGTGTGCTTCTTCTTCTAAAAATAAGAACAGTTACAATAGGATCTATGGACACTGATGTTAGCTCTTGTGCCTAACTTTTGGCCTGTGAAACACTACAAAACTTGGTGTGACATTTTCACAGCTAAACTGTGCCTATACCACAGTATGAGTTCAACTTCCAGCAGGGCCTTATGGCTTCCATTTGATTTCTCTTTGGTGGATCTTCTAGCAAACTTCACATTGTCTCAGTCTAGTCTAGTGAACCTGTATCTGCATCATTTACTGCCACAAGGACTGCCTATAAAGTGAATTTAAATTACTGACCTCCTATGCTACTGTTTACTTTGACCTATATGTTACATTACTGCTCATTTTAGCTCCAGTGTTACATAGGCAATCCCTCAGGCAGAAGATTTGGGACTGGATGAGACGTGGGATTTAACCATGTGCTTTAAAATGATGAGTTCTCATTGTGTGAAGGGACAAATCATCCTTCTTAACTGATACTTGTGTATTTCTGAAAAAAAAGGAAGGTTTTTATCTTTGGAGGCGCCTTCAAGAGATGGTAGCAATATGAGCATAGATAGATGTGGATTACAATAACATTTTGAGTTACCTAGGACAGTCCTACAGCACTCTGTGTTTTAGGAAAGAGCATAAGTGTCTCACAGGAGAGAAGACTTGTTTGTACCTTTCTAGAACTGCCTATATTTATATGGCATACATATATATGTATATAGCCTATATATATCATACATGGACACAGGAACACGTGTAAAAAGGCAAAAAAACCAAATGAAGTTGTTCTGGTTAATGATTTAAGGGTCAAATCCAAACTAGATGGATACTTTTTTTTTTAAATAATTTTTATGTTCTTTTTAAAGACAAAGTGTAGAAATACTTCACAAAACAGTAGCTGCCATGTAGTCTCTATTCAGTTGTAAATATTGCTGTTGTTTCTCAGTTCTATGTACAATTTCATGTTACAGCCTTTCTGTGAATTAGATTTCACATTTTGAAAGGCTGTATATATATTCCAGAATATATATATATAAAAAAAAAAAAAATATATATATATATATATATATATATAATATATATATAATATCTTCCAGAATAAAATAAAATAAAGAACTAATGGAATCGAGGCTTAGGGATTTCTAGATTATATTTTGGGCACATTTTGTTTGGTAGGTATTTTTGTTTAATGGCTATTTTCATTTGGTTAACACTGTAACTTTTGACCAATCTCAAATATTTGATAGGTGAAGGTAGCAAAGAAAAAGAATCCCCAAAAGTGTTTTAAGAAGGGCATTATCAAATTGAAAGGAAAAATCCTTCATGATACTTGTAAGAAATAATCTGATGTTTGAGTTACCAACATTGCTCAAAGCAGAGAAGGAAGTGATATAAAAATGTCCAGAACAATACATGTCTTCTTAGAAGAAGAACATGGGGAACACAAAAACTGATTAATATGCCTTTATTAGCACCTTTTCTTTTTCTGGTATATCACTAGTGGATAAGTATGATACTTGCATTTTGTGTTTAGAAGATGTGCACAATATTTGCCAGATTAAGCCTAGTAAGCACAAAAAAGTTAATTCTGAGCTGGTTCTGAGTCAAAAATATATGCTTTAAAAATTTGTTACAGAGACAATTGCAATTCCTTTCACTTTAAATAATGTGACTTTTTCAATAACCTTGTTAAAATACTGTGTTTGAAGCACATTAATAACTCCTCATTTTTAGGAGACAGTCTCTTAATCATTTTCTTTTCTTTTTAAAAGAAAACTGACCTCATTTTTTAAACCATTTGGAAAAAAAAAAGCTAAACTTTTTCATTCCTTTTCTCCTGTTTATTGTTTTCTGTTTTGGTTTTCTTTTTTGGCTCCATGCTTTATCCCTGTCATTCTACAGGCTAAATAAAAATTGTAGAAACTTTGAAAAAAATAAACTCATAGAATTTTCATTTTCCCTAGACCTTTTCTGTGGAATTTATAGTAGGGAAGAACGATCCAGTCTTTTCACCAGCTGCCTTTGTTGGCTGTGGGGAAGGGAAGATCACATCTGGAGGAGCACAGTGATTTTGAATCTCTAAATGATTTAGAAAACCTTATTAAACATGGAAAGATTTTCACTCTGTGAGGTTAAACATGTTTAAAGGGCAAAACTCTCAGCTGCTGGCAGCAATCCCTGCTCTGCAGAGATTTGTGATGAAACAACTAACCATTATCTGCTTTCTATGCATCCAACTATTCATATTTTCTGCAAGTGGCTCATAATCATTTTATCATCAATTTCTTGAGTTAGAGGTCAAGAAAGACTGACCAGGTTCTGATTTTTGGCTTTGGGGCTATTCCAGTAGCTTTCATCTTGTGGTTCATATTTTGAAACTAATTTGCAAGTAGCTTTCACAAAGAAGATGTATCACAGGCATTTTTCTTGGCTGTACTGAGATAATATCAAAATGCAAAGCAATAAGCCTGGGTTTTATGCTGTCTAGATACATTATGTTTATAATTATTATGACTTATTCATGGCCAATTAGGATTTTAGTATGAACACATAGCATCTCCCCACACTGGATTTGGAATAGAATGCCAAGTACTGGTCTAGACTCAGAAATTTTACTGGCTCACTTCAGTCTGTTAGTTAAGTGATATATTTTGCTGATGGAGCTATGCTGGAAGGAGGCCTAGGAGTTCTACCAGGAAAAGGTCCTTTTGCCAGTATAGCTTTTATCCTTTTTTAAAGCAAAAGTAAAAACTATGGGGGAAAAAAATAAAAAAAAAATTTTGATTTTTAAGGTTTTGGCTGCTGTTTCTACACTAATAGAGTTTGTTTCCACTCCCTGGGGCATCACAGTCCTGTGTGCTGGTGGAGGCAGACAATAGACTTGTCTGTAATCTTGTCTAACCTTATTCCCATAAATTACAGTGCCCGTTGTCACACCTGCTTTAAAAGCCATCTGGGGATGATGACGCTCCAATAACCTGGTAATTGTACATGAAACGGTTTTACTACAAGGGAATAGAAGTTTACAATATTCATGCAAGCCCTCCAGAAGTGTCTGTCTTAGTTGCAGCTGAGGAGACTGTTCCTAGCTTCTTGCTAAGATGTTACACTGGAGCAGCCTAGCAATTCAGTCTCACTAAACCTCACTTTTGTTTTGCTGCTAAGCCCTGCAAACCCCTCCCACCCACTCACTTCAGTTTTAATTTGATGCAATTAGAGCTGATTTTACCCTTGCTTTAAAGTGTCTAGACAATCCCATGCTCATATAAACACTCGAACGCTTCACACCTCTGCCTGTATTGTCTTACCTTTGTTCAAGTTTTGGCAAACAAATGTTACCCCAGAGCTTTGCTGGGTCAGATTTCATCATTTTGTCTGGTTAGGGCCTAAGCCAAGCAATCTGTACCCCTGACAGCAGCTGTTATCCTGCTTGGGTCAAGGAAGGTATGATTTCCTATTTTCCTTAAGCTAAAAAATGTGTGTTGGATCAAGGCTGGTGAGACAGGTGAGCACAGGGTCTGCACAAGGGTCTGTAAGACACTCAGAGCTGTAACCTTAGATCAGAATTGCCTAAATTGTCTGATAAAGACTGTGCACTTTATTACTTTTTGCATGCATCAAACTAGCATTTTATGCATAAGGTACCTAGTAAATAAGAGCTCCCTAGAAAAAAAAAATAAATTGGTATTTCCTACTTTAATTCAATTTCAATTTTGAACAGAATTCATCCCTTATTTCTTATTCTTGTCAATGTTTGTTTTCTTTGCAGGGAGGGAAGGGGAGGTTTAGATAGTTGAATGTAGTGATGCCATTTCTGAAAATAAGGATAGATGACTGCTTTCTGAAAGATGGCCAACAATAACTAGATCAGAGATGGTTCACCCTCTTCTTCTTGAAAGTGATTTATGAGACAGTGTTTAATGAGGTCAGATGGCCCTGAAGAAGAGTAAACCCAGAGAGAAGCAAAATAAGCAAAAACAATAGAAAAAGCTTAGGAAATATTGAAGACCGAGAAACTAAAAGCCATGGTGGAAGAATGGAGCCTTCAGTATAATATTGTTGACTAATTCAGCTCTACTCTTTCTTATATACCACTTCATAACTTCAGTTTCATTTGCCCAGTATCAGATTGGTAGCAAATACTATGTACCAAAAACTCTATACCAAATACTGCATTCGGAACTGTAGCAGTATAGTTTTAGTTTTCCATATTTGAGCCCAAAACGGTACATAAATTTGTTGTGTTATTTATAATTATAGTAAAAAAATTCTCTTATTTTTATTATATAAAAATATATATCTTGTTTCTATTTTGACTTCATATATCTAATTTCCATGGCTTCAATTTTTTAGTTTTCCCAGTTTGTATTTGGAACTTTCATGATGAAATAATGACTTTTGTTCTCTTTAAATAATTGTTTGGAGCTTCTAACATTACAAAAAAAGTAAAATCATACAAAACATAGACTGAGATTATAATTTTCCTTCAAATATTTCTAAAATGGAAAACATACTCTTCAATCCACCTTTGAACTTGTACTTCTCTTTGAAGACTCTCTCTCAAGCATATACTGCAATACAAAATGAATACCCTCCACAAGTATATCAATAATGAAAAAAACCCAAAATTTCTCTATTATGTCATCTCTAAGTTCTGAGACAGCTCAAATTACATTCTACCAGTTTGTGAAGAGAGACAACTTTTTGCCAGTTGCCACTGACTCAGCTGCTAGATTTCTGAAGCACAAAGCTGACTTGAAGTAGGATACAGATAGTAAAATGCTTTCTAAAGCTATTGTGAGAAAAAAAAGTTCCTTTTTAGAAAAGATGAGTATTCATTTCTTTTTATCTCGGATTAAATGTTTTCCTTTCTTTCATGATATTCTCTAGTTGATCTAATTGTTTTTACTTTTACAGTATGGGCTAATTAAGAAAAATAACCAACCTTCCCTGAGAAACCCCAAGTCTTTTCCTAGTTTTCAATATATTTTATTATGAAAACTTCCCAGGTCTGAAACTGTCTCCTTCCTTTCATTAGCATTTTTCAAAACAGGGAGGAGTTTCAAACTTGCTGTCCTAACTGCATTTACAATTTGATTCATATTCTGCTATCTTGTTTCCTGTTACTTGACTTCCTATTGAAATTTTTATTTGTCATTCCACTGACTAAAGGATTTGATTCTTTATGAGTTCACTGCTAATTGACATATATATGTATGTATATATATGTATTTTTTTAATAAGGTTTTCTAAATCAAAGCAAAGAGAGTTCTGATCTAAATGGTCTGGAGTTTTTTGGTCATTCCTTTTCTATTCATACTACAGCATGTGCCAGCTTTAGTCACACTGGTGTCCTACAGATCAGCCCACTGGGATAATCATTCTGGTTTGCTCCCAACATCTGGCTAGCAGCAGAGGCAGAGAGATACTATATTAAAGGGATGTCTGTGCTGCTCAGCAAAATAGTGTATAGCTGTAATGGAAATTACTCCTTGATCAGAGGCCATATGGCCATGTCACCCTGGCAGCCTGCCTGACTTGCAGAGCTGTGCTGGGAGGCAGAGACCACAGATGACACAGGCAGTGGTTGGTGCAGTCCCAGCCTCTGAGATGTGGAAGGGGAAGGCTGCACAGCACTGTGATGACCTGTCCCAGGAAGAAAAATTGGCATGTGCCTGATTTGTAGTGACAGAAATGCAGTGAACTTCAGTAATGGGGTTGAGAAAATTCTACTCTCCATAGCATTCACAGAGGAAGCTGCAGGCACTGACTCCACAGCCCATGTATAGCAAAGGCAGTGGTGAGAGCCCTAGATCTGACAGTGATCAGGAATTTGGGCTGCTGCTGGGACCAGGCAAGTAGATGTTCAGCTGTCCTATATCAGCATGTGGTGCACCACACTGTTGATGAAAGAGCTGAACAGCTTTTAGTGACCCCAAGGTCGAAAGACTAAAGCAACCTCATTATTGGTGTGTTTGCTGTGTGGATCTGCCATCAGTACGCTCTCAGTCTTCTTGCAAACCTCCAACATTTTCTTCTTCCCACTCTGAAAAAGCTTTTAAAAAAGTGAATAAGTACCAATATAATATCAGAAAGGAAACTACAGAGCCTATTAAGAGAAAGGGATAAATACTTCACTGAGGGTTCTGATCCTGAAAACACAGTTGCTCCCTCCTCTAATGCTGACTGCAGCAGCACTCTTCAGGCACAAAGTGGTCCTGATAGGGAATGCACTGTGAATTTTGTTTGCACACATCACTTGTCCTGTGTTGGGATCATTCTTTCACTACAGTGGTATTGTGGTGTCCACAACAATATTGTGGATGTCAGATGAGCATTGTCACCTTAGTGAGGTCCTGCAAATCAGCCCACCAAACTAATAGCCCAGAATTACTAACTACAGCTGGACAGAAGATGTATATATAATGGTACTTTAATTTTGACATAATTGTTTCTTTCTGCCTTCCGTTGATATAGTTCATATATTCTAAGCCTCTTCGTTAACCAGGGTCCTTCTCATGCTGTTGATATTTCTGTTCTCTTAATTATTGGTGTCATCTTGGCAATGCTATATTACCTTGGCTCATAGACTTGTAGTCTCCAATATACCATTTTCCTAGGACTTGTTTCTTCTTTTTATTATAAGGTTTGGTAAAGTCTGTCTGAGGCAAATTAAAATTTTTCAAAGGCTGCCCGACTATATCAAATGCTACTGATGTCATTCTTTTATTTGTGGATAAATAATTTTAATAAACATTTTTTATATTTATGGACACAGCAAATTGAGATAATTTTTACTTTAGGAGATTATCCTTCCATTTATCAGTAAGTGAATGAAACTTAATTTCAGATGGAAATTAATTTTAGCTGTCGTGATTACAGATTTACATCAGCTGACTATCTGATAAAACACATGTAAAAGACAGAATTTTTCTCATGGAAAAAGGAAATTTATTTCAGAATTTCCTTCTAAAGACTCTTCTCAGTAGATAGACTGGTAAGTGGCAGGCCAGTACATCTGTGTAATAGAGATCAAGCTGAGAAATTTAAACAAGTGCCTAAGACCCAAGATTTGCATAAAGGCTGGAGTTTAGACATACCCTTGCTTATAATTGACCTGATGCCACACAGAACATTATGGTTGTTTGGAATAGCCTGCTTCCTTTTTACTGTGCTCACCTCCATGTTGCATTACACATGAAGCAGTTGCAAATATTCTCCATAGCCTTTAAAAAGTTATTCAAGAGAGAATCCCAGCATTATGGGATGCACATTGTGTAAAAGCCACAGTTGTTAGTCGACACCAGAGGATGTGCTGATCAGGCTGGCCCTGCCCAATCACAACTTCTACATACTGCAGAAGGGAGTAAAGATCCCAGGGGGCACAGAAAAAAATATGCTGGGGAAAACAGTCTGGGTTATTGCTGTCTCAGGCAAAGGCAAAACAATTAGAGGGACTGATTTTGCTCAAGAACCTGGGTATATTTGGTGGGTAATGTGGGAAGATTGGAAATCCAGTGAATGCCTCAAGGGGATTTTATTTTGGATTAAAGTAGCCAATTAATTAAATAAAGTCAACTCAATGGACTTTTTTGGGAATGGCCACAGACTAAGAGAATCATATGTGTGTATGTATGTGTATATATATACCTCAAAAGACAGGGGAGGACATGGGTTTAACTGGGATGTGTTGGAAAATGTAGGATGTAGCACCTGGGCATGACAAGGTGGGTACTTGCCAACTGGGGCTAAACTATGAAACATGATGTAGTTTGGTTATTTTTTTTTTCCTTTTCTTTTTTTTTTCTTCTTCCCCCCCCCCCCCCTTTTCTTTTCTTTTGGAGTGCACATAAAATAAACGGAGAAAGGATTGTCTCTCCAGCCCATATTTCTTTTAGGCAAATCCCAAGAGACAAAAGGAGAATCAACAGGAAATCAGGCCTCATTAGTTCTGCTCTTCATGGAATTGTCTGGGGTTTAATCACATTTGTTTGGGGAGAAGCAATGGAAATAATATGAGAAGGTCCTCAACCTTCATCTGTTTCCAAGAAAATCATATTGGGACATAACCATAGTATTGAAGCTTCGGGTTGCATTGTAAGTATTTCAGGGAGTTCTGAGTATGTGAAAACAGGATGTTATGAACTTCCCTGATTTGCATATTCCACTGGAACAGCTATAATAGTAATAAAAATAATAATTCTTCTTAGCCTAAAAACTTTGAAGCTGACCAAAACACTGAATGCTCATTGTGAAATGCAGAGCTGATTGTAGTTAAATAATACTATCCCATTATCATTTAAATTACATAAAATAAGACTTAAATTATTATCAAGGCATTTTACTATAAATAAATAGCATTAAAATGAATAGTATTTTACAACAGAGAAGGTTTTCTAGAGCTGGTCTCCAGAGAATAATCACATCAGGATGGAAATTACAAAAAAAACCCACATGCATGTGTGTGGCTCTCTAGGTGTATGTGTGTGTGAGTGAGATTAGGAATGAAAGTTAGCATATTGAGACTTTCTTCCCACTATCTTGCATCTACATTAGAAACATATTTCTTGCCTGTTGTGCAGGACTCATGGGATCAACTTGCTGCTTTTCTGCTTTTACATCCCCAAAGAGAAATTCAACAGGTTTGGGGTTTTTTGTTGTTTTTTTGGAGGGGGTTTTAATAATAAAAGGAATATAAAGTTGCATCTGAAGATTAAATTAATAAAACTCCCAATAAAAAATTGAAATTAATTACCAGAAAAGAGCTGAAACATGAAAAAATTAACTACTGTGAACCGGCTGAGATGAAACTGAGAGAATTTGAGTTAATATCTATGTAAAATAACAAATATGTCATAAGAATCTGTGCATGAACATAGTATTTTTGAAAGTACAGCCAGTTATTAGTACTGGCTGAAGTCCAGAAAAATGCAACTACACACTGTACAAAAACTTCACACAGGTGTGCCTATATTTTGGCCCATACCAGCTTAGCAACATAAGCTCAAAGTGCCAATCAAGCCCAGGTGTATGTTTACTGAGATGTGAGCAGTTCAGGTCAAAATGACTATATTGATTTTCAGTTGTGATCCAAGCAAAGATCTGGTGAACAGAAACTTCTCAGTACTACTTTAACTAACAATAGATCACAAGCAAGACCTCAGGGTTACATGACAGGAACCATTCAACACTAACTTTCTAGAAATACAATTTAAAAAGGGAAAAAACAACTGTGATATAGGTTTCAAGCCTTTAAAAAAAACAAAACCAAAAATACAGTGTATTTGGTGAATAGCCATTTGCTTTTGCTGGAGCCTACCCACAGTCTTTGAAAAGTCTCAGCACTGTTCTGGATTTTGGGGCTCTCATGGGTGAAAAGGATATTGTGTGATATTTCAGATAAGGACTGCATGTAGTAGAATGTTTCTTCAAAGAAATCCATATTACTGAAGCTGTGTAACTTTTCTTCTGTGTAATTGCATCTCAAATCACAGATGGTTTTAGAAGAATTGCTGAATATGCCATGTTCAGAATGTGATGGTCATATCCTGCACTCCTACATGTCTGCTCCTTGCCATTCACTGTAATTTGAATTTAAAGTATAAATTCAGACAGATAATTACACACTTTTTGCCAATCATTCACAGTGCTTCACTGAAACAATAGATTTTCTATTTGACTAATAAAAAAATATAAATTCATTAGCATCCTTGGTTTTCATCAGGTCTAGGGAATTGAAAAGCCCCTTAAGGTCAGTTCCATCATAACTCAAACTTCTTTTTTTATGTCTTTATTGAAGAGGACTAAATCAAAGACAGTCACCTAGAAGTGAACATTTGTTTTTGTAGGGTGATTAATCTGCCATATTTTTTACATCATCCGTAAGATGAGATAAATTAAGCTCTTACTCTTCTATCAGATGAATTCCATTCCCAAGCTGGGCATGGTTGGGTTTGGATGGTATGTATCTAGGAAAAGGGTTCATGGTTTCAGCTGTAGAAGTGCTTAGGGAAGCAACCAGTAGATCCTGAATATGACCTGGATCCTGAATTTCCTGAGATCTCCTGGACTTATGAACCAGGATACACTGTGTCTGTAAGCTTCAGTGACTGATCCCTTCCTCCCCATCTCTCCTCCCCAAAATGTAAACATCCACATTCTTTTGGCCCACTCCTGTTTGCTGCAAACATGGCTTGTGAGCAGGATCCTACAATCACAAAAACCGTCACAGTCCTTGCCAAGGAAGATGAAGATTGAAGCAAAATTTTGTCCTCAGTCAAATCTGAGTCCCAGCTGGCATTTCCCATGAGACTGGAGGTTCTGTTAGGAGCCCCTTGGCAAAGCTGAGCTACTGGTTCAGATAAAAATGTAAGATTAATATGTGCAGAGGGAGTCTCTAAATGGGACTTGTCAGACAGACACCACTGAAGAGGGCATCTCAGCTGCAGCTGCAGTCGTGTAGGCTAAGCAGAAGCAGTGAGACCAACACTGGGAAAAGCCCCCACCACTTTACACTTTTTCTGCATAGTGTCTGTGTGGTATTTCATCTTCATTTTGTTGAGTTTACATTTATTTATTTTTCCTGCTACAATTGCTGGTAACACGTGAAAATGACTTTTTTTTTTTTTTATTAGATGGGAAACACTATCAGTGCTGCTGGGTTTTGAAAATTAAGTGTCAAATCCAAAATAATTAGTCAGCTAGAATACTGGCTTCTCTCATACCAATGGCTTTTTATGCAAAGATATGGACACCAGTTGGTAGAATAATTTACTGTTTCACAAACACTTGGTACAGCATGTTTCATGCTTGATGAAAAATTACACCCATGTACTGAAATGAAAATGAACACTGAAAGCTTTCCAGTGGACATGCAATCAAACAGCAGGTAGCAGAGCAAGAAATGCTGTCCTTGCAAAGTAAATTCAATTCAGATTCAATTAATGTTTCCTCCTGAATTAAAAATATTTTAAGGTGTAAAAGTTTCTTTGCAGGTCTGAAACCTTGCCATTACTGACATTCACAATATTGTATTAAAATTATGGGGTTTTTTGTCTGGATGGATGGTTAGCCTTTCATCTAAAAGCAGAATATATATGTATATATACTTCTAAGTTATGGTCCAGGAGAACTTATGCTTCAAACAGGGATCTATTGCAACTGGAACAGGAAATCCTACTCTATTATCTTCAGTCTCCTGCAGATTTTTGAAATACTAGAAACCTGACCCCAACATGGAACAGACCTTCTTAGGCTCTGCATGGGGAATGAAGTTGGAAGGAAGTTCCCATGACTCTTAAACTTCCTACAGTGTCCAGCTGAACAAAGAGCAAAAGAAACTACACATACAATTATTTTCTAACTAATGTTGATACTGGCACCCATATTTCAACATATAAGCTTTGCTTTAAGTTATAGTGATAGTACATTGGAGACCATGCTAACATGTTATGTATCTCAGCATGGACTAGACATACCTGCAATAGTCTATATTCAGCTAGTTAGATTGAAGCCAGAAAGGAGGCTGTAAAATTACTTTTGCTATAGCAAACAAAGTGTTATAAAATATAAACTTACATGTGCAACACTCTGTGCTTCCCACATGGCACTGTGACAATGAAACTTGGATATTGCTGACATATCTGTCAAATAGAGAGGCTCCACTCCAACTAGACAAGCTTTACTTCCCCTTCCTACTCAGAGTGATGTAGCAATGCCAGCAGCCAGAGGTGTGATGTGACCTGGTTAGAAGGGGAAAATTACCAAACAGAAAACACCTGCTGAATTGCCAATAGCCAAAATGCCTGCCAGCCTAGGAGCTGAGAGCCTAGGAATTAGACCCATGAATCAGAAGCATCCCTGAGTATTGTGGGTGGCATCTTTGAAGTGCATCTGGGTATGTAGAAACTGATGATATCGTGAGATATACACCATCAATAAGTGAGAAAACAATAAACTGTCATTGCAACTTATCATCCAAAAGATGAAAAATAGTCTGGAAAAAAGGAAAATCATCCTAAGAATTTAGGATTTCATAAATGCCATGAGCAGTTCTAACTGCAAATAAAGAGATATCTGGAAAATTTTAATTTAATTAAAAAATTAAAAATTGTTCTGAAGGAACAGAAAACATCGTTCTTTGACTCTTGTGAAAAGCAAAAATCAACAGCTCCTACTGGCTAATCAAAAGGATGGTGTTCTACATTCTCTTACATTTCTATCATATATTAATGACTTAATTTTTATTTAAAATGGAGCTGAAATCTGTCTAGTGCACTTGAAAACAATATTATTATGAACTTGCATATAAATGCATACACATTATTTATCACAAATATATCTGTGGTTATATTATCAATATTTCCTTCACTCACGATAAGATGCCTCTTAGGGTATGGCATAAACTTTATTTCACAATGAATGTTACTTAATGATATCATTATTACAACACAGAATAGAATATTAATTACAAAATACTCAATTTTATACTACAATTAATAAGTTTAATAGGAGAACTGAAGATTAAATGATGGAATTTTCCTACTACTTACTCAAGTCCCTTTTCTAATATTTAGTCAAGACTCGTGACTATGCCAATTCAGTGAATCTTAAAGCCAGCAGAGAGAATATAACTTGCATCATGTATCAGCTAATTCCTCTGAAAACAATGCCACCATGTAATACATAATGTTTAATTGCTTCTATCCATTAGACCACATATTCTAGCTTTTGGCTAACTCCTAGCAAACCAGATGAGGAAAAGCATGCGATCAGCAGAGATTTCTGGTAGGAGAATTTTAATTTTTTAAAATTTTATTTTATTCAGAATATTGGAACCATTTCTTTCCCAAAAGGTGAGAATTTTAAGGCTATTTGCATATCTTAGCTACCAAATTAAAAAGGACTTAGCTAAGTATTTTCTGCAGTCTGGTTATTCCCTTTAATTGTAATGTTAATTTATTTTTTCTATTTCTCTTCCATACAAACACTAGTTAATTATTATTTTGGAGACACAGGGAGTCAAGATCAAGCAAATTACACCTAAACAATATGAAACAAGTTATTTTGTTCACTTTATAGCAATTCTAATGTAATTGAATGTTTGTTCTCTTATTCAGAGCAGATTACACAACATCATGTGTAATAAATAGTTATAAATTGCCTTTGAATCTAAGAAAAGTTGGACAGTGTCATTGTTTTCCAGCTTGTAATAAAATATTAATTTTGGTTCATTTACAGTTGTTTTGGGGAAGAAAAATTACTACAGTCTTAAGGCCACATTCCTCACTTTCCCCACACTTGGCACAAATGTTGCTGACATTTTAGCAATAATGAGTGTTTGGCAACATATCTTCAGAAGGATCAAACAATATCTTACAACCAGAGTTCTCGTGACAGATGTCCAGCTGAAAGCTTTGTCCTGGCTGACAGCATAAGCATTCATTGTCCAGTTAAATCTAGGCTAATCTACTTAAATCCAAATATTTAAAATGAGAATTTTTGGAGGTCAGTCAGGATTTAAAGTGATGAATGCTTCTCTGCAGTGCTATGTTTTGCAAGAAATCTCTCCCCAGGTCTTCATATTGTTTCTGCTGTTAGAAAGAAATATTTATTTTGGAAATGGAGGGCAATTTCCTAAGTCTTCATGTCACTTTTCACTCCTCAGCTGAATGAACAGATAGATTCTGCTGTACAACTTACTATGTCATCAATGATACAAATCACAGTATATATACCACATAGGTTAAGAGTGCAATATAACTTTTCCTCAAATAGAGTCCTAGTAGCATTTGTGTTGGGGAGAAAAAGTGCCATAATGAGGGGTTTCCTGCAGTTCTTACTTACATAAATAATTAAAAACCTCCACAAACCTCTACTTTCTGAATTGGAATAGATGTTGTTAATTTTAAATTTTCTAAAAAGAAGAATATAGGAAAAACCTCATAGGAATTTGTTTGAAGACATCTGGTGTGCCAGGAGCCATGTTGCAGGAACCAAATTCTATGTTAGGGACACTGAAAGCCCTGAGATATCCTGTTTTGGCCTTTTAGTGCTATCCATGAGATCCAGCAATCCCAGCAGGTTGCGGTAGCTAACCACAGGACCTGGAAAGAATTCAGGCACAGAACAGATGCAGATGAAGTATTTGGACATTTACATGGAAACTAATCACCACTCTCATGGTCCCAGTGAATATTTAAACATTTTCTGTGAAGTAGAAATGTAGAAGATCATTAAGCAAAGGAGGACTTATCCCAGAATACTTCCACTTTATTGAATCATATAGTCCTTGTATATTTTCAACTGCATACAGTATTCTAGATGTGAATACTAATAGCCTAAATCAAGATAGCACTTAATAGATTGATCCCTACCAACAGAGTTGTGGAGAGAAGGAAAAGAAAAGGCAGAGGGGTACATCCTCCCTCTATGAGTTTGGGCCCTTTTCACAAAGCACTGTTTGGCTGAATGTATTCAGAAAACTTCATTCAAATGTATGGATATTTTTGAGGTGGCTAAATCCACATTTTTTAGTGAATAAAATATAAAGTAAGTAAGTTCCAGCTCAGTATTTAGCCTGTCACCAGAAATATCTGACTCTTCAATATTTTCCTGAATAGCTACAAGGAGTATCCAGCAGGGAGGAGAGAAACAAAGAAGGGAATTGGTGAGAAATCAGAAAGAAGATCAAAGTTGGTTTTAGATCTTGTTTTTGTACAAAAGCTGTCCCATGAATAGGAAATTGAAACCAAGTGATTCAATAGCACTCATTTCAGGGTTTGTTGTGTACACTTATCTAAAAACTTCAGCATTGTGGAGTCATTCTGGGCAACACCACCTCCACTGTTTTCCAGGATTTCATTATAACTGTAGGCATTTGTATAGTGGATTCGAGGATAATGCACTAGGAAATCAAGGAGAAAGATAAACTTGAAGAAGTACACTTTTGAGGCCATTGTAATACACAAAGGGATTAAGTATCTTAGTGTTGGTCAAAGTCTGGATAGCATTTTCTCATAACCTGTTGGAAGCTCTGTTTTGTTGTTTTGCTGGAGTCACAGACTTACCACATTACTCAGTATTTTTGCTTATATCAAAGAATCTTTCTGTATCACAAACTCAGACTAGTTGGCACCCAGTGGTTAAAAGGAGCAGGACTATATATCTTGCCTTACAAGAAAAAATTATAGAAGCACATGATGGTATTTAAAATGTATAATATGGTCTGAGTAGAGCTCCTTGCCATGACTTATGCCACATCTGAACCAGCACTGCTACACTTGTTTGTCCAAGTTTCATGTCTGGAAGAAATTAAGAAAATATCAAGTTCAGTTTCTCTTGATCAGGGGTCTTTAATGAGCAGAAAATTTCAAATATCAAGAAAAAAAATGTTTTTCATATGTACATTTTGCTCTTGCATCTCTATATAATATTTCTAGGATTTTCTGTTAAAAATGAGTCAGTAACAACAAAAAGTAATTTACTGATTGCTTGATTTAAACTGGGCAGATTTCTGGAAAGAAATAAAGATTACAACCTAGGTAAAATATTGGGTTTAATTAATAAGGAAGAAAAAATTGAATAGGCAAAACCCAGAGCATATGAGTACCAGAGGCCAGTGCTGTGAGAACTGTTGTAAGGTGGCTGAGCATTGTTGGCTGATGAGTAAGTGTAAAGATCTAAATCAATTTAATTCTTATGCAAAAGGTGCCACAAAGGTTAATTTACTACAGAGATGTTACCAGCAACCTGTTCTACCAGTGAGTGAAAAGCATGTAGAGAAATACAGCTGCAGCCAAAGAAGCAGAACGAAATGCAAAGAGATGGGGGGAAACTAGGAAAAGAAGAGGAGGAGGAATAGGAGGTAGAAATTATTAGCAGTTCAACAGCTATGGCAGCTCTCAACTCAACTCCCTAATACCAAGAATGACACAATATCTTGAAGAAGGGTACCCTGTCATTTTGCTTTCATTCATGCCATTTAATCTGCCTACAGACATTTTTACATTCAAATTACTTCATTCATCCTGCCACATATAGTGCTTGTTTGGGAGTTTGTTTATTACCTTGAAAAATAAAGGGTTTTTAAAACATGCTCTCTTAGGTAAACCTCTCTTTAAGGGAGGACTACAGACAAATCCTGGTTGTAATGAATTACATACTTGTGCAAAGGAGTGCTGTTTCTAGGAGTATCATGTAGACTTCTTAGATATTTTGTTCCTCATGTATTCCAAGGGATAGAAATCAGTTATCCATGCTGCTCTACCAAAATTCAAAATTGTGATATATAGTAGCTTATCCTGATTAAGATCATCCCTGTTTGTTGGGGATATTAGTAGAAGAGAGCAATATCAGCAATTGAAGGACTGTTTGGCCACAGCAAGGGACAAAGCTAATTTTGAAAGCAGGCAGAACACAGAGAGTTTTGGAGAGGAGAGACTGGGTTGTCTAATTGTCTGGATATGAATATGATGTAAGGACCTGATCTTAGCTATTGTCAATGGTGATCTAGAGCTCAGTGCAATTGCCCTTTAGTTTCAACTTCATTAAAAAATATCAAGGGTTTTCAGAAACCCGGGACACTTTAGGCTGCCATCTCACCTCATGACAACATGAACTTGCCCAAGACTCAGGCTGCCTTAACTCATTAATCAATGAGTTAATGTACTCTGCAATGGGCTTCTCAGAGTAGAGAAGAATTTGTTAAGGTTAGAAAAATCTCAGAATTTCCTGAATATCTTCGGAGTCTAATGACTCCTACAAGTGTGTAGGTATAATATGTAACTGAATTGCAGACTTATGCTCTGATTCTCTTTCACATATAATATTGCCTTAAGTGAATATATTGTTCATTTGTGTCAAAACAGAGAAGTAAAAACTTGTGGGCATTGGCCAACAAATAGAGTTGTAATAATATTGTCATAATAATATTGTAATAATATTACTTATTATGCTATTACTTTCCAAAGAAGACACTTCCACATAACTCTAAGATGTTAAGAAATAGCTGGAGGGGAGACCAGAGGACAATCACTTCCCACAACATATATCTCAGCCAAACCAGAGCAATTCTTGTTTCTTATTAAGTCACTGTGAGCCATTTATAGTTGCAAACAAACATTTAAAAGGCAGAGGAGAGAGTTATGCCAGACCTGAGATATTATCAAGACCTAATAGTGAACTAATTTACTATTAAAAACAAATGTGGTTATAGACTTCACCTGCATTAATAAATGTAACTCCTTTTTTTGTACTAAATAAGAAACATGCAGCCTTAATATAGTCTGTGTGTTCAGTTACAAACAGTGGCTTATGTCTCAGAGACACAATTCTCATACAAGTTTGTATTTTGCTTATATATTTTGACAGATATTTGTAATTTCTACGTTATATGCCTTGGATAGCTCTCCAAATCATTGTATTTTTCATAGTTCTTTGCTGAGAGCCTAAAACAACAATCTCTACCTTTCTGCCCAGTACTGTGGATCTGGCAGTATGCTTGTCTGTCATTCCCTGATGGAGGAGAATGGAGGAAATGCAGCAGAGTAAGTTCTGTGTCATTCCATGTTGAGACAATGTTTGCACTTCCTTAGGAGCACACAGCCCCAGACAGAAGTGCTTGAAAACAGCACTGATGTAAAGATTTGCAGTCCTTAAAATCCCTCAAACCCATAAAGCACAGCAGTCTGCAGGGACTGCTGGTCTTGGCTTTATGCTGCTCACCCCCCAGCTCTGTGTTTCCTGGGCTACTCAGCAGTTTTTTGGGCTTTGTAGCCCTGAGGTGGGATGAGATTTCTCTCCAGCTTTCAGGTACAGACACTGTTCAACAGGACTGCCGTTCAAAGGGCATTCTTGTATCCATAGCCAGGCTATTCCTGCCTGGACAGAACACAAAATTGGCAATGTGGCCATGGATTAGTCTTTTTAAAGAATGTGTGGCAAGGAGGGCACCCTGCTTGCATGCTGCCAGGCTCTGAGGGCAGCCCATGGCCCTGCTATCCTTCCCAGTCCCTAGGGCGCAGGCTGCCCCTGCTCCAGCTGGCACTGCTGAGCCTGGCTGGGGAACCTGGGCTCACACCACTGGCAAAGCCCTGGCACAGAAAGAGAGGGGAGTTTCACTGGGGCAACTTCACAGCTCCCATTTTCTTGGGAACTGCACCAGTGACCAGTTCCTCAGCCTGGGTCCTTGCCTGAGCTACACCACCGCCTACACCCAAGCTTGTATCTGCTGCCCATCACCTACTGCCCCCACTGGACTTCACCCCTGGCTGTCTCATCACTGTGCTCTTCCAGGTGTTTGCAGGGCTCTGTGCTGGGCATGGTGACAACCCCTGCTCTGAAGATCACTTGAGCACTTGGTGTAAAGCAGTTAATGGACAAGGAGACAGACCTGGGTACCTCCCAAGAAGGGGCTCCTGCCCAGTGTGTGGCTTCCCAGGCCCTGCTGAGGAATGCATAGAGTGTGGTAGTGGGGACACTGTGAGAGTCTCTCAGTATCTTCTCAGGTCAAGGAAGACCTTATATCTGTCCTGTTGTACTGAAGAAACTTCTAGAATTAATTGATTATGATAAAAAAAGAGAGAAGACCCATGAGCCCCAGAGAAGACCAGAAGACCACAGCTGCAGGAATCTTTGCCTAAGGATTTCCTCCTCACCAGAGGCAGGTGGGAGTGCTGCTTTTGGGTAAATCTCCCACAGCATTCAAATTGGTTAAAAACAAAGTGTGAGACTAAGCTCTTTCTAAATGTACTTGTCCTGCACAGAGCCTGTGCATCTGGTAACATGATTTTCTCTTCCCACTTAGGATCTAGGTATTGCAGTCAGTATCTAAGCCTCATTTTGGTTTCATACCCTTATTTCTGTGTTTGAATGAGAACATGGCCAGAAATCCTAAATATTATATCTTTATCCTCTCTTACTCACATAGATGAGGATTCTAAGATGAGCATTTGGAGTTCTTGCTTCAGTACTGAATAAAGTAAAGCTGTTGCTGTTTCCCTGCTGCCTGGGGCTGGGGCTTGCTGGTGCCCCAGGCTGCAGTTCCTGGCTGAGGGTGGGATGTCCCTGAGTGCCAGGCCCTGCCCTGCTGTCCTGGGTGTTCCCACAGCACCCAGGGACACCCCAGCCCCCATGGCTCCCTGGTAGGGAATTGCCTGATGTGATGGCAAACAGCTGGGACAGTTTCTTTACCCCACAAAATGTATATACATAAAAGAATTATACTAGAATCAAGATTATAATTAATTCTGTTCAAACCTGAGACAGACAGACCCCTTTGACTTCTACACTGAAACAGTACCCTGTATGTAGAAACAATTGAGAAATTTCTTGGTTGTCTGAAATTTCCCTGCACTAGATTGCTTGGTTATTGGAGAGATGGTTGTTAGAGTGGATTGCACTTTATAGCTCAAAATTAGGAGAACCAAAATAATTGTGTGCATTAAGCCATTACATCCCTCTCTTTTCAGTTCCCAGGCTATGATGACCCCTGTAAAAGGAAATTAATCAAATTTTCAGTGCTGCAGAGAATGCCAATGCAAAGCATAAGCAGGGAAATGACCTGTGAGATTACCTAGTCTGCCTCCCTGCCACTGCAACATCATTACTGTGAACATGTTTTATTCATACTGTCTCCAGACTCAGACAATATCCTATATCCTGATTTCCTAGTATTTTAAACAATGGGAGTTTTGCCCCTCTGGGGAATAATTGAGCTTAAGTGGCCTTCATTACAATTTTTTAACTATTAAATTAAATTTTATTTTATCCACACTACTATTAAATTCAAAAAGGCCATTTTGCATGAGAAATAATACCTTAAATGAATAAAGTTACTTGGGTTTTATTTCTGCAAGTTTGGGGAAAATCTCTGAAGATAAAAAACTGAAGAATTCAACATGAATAAGAACTTAGGCTGGATTTTATAATCAATCTGGTTCATCAGAAATTCAATATATGACCACAGTGTACCATTTTTCAGATATGCTTTTTGAGAACTTTTAATAAACTTTTAATTCAATGTTCAGAAACTGCAGCATGCTTTGGTTCTGTGAGAAGAAAAATCTGTACATTTCCAGAGGTATCTGTGAGATAAAGTTGAGTCTGGATAAACTTTACTCTTGAAATGCATTAGAAGAAAACAAAAGTTGAATTTAAATGTTTGCATGAAGTTTGCTAACATGTCTATTAGAAAAAAAATGTTTTTTACTTGTAAGCTTAGCAAATGTAATATGGTATCACTGAAAGGCAGTAAAAAACCACAATGCATTTTATAGTCACATTTCAGAGCAGAACCACATGTTAAGTATTTACGTGACAGTCTGCGACAGTTCCTGGGCTGGAAGTGTTTATTAGGTACCACTGGCTTGATTCTGCTTTCCTTGCATCTTGTGCAGTCATTTACACCTGTGCAATGATGCATTCCACTTCACATTATGTGCTTTTTTATGAGGTTTTGTCAGCACCAAGGGGTCATAAAGTCAGTCAATATAATCATTGAAGAGTACTTTCAGGCTCTGCATGGTGTGCAATCAACTTAAAGGTCTTTTATCACTCCTCTTCATAAGCCTGTAAATACAAACCATAAACCTATAATTACAGAGAAGGATGGTTGACTTCAATATTGAAATATATGAGGCAAGTGAAAGCAAGACCCACTGAATGGAACCAAGTCTAGTACAGATCTCCTGACTGCATTTTCCTGCTGCTTCCATGTCCTGAAAGACATCAAGATTCTGTTTGGTTTGGGAAAGATAAAGTGGTAGGAGAGGCTGCAGATAGTCTTTACTCCTAAAGACTGGCTGAGCCAAATCATTCCCAAATGGAAGAATTTAATACATAACCTCCATATCAATCCAGTAATGTCTTATCCCTTTAAAGACTCTGGCTCAGTTTTACTTCAAACTCATTCCAGAGTTTTTGTCTGTTTGGCTCTCTTGCAATCTTTAGAAAGTCTCTGTATTTTTTTAATGATGTCTTAAGGTAATTTGCAATCTCAGAGGAATAAATCTATAACTTACCTTCAAAACTTTTAATGCCATCAACATTTCCTGAGAAAAAATTTGTTTTCATTTTCATGTTTATATAGAAGAGATCAGCAAAGGTACCTGGCAGACAATGACAGGGACAACAGAAACAAGAAGGGTGAACTTGTCTGCAAGGAACAGATGATGGGTCTGGCTTTCACGACTGCACCTTGCTTCTGACCTCCTTAATGCTTCACTAATGACTGATTTAAATTCAAGAATTTCTATTATAGCTGGACTGAGCATCTCATTTTACTCTGCTAAATAAAACTTTAACATTAAAACATACCAGGGGAGTATACTTGGACTCAAATGAGTGAGACAGCCATTTTTAGGCCCCTATTCCTTCTATTAGCCAGCTGTTGCTGGAAAAGACTTCACACAGCTGCTCCTGAATTTTTTTTCCTTTTGCATATAGACCAGAAGACTCATACTTTATAACAGTGGAAAGAAGGAACAAACCCAAGATTTTTGCAGCAGTAAGTTCTGCAAGCAAGAGTTACTAATTTGAACTAGATGGTAAAACATTTTCTTTTGTGGTGAAAGCTTTGAGGAGCAGAAAATATCCTCATTGTTGACATTTCAATGAGCCCAAGGATCTGTGAGATTTTTGCTTGAAAACCCTTTGAAGTCCTTCTCAGAACACCAAATAGCTCAGGGGAAGAGACAACCATCTGAAACGCAGGAGGTCCACTGGGTCATTTTTGCATTCAAAGCAGATTCAGAAGCATCAGTTGTATGTATGTCACAGGGTATCTTGACCACCACATTTTAGTTATTTGGGTTCATTGCCTCCTCTTCTACCAGTAGGAAGATTGAGCATTATAAGAAATATTGAAAAGCATAATAAGAAAGAGAAAGAATATGGCAATTATGTTAAATAAAAAAACATATGGGAGGTCCATACTGATCTAATTTCTGTTGTATAACCAAAGCAAATGGAAAAGGAATATCAATATGACAAATGAGTGAAAGCTGTTGGTATAATGTCAAATTTCTAAGAAATGTAAACAAAAGTTAGCCTGTGGTCACAGAAGAATGTGAAACATCAATACATCATAGAAATCCATCATGATAGCTCTCAGCCCTGTCTGTGCAGTTTTCCCATCAATGCTGTAAAAAAACTGAGAAAAATCAGGCTCCTATTTAAAGGCTTAGAAAAAAGGAAAAGGAGCTCCAGCTTTAGAAGAAAACAGAGTAGATCCTCCCCAGTCTGATATCTAATATGCAATCTGCTCTGGAGACTCACATGATGGCCAGTGCTGGTTCTGGAAAGATTTTGGCAAAACTGCCCTCAGTATAGCAAAGCAAGGGTTGGCAATCTCCACTTCTCTCATGGGATCCACTCTGTTGACAAGCACTAGATCAAGGAGAGAATCTTTCTAAGTCTGCTCCATTAGATCTGTTCTATAAAGCTGCCATTGAGATTTTGAGGAATCTTCTGGCCTGGGTTGTGTTAGCATACCTTTGCAAGGACTAAATTCTCTCAGCTGCTTTATTTTCAACTTCATTTTAACTTTTTTCTTGTGTTAATCACCTTCTTACTGCTTAAACAAAATTTCATTAAATTTTTTGGCCTTTTGGAGTCTGTGAGATTTTTGAATCAAAGCAATTGCAACAGTCTTCAGCTGTAGAATTGGTCTTGAAGATGTAGAGTCCCAGGTGCTCCTAAAAACCAGTCAAACATTTGCATATTTTGCAATGTGATACAGGCCAGTGAGGGTTTAAAACGGTCCCTGATGATATCCAGGGGTTTGTTCTTTATACTGCAGCCACATGTGATATTTTCCCAGTCCACATGGGTTTCCATGGTGCTTTCTGGTTTCAGTGCTTTTCATTGCTCTCTATTGAAGTAATTTTTGTCATTTGTACATGTAGCTAATAAATAGAAACTTCAATTGTACTATTCTTATCATGTTAACTACTGAGATGATTAGGATTTTTTTTTTTCATTTGGTTTCATTCTAGGCGCTTTGTAACAGGTAAGTAATCTAACATCAGCATGGCCCATGTTTTTTTTTCCTTTTTATTTTATCTAGATGTAGCAGCATGGTTTACCAATAATGAAATTTCCAAACCACGTGCTGTTCTGCATCTGCCAGTTCACTTCTCCTTCTCACTTCAAAGCACACTGATGGTCCCCTTGGTTTTAAGTGTTCATAGTGTGGCTCACATACAATCTGTTCTTTCTGTGCAGACAGAAGTTTAATCCAGAAATTTTCTTAACACCTTAAGTATTTATTTAATGTAGTTGAACTGGACCAACTAATGGACTGACAAACTCAAGGAATAAACAATAATAAAGAAAAAAGAATTGTGCATTGACACATCCAGATACTGATCATACAAGATTTACTGCCATACAGAAAATGACTCAAATAAAAAAAATTAAATTCAGACTCTGATAGATGGTTCAGATAGCCAAGTGTGCCTCTTTTTGATGTCTTTTCAGAGGAAGAAAGCTTCATTATTTTTAAAATATGTTTTCAGGCTGGCTTGCCAAATACTAGGCTTTCTTAAAACAAAAGATGGAACAATGTATAAAATACTATAAAATAGCCTAGTTCTGTTTTATTTTCAATTTTCTTATAGTTTCCCAGAATCATTTGGGGAGGATTTGTATGATGCTGTGGCACAATATTCTGTATGAAATATTCCTGTTCCAAGTAGAAAACAAAACTTTGACTGATCACAGCCACCTACTCATAGCACTTGTGCACACTGGGTTCCATAGTTTCTAGATGTCTTAGTGTGCCTTTCTGACAGAATTTGATGCAAAATTTTTGTATTTTTCTGAATAATAAAAATCAAAATAATTCATTGTGAATACTGAGGATGAGTAATTATTAGAAAAAAACATGTATATTTTATGTTAGGAAACAATTTGTCAAATGATTTGTGATTAATTGTTAAAAATCATCTCAGGTAAAAGGTGGGACTTTCATATAACTATTGTTATCCTCTAAGATTTATCTACCTGAAACTGGACCACATCTACAGAAACAATTTTTGCATCAAGAGAACTAGTAAGAAGCCTAGTTATTTAGCAAAGGATCACCACAGCAAATGGAGCTGTTTCATGATGCATGAAATATTGAAATATCCTGTCAGGGTTAACTTAAAGAAAAATAAGAAACCTGCATTGTAAATTTTTTTTCTGCTGTTTTCTGATGAAGCTGACTTATATCATTATCAACTCTCCAAAGTGACACTATGCCTTGAGTATTTTCTGCTGGCTTGTGCTGTGGAAAATAAACACCAGAAATTAAAAGGGACTTTGAAGCTACTAATAGCATTTCATTTTGCAGTTGCAGAACACATGGTTTTTGTTCATGTTGTACATGCTCAATGACTGCTGACAGGTTATTCACTTCTTGACATTCTTTTGCATTTTGATGACGTGAGAGGTCTTGCAGTCTTTGAAGCTTACATACATTGAAGAAATATTGCCAGCCAAACCCTTAGTACACTCAGAATAGATGGAGATCCCCTATTTTTTCAGAAATGACACAGGATGTTGTAGGCATCCTGGCTAGCATGAGAAATCAAGATACTAAAAAGGAAACAAAGACTTACTAAATCTGCATGGATTCCAAGTTCTCTGAGTGGAATTATTTTCACTATTCAAATAAAGATCCCTAAAAATATGTCCTGAAACTAATTAAATTTACTTGCAAAAATGAAAAAAGTGTTTAATTTGACCATTGAGAATTCAGACATAAAGAAAAATATTTACCACATTTTAAATAAGTTCCATGAACTGTCGTCTTAGACACAAAATATTTCATTCCTCTGTGTGTGCAGTCTCATAGTAACAGATTTTCTTACAAAACGTATTCAAAACAGTACAATAGAGATTTGAATAGAAAGAATGTGAATGGTTTAAAATATATATCTAGAGTTGACTGAAAGACATCATGGGTAGCAACATTTTCAAGTTTTGTCCCTACGAACAAGATAAGCACCAGTTTGTGAAGGCATGCCAGCAGAAAACAGTGAACCATATAGAATGTTTCTTCTTCTTGTGCATATAGGCATGCATGCATCATATCCTTACTGTCCCTACTCCTCCCATAATATTGAGCTTTGAAGGAGAAGTTCAAGATGTCCAGAGATGGCAGAGAGAAAGCTCTTTATATGCTTCCTAATTGCTGAGAAAGTCCTCCTGGTTTGCAGTACTTTTAAAATCTCTCCACACACTGACAGTCTTGTGAATCAAGGAAGAAAACTTCACTTGAACTTGACATGTCTTACAATGAAAGCAAACACTTCTAAAGGAAGCAGGAAAAAGTGGGGCAATGTTTTTTTTGCATGCAGAAGAAACCTTATGGGACATATGTGTTTTTACCAGATTTTTTTTTTTTTTTTTGCTTCTGTGCTATTGTAGCTTGTAATGAGCTTGCTGTTGCTCTGGAAATGAGAACTCCAAGCAGATTTTTATTGCTGTGTTTTATTGCTGTGTTATCTATGCAGATCATAGATCATATGCAGATCGTATGAGTGACTTTAGATTTCTAATGATGCTGATTGTCTTGTACACTGTTAACCAAAGGTTAGGGGCAGTCGTGAACTCTGGAATTCATCTACCAGGGCTTTGAATTCAACGTGCCCAAATAGGAGATCATATTTGTGTCTGTAATTCACTGAAATTGTAGCCTTGGCAATAAGTCAGAGGATCAAGAATTGTTTTCACATGTATGTGCAATAGCACTAAATAAAAGGAAAAAGAAAAATTAAAACATTTCTGTTCTGAAAGAATATGTATGAGGCAAATATTGAAAGTGAAGATGGAAAAAATGCAGAACATGTTTTTTTTAATATAAATCAGATAGAGGAATAAAATCACACTTTGATGAAATCTAATCATTGGGACAAGACCTGTTGTAGAAGGCAATTTAGAACAAAAAGACATACTGAGAAAGTCATATACTTTTCCACAAATAGATAATAAGCACAATGGATTTATTTGATGTCTCTGCTGGTAAAAGGACACACATCAGTTTAATAATGAAGTGGCAACTTGGTGCAATTCCATTTTGGAATGCCATAAAAATGTTCAAAGAATTTGACATTTAGTTATTTGCTCTGAAATTTCACATTTTAAAAAAAAAGCAAGCCATCACAATGGCAACAACAACAACAAACAACAACAGCAACCAACAGCAACAACTCTCTGATGTAAAACTGAGCTTATTGACTAATTAATTATTTTGGAAAATAATGATGAATAATATAAAGTAAAACAAGCTGTAGTTTTAATGAAGTTATTCTGTCCACAAGCCTCACAGTGAATACAGCCTAACTGCCCGATGAGTTCCACAAAGGTAAATTGCAGCTGGCACAGACAAAATGGAGTCATCCCATGATGCTTTCAGTGTTTATGGTGGTGCATAGTTTAGCACTAATCTCTCCCAAATCACAGGTTGGCTGCTGGAGTAGAAGCTCATGAAATCTGGAGTGCCAACAGTGCTCACACCAACCACTGGAAAGACACCTTATGTGACTGTAATTCTCTATTTGTGTGTTTAAGTCTGAGCCATAGACAAAGTCCTCAATAAATCTTAGTTTATATCCCCTTCTCTCAGTTCTGACTAATGCCCAGAAGAATCATTATTATTCAGAGAATTCTGTTAGCAAAACTTTAAAATCTTAAAAAGTTACACAAGTGCAACACATCAGTGGTTGTCAGCCTTGGTGTGCTCATGAAGATTCATGTAACCATAACAAGGCTGATCTCAAAGAAGTGGCTACAACTGCAGGAATTAGAGCAATGCTTCAGCTGTGTTTTTATGATATGTGTGTACTGCCCCATTTTTAATCCTGATTTCACTATCATGGAAACACATCTATACTTGCAGAAATTCAGTTCTAATATTTTGGAATTATGTGGATTATGCATACATTTATATGAAGGATGCTGCAAGTTTATAAGATCAGATGAGTAAAGTTTGCTACAAACTTTTCTATTTTTTTTAATCTCCCTAAACCAGATGTTCACTATTTGAACATTTGGAGAAAAATTAATGTCTTTATGTTCCAATATTTTGGATTCTTTCTTTCCAAAGTTCATGTATGTATGTGCTTAGGAAAAAAGCCACCTTTTATAGGATTTAGCTAAATTTCTCTGCAGACAAAATAGAATTTTTAAAAAAGGTGCATTTTGAAACACACAAAACACATTTTGAGGAAAATGCTTAGAATACACTTTTTGTAAATTCAACATAGTGTTTTCAACAATTCAGTCAAAACAGAATTCTGAACACCCTAGCTTTAAAACAAACTTTAAGGGTGTTTCTGAAAGTGTCTTAAGGAGAAATTCTGGCAACTACAAAGCATGTCATTGAGCTTTAAAACATGGTGTCCCCAGACTGAGTTTGTTGTTGTTGCTGTGTTGAAAAATTTTAGTTTTTTTGAAATAACATTCTCAAGCAAAAACTTATTTAGGGGAAAATTGTCCCAAAAAAATGAGTAATGTATATATGTGCTTTAGGACAATCAATACTTAAAAATATATTTGATTTTAGGGAGAAGTGTGAAAATTGCTGTGTGAAGATTAAGTGCTCTGCATTTTAAAGATTCATGTAAAAAAAAAGGTGTTCAAGCAAAAATGCTCTTTCATAGATGAAAAACAAAATAAGACTGCCTCTCAGCTACACTATTTTGCTACCCCCTCAGGCCTAATATTTCTGGTGTCAAATACATACAGACATACTGTACTGTAATGCTGCAGCTGAGACCTATCAAGAAGCTCTGAGATGATTGTACCTAGAATATCCTGCCTTATTCTCCTATTACATGTCTAGTAAACTCTCACTGATTTCTTTTGAAATCCACACTCTTTTAAATGCATTCACCATAAAAATGGAGTTACCTTATATAATTCTTGGCCTAGCCTCTAATGTACTGAAAACAAAATACTTCATCTTTTCTTGGCAGAATTAGTGATTGTCTAGGCACAGACCCAATACTGCTCTTTGCTAGGGCTGGTTTTTCCTGTTTCCATTTTTAAACAATGTAAATTCAGTAGCTGGAATTATTTGGATTATTTACAGATGAACACAGGAATAATTTTTCTAATATTAGTAATCACAGTATTAGCAACAATTAATCTTCTATTAGAAAACTTAGAGTAGCATCGTTTTCTAACATAATAGGTACGGTAGAACAAACTCGTTCTAAGACTAAGAGAAGATTCTTTTCAATGAGGGTGGTGAAACACCAACATGGGCTGCCTAGAGAGATGGAGGTCCCATTCCTGGAAGCATTCAAGGTCAGGTTGGATTGATGCTCTGAGCAAGTTGAAGACGTCCCTGCTCATTGTAGAGGGCTTGGATTGCAAGACCTTCAATGTTCCCTACCAGTCTGAACTATTCAATGATTCTAAGGCTAGAAAACCAGCTAATTGCTAGATCAACAGAAGTACATTAGCTCACTCAAAAACTGAATATTAAAGGCTATCTATTTCAATATTTCATATTAAAAGAAGAAAAATTTCAGATATTCAGAGCAATATGTAAAAAAATATGTTTTTTAACAAAAAATAATTCTTATTGTTTATCACCCTTTTGTGCCACCTTGCTTTTGACTATACATCCAATGACATTGCAGAAGTTAAGAAGGATTATCTTTGAAATATATTTGGTGAATAATTACAAATAATTAATAATGAATATAAAAATGAAGGAAACTCTTTGCCCACATTTCATCAACAGAAAGAACTAAATACATTTAATATATTTTTAATATATTTTTTCAACTTTACATTCTAGTTACCATCAGATATGTGTGGAGAGGTGAGTAGAAATATCTACATATGGCATGCAAATGAAAATGTATAAGCTGTTAATGACAATTCTCTCTGTCATAAAATCAAGGTATTGACAGCAGTCATAAGGGCAGTGTTTAATATCTTAAACAAGGAAAAACCAGAATTTATGTGGTAACATTAAAAAATAAATAAATAATTCAAATATTAATTAAGAAAAATAAAACACACTTTAAAATTACAGCAAAGACATAGATCAAATCTAAAAAATCAAGTTTGACTCGTGGTGCTGCACACAGAAAATGCACCTGATGACAGCATGGAAAACAGAAAATTCAGTAAGCTCAAAAATTGTGTATGAATCTGAAAATGATAAAAAAATCATTACGGCAGTATGTGGCCAAAAGCTGTTGGTCTCTTCACACACATCTGAAAGAGTCTGTTGATAAATGTGTTCAACACAAATAGATAAATTAATTTTCAAATTATGTATTTTTCCTGGTAATTGAAGTTATATTATTTAGTATTGAAATTATATTTTTTCTGCAAAAGAACTATACAATATCTGTGTCACAAAAGGCTGGCAGTGGGAGACATTCATATATCAAAAGTGCATGTCTCATTTCAGAAACATGTAGTATTCATGCCTCAAGTCTTTTTTGAGGGGACTACCATGAATCTATTCCACAGGCTCCATTTTTGGTTTTGCTTCAAATAGCAGCCAAATGAAAAAGTATATCTCTCCTATCCATTTTTACCCTCTTCATTTTCTTCTCTCTCAAGTGAAAGAGCAAGGAGCAGAAGGATGGAGTCTGTCAATATAACCCAGTTTAATACAAACCCCTTGGTCATACCAGGTTCAAAATCTGCAGAACTTCCACATGGCCACAAAAAACTAAACTAATCTGGATGGATTCACAGGAAGCTGTATTTTCCACTCAGTAAAAGCCTTGGTGGCTTTTACTGACATTTTCCATCTCAGACTGAAACCATTAAGGAAACATATGGATACCTGAAAAACAAAGTGATTCTGAGACTTCCAGCTGTGACTTGCATAAGGGCTTTTTACAATTATCCATTTTCTAGTTGCCAATTTCAAATGATCTGGTTATTACATTTTTTCTCAAAATAAGGATCAAGTTCTTTTAAGATTTAGAAAATGCTGTGGTAATGGGGAGACCACCCTGTTGGGTCTGCTGCTCTGTGCTTTCTGCATTGAAATTTTCATCCATTTTCATCCACACTGGAAATTTCTGTGTTGAGTCTTCACTGAATAACTGCTCAGCCTCCATGAGAACTCCATGAGCCTTTATGGGGGTACATGGGAAGAGGTAAGATGAGCTGGGGACACTGGGACTGTTTGTTGGGGGGAAAAAATTAGAACAGAGGGACAGGAGGGTAAAAGAGTTCCAAGATGATTTTCCTTTAGGAGAATGAACCTGGAATTAGGGGTCAAAAATGGAAAGGTGTAGAGAATATGCTAAACAGAAAAGGGAATTAAGGTTTCAAAACAATAGATGTTTTTCTATTTGATCACCAGATATGATTACAAATTTAGATTAATAATCCTAAACTGAGCAGAAGTAATTTTAAATGTAAAACTAGTGGGACACTATTTCATTCTGTAATTTAATTTGGAATGCTTAGGAGAGACAATTATTTTCTTTTAATCTTGTAAAAGATTAGTTTAAGGGTTAAGGAAGGTTAAAAACAGAGACTAAAATAAACTCCTCATGTTTTCCTGTGGAAGAGGCTAACAGCAGACTTGTTAGCTAAAGGAGCGAGAAGAAGCTGAGAAGTAAGAAGAAGCTGATAAGGAGCTCTCTCCAAGGCTGTAACTAAGGAGACTGAGAAAAGAAAGATAGAAGAACTTTGCAGCTAGACAAAGTATTTTTAGAAAGTTAGTTAAGTCACTATAACTTCTTGCCAATAGTATTATGTTGATTTATTGTGGTAAATAGTAAAGATAGAAGAAGCATAAACAATTAGAAAGTGTATAAAAGTCAGCCATGTTCAATAATAAAGTGTTGCCAACTGAGACTGCTTGTGGTCTCTGCTTTATGTCGTGACCACCTCGACAGCGACATTTTCCTACCTCACATGAATATAAAATATATGTTAAGAACAGGAGAAAGCACGGTCCAATGTCTGTAAGTTTTTTGCAGCATGATTTTATTCTGTTACTGATTCACTGAACGGAACCAATGCCAGAATACTGAAAACTGGTGTGAGATTTCTATTAATAACACTGAAGACAAACTTTACCAGAAGCTGTATTTGCTACTTATGTCAAGAGCAAGTCTTGTAGATGGATATAAACAAAGTATTTGTTGACACATCCCACAGGGAGGTCTGCTGCCTCCCTGGGGCCCAGGTATGGGATATTACCAAGAGACTCCCTGGGCTGATTCAGCCCTCGGATTATTACCTACTGCTGATACTCCAGTGGTATCTGGCAGGATACTGGCAGTGATGAGATTGAAAAGAGGAGCATCAGGGCAATTAAAAGGGACTTTAGGGCACTGGGTCAAGTGCTTGGTAAGGCAGGAGCACAGGTAGTATTCTGCTCCGTCCCTTTGGTGGCTGAGAAAAATGGTGAAAGGAATAGGAGAACCCACATTGTCAACAAGTGGCTCAAGGGTCAGTGTCATCAGCAGAATTTTGGGTTCTTTGATCATGGTGCAACTTTTTTGGCACCTGGCCTGCTGGAACTGGATGGGCTGCATGTCTGTTAAGGGCAGAAGGATTTTAGCTCATGAACTGGTGGAACTCATTCAGAGGGCTTTAGACTAGGTTTGAACAGGAAAGGGGATGCAGCTGGGCTATCTGGAAGCAGACCCAAGGGTGGTAAGCCTGAGACAGGAGTGAAATCAGCAGCCCAGCTGAGGTGCATGTACACTAATTCATGTAGCATGGGTAACAAACAAGAAGAGCTGGAGGCCATGGTGCAGCAGCAGAGCTATGATGTGATTGCCATCACAGAAATGTGGTGGGACAACTCACATGGCTGGAGTGCTGCACTGGATGGCTACATGCTCTTCAGGAGAGATAGGAAATGGGGAGGAGGTGGAGGGGTGGCCCTTTATATTTATATTTTGATGTCATGGGTATTGAAACTAATGAAGGTGAATTCCTGTGGGTAAGAATTAAGGGGAAGGGCAACAAGGCTGACATCCTACTGGGAGTCTGTTATTGTCCACCCCCCAGGAAGAAGAGGTGGACAACTTACTCTGTAAGCAGCTGGAGAATGGGTCGGGATCACCTGGCCTTGTTATTGTAGGTGACTTTAACCTACCAGACATCTGCTGGGAACTTAATACAGCAGAACAGAGGCAGTGCAGGAAGTTCTTACAGGTTGTGGGGGACAACTTTTTGTCACAGCTTGTGGGTGAACCCAGCAGTGGATGGACTATGTTTTTGCAAATAGAGGTGGGCTGATGAGAGATGTAGTGGTTGGAGGCCACTTGGGGCACAGTGATCATGAAATTATAGAGTTCTCAATATTTGGTGAAATGAAGAGGAATATCAATAAGACTCTTACACTGGACTTCCAAACGGGAAACTTTGGCCTATTTAGGAAATTTATTCAGAGAGTTACCTGGGAAGAAGCCCTTAAAAAAAAAATAAGTCCAGGAAAGCTGGGTGTGCTTCCAAACTGAGATCTTGAAGGCACAGGAGCAGACTGTCCCTGTGTGCCAAAAGATAAGTCAAGGAGGCAAATGTCCAGCCTGGAATAGGCAACAAGGTTTTGAAGGAACTTAGGAATAAAAGGAGGATGTATCATCTCTGGAAGGAGGGTAAGGTCTTTCAGGAAGTTTTAAAGGTGCTTTTAGGCCATGTAGGAAAAAATTAGGGAGGCCAAAGCTCAATTCAAACTTAATTTGGCAACTTTTGTAAAGGATAATAAAAAATGTTTTTACAAATATATTAATTGTAAAAGAACCTTTGTTCACTATTGGATGCACATCCAGAGGAGGCAATGAGGCTGGTGAGGGGCTTGGAAAAAGCCCTGTGAGGAAAAACTGAGGGAGCTGGGGTTGTTTATCTTGGAGAAAAGGAGACCCAGAGGTGACCTTATCACTCTCTACAACTTCCTGAAAGGTGGTTGTGTAGGGGGATAGAATATAAGTAAATAAAGGTAGTATAGAAAGTAATGTTACCCCCCCCCCCCCCCCCCCAAAGAGTTGCAGCTGGGTTAATTATTAGAGATTGGGAACAGGCCTGATTTTAACAGGCCACATCTGTAGCCAATAGTAAGAGTGTTATAAAAAAGTGGATTGGTTGGTTGAGGGTAACTGGAGTCGGCTGCTATGAGAAGAAGGAAGAGTCAGTGCCTAGAGGAGCTGCCTATGAGAAACATCAAGGAGGTATGAAACTCTTGCAATATGGAACCCTTGCAATGTAATGACAACAGAACTCTTGCACTATAATGACAATGTGGTCGTAGTCAGCATTTTTTGGCAACATCTATAATTAACCTTCCTTCCTTCTCTTACATATAGATCTACCTCTCTCTCCCTGTCTACCTGTTTACCTTCTTATATTCAATAAGTATATTTCAGTTTCTCCTTTTACTCTACAGATACTGAAAGGATTTATTTGCCTCACTATGTTACAAGGGGAGCACAAGTCAAAGAAAGAAGGTAACAGCAAAAGCAAGTTTGAAAAACAGACTGAAAATTAAACTGAAAAAGTAAAGGAGTTTGTCTGAGTTTATTAATTTGTGAGCTACTGATAAAGACAAACCTAAGAAAACATTACTGGATCTGAGCATGTTCTGTGGAGAAGGATTGGAATATATACTTCAAAAGTGTGATCTGGGAAATTCACTGACCCTCACATCAGCTCAGTTTTCCTAAATGTAAACTGATGATGGAAGACAGTTTTGAATGTCCTCTCTTGCTCAGGCACAGGGTGCTTGCAGAGGAGTGACAGTTGTTACCATGTGCTCATTCCAAAGGGGTAAGGAATTTATACAGTTCCACAATTTAATGTGTGGGATCTTTGCTTTGCAAGGTTATTCTTTATGTCAAAGATTCTGTCTATCTCAACAGACTGGATTTAGTAACCTCATTGCCACTGCTACTCTCCAGAGGCTTGGATGGAATTGTTTATACTAAAGAGGAGCATATGGAAGAGTCTGTGACAGAGATGAAGTCATTTAAATGGGTAAATTAGCTTTGTTGCTGCTTGCTGCTCTCTCAGCATGTTTGTAGGTGCTTGTACCAAAAAGATCAAAGATCATAGGAGAAAATGTGTCTAACATCTTGTGAAAGAAAATAAAATAGAAAGATGTGAGGAAGGGTTTTTTTTTTACCACCCAAAGAAAGATCCATATGAAGACAGGAGGAAACACTGAAGCATTCATAAAAGCATCTCTTCTGTCCCACAATCCAAACATCTGGAACAGCTGCCTTTGGCAATTCTCAATACTGACATAGTTTCTTTGTTAAAAGTTACTCAAGATTTTCAAGTTTGTCTTGCAATACTTGAAATCATTAGCACTGTAGATTTTAGAAGTTTTTAAAGTATGACTATATGGCTAAGCAAGAATTTACAAGTTATTTGATTAATAGATTTTGATTGCTTCTTATTTTTTATGCTTGATTACTGTAACATTCATTTTGTGTTTAATCATCACTATTCCAAATTCTGCCAGAATGAAAGAAGTTGACTCTTGCCTAAGATCTTGTACTAAAGGATTGGTTTTGCTAAGAATGCTGGAGGCTAAAAGAAGGACTTCAGGTACTTTAATTAGCATTTTTCTTCTGATCAATATACAAATGGCTCTAAGCATTTTAGCACCCAGATTCCACTTAAAACTAGACGGAATCCAGAAAATTAGTTGCTACAGTGTGGTAGAATTTGAGGTGTGAGTCTTTACCTAAGTTTTGTCTAGGGGGGTTTTTTTTCTGGGAGGTGGAAAATTGAGAATGGATGAAGCAAACCAGGAAATGATGATAACAAAGTTTCTTGAAGATTTATTTAGCACATCCATTTTCCACTGCAACAGTTGCATGTGATAAGTATATCAGCCTTATTTAACAATTCAAGCATAACAGATGAAAGTGTCCACTCTCAGTAGGTTTTTCTAGCCTGCACCACATCAGAAGAGCTGCCTGCAATAAGAGAAGTTCAGGATTATTCAGTATTCAACAGCCTCTCCAACCAGCCTTGAGCAGGAATGTACCTCTTCAGTTTGCCCTCAGCACATCTCAACTTTAATTCATGGAATCTAAATACTTAAATAATTTTCAGGTACGATTCCAGGACCGAATAGCTAAAACATTAGACATGAAGCTACATAACTCTTAGGATCTAAAGCTGTTTTCCTTTGGTGTTAGTCCTCTGCTGCAAGACAGGAAGATTGGATTTTCTGCATTAGATTAAACTTTGAGAAGATGCCTACTGTGCTGAAAAGGCACAGTTGGAAGTGAGAGCATCTGCAATGATGTGATAGTGTGCACATGGCGGATGGGAGATGTAGCTTCTGCTGATCATAAACATCAATTCCTCAGTGGGAAATCCCACTGACAATAATAGTCATTTTTGCTTAGGAACAAGTACATCCTCCAAGTTCTGTCTAGTGTGAAAAGTTTCACTTAAGGTGAAAAGCTATCTTTATTATTGCTTTTGTATGGCTCTTGCCTGTATCACAGAGCTGTATGCAAAACAGGAACTCTGGAGCACCAACATGAAATTTGTACTAAAAAATAGATCCAGATCACATAGATGCTTCTGTCAGAAGTAGTTTATGCCCCATTTAAATAACGCTTTAATTTTTATACACCTAGGACACTTATTTAGATTTGATTATGTTGAAAATGCTGATCTTTTAAGTGACTTTAACAGAAAGACCTTTCATAAATCATCTTCAAAATAAAGGCAAAGAAAAAGTAGAAGTAAGAAACGGCAACTAAATAAAATAAAAAGTAAGCCAGCATTGTAGCTGATGAACTAAGTAGTTTTAGCACATGACCAAGCTGGAAAACTCTGGTGAAATAAGTATATCCTAATTCTGTCATGTGCTAGATATAAACCCAAAGTAGATTATATGTTTTAATTACATTCTGATGATGACTAGACTCCTTCAGTGTAAACACATGACTTCATTTTCACTTTAAATCAGTGTCTTTTTGTTCTCATTTCTATTTATTCCTTTGGAGTTTTGAAGCATCAAATCATCTATCTGAGCAGTTTCCAACATGAATCCCAGAACTGGGGAATGATTTATACCAGAACCTCATGTATCAGCATTGCTGTACTTTTTTTCCAGAATTTTGTCATATCCTGTTTTGCATATCTTGAGTATAAATGTATTTTCCACAGGGGCAGGATACGGTTTGTTTTGATCCTCATCTCAAAGACACTCAAAAGCCAAATGAAGAAAAACAGTCCCAAACTTCTTTCTCCACTGAGTTTGATAAATTATTCTAATATGCAGAAATCATAAGGAAAAGGTAGGATGGTTCTGAACTGGAGCACTACCACCTCCTTCTATGTGGAAAAAATAGATCTGAACTTATAGAGTGCTTCTATTTCTGCTTAAAAGAATGATTTGAAAATGCCTATATGCTTGTGATAGATAGATGGAATTTCCTCTTACTGCTTTGGAAGGAATCACTCAGAACACGTCTGTCCCTCATGGAAAAAAAAAAAGAAATTCAGCGTCTCCTCTCACCTATAGGACAGACTGTATCTGAAATTTTAAATTCAATGTCCTTATCTCAGTAGTTCAGACACATGTGGGAAATTACAGACTGAGCAGAGCAAAGCTGCCAGAGGGTATTCCTACACAGCCCTGTCTTCTGCATCCATGGGCACCTGGAGCAGGGCTCTCAGGAGCACAGAGTCTTTCTGCAGAATTGGGTTCTGCATCAATGAACCAGGAGAACACAGAGGCAGCGCACACCACGCTCACCTCCTGACATGTGGGTGCCAGCACATGGTCAGACTTCACACAGAGGAGTTGGGAGCACAGCTCCCTGCTGCACCAGCACAAGTTAGGTCTCTGCCTCCTGTGAACCACTCTTCCAAAACCAAGGTGAGGGGGGACAGTCTAAGTCTAATTAACACCACTGCTCTGGATCTGAGCTTGGCCCACCAGAACTAAGCTCAGTTCTTTTTGTACCACAGCACGGTGCAGTCTGGTTCTACAGGGACTGACAGAGGCTCCACAAAGCTCAGCAGATTTGTTTCGTGCTGTTCTTCTTCTGGTATCTGGAGGCAATGAAGGCACATGAAAAAGACATTAGGCCTGATATGATCAGTCTAGATGGACTGTGGTTAGGCAGTGTGGACATTAGGCACAGATTATCTGGAGCCAAAATATGTTGCCCACAGACAGTGGAGGTAATCAGGCTCTATGATCTTTCATTCACTTCAGATGACTGAAATTAGATTTCTGTGAATAAAGCCACAAGTACTTTTCTCTCCTCCTCATTCTATTCTGGCCATTTACTTGTCTATGAGTTCCAGTGTTCCAGGGTGCAGAACAGGAAAGGCTGTTCTGCTTGCTGGGACCCTGGACAATTCAGGTACAGACTTAGAAGATCGGGATTTACTTAGGAGCAATCACATGGTGTAAGGGTATATGAAGATCTCAAAACCCTTGTTGGATCATAATCTGTATAAAAATTAAGGAAAAAAAAATTGCACAAGTTTGTTTTTAAGATTTTACCTGTATATTGATATGCAGCCTTTAAAGAAACCTGGAAAGGGAGAAAAATGAAATCTGAATAATTTATTAAATGGTAATTTGTTTTCTTCATTAGCTGTGTCAACTCTCTGCAACTAAACTGTTACTGACACAACCTGCTGTGACTGTTTCTTCTGCAGGCTTTCATAACACAATATGCAAGTTGCATGTCAGTTCCCAGTGTCCTACTTTAAATTTGAGATCCTCCTCTTAGCTCAGCTGCCAGGATTAAATAAATTCTATTAGTCCTGGCCTGGAATTGAAGTTTTTTTCTCTCCTAATTACAGTTGGCTTACAGCATCTTCTGGATTATCACTGGAACAGGTTGTCCAGAAAAGCTGTGGTTGCTCCATCCCTGGAAGAGTTCAAGGCCAGGTTGGATGGGGCTCTGAGCAACCTGGTCTGGAGGAAGATAACCCTGCCCATGGCAGGGAGTTGGAATTCAATTACCTATAAAGTCCCTTCCAACACAAACTATTTTATGATTATATGATGTTCTGTTTTTATGATCCAGTGTATTTCAACAGAGATAATTTTGTTCTTTCTTTCATAGTTTATCACTACTAGTGGAAGATGAGGGAATTGTGAGGGAAAATGAAGGAAGAATGAAGAAAGAAGGATTTTTTTTTCATTACTCCATGTCCTCAACAAAATATGGCAAGACTTACTGTTTTATGGTTCACAGGCAGTGTTCTATGGCCATATAAGGTTTTGAGGAATTGAGACATGAGTCAATCCACAGCAACCAAGTCAACATTGAAACACAGTGCCTGTAAATTGCCAAACAGTGATGGGATTGCTTTGACGCAAATCTATGTCACAATATACACATACCAAGCTGTGTCTCAGCTGGCTATACAGATTTCAGGGTGATGAGTTTCAGGAAAAAGCCTTAAAGATGATGTTTAAGAAGATATATACCTAGATAAACTAAGAACTTGTTGTAAAGCCTGAATAAATGAATGGCAAAATTACTAAACTTAATATCAGTTGCCCATGAATAAGTAAATAAATAAAATCAGACAAATCATGAATGTGTATGAACAGTAACCATTTTTTTCCTTTTCTTGTTTTATCCTCCAAAAGCTATTTAAACAAACCTATATGTTTTAATATCTGATATTTCTGTTAAATACTTAACATTTTCATCATTAAACATAATTCTATCTGTGATACTCATTGATTCCAAAGGATGCTATTAATTTTATTTTTACTAATGCAAACATCATATTTAATGAACACAAACAGTGCTTTTTAGCTCTGAACCAATGGGAACCATAAAACCCTGAATTCTTTCCTCAGAAGCTGCCACATGTTTTTGCTCTTTATGTACTGAACATTTCACAAGATAAAAAGTTTTGCCATAGGATCTAATCCAAAATGTCTTGCCATTAATGGAAATATGTTCCTTGAAAGTATTTTTCCCTTTTGTGACATTTCTTGTTATACTGTGAAGGTGAAAGAAAAAAAATAGAACACAAGTAAAAATGACTGTTTTAAGTCAAAATTATCTTTGACCATATTGCAATTTATGACTTTATCTTAGAATTTTTTAAGTTCAATTTCATTCTTAGCTGGAGTGATGATGCATTTGATGTAGCAATGTAATAATTCAAATATGTGATGTAAGGGGCTTAATTTTGCAGAGCACTAAATATATTTTACTTGTGTAAAAAATAAGTAATATTTCAGTATTCCTTATGAAAGGGATGAGGTTATGATTCTTTATCACTTAGCAGTGATTTAAAAGTAAGTAGAAAATAACAGGGAAAAAAAAGAAACAGAACACAGGCCTTTGGTTGTACTTCTCAACAATGCTAATTAAGATAAGGTCCTGAGCAATGCCATGTGACATCTGTGATGCCCCTTTTACTGTGCAAAGTAGAATATCTGAGTGGCTACATGGGCAAGGATTAAGAGTCCAACTTGTTGGGCAGAGACTTGCTAGAAAAGCATTAACTGGCCATGAAGAATAAATAAAAAAAAATTCATGGTATTAATTTCATTAAAAAAATTTAGTAAGCACAGGTAAATTCTATGTCTTTTGACAGCTGTTGGAAGCTTTTTTTTGTGCAGTGTGCTTAAGAGTGCATCTTTTTCCTTTACTTTTATTTGAAAAAATATGTATCAAAGCATCTAATTTTTTCCTTTGTCCCTATTTACACATTCTTTCATGTTTTCTTACACAATTTATATATTTATTTTATAAATTTTATATGCATTTATATATATTACACAGTTTATATATTTTTCTTACACAGCTTATATAGATACAGTTTATATGTACTTCATGTCTAGGACTGATTTTATTTTATATATATGCTCAACTTCACAGGAAGAAAAAACCCCAAGCACTCAGTGTGTACTGACTGGGCCTCAGTTGCAGGTAAACTGATTTTTAACGAGATTTGTTACAAGTTCAGCTCAAGGAATGTTAAGAAAAAATCAGCACTAGTGATTTTCAGTCTGAAGCTGATGAGCATCCTATGAATGTTCCAGTATTGACTTTGATCTGGTACATGGGCAGGCAGGGTCTGGTCAAATCCAAAGACAAATATATACCAATCACCAATCTTAAAAATATAAGGTAGTATTAGACACCAAAAAAAAAAATCAGTATCTCTTCAGAACACACATGATTGTTTACCTGTAGCCTTCTTGAGAAGCCTGGTCAATTCTGAGCCTCCAGACATAGATGGGTTTGGTGAAAACCAAGAAGCTCATACAGCCTGACCACCAATGAACTTATACACCTGTGAAACATTCCTGGCCTGAGAATATGACAGATATGCCAGTTTTTTAGAAATCTGCAAAAAGAATGTCAGATTCTGACTGAGAGATTGTATTTGTTTTCTGGAGGACTCTGGTTAACAAGATTGTCTCAGAAAATAAATGGTGCAGCTGTTTTTAAAAGCTGTGTGGAGAAAAGATAAAAAGTCTGACTGCCAATCATTTGTTGACATCCTTTGGGCACATGACAAATCCACTTTATCAAGAGCACAGTTTTGGTTTCTGTGTAGCTTTCACTGTTTTAATAAAACCCAATGTGCAAGCTTAGCCTGAGATGTGTGAGGCCTTCCCCATATGGTTCCTGATGCTTGTGAGATAGCTGGGAGCTGTGATGCCAGAATAGTTTGGGAGAACCCTGGAGAGACCTCTTCCACCTCATTTTAAGGCTGGTATGCCTATCCCATTTCCAAAGTATCATCTGGTAACCCCATAACTGATATTAGCAGTCAATTTCAAGCCACAGATGACTTGATTAAACTTTTCAGTCTCCTATTTCACTGGGTCAAGGCTGCCAAAAAGAAAAAAATAGATTTATATATACAAACATGATGAGCCTCAGTGAATTGGAATGATTTGCTTGTTTTATGATAGGCTTTGGACTACATTGTTTCTTTGAAGAAAAGCAATAATATGCATAAAATAACATCTGGAAGGGAGAGGTGAGTGGGAATTACCACCTAGTCTGCTTTGAAGAAACTGTGGATAGCAAAGTCATCTCTCATTTCTATGAAGGCAAGTGTGCAAAATGTGTGCAGTCTCTAGATGAGCTCATTCTCCCCCTCATTAAAGCTTTTACACTGGTATTGTAGCCTGGAACATTGTGAAACTGAGCATTATTTCACAGACATTTTTCCTTGAGGAAGTGACTACTCCTCAGCAGATTGCAAGACACTCCTGTGCCACTCTGTGGCTGAGTGGCCTGAAAAGCTCCAATAATAAATGTTTTTAATGGTTCAGAAGGATGAATTCTGAATCCCCAGAAAGCACACATGTGGCATAACATAGCTAACCCAGAGTTAATTAAAATATCCCAATGCACTGATGATTTCTTTAATCATGAGGATGACAAATACTAATTATTGAAGATAAATACTAGGAAGAAAATCACTCGTAACTTGTATAGTCAGAATTGTTGCCACTAGCTTAAACAGTGATAATTTGATGAGTAATTGGATTCAAATACCACTAATCACATTTACCAAGAATGACCAGATGTTTTCTGAGAGAAATCTGCAAACAGATCTCTATTTATAATGCAATCTTTTACCAGCAAGTTCTACAAAGTTTCAGCTGGTTTCTTCCAGTTTCTAAGGAAATAAGGTCTCTTGTCTTCAGTTGATTTTGTAGACTTTTTTTACTCTCATCAGTGTTTCCTCTATTGAACAAAAATAAAGGTGGTCATTTTAAAGGTAGCGGCATTTTCTGACAAAAGAACTATTGCCATTAATTGTAACAAACTTTTGTAATGCCACATGTCTTCAAAAAGAACTTCCATGTGCCTTGAAGTCCTGTAGATCCAACACAGTATTTACTTTATTTTTCTTATTTCCAGGACATGTTTTGTGATCTGGTTACTCTCCTTAGTTATTTTCTGAAAAAGACTGTCTTTTCTGTCTGTGTATTATCCTGGAAAAGAAACACAGCAGTTACAAAACAGTGTAATTACTTAATCATTACTTTTCTATCCCAGTACTATGATCATACTGTTCAATAGTTGCCCAAGTGGATGAATATTTTCCATTTCAGGCTCTAGTGTAATACCACAAATGCACAACACATTTTGGAGGCCCTGTCCCAACAAGAAAAAAACCAACTCTTTTTCCATCATAGCTGAGTGGAAGTTATAACAATCAAGATGAGTAAATTGTATGACACTCATTAATATTTAACACATGGTTGCCGCTTGAATTCATTGGTAAACATTGGATGTCCAGTGAAATTAGGTATTAATGTTGTCATAGGACAGAAAATTAAACACCGGTTTTGTTGACCATTGTTGTGATCCTGATCTGCAATGGTAGCCAAGATTGATAAAATAGCAACTTAGTGCCAAACTAAAGTCAGTAAACAGTACATTTTCCTCCTTTTTATGATTTTTTGTTTGGCTTGTGATTGTTTTCCAGAATATTAAGCTAATCTGGATATATAATTACAACAGAAACCGAGAGTGCTCCATATATTCCCATTGGACAGTGGTTTTCAAAGCAAAAATTAAATAGGTTTGGTCTATGTGACCTGTAGAACTTCAGAAAACCTGATCATGCCACTGATCCTCCCATATGCTTATACAAGGATTCATATCAGAGAGCTGTGACACCCTTGAGCAAACAGCATTTTCTCATAATCACAGCACATTTTAGGGCAAAATTAATTTTAATCCATTTTGTACTCTTCATTCACTGCTCAGCTTCATCCAGTTTAACTTTCTAACATCTTTTCTGTCACTCCATCCAGCAGACTCCACAGTATCTCTTATTGAAAAAGTATTTTAAAAATACACAAAGTTAACAGTCTTTCATTTTCCAGTACTAGAGTGTCTTGAGTGTGTTTCAGTTGTTAAACCTCCAAACACATTACAGGAACCTTTTTAGACAGAACAACATTAATAATTGCACCGGTCACCCAGTGTTGGCTCAACACCTCAGTATTAAAAGTTTAATTCCAGACCATTTGTATACATAAAACCTATATATGCGAACTGTGACTGCTTCAAAATCTTACGTTTCCATGTATGATTCAAAAAGTATTTGTGCCTTCATCTTTGTGAGGACACTGAGAACTCTACTGGCTCTATCCACTGAGCAATGGAAAGTTCTCTGAGTTTTCTCTGCTACAGCCTGCCTACACTTCCTCAAGTAAGACATGGCAAGTAACAACTCCTTCCACGTGAATTGCATTTTATTACCCTAGTAGAATATCCCACTGGTTTTCTTGTATTTATTTTGTCTCATTTGGTGTTTTAGAAAGGAAATCACCAGAATAATACATTGGAACTGAGCAAATATTTCTTTCTTTTAAAAATAAGCAGCCTAACTTCACCTACACAGAGGCAAATCCTACCATGAATAATAGAAAACTGATGTATGTTGGTATTAAGTAGAAAGGTAGCTTATGCAATGAAATTTGATAATTTCTGTAATATCAGTAACAATCTTGGTGGACCTAGAACTCTACTGGCCTTTTAGCTGGCACTCTAGACTGATTTTATACTAGTACAGACAATACCCTTAACTCAGACAGGCATAAGGAGCTGCACCACTAGTCTGAGTAATTCTAGCTAGATTGAGGTGTCTGTCAATTGAACATTCACGGATGTGCCAATATAGAGAGTACATTCGTTCATGTACACAGCCAATATCTCACTTGAGATACTGAAAGAAGGCAGGTTTAAGCAAGGCTTCAAGTAGGAACAGCATTTTACAGCCTTCACCTCTGATAGTTGGACTGATAATATTTCTGTATCCAGTCACCTCAGTTTATCCACCCCTGCCTATGGGAGCAGTAAGGGTTACATATATCCTACAATTTCCTTCATAACAGAAAAATATATAATTACAAATAGCAACTGGAACAAGCTCCTGGGAACCTGCCCACTGCTACTGATATCCCAAAACACTTGTAATTTTTTTTTTATTTACTATTCTCTTCTATAGTCTCCAGACATCAGCACAACCTCAGTGGACTTGAACAAAGCTCCGTCTCATACTGTAAGACATTTACAATTGAGATAACTCATGAATACTTCAAGCATGAACAAGTTTGCTGTGATATTTACTGTGTGAATTTTGTCCTTCTGGCTTGCAGTTACCTCTTTCTTTGGGCTGTAGGCGTGATTAGAAAGCTCTGACCATCACGTGCACCTTCGCTCTAGACAATGTACAGCGCATTTATGAATTTTCTTCTACTTCTGCTGCTCCTGAGTTTAAATGTTGAAAACAGTAATATTTCTCATCTCTTTCTACACTGATTTCCCAATTCTGACATTGATAATCAGTAACAAGAATTGTTCTTTATTTAGCATCTTTACTTTGTGTGTGATTTTACTGTGGTTCCACAGAGTCCTGTCCCATACTTATCCATACCCTAGTCTGCAGGGTTATATTATACTCATTTTTATGTGGACATATTTCTTACTACTGATTGCAGAGAGATTCTAGACATCTAGATGATAAAATACAATTCACTTTTTTGACCACTGAAGAAAGATGAGATTAGAGCCACTTAGGATTTCTATAACAGCAGAGGCACACTGTAAAACAAAGTTAGCCTTTCTTTGTGAAGACTAAATATGAAGCTAACATGAGTCAACTTTAACTGTTGTAGGAGAGGTATCGAGCATATTGAGATATGTGAAAAAAAAAAAAAAAGAATTGTAAGTAGTTCTTCAGCCAGTTCATCATTGTTACAGCCTTAGCTAAAATAATGTGTCCAGTTTTAGATAGGGCACATGAGGGAAAAAAATAGACTAATCTGGAAGCTAAAAAATCTGGTTTAAGGCAAGTCTTGTTTTGACTAAAGAAGAGAAAATTGGGGGAGGTTGTCATACAAGTCCCCAGGAAAGTAAGAACTGTTTCACATTACTCTGACAAGTAGCAAGGAAAAAAATCTGTGCTCTGGGTTAGTGGAGGAAAACAGGAAAACATGAATTTCAGCAACAAAAACATTCAGCTGGGAAAAAAATCCTAGAAAAAAGAACAGATAAAAATAATAAACTGTGCAAGAAAGTTATATTGCTTTAATTAATTGATACCTTTATCAGCAGATTAGACAGATTATTTACAGATTCTTTTGAGGCACAAGGGGGAAATATCAGAATTATCATTCAGCCTCTGCATATGTTGTGAAACCCTATTTTTCTTTAATGATGGGGTAAAAGTCAAGATCCAACAGCCAATTTTTATGACCTTCTTTCATGAAATTAAATCTAAGTGTTCATGTGCATCTTTTATTCCTTTCTACTATCATTTTTAAAGGAGGGCTTCAGTTCTCTGTGCTCTTTCTTACCCGAAAATAACTCTGTCTCTCTGCCTAACCAGATTAGGCTGACCAACTTTTTCTTACATACTTCAGACCTAAGTATGGTCTAAGTATGATTTTCCTAGGTACTTTGGACTCAAGGTCTTACCAATTACCACCAGCCTGACACTGCCTTTTGGTTGGTTTGTTACCATTCTGAACTGGCAACCCGGAATTAAACCCTGAGGATTTATAAGGGATGAGATTCACAGAACCAACTCCACAAAACAGAAGTGGGAAGAAGACTATCTACATCTCTTGAGAAATGCTGTGCTGAAAATGGGACTAAAATCGTATCCTTTTTCAGAGTTTGTGTGTGTGAGTTGGGTACTGGGAGAGGTTATACTGCCTAATCAGGATATGATTTTATAGGTGTAGACACCTATAAAATATTATTCAAAAAAGTCAGTGATCTCTTTTCTAAAATAGTGATGTTAAAGCAATAGAAAATTATGTCCTTTATTCTCAAAAGCCCTTGGTGAGAGTACTTTAGGAAGTGGCAAGCCAGAATTCAATGCCCTTTTTATCTAAATTAGTCAAAAATGCACATTTTGTTCTCCCAGGAAATAAGACCTAACTTCTGGGATCTAAGTCTGGATATCAGAAAATGGAAAAAAAAAATTTGTTTTATTGCAATGCCTGTTCAATTAAAAAAAAATTGTGAATGGTTCTGGGAACAGGGACAGAATACAGACATGAGTTGGAAACAGAAGAAAAGCAAACGAAATTGTACTGGAGTCAGGGATCTGGTCTCAAGACTTCCCTTTCTTTGAGTGCTTGAACTGCCAGGTACAGCACGGGCACTGATCCCAGGATGGAATGGAGGAAAAGTAGGAACCTGTGTGCTCACACTGGGACAGTTCTGAGTAGCTACAGCAGCAGAAATACAGCTATAAGTGAATTTTTAGGCAAAGAAGAAAGATGCTTAATGATTTCAGGTGACTTCTGTGCTAGGTGGCTTTGGATCATGTTTTTGCTTGCATTCACTTTCAGCCTTTAGTACCTAAAATTTAATTAGCTGGGACAAAAAAAAAGTCTTGTTAAGAATTTGAATCCTCAGATAAGGGCACAATCAAATTAAATGTTGATTAGAATCTTCTTTTAATCTCATCAAATCAATGGGGTTGCAAAACTGCAATGAAAACAATATTTTGCTTAGTTATGCAACTGATTTGGAATTCAGATTTCTTTCTGTCCATTCATATGTAAAACTGGAATGATTATCCTTTTTGTAAAGTAAAATTGAAGGTTTGAGGACTTTGCATTATTGTTGTTATGAGAATAATTACAGAAGCCAAACAGTAAATTAATAAGAAGTAAGTTGCATTGATATGGAGGAGGACACTGATATGTCTTCACCCGTAAAGACATTTATGCATCAAATGAAGAGCAGCACCTCATGCATCCAAAGTGTAGCCTGAGAACAGGAGCTCATACAGCATTCCTTTGTTTTTTATATCACCTTATATTCCCAATGCTCTTTTTGAGCAGTGACTTCTACTGTCCCAGAATTTTAAAGGTCAGCAAAGTTATATCAGCAACTGAAAAAAGCAATAACCCTTGAAATTTTAAATGTCAGCCAAGGCTCATGATATCTATTGAAGTGTTCCTTCTGTTGCAGTAAGCATTGCTATGCATACCAAGGCATTTTGTCCTGTATGTGCCACAAATCTCCTACATGTAAAAAAAGAATAGGTAATTCTGGATATGCAATATTCTGTGAAATGCTTTTTCCCACTCCAGGCACATTTGCTCCCAGCTTTCAGTCTTAGTAGTGGAAATTTTAACAGTTATAGGCTTGGGGTATTTTTCCTGCCCCTGTTTATCCCATAGCCACAATTAGATATTTTCCAGTTGTGAAAAGTCCTCAGATGTCCTGGAAACAGATCAGGTTCTGACAAACAAAAAGTAATCCCTAGAGACTGAATTTTCATGCTCAGTGGGCATATCCAATAAATTTGTTCATTGTCTGTGCAAAGAAGTTTGACAATGGCAGAATAGTTTCATGAATAGCATACCACATGTTAAGTTCATAACCATGGAGTTGTCAGAAGCAGGGAAACGAGTCTAAGATTACTGCACTCCATGCCAGTTATATACATGTATGATATTTTTAATACATGGACTGACTGAAGTGTCTCACAGTCTAGTTCTTTCCCCAGGCACTACCTGCATTTTCTTGCTGCCCACTGTTTGAGAGGGACCATGGTCCTATTTGGGTATTTGCATTCATATATGCAGTCCTTAAATCATACAACTGCCCACCCCATGCATAATGCTAATAACTGGTGCTGTTCAATACACTGATAGAAAATGTACCATCATCCAGGGAAAATAAACACCAACTAGGTACAACATATAGCATGTGAAATTCATTAGTGAAAATTATGTCCAGATCAAAATAACATTGGGAACACCTTTTTATTTAATCTCTAACCATATTAGCTCAACAACCAAACTTACTTAATTGAGGAGGAGAGTTTCATGTCATGGTGTAGTATGAAAACTAACCTGGTATAAACAGTCTGATATAAATATATGTAATCCTTCAGCACTGATGGAGGTACATAGCTTGGCATAATTAATCCTGTCTGCCAGCTTAAATGCATAGGAATTACAGTTCACTCCCCAGGTGATAACAATATCATGCCATCTTAACAACTTGTTATGAACATGGTGTTCAACAGCAGAATTTCATTAATTCAGCACTCTTCAAAGCTGCAAACTTTGTCTTTAATTTCAGGTGCCAAGAGCTAAGAGGGGGTGAGCAAATTTGTTATTTGTTGGTGTGCCATTTTTTTCTTTCTGCCCTATGTGGTTTTATTTATTCAGTGCTATATGAACATAAATTTTAGTGGTTCTTTCTGACATGACCTAACATATCAGCATAAAGCAGATAGTGTAAGCAGCCATCATAGCCACAATGACCATAACCTCTGCCAGACACACACACTTTGTAGGTGACTTTTTCTCAAAAGGAGTCTAAAATCAAGAAAAAAACCGCAGATGAGCAGATAGAGGCAAAGAGAAGGGAAGGGAAGGGAAGGGAAGGGAAGGGAAGGGAAGGGAAGGGAAGGGAAGGGAAGGGAAGGGAAGGGAAGGGAAGGGATTTAGTTTGTTACTTTCTCTCACTGTCTTACCGTCATGCTTTTTGCATTAGGATACTTAATCTTTTTTTCTTTGTCTATCTGATAGCTTCTTTCTAAGAGTGATTTGAAGGAATACCACAATTTATTATTGGTTTTTAATGCAGAAAGAGCCAAAGCAATGTTGGCCTCCTGAATCAAGTAACACCACAGGTTTTTCTCCCCCTGGGAGAGGTCCTGTTACAGCTGCTCAGCCCTGGCAGTGGTACCTGATGGGTCCCAGCTGCCCACAGCAGCAGGGGCTCAGATCAGTGTGTGGGAGGTGAAGGGAGCACATGCTGCTCTGACAGCAGTGGAATAAACCTGGCCCCAAGGCTGGCTGCAGTGGTACGGAACTGATAAATCAGATTTTGATCTGTGCAGAGATGAATGGAAAAAAGGAGAAAAATGTTGAACTTTTTACCTCACCAGAGGGGAGGAAGGAGCTGATCTACATCTCAGATTCATCTGCTCTACAAAAATGTGAAGAAAATTGTTACTTTGCAGGGCCTCATCCCTATCTAAAATTGAGAAGTGATGCTAAGAGAATATGTGAACACAGCAGAGATAAAACTGCATCTAACAGTAGGATGTCTTGTTAGCCCCTGCCTGTATCACACACAGCCTTGCTCCACAGCTTTCTCCTGCTGTGAGCACTGTCAGTGTCCACTCACATGGGCCTAGAAACAACCTTAGCAGCTGATTTTTGAGCCCCTGGGTTCATCAATGGAAAAATACAGACATCCTGCAGACATGTTTGAGATGTGGCCACGAGTGAAGCAGGTGACTGAACTTCAGAAAGGTCAGTGTGAGTTTTTTCCAGTCCAAAGTGCAACTTAAATCCCTGAAAAAATGTGTATTTTGACAACCAGCTTCTGAGCCCAGAGGACTAATGAGACAGATTGTCTCCCATATCTGTAAATACGGAAATAAAAATTATATTGTTTACCCTCCTCCTGTTTTGACATCTCAGAATAGCACAGCATCCTTTCCTAATAATACAGTAACCCCCCACTCCTTCCAACCAAAATATCCAGAGGTGGAAACAACTGTCAGCTTCTCCCTTCCCTTCATTATTATAACCCATTCACTTCCTCTGGGAAACACGAAAGAGGAATGTTTTGCTATGATTGTGTAAAAGGGAGCTCCAGCTTGCTGCATGTGGGTCAGAGGGTCATCTCACCCCTCAGGAACAGCAGAGAGGATGGGGGAAGTTGGTGTGCAGTGAAACACTGAGCAGAGGAGTTATTTAATGGGGGAAGAGAGGCAAAATCATTCACTGATCCTTACATCAAACCTGTGCAAGTTGTTGGAATCAGAAAGAGAAAATCAAGTAGAAACACATAATGGTGTACACAGCCAGGTAAGCCAAAGGGTTGGTCTGGGAAAAAAGAATGTCAGGGAAGTAAATGAGATGAGCATTTTCTGGTGAACAGGGGGTAGAAAAGAATAAAAAGTTCTGCTAAATAGCAGAGGTTATACATTCATGTGAAGAAAAAATAAAAATTCACTGAAAAATGATGTCTAGAGGAAACATCTCAAAAACAAAGGCTGCAGAAAGTTGAGAAAAAAACAAGAGATAGAAGGTGGCATTGAAAAAGTTCATGAGTAAAATTTCTGTTATTTGCTTTTCCCACAACTATTCCCTCACATAGATACCCTTTCCAATATGCAAGCAGCATTTGGTTCTTAGAGGGGTACAATCTTCAAGTCCTGCTGAGCACTTTCAGGAACTTGATGCTTAATATCCAGAGGATCCTTTGAAAGTCCAGGACATAATTTCTGATAGATGTACTATATCCCATTGAAAACCAGCATTTATTCTACAATAAATCATAAAGGCTTTTGCTAACCCCCATTATGATTTATGTCTTGAACAGTATCTTATGCCAGAAATCACTAGTCTGTAATTGTCCTGGAGTAATACACTTGGCAATGTTTAATACTTCTTAGGCTGTGCTTTAACACTGAGGCTCTGACTTTTGAGACAATAAGGAGCATGCAGAAGCAATATTTGATCTCTTTCCCTCTCATGAATCACCCACTCTTCTTAGAGGGAGTCTGTTTTCATTATATCTGATCCTTGAATTTTACCTGTGAGAGAACAGATCACAAATGTGAGGATGCTGCATCGTAGAGATCATCAGTGACTAAACAAAGCCTTAGTGACTAAAAGCTTCAGTAAAAGTATAGAATTGTCAATAATTTCGTGCATGAAATTTTTCTTACATCAGGAGAAACACAATAAATATTAAGGAAAATTCACTACCCTCTTTGACCATCTCACACTGTCAAGGGAGCAGCAGTTGAAAACTGATATGCTGTGCAAGTAAGAATCATAGCATAACAGCACATCTAGGCCCCTAAATAAAGTATTCTTTGTCTCCAGGATTCTCCAGTAAGGCAAAGGCACTGAAGGCTGTTCTGGTATGCAAAGCAGTTGGTTGAACATAGAGATCAAGAAATAACCAGAAAACAGGTAGCTTTCAGGTAAAGACCTGTTTTTAATAGAAAAGAAAAAAAAAAAGAAAGGTGTAAATTAAAAAATTCAAGGTTCATCCTCATTTTAATAGGAGTCTCATTACGACTTCAGTGAATGCCACATGAACTTACTTGAGAAATATTAATGGATATAAATTAGTACTTTTAAAACTTTCACTGTGGCTAAGATCTTGCCCTAAGTGTAAGAATTCTGAGAATGGAAAATCCTAAAAGGAAAAGGAAAAAGAAAAAAGATTTTATCTGCTGTCTTAATTCTAGTACCTTATATTAGAAATTTGCTCTAATTTCTCACATGAAACTCATAAAGAAATGCGAAAGTAACAGAAATCTTAATCCATACAGATAGTTTTTCTGGGTCCAATGGAATCATAGTGTCAATATACATAAAGGCTGAATATCTGCCCAAGTATGCAACTGTGCTTATACATGTAGATATAATAATGCTAAGTGGTCTACTGGTTAAAATCAATTCTTTCCACTCAGGATTTCAGGGATCTGCTGTTTCTAACACTAACAGATGACTCAATCTTACAGGATGCTCTGTGTTGTCAATTACTATTCAACTGGGATTATTGTGTGGGTAAAGAGAAGGGGTGGAGATGGAAATTATGTCTATGGAGTCTCTGCCAAAGAAACAAGATAACTTTTTAAATGTTATTTTTGCTGTGATTCCTGCAGAAATTGTAACTACTATAAGTAGTTAGCAGAGTGATGGAACCAGACATTTTACTTGAAAATAAGTATTTACTTGATAACAACCTCAAGTGAAGACCCAACTCCTATGAAAGTATTTGCAATGTCTTGTAACTCCAATTACACCTTCAGCATAAATAATTCCTTGCTGAAATCATATGGCCTTCTCTCAAAATACACCTATTTGAAAACACAAATCAGACTACTTAGCTATTTTCATAACTTTAAAAACTAATGCTGAACACAGTTCATCTTATCCAGAAGTAGTTCACAGAGAAAGCACCTGGAGTTAGTTCATCACTTAGTGCTTCCCAGCCTTCTGTCTTTTGTCATGCTACAACTCTCTCAATGGAAGGGAATGAGATAGAAAGGAAAACTTAATTACCTTATTGCCTTTTTAAAAACCATTTATTTGCAAATTTTGAAAACTTTAAAACTAAATTTCATGAGAAATGTAAAGTCAGTTACCTACAAGTGGAATGTGTGTTGAGATTTTCCCCTGGGAAAAAATCCAATTTTTCTGAGGTGTATGGTGGCCCCTAGTGGCCCCTGTCTTCAGACCAAAATGTGACAGCTGTCATGTTTTAAAACATGCTTGTTGGGATGATTTATTTCAAACATATTATGTAAGTGCAAATGACATATTTATTAGCTTTGTTTATTTGCAACTGCATGTAAGTGCCTGATGTTTTTTATCTTCTGGAAGGAAGCATGCCATAAATAAATAAATAAATATTATATTTATATATATAAGTATGTATATTAAAAGACATTCAAATCAAAGATTAGCTTGAATCCAATTCCTTAATTTAAACACCTTTGTAAAAAGATAAGAATATTAAGTTCAGTTTCAAAAGGTTTTAGCTCTAAACATCTTCCCTGCAAATAGGTTTTTGATATTTCTTCATCTGAGCTTACTGCAGTGTAGAGGATAATTGCATAGAAAAAAATTGCTGGTGCTTCCAAGTCCAAGTATAAATCCTCAAACTTTGGTTTTGTCTCATCTCATTCAAGAGGTGCATAAATCTTGGGAGAGCCTTAAATCCTTTAATATTATGCATTTTAAGGATTTTTTGAATTTTGTTTTGAGGCAGCCCCAGGGTCACAAGTGTCCTGTGATGCTGAGAAGCAGAAGAGTTTCACACACCAACCATGAACATTTCAGCTGTGCTTTGGTCTAGAGTTAGAGTTGCTCTGCAAAGAGCCACTTTCATTTCCTCTTGTCCTTTAATGCTGAATCCTTCATGTGTCAGAGATCAGTTTAAGAAGAGCAAATTACAGATCTGCCACTACAGTTCTTGCAGATTACATTACAGGATCTCTTCTGCCTTGGTTGGTTGTTTGTTTTATGATGACTGACAAGTATTTTTTAGTTTAAAAATTCTTTAGTTTAAAAATTCTTTCCCAAGAAGATAATAAACAGCATAACTGTATGATCATTATAATACTGGGCACTAAAACAGTGAAACAAATTGAGTTGACTGAGCTGTGGGAACATTTGTGTTCAAAATGGATCCTTTTGTCAACAGTATTATTTTCATATAACAATGTGAAAATTCTTCCTAGGCTTTAAAAGACATTCTTTATTGCTTCCTGCTGCCTGATGAAGACCAATTAATGCTTTGAAAATAATGTGATTTGTCCTGAACTGACTGTTACAGTGCTTTATAAGTAGTCATTTAATATATTCAGATAATTCATAATTTTTCTAAAATGCTGGTGGCTTTGTAATTGGCTGTATCTAAAGCTGGTTTGTATCACTGTGGTATCACTCAAAAAGCTTTCTTACTGAATATTTAGCAGGTAAAATCATCTTTGGTTATCTTGCTAGTTCCAATAAACATTACCTCAATTTCAGATTTGCAGCATGGAAATAACTAAAAATTTAATTTCACAGTAGAATCGTTTCCATGGCATTTAACATATAATGAATAATTGTGAAACAATAAACTGGGAAATGAGATGTGTCTATGGGGGAACTCATCTGCAGAGAGAATGATAGAATGTCACTCTCAGTGCGTACCAAATGGCAAATCATTTACTGCCTTTTTACTGAGCTCTGATCTGCTGGGCAATGACTGTCCCATCTATTTCTGAATGCTGTTGTTATCAGGGGACAGCTGTTAATGACAGTGGCATATAAATCCTAGAACAGCAACAGAATAATCCCAGAAAGTTGCATGCTGATCCTCAGGAATTTCCCCTTCCAGTTTCCATGTCATTGTGGTCTACAGACATCCCAGATTTGCATTCATACTCTAAACCTTTTGGGTCCTTCATACTGAGACAGGCAGAGCTTTCTCTCTTTCTTCTTTTCTTTACTCTCAATCTTAATCATTTATTCTTCTATGTATGGACTCCTGTCCTATTCATTTTGTGCCAAACAAATGTTTGTCCTCCAAGTTTTTCTTTTAAAAAAGGGCCCTTCTGTTATGTACTGCTACCTTCCTTTTCCACGGATCTGTCCTAAAGTTTTTTTGACCTTGCTATATCCCTATATACAGAAGAAGAGGAAATTTAAAAATCTAACAATAAAGGTCAACAATTCACATACTTTCCCACTATAAATAAACCAGATGATCTGACTTTTTAATATGAAAAAGCTTGTCTTTGTGACCTCTAATGTAAGACTTTAACTCATCAAGGTCCTCATCCTTCCAATCCCCTCTTAAGGGATTGGAAAGCTTGATTAACTGGGATTGTTCAGCTGGGATCTACAGTGCTGAGAAGCTTTACCTTTAGAAACCAATGAAGTGCCAACTTGTTTGTGGCACCTTGGAACTTTATCAGCCCTTGACAAGGTGACAAAAATTAGCCCTGAGAAGTTTGTGAGAGCTGCATCCTTCACAGTGGGTTCATGTCTGTTGGAGATTGTTACTGTGAGGCATGAGTGCCCTGACTTTGTCTCTGGAAGCCCAGGGGTGGCCACGGCCATGTCCTGCCTGGCAGCTGCTGTGTTTGCTGCTGTTTGGAGGGGTTGGTCACCTGCAGAGCCCTGTACAGAGGATGCCATATGCTGCCAGATCTCTCCTGGCATCCCCCACTCTCCTTTCCCACCTCCTGTTCGCAGAAATGGGTGAACATTTCTTTATTTTATTTTTTTTAAAGAACTTGAGAAGTCTGTTTACATCTGTTCAATTGCATCACTTGCAATGAGCCCTCTTCCTCCCTGAGATTTGTTTTGTGTGTATATGCAATCAATAGGTCAATATTCTCCTAGAAACAGCCCTAGCATATGTCCATACTGGCTATCAATTTCTCCATAAATACATCTTCACAAGGAAACTCACTTTCAAACCCCTAAGCCCTGAACACTCTGCAATGCTCATCAATTCTCTGTTTCAACATGTTTGAGATTAATTCATATACTCACTAACCCTTGTACTAAATGAACATACACACTGTGTTACCCTGTACCACATTAGGAGGAAAGTCAGTAAATTATGTAACAATTTCAAAAAAGTATTGTTGCCACAGCCCGTGGTGTCACTACCCTGAATTATTTACAGAAACAGACCCAGGGAGGGTATCCAAACTTTTTTAAGGAACACAAGAAAGCAGATTTTGGATGTACCTTGAATGAAATTGTAACTGCTTATTGCATTACAATTTTACATCTTCCAAACAAAAAATTGAAATCAACAGTCAGGAAAAGCTCAGATTTAGAACCTTACTGGTAAACTAGGTTTCTAGTGCATGCTGAACTATATATCTCAAAAGTGGTCTCTTACACTATTTAGGAAATGTGGAAAATGTTTCTGGCATCCTTGAATGGAAATTCAATCACTTATAGTAAGCTTGCTCAGAAAAAATATCTTGGTCTGAAGTGTCTGGGTGTGTCTGCTTATACATGAATTTTGTATTTGCAAATGTCCAAATTTAAGTGTCCAGTGCCACAGGCACAGAAATACAAATACTGAAGACTTCTATGCAAATCTAGCTTCTACTCTTATTATGTTTAAAAATATAAAATTTAGAGGTACTGATCAAAAAGCTTCGAGTCTTGAAGAATTTACCCAGTTTCTGAGGGCAAATGCATGACCAGGCCTTGTAATTTCCACAATCTGCCATTTGCTACTATTTCTTGTCCAATATCTTAAAAATACAAACTTGATTGTTTAAAAGTAGAGAGGTGGTGAAGATAAATATAACTTAAACAAACATATACAATAAATTTTTGATGGCTTATATCTACTCCACAGGAGAAATTTTATGGTACAAAAATGCTCTTAAGTTTTCTATAAATAAAAGCACAAAGCCTGTTTTTCATCTTATGGTACTGTGACTTAAAATGAACAAGCACAAAGTATCAGACACCACTGGATTATGATGGAAGAACAGTGGACTTCCTGCTGAGAAGGGCAATGGCTATTCCAGGTGGGCATAAATATGGGGTCAAATGACCATCAATCCACCATGCTTATTTGAAATACCTCTGAAGGGATTCTCATTAACTGTTGCTCTGTCACTCCCCACAAGTTGGAGTGCAAGGAGAATCCCATGTAGCCCATTATTTGCTGGGCATATCACCTTCATAATTGCTGAAGCAATAGCATGGAACACTGTCACACATCATCAGCTTTGCTGGTTCTGAAAGCCATGTGCTGGCCAAGTTCACAGTAGCTGCTGCCACAGACAAGAAACTCCAATGGCAAACATTTCTTGTGCGTTGCCACACTCCTCAGCTAAAGGTCTCACTTCATAAACAGTCAGCCCTCAAAACTGACATTTTATGGAAAATGCTTTTGCAAAGTTACCAGTGTTGGCCTGGGAGGGTTGTATGGATGAAAATTCAAATTCAGCATCCTTAGAATGAAGCTAGAATTACAGAATTTACCATACAGAGAAATTCTGATTCATCATTGTTTAATTTAAGTTCAGTAAAATCCAATTTGGGAAGAAGGGACTTATAGTAGTAATAGATATAATATTTATAGTAGTAGTTATATAAAATTTTTATATGTATTAAAAATTACAATAAGTCAACATCTTCCTCTGCCATAACAAATGCACACAGCTGGAGGTTCACATATGCTGAAAGAAAAAAACACATATGTTTACTGCAGGGCTTGACTGTTTAAAATATATCTATGTTTTAGCCCTGTTAAAATATCTAGCAACTGTAAATTTCATTTACATATTATATTTTGAGTGTTAGTATTGAGAAAACAGAAAAAATGTTAATTTCTTCTCAAGAAAAGTTTCTGGCCTTTCTCATTCTCTCCCTCCTGTCTTAGCAGTGTACAGTTTCTTAAAAACCAAAAGTGAAAACAAAACCTCTCCTGAGATATTAGAGTCTGAAAGCTGCAAATGATTTTATGAGCCTTGTACATTGATATTCCACAACTGCTGCTATACAACACCTCCACAGAGTTATAATGATTTCTTTTTGTCAGTCTGTGGAAGGATGAAAAAGAGAACAATGAAGAATGCTTTTTTCTTCTCAAAAACATCACAAAATATTTATGAAATATTTACTATCAAAAATATATCTATTTAGCATTTACTTCGTTCAAAGGTGATCTCATAATTCCTGTAAAGGATTTTTTTTTTTTTTGTGCAGTCTGCTAAAGTGTAATGTGCCAAATACGTCAGATGGTCCTACAACAACACAGAAGATGTTTGAAAACAAGCCATTTCTGAAGAAATGACACAACTTTCTAAGTTTTCTTCTAGGTTAAATCTCACCCAAGTGCTTCCTAGGCCCAATCTAACCTAAATCCTGAGCTTGTGCAATGTGTGACTGGCTTCTCCTGACACATACCTTATCTGTAGGGAACTGAAGTTCGAGGGTCTTCTTACATGGCTTTTGTTAAATTCAACCCAGGTTCATCTAGATCACCACCAAACTGACAGACTACCATAAAAATGTGCTTTGTCCTTCTTGCAGAAGCCAGTCTCCAAAAAATTTAGCATGCAGTCATACAGCCAGATGTATCAGGAAAGAATAATGGGCAGTGCTGGAGAGATCTCTGGGTGATACTGAGATCAGTCTGCTTCCTCAGCTGCTCCCACTTTACCATCATCTTATGCTCATATCTAAACTGCTTAGTGTCCCTCAGGACCTACTCCAGTGCTCCAAAACCTCACTCTGTTATTCATGTGACATGCAGGGACATGGGAGTGACCTGCAGCAACCACTGGCAGATGAAAACGTAGCCGGGAACTCAGCAGGTATGGCCAAGTGCTCGGCAGTAGCACACACAGGCTTGCAAACAGCCTGTTCTCAGAGCTTCTCCTTCCCCTTCCCATATGGACACAGACAAAAAAGCCAGCTGGAACAGCTTGAGATTTTATGCAAAAGATCATCTTACAAAATACTGAGCTGTCATACCTCAGCCAGCAGGGCAGACCTCTACTGGGTCCTCCTGTTCCAAAACATCATCACGGAGCAGACTTTTGAGAAAATTGTGGTTTGTAAGAAGCAAATGCACTTCACTTTGTTCCAGAAAGACACTGAATAAAAAAGAATAAAGCAATTAATTATAATTCACTTGTAGAGTCTGAGGCAAAATCAATTTAAAGCTCCTGAAATAGAAAGTAAAAAAAAAAAAAACCAAGAAGTTAATAAATAAAGCAAGACTTCTGTGTGTGTATGTTTTAATTGAGTCAAGTAATCTCTTTGTTGCTTTGAAACAATTAACCCTGCACTTATAGGGCTTCATCAGGGAGAGGAAAGGATAAGAGCTGATCACAAATAAAAGGGAGGAATGAGAAAGAAAACATAATGAACAACTGCTGCTGCTTCCTCAGTCCAGACACTGAATCCAAATCTGAAACTGGATTGGAAAATAAATCAGTAAGCCAACACATTAAAACAGAAGGAAGAGACAGTAAATTCATGCTGCTCATTAAAAGTTTATTCTAATTGCCTCACATTCACAGTGAATACAGCAAAGATGACCCTGTTGGGTACAGGTGGGGTTCTCTGACAATCAGCACTTCTAGAGGTGTTTATTGAACAATTCAGCAAGTTTGGGTGTGGCCTTGAGACTGACAGAGTACAGGAAAACACAGTGTGACTCCTGACTTCGCATGTTTTCTTTTTCTTTTTGTCTTTTTCTTTATTTTGCAAGATTTGGAAGAATTTCTGAATTTCTTTATTTCTCCTATTTATGCCTCTGCAGTTTCTACTCAGAAATGTAGTAAAACGACAGCTTTTGTCTGCAATAAAGTTCTCTGCTCTGAGACGTTTTATTATTTTTTCTTTTTTTTTTTAATAAAGAAATAAAAAGGTTGCCTCTGCAGTTTATTGCAGAGGAAAAAAATCACTTTTATTTCTCTATTCTTACTTCCTTTCTCCCCATCCCAGTAAAACCTGAAACATGTTTACAGTCCTAAAAACAAATATCTTGTATTTCTTTCTTGAATTCAGTTCACGCCACCACCTTGTCTTAGTAATGGGCTTGAGTTGTAAATGTAAGTACAGACCCCAGATATCTGGGAGTGGGGAGTTTTTTCTGATTTTTTTTTTGTTTATCCTTTTTTTCATGTAGATGTCAAATCCATATGGAAGTCTTGCCAGATGTTCCTCTTTAAATGCAAAGCTGTCTAAGTAATTCAGCTCCTTACTTTGTTTTAGATGTTATTCTTGTCTTTGTTTGCCGCAGAAGAAACCTTGAATATAAGCCAAATAAAAAGGCAATAATATCACTTTAATATCTTTATTTTAGATCACCTTTTCACATCTCTAGATTCAGCCATGTGAATATAGGCTTTAAAAACTTGTGCCATTTCTATAATTTGTCTTTTAATAAAAATGAAAAGTCTCCTTATCACAATTTATTAGAAGAAGTAAGATTTTGTAGGAAAAAAGAAAGGAAAAAAGAGTGGGAAAACTGACTATAAAGTTTTAAAAAACCATGAAAGCTAGTGACAGAGAATCACTACCTTAGTCATTTAGAATGTGTGGAGGAATATTGCTAGAAATATGTGGTGCATTTAATAAGACTTTGGCCACAGCACTGGTGCTGCAATAGGGCAGTCAGTTTATGTCTTAGTATCCTTATCTTACTTCCCAGACAGTTCTCTGGAAGTGCAGACTCACACAAAGAACTGTTGAAATAGGCCAGGCTCACTAAGAAATATGATCTGTGAGAATTCTCCAGCTTTTCAAAAGCAAGTTTGAGATGAGCACATGATTTTCTTATATGACCTGGGTATACAGATAGGGGTTCCCGTAGCTTTAAGGCTTGACCCACTTGGCAAAACCCACAGCAACTGCCTAAATGGGTGTTGCCATGTCTCCATATTCAGTGAATGATTTAATATCAAAGTATCCAAAACTGTAAAAAGAAAGACCAGTGGTGATATCTTTTCCAGACAGATAATAGATCAGTGAGCCTAGGTCTTCCAGGAAAAAATATAGTGTCCAGTTTAAGATAAAACCAGCTGCTTCCAGTTTTTCCAGGGTGTTTTTAAACACTTTTTCAAGAGATAGTACATCCTCTGCTTTCACTGCACTGACTGTATTTGTCAAGAAAAAATGCACAGTAGTCAGGCATGGGCAAGATACAGGAGAGGAGACAAAAGACAGTCCACATAACAGTCAGGAGAAGATGCCATATTAAAAAAAGTTAATTCCAAAATTTGGCAATAAAAATATTTATTTCTTCAAACACTAATACAAGCAACAAAACAAATTGTTTGGAAACCAAACTTTATAAATATACAGCTGTAGAAAGTTTTCTTCCTTTTCCTCTTATTAAGAATTATATTCTTAATAAAACTTTTGTGTCCAAATATCTTTTTAATCTAATACCTCCTTAAAATTTTTAATGTGTCTTAAATATTTTTGCTTATGTGTGCATAACTTCACACAGTTCTATCCAAAACAGATGAAAACAGATAACTTTTAGATTGCTAAAATGTACAATAAAATGTTATAGGAAAAGAATAGGCTTTTTGTTTTAAATCCTCAATTTTTAGGAAAGGAAGACTAGTGAAATCAAAATATATGCAGCTTAGTTCCTGGGACTAATGCCAGCCAATCGCTCTGTCTCTTATCTTCTCCTTTGACTTACAGGGCTTTGAGATTATGTCTGTGAAGAATTAGTAAGAAACTTGTATGCTTTAATTTAGCTTTTTATTTATTTTCTCTACAAAATGCTGCCTCCAAACCGTACCTGTTTTCTCACACTGCTATGGTGGTCTTGAACTGGTAGAAAAAAATTATATGCTCTGTTCTCATTTTATTATGGTCTACTTCCCTAATCATAGCAATAAGTCACACAAAAACTCCAACATCCATATAATTTATCTTTTCTCCCACATACTTTCTGAGATATTGATCCCTTTAAAAACAAGAGAGAAAAGAAAACTCTCAGTTTAAAATTTTCAGAATCAGACAACCACTTCTGTCTCCTGTAATAATAATCTGAATTCAAAAAACTTCCTTCTACTGAAGAAAGTCAGCACTTAAACATTCTAAGAAACAGACTGTAAAACATGGTATTATGTTCATTGAGCATCACTCTCAATAAAAACAATTTTAAACAAGGGCAGTACCAAATGGCAAAACTATCATAAGCTCTGTCTAGCCACACTTTCTTAACCTGGAATACAAACCTTCAGTTTCCTCTAAAAACATCAGAACAATTTTATTTAATCCAATATCAGTAGAGGTGCTGTTGGTCCCTAACCACACACATAGTAAGGATATCTGAAACTACAATACAGCTTTTCAGAGAAAAGCACTACTGTTTCTATATTTATATGAACATCTACCCTGGGCCCTACCAAACTCAGTTTGAATAAGTTTAACTGGAAGCATTTCAGTGTCTTCAGTGAAGTTCAGCACATTTGCAAGAGCAGAGAACTTGGTCATGGAACGCAGATCAACAACTTATGTGACAGTATTTTTAACAACTCATGAAGAATAATTTTTATATGACAACTAAGACAATTAGAAAATTGAGAGTCCCTTTCCACAAATAAGAGAGAATTACTGCATAATGACAGTTCAGAGATCCTGGGTGGACACCCTTATAGAAACTACTTAGGGAATATTCCCAGAAAATCAACAAATGCACTGATTATCAGAGGTAATTGCATGAAAATTGCTGGATTTTGAAGACTGTAAATGTTCTCATTCCTTTTGTTATTCTTTTGGAGGCCTTGTTTCCTCTCTTTCCAATTTCCCAAGTTTCAGTGAAGGGATGTCAGAAGGTGAAGCAGTACATTCTACTAAAATATCATTTTCTGGATGGCTTCATATAAAACAGGCAAGAACTTATTGCTAGCAACAATATCCTAACAACAGACTCTGCTGTACTTTCATTCCCCCAGCTTTACCCTTGATGTAGCCACGTTCATCTGCCAACCGGTCATTCAAATGGGAAAATTCATTAGAGTATGATTTATAGTGCATCCACTGAGATCACATTCATTACTATTCTTGGGAGTTATTTCAGCAGTATAAAGCAGGCATCATGCTGACTTACCCTACTCCAGTATGTTTTGGGGTCTATTGTATTATTAAAGCAGCGGAATGTAGTAAAACCACACCTATTTTAATGTTCATATAAAATATTCATCTCTGTTGGATAAAGGTTTTCATTTTTAATGCATTACATAACATTCCTAACTTTAGTGGCAGAGGTTATAACTCAGGTTGTTTGACTTTATTTATATTTTTTCAAATGAAAAGAGATTTTCTCTTTGGTTTCTGTAAAAACAAGCAAAACTATTGAGACGTCTACAGCTTCTGTGCTCAATAAAGAGTCAGAATGTCTGTTTAATAAAAAGGCAGTTTTGAGTTAATATCTGGTATATTAAAAGTACAGTTGTCAGTTCTCAGATATAGGCAGGTACCTTAGTTCTACTCTGGAAAAAGATACAGATATATATCATTTCCCAAGAGCCTGACTTCTGTAGGAAGGTAAATCAACATCTCCAAGAGATCTCCAGAATCAGGGGCCCAAGCCCATAGAGAATGCTAGGAGGTCACAGCCTCATCCCATCAGGGACAGAGACCAGCTCCTCTGAGCACTGTACAAGTACCTGGGTAGGAAGCCCTCCCCTCTCTGCTTGAAGCAGGAAGACACCTGGGCTTCTCTCACATAGCTTAAGGAGGGAACGAGTTCAATAATCCCACTTGGCAACTGGACCACAGATACAGAGGATCTAGAGAAGGGAATTAAACAAATCCTCATATTGTGAAGTATGCACCCCTTTCAACTTATTCCCAAAATCCTGATCAGGATTTTGTAGCCTTTTTGCATTATAGGCTCCCATTCAGCCAACATCAGACAAACATCAGGAATCAAGCTATAATGATGTTAAAATTAATTACTTTCTTTTACCCTGTAATTGAGTCTATCAATTACAGATAATGACAAGCAAGGATTTGAAGCTAATGCTTATGGAGAATTGGCTTCCTTTGCGTATTCTGTTTATTTTATCCACTGTTATTTCCATATTTATGTGCTTCCTTTATGTAGCTTTCTTATCTGTGCATGAGTGTAGGCTGTGGACTTTCTCGGGTGAGACTATTTTTATATGAAACGTAGAAGAAGAGGGTCTAGCCAGGATTTGTAGATCTACTGTAAGGAAAATAAACTTTATTAATAAAATAATTTAATTTTATTGAATTTTCCAACTTAAGAACCAAGAAATTGATTTCATAGACTATTCTGTTTACCAAATGTAGTATAACCACAGATAGATTTTTTTTCATCTCTGACATGTATAGTCCTGCATGTGCTGAGATTCCAGAAATATTACGGTAAAGGACAGTTTGCTTTTGATTTCTTCAAGTTATTTGATGTGTTCAACCCAACAGGATAAAAGGAATTTTTAAATCCTGAAATGTATGTCTGGTTCTTTACATAAAACTCAACATCATACAACTGCATCTAAGGAATTTACAAGGTAAGAGGGAGTTTCAGAAACTTGTTCTGAGATAAAGCTGTCATGTTAGAAGAGAAAGATAGTTCAATACACACACATGTGCTGGAAATGTGACAGCATATCTGGAATATGTCCTCATAAATACCATTCTGTACTGACTGGGTGAAAAGCTCTATAACATCAAAGGATGCTTTGGAAGAACATGGTTTCTAGGAAAGAATAGATTACTGGAGTTTAAGTCCCAGAAAAAAATGTCAAGATGAGGAAGGAAATTCTTGATACCTTGCAATGTACTCAGATCACCTAAACATTCCTTCTATTTAAAAACAATTTTTTTAATAGGTTTGAAAGTCCAATATTGACTTTTATACCTTTTCACTATGTATTCATTATAGTGGTCATATGTATTTAAAAAACAACCAAAACAAACAAACAAACAAAAAACAACAACAACAAAAACAAACCAAAAAACAAAAAAACAACAAAAAAAACAACAAAAAAACTAACAAAAAAAGACATAGAAGAGTATGGTAACAATATGTCTAATTTGTATTTCATATTTTTTGCAGTGTCCTTCTTGCAGAACATGATTTTGGAAAAGAGGTTGGTGGAGAGCAGGTCAAAAGCTCCAAGATGGGCCTGAGGAACTGTAGCACAATGGGGTCTCCTCGGGGGCGATGATAATATAAATAATAATAAAATTATAACAATTCTGCCTGCCAGGCTTCCTTCTTCAGGATATTACTGCAGCGCATCTGAATGTGCTTTGACCTGCCTAAAGCTTTTTGATTCCCTGTTCTGGGAACTATTTGCTCCTTCATGCATATTTCTGACTTTCTTTTAGGAGAGACATTAAATGATTGAACAGATTTAACCCAATTTTTGGTCAGCAGCAGTCAATGAATTGCTGAATATTTCTTTTTCTGTCTTGGTTTCACAGAAGCTTCAAATCTGTCAAGATAAAATCCTATACAAAACTTTCCCTCTGAAATCTTGGGAAAGTCCTACTTTTAGTCACTTACCGAAGTACTATCCAGATGCAGTTTCTGTAATACTTATAACCAGAACCTACCTTTAATTAAAACCTTATTGCAACAACAGAGAAACAGTGGACTTTTCCACCCAGTCAAGTGGAATCTGCACATTTTGTTTTATAATTCAATTTTTACAGTGCCCTTTCCAGAGGAGACTCTTCTCTTTCCTGTCTGTCTTTGATTACTGCTGGGCCGGTGCCACCATCATGGGCTGTGCAACACAAGACCAAATCTGAGTTTTTGCAGCACAAGAGTGGGTCCAGCTCCTCAGTCACTCCAGACTTGTATCTGACAGCACTCTGGAAGCACAGACCTTGCACAAACCGCCAATAAAAGCCAACCTTCCCAGCTACATTCCTTTAAAAGCCACTATTGTTCTCATTCATGATTGAACAGCTCAGCTTTCATTTCAGATGAAAAAAAAGAAGTCCAGGCTGCATTGAACAACTTCCAGACATTTCCTATACCCTCAGAGCATGTCAGTACTATTGTAAGGCTTTTGAGTGTAGCACCCCTGAAATGGTGATGAGTTTTTTTTCCAATAGGACGAAATCTTTCTGATTAATGCCAGCACAATATTTCTATGATCTTTTAAAAGAAATTTTCCGTATATATTAACTTGCAGAATTGGAAAGGCAGAGCAGTAAATTCATGCAAGGCACAATTTTACTGGCAGACAAATAGATGATGGATTAAATCTGGTGTTCCTTCAGCTTCTTCAGTAATGAGCCATTTTCATTGTGATCCCAAATTGTTTTTCTAAGTCACATTCTGGGCTTCAAGACAATGCAAGCAGTAATAAATTATTTTCATTTTGCTCAGTGTTATGCTAGAAAAACAATGAGCTCTGGGAAGATGTCATGAATGGAAGTGTTTTTAACACAGACATCTTGGTAGCCTTTTTCATCTATTTCTTGATTATGTTTCTTAATTTATCCCTTTACTAGAATTGCTACCTAAAAATAAACTACAAACTTCCAGTGTGCTAAACACCAAAAAGAGGGCATGGTCCTTACCCAGGAGACATTATGATGCAAAACACTAGGCAACTGGCCAGTCAAATTAGTGAGCTATAAAACAAACATCTGTATATTTTTAATATTGATATATTTTTAGAAAAGGTATAACTTGCCTCAACTCCTTTCATATTCTGACACATGTAATTTAGGGAAGGAAAAATAGAGATTATTTATATTCCACAAACAGAATCACAGAATGGGTCAGGTTGGAAGGGACCACGGTGGGTTATCTGGTCCAACTTCCTTGCCCAAGCAGGGTCATCCCAGAGCACATGGCCCAGGATTGTGTCCAGAGGGTTTTTAATCAACTCCAGTGAGGGAGACTCCATAACCTCTCTGGGCAACCTGTTCCAGTGCATGGTGACTGCACAGCAAAGAAGTTCTTCCTCATGTTCAGGTGGAACTTCCTGTGCCTCAGTTTCTGCCCATTGCTCAGCACCACTGAGCAGAGCCTGGCTCCCTCTCTGACACCCTCCCTTCAGGTGCTGACAGAGATTGATGAGGTTCCCTCCCAGTTGTCTTTTCTTGAGGTTGAATGGGCCCAGCTCCCTCAGCCTTCCCTCATACAACACACTCCAGTATCTAAACCATTTGTGCTGATCTCTGCTGGACCAGCTCCAGGAGCTCCATGTCTCTCTTGCCCTGAGGAGCCCAGAACTGAGCACAGGACTCCAGATGTGACTTTGCATCTGGAGTAGAGCGGCAGGATCACCTCCCTTGACCAAATGCTCTTCCTGATACACTCCAGGATTCTATTGGCCTTCTTGGCCACAAGGGGTCACAAGTTCATGAACACCTTATTGCCTAATATTAATTTAAATTTCATTCATATTAAGAAAACCCCAACACACTGCTTTCTCTATGATGAACTAGCAGAGGTGGCAATGGCCAATATCTATGGGCAGATCAGATAGACTTTGGTGCTTTGCTTTCTAGTGGAACAGGGAGCAAAGTACTAATGCTTCCCTCCATTGTGCAAGGGAAAAAATAGTTAGGTTGAAATAAAATTATCTTAAAAATGCAACCCAGTGAATAGGAAAGTATTTACATGAAAATGTTAGGTAGGAAGGTATCTTCAGTCCTGCTTCCTGGTGTTTAAGTGCCTTTTTTATTTCAAAAAACCCCAAAAAACAAAAAACAAACAAACAAACAAACAAACCCCATTAAAAACAAAAGTTTCTGCTAAATGCAAGCCTAGGCACAGTTTTTCATTAAGAATGGTCCATGGAAGGTATAAAGAAAGAGTGCTTCTCTTGGGCACACTCCTGTACAGAATTTCCCTTGGTACTGTAACAGTGAAAATCTCTGTCCACTTAGAGGGATTCAGACTCAAAGTTCCCATGAAGCTGGGGTGGGAACTTGCCCCAGATACTCCAGTGAAGCTGCACAGGGAAGGCCCTTGAAGCTCACTCTAAGAGGAAGCAGAGAGATACAGTGAAGGTGGGAATCTATAGCACCCTGGTAGGACATTCACCTGAAAGGCAGGAGTCTAGCCAATGATTTATTTTTTGTACCAGGTGGCAAAGCCCAGTCCATATCCCCAGCAAAGATCACTCCTAAAAGTACAGACACTCGAGCAGGAGATCCAAACAGCCCCACAGTGAACTAATTTAGCTACCCAGGAATCAATCCCAACACCAAGGAGCAAGGGTTGGAATGACACCTTGTCATTGGAAGCACCTGTCCCAGGTTTCTTCCATAAAAGCAAGTAAGCTGGAATCCATTCCTCATTTTCATTAATATGAAAGAATTTTATATCAAGTGTAAATAGCATAAATTTGTGAGCAGGAAAGGACTTTCCTTAGTGGTACATTCACTGGGAGAAGAGATGATTGTTCACATTTGACAAGAAGAGAAGACACTGAATGGATCCTGCACAAACTGGATGAATATTTTCTCTACAGAAATACTAGGAAAGCCAGGACCCACTCAGTCCTATTTAATCTAGATATTCATCATATGTCTGTAAAATCAGTCCCTTGGGCAGCATTAGCAAAAATATACTCATTACTGTGTCTGCTGGGGCTATGATGGACCAAATGTAGCTGCCCTGTTTAGGCAGTGGGAGTTACATGTTTGAGAGAAGGTGGCAGCTGAAGGAAAGGTTTGTACAGCTCAAGAGCACGTGATGCTGATGTAAGTTCTGTCATGGTAAGGAGGTGAAATGGCTGGGGAATCTGTATGCAGTGGGATGGATAAGATCTGCTAACCTAATCTCTCCAGACAAATAGTATAGTAAAGCATTGTCTAGATACATCTAAATTTAACATGAGTCCTTATTGTTTTTACTTAGTGAATTAGCAGTTACCTTATCCAAACATCCTCTTCCCTCTCACTGTTTCCTTCCCTATTGCCTGTTTCTCCTCTACAGCTGGGAGGAATAGGTCCCACAGGACTGTCCACTGGGTCACACTGCACTTGTCCAGGGCCCCTTGCCCCAAGTGAAGCTGAACACACACATCTTAGAGGTGTTAGAAGACTAAAATATATGGGCAATGGTAAATAAAGATTAGGCACCAGGAAGCAGGGAGAGATGGAGGAAATATGTAATAAAATTCCTTTCCTGCCACCCACACCCAGCTCTCCTCTAGGTGCTGGAAGGGAATGAAATGTCTCTTTCTTCTTCTCTTTCTCTCTTTCCCCCTGCTTCCCTTCCTACCTGGGCAGACATCCCCTGGCCACTCTCCCACCTGAGCAACCTTCAGCAGATCCTAGGACACGTGGTCCCAGGTCACTGGCACATATTAGGGACTGGACTCTTTCAGAAAATCCTGGTGATATGTGGCCAGCCATTCTACACATAAAACTCTGGAAGTTCCTAATGTGTTCAGCATGTGCAAACTGATTAAGTTCTGACTACAGGGAAACATAATCGTCTGCATATAGTTGGAGGTAGTAAGAGGAGAAGTTATTAAACATGGTATGAGGGAGTTTATTAGGAGTAATAGGATGGAACTGAGAAGGAAAACACTTGAACATATGGAAAAGCTGCCAGACAATGAGATCAACTCAGTATGAAAGACTAGTTCAAGGAGGTGGAGGAAACCACATTTAAAATTAGACTTAACACTAGAAAATGTGCTGTGGGGAACACGCCTGCCTGGCAGAGATGTGCAGAACCCTTTGCTCTCCACACATAGCACCCTTGGATCTGAAAACAGCCCTGAACACAACAGATCCAGACTCCAAAATCTGAGGCTTGATGCCATCTCTGCTACCATCAGAAGAAAAATCTTTTTAACATAGGTTATGAGCTACTAGAAACTGTAGCTGAGTTGATAGTGACAAAGATGGGAAAACCAAACAAGGGATATGAGGACATCTCATATAGGCCAAAGAGGATGTTATAGGATTGTGATATTTAGTTCTAGACTTGCCATCACCCATGTCTTTGCCTGAAACTTTTCCTCTGTGTCCAGTATTTTTCTGGGTAGAAAGGGGGTGAAAGGAAAGTAAGATGTGTGAGATTAAAAAAGAAAATCCTTAAAATTATGTCCAGGATGTGGGAAGTTCAAGCAATATATTTTGCAGGGGAAAGAGAGCTGTTGGGAAAGTCTGGCATGGTTATTTTTACAGCTCCATGACTATTGCTAAACACAGCTTTGTAGACACCACTGACTGGAAACACCCACCCACCAACTACATATTTATTGTGAAACCAAGGCAATAGCAGAAGGCACCAGGGCTGCTGTTATCAAGTCAGCTGGGAACACCAGCAATTCTCATGTCCTCCCAGCAGCCAGGCAATTCTGGAGCTCCAACTCAGCAGCGAAATCTTGCTTCTCAGCTGATATAGCACTGCATATATGGGACTAAGAAGGCTTGAATTAACTGTCAGACATTGCCTCAGGACACAAAGATGCATAGATTTTTCCATTCTCCTTTTACTTGCAATCTCTCTGCTTAATCCCACACAGCAGTTTCAGTGAAACCCAATAGGTCACTGGTGGGCTTCTTCCCACAGCTCCTGTTTTCTTCCTCTGCAGACAGTCTCAAACAGAGCAGCTAAAACAGGTTTAAATGTCTGACACACACATACCAGAAAAGAGCAGAGGTTTGTGTGGATATATTAATGGGCACATTGATTTGCATGACTGAATAGTGCTTTTTAGGGGGTAAACATGGAAATGGCTACAGCTATTGTTGCAGTTTGGTATTTTTGAAGGATATTCTGGTTTTAGAACTAAAGACTTTTATTTCTAAAAAAATAGCTCTGTGGCTCTATTCTATATCATATTTACACTCTCATATATGGTCCCTTGGGGGTGTCTTTATACTCTTGCACAATTTTAATGTAAAAATCAAGAATAGTTCACTGTATAAACACCCACCCTAATGAGGCAAATGAACTATTTCTGTTTCCAACCAGCTGCTCTGTCTCAGAGTCCTTACAAAGCAATTACACAGTTGAATATAATGTCTTTGATGCTTTTTCATTCCAGAGTCTTGGCTAAAATATTCTGAGTTTGTATTTATCTTCATTTTTGTTACAGACTTTGGCAGCAATACATGAGGAAATCAGATAAGGTCATTTTCATTATTTCATCCAAATGATAAACATTTTCATCATGTGGCTTGGATAAAATACTGTAAGTACAAAGCTGTGGGGAGCTGATGAAATACTTATTAATCACAATATTGAAAAAAAATGGCAGGTGGGTACTAAAAAAACATTCAGGATTATGAAGCTGTGTAACTTCACAGTTGAAAAAAACCCCGATAATATTTCCATTGAACTCAAACACTATTTTTCTCAATTATACTTCATACTCAAATGCATAGTTAAAGAAAGTCAAGAAACACTACAAGTTTGTTTTTCTGTAAGTGAGAAAAAAAGCCAGTATGTGTTCACCCCAATCTTTTGAGTTATGTTTTCAGACAGCCTGTAAATGCAAGGGATTTGTCTTCACTTCAAAAAAATCTGAAATACTATTACTGCTGCAGAGCACCTTCCTAGAAGGCTGTTTTAGGAGAATTATTTCAGCTGTCCTGAAGTCTTTTTTAACTCAGGTCCATCATATTTCTTGCTTTTCATTATAACTTTGGTGGACACGAGCACAAGCTACACGGTGCCTGTTTTTTCTGCTGTGCTCCTGAGTTATTGATATTACCAAAGGATCAGTTAGAGAAAAAACAGGCTTTGGAGGTCTGGAGTCTTGGATGGCAGGCTGAATTTGACCATTTAAGTGACCCCTAGCAAGTCATTTAATTTTGCACATCAGTTTTCCATTGTAACTGCCATTTGTAATATTCAGGAGATTGAGATTTTTGGGTAAATGACACTTTTATTAATTGTTTCCATGACTCACATCTAAGAGGCCTGGTCACACAGTAAACTCATCTGCACTGACCACAGTACAAAACTGATAAACACACATATACAGACTGTAAAATTGTGTGTTAGGGGCAGAGTAACAATAATCCATAATGGCAAATAACAGTAAGATTAGCTGTCTTTTATGACTCTTGCCCATGATTCATAGAAAATCCCGATGGAAGCAGAGCTTTGAAAATTACACAAATTGATAAAACATCCACTAAAGATTACTTAGTCACAACAAGTTCCCTGCTCACCAGCAGATTGTTTTGACAAGCTGCTATCTGGGATATCTGAGGCAAGGCAGCTGTTTCCAGTCATCCCCCTCCACAGTGAGCTGTGCATGGAAAGTGTTCAGTGAGTATATGTGGAGGCAGTGAGTGCCTACATGATATCACCCTGAAGTGATCAAACCTCTGAGTTCTGTGTTATTTCATAAGCCTTTTTTCATTCACAAAGCCAAATGTCATATTCTGTTATCCTAGTCCTTCCCATAAAAGGATTATAGCTGTCTAGTTTATCAGGATTCATTTTTTGCTAACAATGGGCAGATTTCCTTCTCTTTACAATATAAGACATTAATCTTCATTTTTCTACTAATCAGTCCAAGGATTTTAACACTTTATGCATGGAAAGCAAAAGAACTGTCAGCATGATATAATTAAATTCTCTCTCATTGACCCTTAACATATTTAACAGCACCTCTTCCAGTGACATAATTACAGTAAATTGGAAGGAAAGCTTCCAAATTCAGTTGTATCTCCTGAATAGTAACTGCATTCTTTATTCCTGAATCCACAGCTGCCAACACTCCTGTTGAGATGTATTTAAAGAACCTTCAAAGAGTAACAACTACATACCCATAACAATATTAGGTAGAAAATCCCACTTACATGGTTGGTGATTTGTTAGACATCAAAGACCTTTCTGCAAAATGTCTGATTTTCCATTTAGAACACAGTGTCCAGGATTTAATCAAAATAATTTAGTAGATGTCTCTCTGCTCTACATTCTCAATGACCAAAAGTACACAAACAGATATCAATTACAAATGTTTCTGATTAGAGATACTTAGGGGAGTATCCATGTCCCAGGCCATGGGTTTCAGAAAAATGAATACCATCTCAGGTCATTTAGAGGTAAGATTGAGGAACAGATATAGAAAAAAAAATATTTATGCAAGTTTTAAGTCTTTCTGCCATTCTCTCACACAGAGAAAGGCAGAGTACAGATTACCTTGGTCCTGGGAGAGTCCACCCTTCAAGTTTGAGAGAGAGCCACCTGGTATGACTGTCACAGATACCTTAAATGAAGAATTTTCTTGTTGCTATTTTCTTAATGTAACTAATTCTCAGTTTTAATCCCTACATGTACAAGATTGCACAGACAACTTCAAACTGAAAAAAACCCAAGCTTTTTTGTTTAGTCAAATGTTTTCTTTCACAAAGCAAGACTTCCATGCAGCAACAGCTGGAATCATTATATACACAAAAAAAAAAAAAAAAAAAAAAAAACCAAAAAAAAAAAAACCAAAACCAAAAAAACCCCTGCTAATATTGTCACTGAAAATAACTCTGAGAAGACACTGGATTGCCATCTGCATCCTCTACAAGTCCACTTCCTATTGATCTACCAGAATTTCCTTCCCTCCATGAGCAGCACAGACCATGCACAGATTATTCACCAAGCAAGTGAAACAGAGGAGCTGCCTTTCAAGGGACCTCACAGCTGAGCAAGAGCAGCCACCCTTCTGATTCACACCAGCAAACCTCTGCTCTCCACAGAGGACTTCCCTAGACTTTTTCTGCTGATCAAAGTATTGCCCAGTGATAATGTGGAGTAGAAATTGAGGTTTCTTGGCTGCTGGAGGCAAACATGATAGCACTCAAGGTTAACATATGTTTTTGCTCTATCAGAAAATTATCTCGGTTTCCACCCCATAAATGTCTTATGCTAGAGAAAAATCAGACAAAAATCAATGTAGCAAATATTTGAGGAGTGGGAGGAGAGTTATGTTTCCTTTAATTTAGGCAGCATCAAGAGCTCCATCGAGCTCTGGCACATCCGTCTCCCCTTACTGCTTTTCGGATGGGCAGAAGGCATTTTCCTCTCTGTCTTGCTCCACAGTGTGCTCAAGGCAGATTTCAAGGCTGTTTTATGCTTCCCCAGCCAGACCTAGGAGCTGGGCCTGGGGCCAGGAGTCCGGCTCATTGTCCAGAAATGTGATTCTGATTTGGACTTTGTGATGGGTGAGGGAGCTGTGCTGAGTATCCTTGGGGAAGAAGGGAGTTTGGCCTTTGTAACACAATACAAGTGTAAACCCCCGAGCTGGAGAATGCTTTGTGATAGAAGGGGCTTTGACCAACCTCACTTGCAGCACTCCAGGACCTGCAGCTGTACCAGAATTCTGTTGCATGTAAGTGCTAATCATCACTGTGCTCACAGCCATGGAAGGGCACAGCAGCTCTTCCACACACAACTGTGCACAAATGATCCACATTCTCCTCAGAGCTGTTTGCTCCTGCTTTGGGAGAGGATTAAAAATACATGGAGAGCAAGGAAATGGGATTTGTGCTGGCATCCTGCTTTTCTTTCCCTCTTGGAAACTGTTAAGTGTAGAGAGCAGAGAGGCAAGCAAGACCCCTTCCCATGAGCACGGTCTCATTGCAAACTCAGCTGGATGGAGACAGTCAAACTCACTAAGACAGAATGCCAAGGCTTGGCAACACAGCTGTAATTATCTGAGCTGGTTTGCATTTTGCTTATTTACTTGATTGTTATATAATTACAAAAAATAATCTGGTTTTCATTATTTATTCCTTATCCTTTCAATTTCCTTAGGAAAGAAAAGAACAAAACAAGTTTAATAAGCCAAGACAGGGAGCCACAGTATTTCCAAGATCTTCTATCCTACAGGCTCAGGAATAGAAAGCGAGCAAATTCCTAAGAGTTCAACTACAAATTATGACTACTACAAAAGTAGGTAGGATGTTGAGAAAGAAGGGATGTGTGCTTCCCAGCCAGACTGGTTTACCTTGCACAGCAATAATCTCTGGTTTGGGGATGGAATGCCAGCCTCCTTACCAGGCTGCAAAACCCCATCCATACTTGATCCTTGCCCCTATAGCATCACCTAGCTTCAAGAAAAAACATGGTGAGGGATGAGAAAGTAAACAGTGGTCTTTAACTTCTGTTTCCTTTCTATATTCTGGTTAAATAACTACTATTTTAAAGGAATTTAATTGGGAGACTGTTTTTGTAGTTGCCTTGTCAATCTGTAGGAGAGGATTTGAGGCTTTCACTCAATCAGATTGAGGCATTTTATGAGCACATCTGTCTGCCTACTTAAGCTCAAGAAAGGAGAGTAAGTTCCTCTGCACTATTCCAGTTTAAAATTTATGCTATTTCACACAAAACTACAGTAATAGATAAGTTTATTTAAGTAACTCACTATAAAATAGAATAGTATTCACTAAAACAAAAATCCAAACAAACAAACAAACAAAAAAAAACAAGGAAAAAAAAAAGAAAAAAGAAAGGACTGCAAGGAGAGGACAAACAACTGTATATTTATATTTACAGCCTCCAAAGCAAAAACCAGGACTTCCAGCAGGCAATGAGCTTTGCTGAAATGATGGCAACAGCCCCCAGGAGCAGGAGCCCTGCCCGTGCAGTGAACAGGACTGCAGCTCTGCAAAGCTGCTTGAGGTGAGCCAGGTCTGTTTTCACTCCACAGTCCTCTCAGGAGAAGAGGATTTTTCTGCTGACTGACCCAGGCTGTAAGAACAAGCTTATTACTAACTTTCTAAAAACCCTTAAATATTTTTACTTTTTAGGGAGGCTGCTTTTTCATCTGAGTGAAGTGAATGCAAGGCAAATGAAATCTCTCCATTCAAGTTCTTTCAGACTCATTCCTTTTTAAATTAATTTTGGCTGTGTGACAGCTTCCCTTTCCTGTCCTGTTGCTCTTTCAGATCTCACTTTTCCCCCCACGAGCTGTCAGAGCTCTGTTTTCACTCCCTGGCTGTCACTTCTTAGTGCAAACCCCAGATCACAGACTCTACCCCACAAGCCCTTTTTCCTTTCTTCCCCTTGGACTGTGCTTACAGATTCTCATCTTACTAAAACACAGTGGAAAAAGACCACTCCTCGTTTTGACTCCTGTGTTTATGCTGCAGTTACAGAATGCCTGAGGAGAGGCAGAGGAGATGTGTGGCTGCTTGGATCTGCATGTTAAATGCCAGGATGCTTCAACACTCACAGAGACAAAAGTATCAAAGAATTTGAAGTACTCATTGTACTAATTTAAGGACTGATTTGACCCCAGCAGGTCATTTTCAGTGACTGTGCTGGATAAGCACCTGGAAGGTACAAAGCCTTGACTCAGGCTGAAATATGTGACTCAGGGTGCCAGGCTCCCTGCACGTGTGTCTGACAACAATCAAAAATCCAGTGTACTGCAGGCCTTCAGAATTCCTCCCACTATTTGGATGTGGTCTGTAGGACACTATGGAAAGCTCATACTGTGACAGGTCTGCAGAAGCTCTTTACTGGATCGTGGCACACTTGTTGTACGTGAAGATGACTCATTTCCAGCCTCTTGAATCACACCTTTAAAAGACTCCATTTGGGACCTGGATCTGAAAATATTTTGGTGTATTAGTAAAAGATTTTCTTGTCTGTGAAATTATGTTTTGAGGCATTCTCATGAATCAAATCACTTGAATCACTTTGTCCTTAACTTCTCTCCCAGCTACTTCTCTATGAGATTATTTAAAGCAAAAAAAACCAGAAAATTTGATTCAACTTTGTTTTGGTTTTTTTTTCTTCACATTCTCTGGTGCTAGTCCACATACTATACCTTTGTCCCCTCAAAATACCTGACTTATATATTCAATTTAATAATGACAGTTGCATTCAACTAAAACAGAAATATTATGATGTTAACCTCCTATTACTGGCTTAAGGGAGACAGACTTGTAGACATACAAAGAAACTGATGTTCTTTAAGTGTTTGGAAACTCCTAAACAATTATAGGAGGAAGAATCTTTCCAATCTCATGACCATGTTCAAGTATTGGCCAAAATTCTAGACATTAATGTGATGACAAAACTATTTTTCAGCGAGTAAAGGCAACCTAAAAGGATAGCAGAGCATAGCAACATCACAGCCTTCTTAAATCACAACTGAACTACTTTTATGATCTTGGCTGACCTGAATAGGGAGCCTTAATGGTTACTCAGTTAAACAGTTTCAGAGTCTTCATCTGGATTAACCTACAAGTGTCACTCTAGTCTAGAACTTCTCGGAAAACACCAGAAAAAAAAAAAAGAGAAAGAAAAAAAACCAAAAAGAAATAAAACCCCCAAAGAAAAACAAAATTACCCTTGTTTTATAAAATAGTCCCATGAGATGCCCCCCAGTTAAATTCACTGTGTTTTGTATTCTTACCCTCCCTGACCCAGTGATGTTGTATTTGCAGACATAAATATCATAACCTATATATTTCAATTCTGTGAAGTTTTTCAGACTCACAAGAACATGATAAAAACTCTTGAAACCCCCTGTACTCCAAGTCCACATTTAATGTCCTAAGCCTGTGATGCCCCAGGTGAGCAGACACAGCCCCTCCATTACTGTGGAATCTCCTTTTGTCTGAGGACATTTTGAAGCTCCCTGGCCATTTACTTAAATTCTTGGGGCAGAGTTCCCATCTCCTGATACGGTTACATCCCTCCTTTTTGAATCAGGACCATTGGGAGGAAGCAGAGCACTTGGTGTGTGTCAATTGATGCTCCTGTTATCTTGCTGGGATTTTGCTGCTGTGTATTACACTTCCAGCACTGTGATCAGCAGCATGAGAGGGCAATGTATAACATATTCAACACGCTGCACGCTGGAAGTGCAATCGGTTCTGCACCCAGCAGTACAAAACTACTGAAATGTTTTTAATAGTTCATTCTCATTTTTAAAGAAAAAAAAAAATTACATACTGGATTACAAATTCATGCTTTGCTTGTGAGAAGAGGACATTCTGTGATCCTTGACTAGAGGGGTTCATGGAGGAACAATGCATGCTAAATTAACTAAAGAGCCCAAATTCCCATCAGTTCAAACAGGAAAGGAGAGAGGAAGAGAGTTTTGTTTTCCTGCACATCTTTTTAAGATCAATTCTTTTAACTCCAAATTTAGAACTGCTTGGAACAAAGCCTAGTTGAAACAATTAAATGATTTACTATTGTTTAAAAATAAATATGACTCCAGAGTATACTTTAAAAGTACTTCTGTGGTTATTTTATTCCTTTTAATTTTTTTTTTTAATTTAGAGGGAGAATAATTCTTCCTCTATATTTCTGTCACCAAAAGGACAAAGAACAACTCAGGCTCTATTAATTAACAGTGGAAAAATATTCCTTGACTTTGAAATGATTTATTAAACTATTACATGGTATTTCAAAAGAGGAGGATTAAAAATATATGGTGTTACTAATGTATGTACATAAACTGATGCTTAAGTAAATGAGGAGTATATCACAAGAAAGGCATGACTTGGAAGTGGCATCAGTTTCTCTCTGTTTCCAATTACATGTCTTCCAGGCCAATTCCCATGGCACAGTTTTCAGGGGAGGAGAAAAGATGTACTCTGTGCGTTAGCAAAAGCCAAAATATTAAAGGGAATTCTTTTGTTGACATGAGGGCTCTTGCATGATCAATATGGAAGTTCTACATTTGGGGTGCTTGAGTAAAACCAGGTGGGAGCAGGCAAGTATGTGTCTTCAGACCTATGGCACAACTCTGCCACCCAGCCTCAGGAACAGACATGAGCCTGCTCCAGCCTTTGTCCTGGACACCTTCCCTGACCCAGGAAACCTCTTTTCCAAGAGGTCTTGCTGTGCTTCTTTCCCATCTGCCTGGGATAAATGTTGGCTGGCAAGCCAAACGGGATCATGCTTGGGCTCTTTTTTGTGGAGACACATTCCCTTCCCACACTCCAGCCAGCCATGTAGGATCAGCATTTATTAATCAGACAGACTGTGTCTGGTGAAAATGAAAATGCAAGCACAACCCCACAAGATGTGATTATTTGTCAGCTTGTCACTCCACGATAGAAAGAACTGGCTGCAAGTTAGTTTCTTGTGCAATTTCTCTGTCTGATAGAGACGTGTTTTGCACAACAAGCAGCACTTTGGATCGAGTGCACACCCAGCCACTTGTGAGCACACCAGGTTTTGTTTCTCAGTTTTCAGAGAATTGAGTCCTGCATTAACTTCAACCTGCCTCTGCAATCCACAGGAAGGACACACTAGCTTTCACACTTGAAAGAACAGAGGTTGAATGGCATGGCCATTTAGAACACCTCTGAGGTAAAAAGATTTAGTGACTACTGAACTACTTTCCATGTGGTTCTACACATGGAAATCACTGAGATAACAATTTTTACCATGAACTTGCTGAGCAACAAAATCATTTTTCTTCCAAATGAAAATTCAAAGCTGTCTGTAGACAGCAAATCCGGCACCACCTTTAATCAGGACTTGCTTGTCATGAGCAACCAGTGTGCAGCAGCTGGCACCAACACATGGTCCCTTTCACAACTTCAGACCTCTATTAAGTCCAGAGAGGTTAAACAGTCCTTCTGTAGCATTTGAGAACACAAGGAACTGAACAAAATTCATACTTTGTAATTTAAACTCCACTGAAGTTTAAGTTGTGAGAACAATGAATTATATTAGTAATAAATAATAACTTGTTATTAGTGGCTGCTTAGAAAACTTTAAAATGGAAAAAAATAGTAATCTAAAAATAAATGCTTTATTTTTCAGTGAAATAGAGGAAAAAAAGAGAAGTGTATATTTTATTTTCTCAGCTTTTGAGGACAGTTCTAAGAATGTCTCTTAAGATGAGTACAAAATTTTGCTTTGTTCCTTTGGCTCCAGATGGCTCTGTCTGAGCAGGGGTGTTGGGCAAACTGACCTCTGGAGAGCCTTTCCAACCTCAACCTCCCTGTGCTTCTGTGAGATGGTCAAGTGAAAGTCAAAACTTTTCCCAAGTATTTCCTTCCCCTGCTTCAAATTAATCCACCTAATTTGATCCTTGAAGTCCTGAGCTCCTCTGGTGTAACATAAAGTACTTGCATGAGATTCTGACAGAAAACTTTCAAACCCAAGGATATAACACTTCCTCTCCCATTCCCAAGACATTGCTGTTCTTTAGTTTCAAGTCCTCTCTCCACCCCTAGAAACTGCATCTGCCTTAAATCAACTACTGCATGGGTGGTGGAGTTTTTTTAGTTGGTTTTGGTTTTATTCTCATAGAAAGGGATACAGTATCAAAGGAAATAAGTACTGAAGATTTTTATTTCACATAGTCCTTTTTCCAATTTGAAAAAATTTACCCCCGTGAGCAAAGGAAGGTACACTGCCTAAATGTGCTGTGGTGATACCAGGCAATAAATGCAATGCAGATATATTTTTTCCCCACTTCTTGCCACAGGTAAATATTTGTTCTGCAGTGTTACATTTCTAGAGCATTTTGTAGAAGGCAAGGTTTTCACATTACCCAGACACCCTCCTTTCCCAGACGCTTACATACAGCCCTACTAACTTCCCACTATTCAAAACATGCAAACTGAGATAAATTGGGTAAATGGAACTATTGACATTAATAGGAGAAATCTTATTTATTATTCCTTAAACTTTACATCTGTAAGGTCTTGTTTGAAAGAATTTTAATTTAATCATGCTACTGGAAATCCTTTTAAATATTCTACCATGATAGGATGTGTTCTCTCTTTTGTCTCCCCATTAATTGTCTTTCATGATAATTCATTGTTTGAATCTGTAATGTATTGCTGCTATTGCTCATAATACTTTGAGGAAAAAAAACAAACAACAGGATCACGGATTTTTTCAATAAAATAAACATTAGTGAACTCCACTGAATGTCACCCTCGGGGCAACAGGGAAACAAGCTTGAACATGAAGCAAGCACTTGCAAAACATTACAGGAAAATACAGCTATTGATGCCTTTAAAAGGAACTAAGAAAAGTAAATGCAAGAACTTTATTGGCAATATATGAAACTATACTGTAACTCAAAGCTGTGTCTCAAGGTGGCTTTTGTTTTAGCTTCCAATATATCATATGCATATGGCCCTATGCAGAGAAAAGAAACCAAAACCCAACAAAACCCTCACACTCTTGGACAACATATGTTCTAAATGTCATTGACTGTTTCTATATTCCTCTTGCAGATTTTCTTCTTTTAGTTGCTTGAAGTTATGCCAATCTCAGATCAACTAAAGAGATTTAGAGAGAAAACTTATGGAATTAATTATTTCAAGTAGGATGACATCTCCACTCAATGTACAGAATACACTAGAAGCTTAAAGACAATACAAGGCAATGACCCTTCATTTGCATTTTTTATTGTATTAATTACTATTCTTTTCAACAGTTTGAAAATAGAAAATCCAGCACACAGACCACAACAAATTAAGTAACTTTTGGTACTGCTCATGGTTTTGGCACTGGCATGATAAGAAAGTCGATTTAGTTTTAATTTTTAATTACATTGACAAAAATAATCACTTCACTGCTTGATCATTCAATCTTTTTATTTTATACTTGGAAATATATAAAATATTCACCAATTCTTGTCTGTCACCACAAGCCCAATGGAAGTTTGTTTCCTAGACTGAGAAGTTATCTTAGTGAAGGCTATTTCACTCCATGAATCAAAAGATTTTTACTCCGCAGCAAACTCAGAAGCTGAGAACTGTCTTGTATTGGCAACTTCCATGTGTCACATAAATAGATTAAAATTGGTAAAAAGCCCCATCTTTTAAAGTTGCAAGGCCTCCTTTGCTTAAGGAATGTGACATCACATGCCAAAATTTGAACCATTTAATATTTCATGAAGATAGTGTAACAAAAAAAAAAAAAAAGATAGGGTTAATACTATTAACTCAACTAACTCAGCTGCTCCTTTTCTATTGAGGTGAACCTTGGTTTTGGGGGTAATAAGCAAGATTTTATACTTCTATCAAACATATTTCAAAGTAATACAAGAGGCATTTAGAGTGACAACAACAAACAATCCGTTCTCAGGAGTGACTCCCAACATGAGAGCACCCCAGTAAAGCCTGATACAGAACACAGGACAAGCTGCTTGGGATCACCACAAGCCAGAGTGCAGTTTTGAGAAATGCCCTGTACATATCCCAGCTTCACTCCTGAATACTGGCTAGTGCCATAGCTACACTTTTGCTACTACATAATTATTGACAGGTTGGAAGAGAAGGAAACTTCCTCTTTTTTTTTCCTTATCTAGTAGCTCCCAGTGTTAATCCCCAGCTGAAGAATTGAAATCAGCCCACCATCATGATACTTGATTATTTAGACAATATTACTCTATTTCCAACCTTAAAATAGTTTGCATCCTAAGCTTTGCTATGGGTAAATATCTTATTCCTAAACTGAATGCATAGTCTTTTCTTGTTTGGTTGCCAGTTCAGTGTATTAATTAAAATTTTAAACAAATTAATGTAATAATTTCAATTCTGCCATATTTTGCATGTCAACAATCAGGAGCCACATTAAAAAAAAACTCAAACAAAAAGCCCCCAAAAGTACCCCAGAAAATTACTGGCAGAACCTAGTCCCTAAACCAGACTTCAGATGTATTCAAAATCCAAAACCAAGAGTCAGCAAAAAGACCTGACTCAAGTGGAATGGTCACTCATGTTCTGATACACTGCCTAGAAAATCTATTTTAAAAAAATTACTAATTATTATAATTATTATAAATCTCCCTTTCCTCAATAGCCAGATGGTGATATTAAACCACAGATTCAGTCCCTAACAACATTTGCTTAAGTGACTCACCACCACACTTTCCTTGTTGCATCATCAAGATTCTGCTGGGGATTACATGTATGAGCTTTATGTAAATATTTGAAGACAGGTTCAAAATGCACTGTTAGAATTTTGTTTTATTTTACAGAACATTACAATAGTCACACTCCCTGGTGGCAAGTACCTGCAGAGAATAGAAGACTTCAGTCACACTCAGCTTTTGAAAACTCCTTTTCATATAAGCTAGGTGGAAGCAGCGCTTTTGATCCAAAGTTCAGGTGCCAGCAGGGAAACATTTCTGACAGATCAGCTGGGTTAGCAGGCTCACTTACAGCTGCTACATGGATGATGGCAGAGGGGCAGGAGGAGCAAGTGCCATGGCACAGGACTGCAGTGCTGCTTTAAGGCACAGCCCAGTAAGAATTCACAGAAAAATCAGAGAAAAATAAAAGAAAAATAAGAAAAACTCTAAATCTGAACACATTCAAAGCAGGAATTTATTAATCTGAAGAGGTTACTGTTTATGGATAATGCATTTACATGAGGTTGCTGTTCCTTGATAATGCATTTACGTTTTCAACTGACAGCTCAGCTTTATTAACAGGGAAAAAAAATACCTATTTCTGTTTACTTAGCTGCTTATTTATTTGCTTGACCAAAACCTAACAACAGAATGTTAAGCCATCTAGTTAACATGCATCAAAGGAAACTGGTTATCAGTACAAATAGAAGACATGCAACTTGTGAATGTTTTATTTACTATATTAACACAGGCTAGCACTGCTTCACTTCAATAGTGCTTCACAAGCATCTTGATTTAGAAGAGGGCCCTAAATTCAACTACAGCTTCTTTGTAACCGATAAAATAAAAGCACGCCAAAGAAGCTACTAGATTTTATATACACAATTTGAAACACTTCATATTTTTGGCATTTTTTCACCAAACTTCAGAAGCACATAATAGCACAGAATATTTTACTTTTGTATTCCAAATCAAAAACTGAGCTCTCTAATGCTTAGCTTCTGAAGAGTTGGCATTGTAAAATGCAGAGTTTTTCTATACCTGTCTTAATATTTGTTAAGTTGCTCAATTATACTCTCTCAAAGCTGCTCTAAGAAGAGACTTGGTCCTTCAAGGTGAAAAAATTTAAGTTTAGGCTCTGCAGGCTCAAGCAAGCTGCTGTTTTCTTCATGTGAATTGCAACAGTATTGGCAATGAAAGCATGGCCACCTCCTCTGCATAGCTTACACTTGGGCAGAAAATTAGGAGCATGATGATTGTAAAGATTGTCCTTCTCCAACCAAGGGATTTTAGTCCCAAGGATTCTCTAAACTAGACTGATTACTGACTTAAATAGAAAAAATATCTGACTCCCAAAACTACATTTTTTGATACAATATTGAGAAAAACAGGAATTTTAACTTAAAAGCCAGCATAAACTTAAGCAGGCACCATCTTTTCTACAACATTCAGTGACAGAACTACAACACTTAGTGATAGATTACATTTGCAAGTATGTACTGGTCAAGCATATCAAGTTTCTTCTCGAATTAAAGTCCAAATCAAGCTTTCCCCCCCCACCCCCCAAATATTTTTCTCCCATTAATTTGCCTGCTTTATTGCAATTGTCCAGAATACAGACAACATACTGGAGAGAAGAACTAAAACAAACAAACAAAAAACCCCAGCGAACAACTAAAAACAAAAATCTGAATTTGGTTAGTTGTTTGATCTGACACCAACTACACTTTTCAAGGTATCTATCTGTACTCTGGCTATGTAAAAACAAGTACAATAGAGACACACCTACATGGCACGACAGAGTTCTGCATACTAGGAGTAAGACAGACCTGCATTTTTGTTCTTTAAGTCACATATCAGTTTTGGGATGCAACACAGACTTCAGTGGCCTGAACTACATCTGCAGTAAGAGATGTCAGACTCTCAACAGCCCCAGCAACTCATTAGCATTGAAACAAGTGCAGTGAATCAGAGAAACCTACCTTAAGTCAAAGTTGGTGTAATAGCCCCGCTGACCGCTGCACTTTTACAGAATAATAGTTTGAAATACGATTGCACAAAACTGGAAAAGTATTTGGATACATGGAAAATTGTACAATTCAGCTCATTAAAATTTTACAGTATTTCTGGTTTCAAGGATAAATACAAAGCTTGACACATATTCATATGTGGTGATTTTTTGAAGGGTAGATGGAAAGGGAGCATGAAAGACAGAATGGAGTTGCCTTCTACTGAGAGTAGCAGAAGAGCCTTTTACTTTCCCTGTGAAAAGCCACTTGAATTCTGCAGCTGAGATTGAAGCAGCTAGCAGGGGTTTGCATGTGGAAGGGCTTGATTTGTGAATTATGTAAGAATTCACAAAGTACTGGGCAGGATCCAGATGTAATAGTGCCAGCTGCTTTCCACCATTCCTTATAGTATCATACCTTTAGTGGTTAACAGAGGGTCACAGAACAGCGGGCTACTGTCAAATGCAGTTTTAAGAGTGTTTTGCCTTAAAAAGGCCTAATGAAGCATGAAGTGAGAGATTTGGGGGTAGTGAACAAAACCTACCTGCCCTGAATGAGTGAAAAAGTGTATTTTAAATGCCTTCTATTGGAAAAGATAAAAAGAGTTACATGTGCATTCAAAAAAGATGTAGCACTCAGGACAAATGAACAAAAACTCAGCCACATGGCTGGGGTATGAATAAGATACCAAACAAAATTCTTCCTTGTTGCGATTAAAAAATTCCCTGTGTTTTAACTGAAAATTTATTTTGATTCATGACAAAGACATGACTAAAATCTTGCCAGGGCTCATTGCAGTGTTCCTTCACTTTCCATTAGCAGTCTCTTGAAGCACATGACATGGTGGTTTACAAGAGAAAAAGATCAATGCACAGAATTTATAATGAAGCCAGGCAGAAAAAAAATCCATCTTTAAAAAGTGAACCCCTAACTAGCCCAAACTGTATCCAGTAGGTTCTATGACTATGTAATTATCACCATATTATGATACCTAGGTGGTAAGAAATAAAATACATTTGACCCAAGAGAAGGAATTTAAACAGCTAAACAAATTTTGTTAAAAATGAACTTTTCAAGTTTTGATGGAAGATGAAATAAAGGGTAAGTCAGTAGACATTGTAAAAATATTTTTCAATGCTTAAAGAAACATTGAACTGAGTGTTCTGGACAGTGTTCAGGTCATTAAGTTGTTAAAATGCCAAAGGAATTAGGGTCATATAATCAAAGTTTAATGAGAAGTTCAAATTAACACTTTTGATTATTGGTGCACTACCTGAAATGGTTTAGAAAATGTACTTTTTGGTGCTTCTTCGACACCATCTGAAATCTGTTCCAATACTTGCATCTTGTTCTGGAAAGGATTAAAATGTGAAAAGAAGGAACAGTTGTTTTTCTGCTACTTTCATCTCCCCTTCACCATTTTCTTGGATGAAGAACCCCAATCTCCTTCCAGCATAAATGGAAGCAAACTAGATTTAAACATTTGAAAAGATATAAAGGTTTATTAAATGAATCCAGATTTGACAGATATTACATTAAATTAAACAGCAATAAAGTTTTACTAGGGTTTATGTACAGATCACAGTGATTTTTCATTGTGCAATGAGGGCTGACTTTGTAACTTGAACAGTACTTACACATGAGCTACAACAAGCAACCAGCAACACACAACATTAGCCCAGGTGAACCTCGCAAGTCGAGCAGTCCAAACTGATTATGCAGCACACAAATGCTTGCTACCACTATCACTACGTTCTACACAACAGAGTATTTATAAAGCAGTCAAGGTTTGCCATAGAAAAGTGCAAAACATGGGAAGTCTGTACACAGTACAGTACAAGAAGGAATCATGCTACAGTCATTGAAAGCTGAAAAATAATTCTATAGCATAGGAAGCACTGCATCACAACTCTTCTGAATGGCAAGCAGATGGGCTGAGGAACAGCCATATCTTCATTGCTTTCAAAACTGTAAAATCCCTGTTTATCCATTTAAACATAGTTTAGTACCTATATTTGATCCATAACAATGACTTTCTACAGTGGAAGATCACATTAGTTAAAGCTCAGTAGCACACATATTCATTGATCAAGCTCATTTACAGGAAAATCTACAGCATGTTCTTCATTTAAATCATGAAGCATTTATATCATTTGGTTACAAGGCAATCGAGTTTACAATTCATGTTTATCACTTAAAACCTCAGACTGGGCAATTAAAAATATATATATATAAAACTCAAAAATAAAGGTTGTTTTTTTAATGTTTAACATTCTTGTTCACTGATGTAGAATATCCAAGGCCTATGGGCTCTCTTGCAAGACAACAGTCCTTATGCAACAGTCTATATGCAACAGCACACATTAACAGAAAGAATCAAAATAAAATGAACTTCAGAGAACACCCTACTTGAATAGGAACTAAAAAAATCTTCTAGTCTTCTTTAAAAAAACCCATAAATCCAGAATTCCTAGTGCAGTGTTTACCTGCATGAGCACTCAGACAGAACTACATTAGCAGGCCATGAAGTCCCAGTAAAGACTTAAAGCAGACTCACTTGTGCAAATAAATAAAACAGCCAGGTAATAACACCTCATTAAGTCCAGGACTGTAGAGAAAATAACTGATCGCTTAAAATAATGCTTCAAAAATGTTTTGGTTTTACTTTTTACTTCAGTATTTTAATTTAAAAAAACCTGAAAGCAGTTCTGTACTAGAAAGCATGCTGATGAGGTTGGTAGTTAGGCGTAGGTACACATGGCTCGGAAACAATGTAAAGTCAGTGGATTATCATTATTAATAACATTGTATTCACTACATTAGTCTCCATCATAATGAGTGTCAGTGCATCCACTGCCAGCAATGGATAAAAGTCATAGAAAGAAAATTCACTATTTCCTGTTGTTCAAGCATTCAAAACTTCTAACCGCCACTGAGGTAAATTACTCGATTTCAACTTAATTTACTCAGATCTGAAGACTTAAACACAGAGCAGCTTTGAAATTTGAAGAAAAATCCTATATTTAGCACACTTTCTTGTAGTATGTAAATTTTCTAATAAGAAATAGATGTATGTATTCAGAGTCCATAAAATACCATACACTTACACATCAAGAAAACTCTCCAACTGCTTGCTCCCCCTTACACAAAGTAAGCTGAGTTTCATGTGTTTCAGTTTTTCCAATTGATTTAGAATAACTAATTCCACAGATACAAACATAGTGGGCCAGATTCATTTTTCCAAGAGAATAAGGTACTTACACTAGGTTAAAACTGTAATTTCCTATGGATTGTCCTGTATTTCATTATACATTCCTACACAATATTCACTGAGTGGCAGCTGCGGCCATCAACTTGCAGAACATCAAGACAGCTTTGTGATATTCCAGAATTTTCATTTTGAAATATCCTGATTTTTTTTATACATCGTGCATTTTTGACAAGAGTTATACAATCTCTTTTAGGAAGATTTGCTTTATGAAGAAATAATCTAATATCCTAGAAGTTACAGGTTCTCAATAGCACTTCTGTACTGTTTAAACAAAAAAAAAAAATTGAGATCACTTTTCCACAAGGAGACTCCAGTAACAGATCTGCAATAAAATCATAAATATGGTAATTTCAGTAGCAATTACTAGAATGCCTACTTGGTAGGCATTCAGGATTTAGTTTAAAAAAACAAATCTTCAGCCTACAGTTCTTATAGCTTTCAGATCAAAAATACGGAGAGTAGTTTTTGGAAAACACTGTCTGTATGATCTAATAAAACAGTATTATGTAGAGCCAGAAGTCATACTAGTAGACCTTCAGAGAGCTGATGTGTTCTGAGAAGAAAAAAAGGCCTAAATATGGTAATTTCACTAGAAGTTATCTAAACTGACAACATCCTAAAAAAATGCCATTGTGTTTTTTGTAATTGAAGCACTTCAAAATCAACTCCCTTATATTAATACAAGTTTCACAATATGAAACATGAAAAAAAAACCTAAAAAAAGACATTCTGCCTAGTATTCAATCTACCTTCATGTTTTTGTGCATTCATATATAGAGATACATACTTATGCACATACTGATATTTAGTGCTACTTAAAAATAAGCAATATTGCATATACTTCCAAAAAAGTGTGCTCAAGCTGCTAGAAAGATGTTAACACAGGATGAAAAAAGAGACTCTGTGCATCTAGGGTTTGAACTCTGTACATATGAAATTGCTGGCAGCAGGGACTGGGACAATTTCAAAAAAGGAGGAGAAAAATAAGGCTGTACTAAATATTCAGTCTTCCCTCTGATATTCTGAAGTGTTCAGCATACAACAACAACTATTTTGCTAATGAAAAAGGTCTGTTATGGCTCATGCTTTACATTTGGAGACGACAACAAACTTGTGAGGGAAGAACTCCTGTCAGAGCCAGTTAAAGCCCTTTTATCAGGATGGACTGACTTGCATGTTTACAGTGAGTTTTCATGTGAGGAATCTCATTTCAGACAGGGTATTATCACTCAAAATTCTGGTTTTCAAAAAGACTTAATTGCAACAGAACTTCTTAAATTAGCCTTTAAGATACATCTTTAACAACAATAAAACATGCCCTGGTCTTTCTGCTTTCAAGTACTATGGTTGTAAGTGTGAGGCATTGGAAATTTTAGGTACAAATCTTTTTTAAAACGTAATTATTTCTGTTTTTTACAAAGAATTATAAAATGTATATAAGATGATGAAAAACTCATTTATCCTTTTTTAAGACTTTTATTCCTAAAGAACTTCTTGAAAAACATTATTTGAAAAATAAAAATCATAGACTCTGCAAAGTACAAAAATTTACATCTTTGCACAATTCCTGTGCTTTAGTTGTATTGTATCCATTATATACATATATACTAATTTGTGCTTTTAATTACACAACTTTAGTATAAACTTATAAAATTAAGTCTATGAGTTAACTATGCAAAAAGGATCTGGGAATAGCAGGAAACTCAATTCAACCATAAGTTAAAAAAAAATAATCCTAAAAATATCATTTTAATTAGTCTACTTCAGAGCAGACTACCATTATTACAATTTAATAAACTAAGGTCAAATGTTTACAGCAAAAAATTATTCCTGCCTGCCTCCATCTTTTTTAACATTTACTAACACACATATCTGAATGCAGTATCATTCTTAGCCACAAAGAAAATCTTCCTTTATATCTGAACTCCATTGTTCTTCAGACTTGCTCTTAGCACTTCAATTTCCTTCCAGTTTCTAAGACAAAAAAAGAGAACACAAAACTCAAGGTGGACTATTTGAACTGAGTAATAAGTATCAACCTATCACATTTATAAGAGAGAATATCCAGGGTACAGAATTAATCTGACAACCTTATTCCTCTAGAGTAGTAAAACCTTACAGTTAAAAACTATCACATTTCCTTATCTGTCAAATCATTCTAGGTATTTCTTTTTACACACTATTTAAAAAAATTTAAGGACAGAAGGACTTAAATATTTGTAAGCAAATAAACCTTCATGAATGTAGAAAACCAAATCCTGTGAGGTGATTTTTGTCACCTCAAGCCATTATAAATCAGAAAATGTAATTCTGCATATGGTTCTCACTCACAGGTCTGCAATGTTTTCAAGGGCACTCTTGACATTTGGACATACCTTGTTGAGTGTAGATGTTACACTCAGAAGTTCTTGAAAATTTCTAGATCTTTAGGAGGTACCGGAGGTGTCTTGTTCCAGTCATCTTCAGGATAAGCTTCAAAATTGGAAGTATCCCCATCATTGGATACTTTGGGCACTATGGGAGGCTAGTCAGAAGAAGCACAACAAAAATGTTAGTAGTTTCCTCAATGAGCTCCTCTCCATCCTACTATTCTGTAAAAGCTCTATTAAACAAATGGAGTACAGATTTACTGTTCACCTGTTCCCTAATAATGAATGGCACGAGAGAGAGAAACTTGCAGCAACACATACACATTCCTACTTTTTGTCAATTTTAGACTTAAATAATGTGGCTAAAAGACACTTAGATAATTAATACACTTAATATAGATACCTATTTTATTGAGAGCACTAGCTTCCGTTCAACTAAGGATCTTCATAGCAGCATGGGAAACTGCTACCATATTGAAGGTAGCCTCCTCTTCACTGCTTTCAAATAGATTGATTGCTTTTAAAGAGGTTGAAATTACTAACTTCTGTCTACCAACTGTGTTTTTTCCTAACCTAGCAATAAATTCAAGCAGGTAAAGAAATTGCTTCCCCATAACTCATTTCAAAAGGATGGTTATAAAAGCATCTTAATTCAAACAGACTGTTTTTATGAAACTTGAAGGTGCCAAGAGAAGTATCAGGTTATTTTTGTTTTCACAGAGGATCCTTTCAATTTCTAGCATTGCTCATCAGCTTTAGAGTACAGTTTTAACTTGTCTGAAATCCTATCTTGAGAATGCTCTGTGCTTCTGGCCACAGACTACGAGATAAAGATCCCTTCAGGAACATTTCATTAATTGCAGGTATTAATGACGGGCAAACCCCTTTTCCTCTCTCAAGGGACATTCATCTCTATTCTCTTCTCAGCAACTGAGAGCTTAATTATCATGCTGAATCCAACAGAACACTTTAGAATGAGAAAACCCTATGGATGATCACTGAACTGGCTCCAAGTTATACCACAGATAGAATTATAAAGTATAGCAAAATGCTATTCTGCACATCTTCAAAAAGATAAAAGTCTGGCTTCCACTAGCTTATGAGATCTTATTTGATCTTATGGGCTTTTCAAAATGATGTCATCATCAGTTGGTTTTCAATGGGAAAGACAGGTCCCTGTATGATAGTACTTCTAACCTTCAGCCAAAAGCAGAGTCCTAATTTTGTGTCTGGCAGTCACAGTAATACTGCCCAGATGGTGAGGAAAATGTGCAGAATCTGCTCTGCCCTTGAGAAATGTCTGCCCCACTGTGGGCAGCACCTGATACCCCTCCTCCCTGTAAGCATTTTGGCAGAAAAAAGAGAGTTTTGTGAAGTGACACATAAAAAGAAAAAAACAAGAGAGAAAGGATGATTAATGAAACAATTTTTTCCCTTTCAGTCATTGCTATTGTTTATATGATATTGATATTTAGGACCTTATTGGGACCATGAATCCATGCATAATTTATACAATAGACAAATTCACGCTTTTTACCAGGAAAATGGAGCATTGTATGCATTATTTCATATTTTCAATTTCTTCATCAGTATGAAATCATGAAAACTAATTCTATAGAGGCAGCTATATTCTTCAAATAACCAAGTTAAATTCTGATCCACTTCACATCCCTACTCCAAAGTTTAATTAAATACCACTTCATCTTCCAAGAGCTTAATGCAACCATCATAAAGATTAAGAAACAAGTTTTGTATTTATAGTAATCTGAATGCTATGGTGACTCTTTTTTGATTCATTTTTAAAATAAAAATGCCACATAAAGGATGTTTGGACCTGAGACATTTGATAGTACATCTAACAATAATTTTTAATACTATTTGTTTTTTATTGCTTTGATTGCCATATTCTGAGTTTATATATTATTAAACAAGTTATCATCCAGTTTGTGTTCTTTGCAGGTTTGGTAAACAGAATTTATAGTAAATACCTAGGAAAATGTGACTTCATTACAATGCATATACATAAAAATATCAACTGGTTGCAGTAATGATTAAAAATAAAACAAACCCACACATTTAAAACACTGTAAACTTATTTTTCTTAGAGAGAAAAGCCATCTATAGCTTTGTATTAGATATCGTTTACAAGAATACATCAAGAAAATTAATATTGTCTCCTTTTTTTTCATTTTTGCAAGAACTCAAGGTATCTACCTGGAATTTAAGTGGAAGGAACTAATGCAAAGAAAATAAAAACAAATGTTTAATTTGTACTTGACTGACTGCATGTGGTAACTCAACCTCTGCTACAGAAAACCACTGCTGTAAGGAATTGTACAAGTTAAAACTCCAAGGAAGGAAAGAAAGAAAGCAGTTTTACTTCTAAAGTACTTTGAAACATTTTGTAGTGTTGATAGCTTTTGCAAACATCTGCCCTCATATAATACTAGAATTCAGTGCTATAAAAAAGTCTGTTGGAATTACATTCATAAATCCTTCTCTTTCACCTTCCCTATTCCTCCTACTCCCATGTGCTCTACATTTTATTAAAACATTTACCTGAATTGAACTTGGTACAAAAATTTAAAGTCCAGAATAAAATACCTCCATATATGTAAGGACAAGGAAAAAAGAAAAACGAAATCAAACCAACAAATTAGCAATCCCCTCCATGTCCGCAAATAAAAAAACACTTACAACAAGTAATCACTTACAAAAACCTAAACGTGAAAACTAAATTCTGTATTAACAAATCATCCTCAGTGAACTAAAGCAGGGATTTTTTAGACAGTTTGTATATAGACAAAAATGCAAACAGACATTCATACAATTAACTCCACATTGCAAAGAGGCCAATATGCATTTAATTACGAAGTGTGCTTATAGACATGTGCTTATACACACACAAACACACAGATGCAACAGCCAACAAACCTTCAACAGATCAGCTTAAATGAACAATGATTTCTCCTTGTGATGTCCTATACAGTATTTGCAGAATGTACCTTTAGTCTCCTTTGAGGTACAGCATCCCAGTCTATAGACCTGAACCATCGATGTCTCTTCACATCATCAGCTCCATTCTTTAAGGAAAGAAATCAAAATTACTATTTTTTAAGCTTACATGTATGCCATGTATTTCATTACAAGGACTGTAATATCAGGTCTAACCTTTTTTCTTTTTTTCAGGTGATAATCATAAAAAGATTCTAAAGGATAAATTCATAGTGTTAATTACCTAGTAGGTCCTGAGTTCCAGCAATAAAACCCAAGTAATTTTGATTTGAGGTTTCTTTGGGCTTTTTTTAGCATTCTTCTGACACAATGGAGATCAAGAACAGGCTTTAAAATACCCACAAAACCATTCATTACAGTCCTATTTACTTTTGTTTTCACCAACATTTTAGAGAATGCCTTGTATTCGATATACTTTCTAATCCTTGCACTATAAAAAAATAACAGAGTTGATGGTGTTTTAAATAAAAATAATGTCTGGGAAGCACATAGGTTTTTTTAAACATTACAGGCATTTAATGCTGACAGCAAGAGGTTCTCAGTACTATTACGAAAGTAAATATATTAAAACATTTGTTTTCATTTTAGATATACAGCTAAAGGTGTATTTGCCTTGCAATGATTATTCTCTCTGGGGTGCCTGTTTTATTTATGTACATAAGAAACACAAATGTCTCTTTTTTTCATGATTAAGCTTGTTTCACGCACAGACTTGTTCTCAAGGCATTAAGCACTGGGGAAAAACAGCTGGTTCCCTGTCTCAGGCCTGATCAAAGCACAGCACTCAAGACTATAACACGTACAGCTCCACAAAACCAAGCATTATTACACATTTGGGTTTTTTCAGATTTATGTGGAGTGGAACTATCCATGCTCATATCCAATCAGGCATCAAGGAGAACAGTTCACATAGTTCCCTCAAAAGCAGATCTGACTGAATGTTTCACCAGAAAATGTTTTGTGGGATTTACATATTTTTAAAACAATTATGACAATGGAAAAGGATCAAACACAAGTCTGACCTAGTGCTCCCACCCCAAAATCTGCTCTTAATTAGAACTGTTTTTGATTTAAGAATTTTAGTCAATTGTAGGGAAAACCCCAAAACAAACCTAAGCAACCATGGACTAAAAACATCCCCAGAAAACAGAAAACCCAGCCAAACACATTTACCAAAGCCCATGCGTGAACAAGTCAAGATTTGCTTTTATTTTTGTTTTCCTTCAAAACTGTCCAAAGATATAAAAGTTTTCACAGGTAAATGAGTTGAAAAACTTTCAGCTAAAGAAATTCTCCTGAAAAAGGCTACAAAGTATTCTGAAGGATAAGAAAAACATTATTTCCTGTTTTTTCTTACCAGTCTAACTTTGTGCCATAAAAAAGCTCCAAAAGAAAACAACGGACAACTGGTTAAAGCATTTATTATTAGTATGTTAAGAAAACTCTGGATGATTGTGCACTTTTTACCATCTTCAGCTATGTTTACCATTCAAGGTGCTTTGGGCCAAAAAGCAAACCTCTAACATCCCTTCCCCAGAGAAATAAAAATTTTAGATGTCTCCAAAGAGAAAGATTATACACGCTAATTTCAGTATCTATTGTCTTCATAAATTTGTTTGGATTAGGGTAAACAATTCCTCCTGGTGCAAGAGTATTTAACTCTTAAACTCTTAAAAAGAGTATTTAACGCTTAATCAGCCCCACCAAGACAATGACCAGGTATCACTACAACCTGTATCTTTTTAAAATAATTTTTAAACTTCAAGTTTGATTAGTGGCCCTTCTGGGATTAACACTGCCACAAAAAAAGAACCAAATGAAGCTGGCACCATGCACTACAGGACTTAATACCATGTTTCTGGTCTAATCTAGGTTTTCACATTAATGAACAGGGTGGTGGTGAGGTGAGAGGAAAACCACCAGGAAGAGTAGCATTAATCCAAATAGGGGAAGGATTTTCAGAAACACAGAAATACACAGTTAAATTTGCATTTAGCAATGCATAACCTAAGTAATGTATGGGGAAATGTATGTGTTTCATGCTTATAAAATCAAAAATTCTATGAAGAGCTGGTCTATATCTTTCCTACAGAATTCTTTCAACCTTGTGTGAATCTTACACTGAAGATTTTACACTGACCTTCATATTTCCTAGTCGTCTTGTTCTGTCAACCACAAGTAGCTTCTTAATAAGGTCTCTGAAGTAGAGAAAACATGTTCTCTGTTAAACAGAAGTAATTTATATTTGACTGTCAAGTGTTACAGAATATAGACATGCTTCCCTCTGACCATTCATTTCCTCATATTTTAGGACATTTAAGAGTAAGCAATAAAAAAGAATCTAACAGAATTCTTGCAGATTTCTTTTAGACTCTTCCAAGAAACAAAGGGAAAAAAACTCACTCTCTCCTCCCCTGCCCCTTGCCAAGTAGCACCATTTTGTTCTTTGTTTTTTTGCATTTTGCTCAGCATGCCCAATCTCAAAACCTCCATTTTTTTTTTTCTCCAACAGATCTCCAATCTGCTTGTCAGAACTCAACACTAAAATATATTAAAAAAGCAGATAAAGCTGCATCCTCATCTTTATGCTAAATATCCAGGGAAACCATGGAAGAGCTAGTAATCTGCTTAAAACTAGTAACATCTATAATTTAATTGAAAACAGTCTCACTGAGATACTGGCGCATTGAGCAGTTCTACATAAAACTAAATGAACATTTTAAGCGACTAAAAGAAGTTTAGAGACAGAAAACTCTTCAATATCAATAGCAAAGTACTTCAAATATTAAGCACCTAACAACAATGACATGAACCATAAGTATCATAATTTATGGAATAAGCTTGATTACTTGCAAGTTGAAAGAAAAATATGGCTTCATATTTCTATAAGCAGTTACATTTTATCTCAAAGATTATTTTGCTATTTGATTTTAGAAAACTGGATTCTGGACTGATTGCATGAAGTACCAATGACAAGAAAGAACATAAGTTTAACCATCCTTATTTCTATAATCTCAAGTATTCCTGAGAGATGACATACAGCATGAAACGGAGATTAAAGAGTACGGCTAGTTCAAATTTTCAACAATATCAAAGGTTAAAGAAAGTCAACTGTTTTATTTACAAAAAAGAACACAAACATAACAATGACACACCTGCCTCTCTCCATCCCTACCTGTAATGTCTACTATGCCTCCCAAAAATAGCAGTGTCACCTATCCTTGAAATCACAAAAGTGTGTGCAAAATGAACATATAAACTGAATATGCTAGACTGTTTGAAAAGCTGTTGCATTTGGCAGAAATACAATTCTAAAATTCAACTGGAAAAAAATTAAATTACCAGATATATGAATAAAAAAGTCCATGTAGAAAGCAGTTTTTAAAACTCTTGTGATTATTCCAGACAATCAATATTTCAATTAGATTAAATCATGTGACCAACTCCTTTCACAGTCACCTTTGCAGAAAGATCCCCTTCTACTTCACAAAGAGCATTCATCATGGAAGAGGCTACAAGGAGGACTATAAGCACACTTAAAACAGAAGTAGGACTGAAAAGAAATCCAGAAACCCTAAAAGAGATTCACAGAGTTTATGGGCAAAGACACTTTCCCATTCCTATAAAACCAGAAAACATTTCATGGATCATTCTTGGCTTGCTTCAAAAATTCATCATAAAACAGATAAGGGATGAGCTTACTTGCTGATACAGTATTGTTACTAAATATGATACTTGCTGCATTGGACCAGTGAAATATCCATTGAATTGAAACCAATAATAGTTTAGTAGTCCTTTATTACATTGGTTCTAAATACTCATTTAAAAATTATGTTAAATTTAATTCAATAGATATGCTGGTGCATGTTTTTGAGAACCAAATTCTACATGAAGGTCTCTGCAGAGCAATAATCAGTAAAATGCTGTAATAGGGACATTTCATTTGGAGGTTTCCAAAAGTGGCTTTGCAAAGAAAACCTTAAAAAAGCAGTAAGGAAGAGTGACATTCATGCATCAGGAGGGAAAGCAGAAGTGGTACAAATTCAGAAAGTAAAGAGTACAGGAGGGTGATAAGGGATTGGTGAGTAAAAAATGTAAATGCCTGTAAGCTCAGGCAGTACATATCCCTAGGGAGAGAAGTGCTCTCAGAGTTCAGAAAGGGAAACAGTTTTGCTGCCTCAGAACAGAGTGTTAAAACTTTGTATAGCACTAATACTTCAGACACAGTCTGGATCTGACAGGACCAGACTTATTGGAAGAAGAGAGAAAACAGATGGGTTAGAATGTAAGAAGACTGCCTTCATTAGACAAAATAATCTTGGCACTTGCTTTAAGGTAATGATGCAGAGATGTTCAAGGACTATCCAGTTCTGCATATTGTGGTTTAAAAGAAGGAAGAGGGGCTGACATCCAAGACACTGTGTTCACAACTCACTGCAGAAAGTAAGTGAAGCCACAGGAGTAGTGTGGCCAGCAGGACAGAACAAGGATTGGCCCCCTCTACTTGTCAGTGGTGAGACCACACCTCATGTTTCTGTGTCCAGTTCTGGGCCACTCACTTGAAGAAAGACATTGAGATGCTGGTGTGAGGCCAGAGAAGGGCAATGGAGCTGGTGAAGGATCTGGAGGCTAAGTCCAGAAGGAGTGGCTGAGGGAGCTGGGATTGTTTAGCCAGGATAAAAGGAGGCTCAGGGGTTATTAGTCTCTGTAACTGCTTTCACTATATTGGATGGGCTGTTAGTGATGATAACCTAATTTGAGGTGTTCCTCCTTCTGATCACAATATTATAGCTCAGTGCACAGAATACTACAAGAGATAATCAGTTTTCTTTCCAAGACCAATTGGATTAGGAAGAACAGAGAAGACTACACTAAACTGTAAACTGTGCGGAGCTACTAAGAGAAAACTGTTACAAAGACACAAGAATATGAGACACTAGTCAGCCTAAGGAGAAGCAGACATGCTTCATTCAGAGCATCCAGCAATTTAGTGGAGACTTAAAAAAACCAAAACAAACACTTTCTCAAATGATTAGTTTTGCTTGTATGTTTACCCAGTAGTCACAGTAAGCAAGTGCCTCTCTGAAGTCACCATCAAAGCATCGCAAGTGATTAACAAAGGAGTAACTTCCTGTCTTCACTCCCTCACTCATTCACTCAGTTGTCACTTAGAAGAAACTTCATGTTTATAATCGCATTTCCTCATGTTCCAATGTTTACTAAAAATTATTTCAGTTATGGAATTTTCAAATAGGAAAAAAAAACTTATTTCATCCACAATACACTTTTAACAATTGCTAAATACTGAAAATTAAACCCACATTACATGTATATGTAATACTCCATATTGAACTGGGCCCCTGCTATCACAAATTTAAGTTGACTTTACACGAGAACTTCTGAAGTAGCAGAGATCACTCAAGTAATTATGCTGAGAGTGATTTAAGTGGTATGTATCTATGGATAGAAACAGTTTTAGGGTCCTCTTCCTGCTCTCCTAATTTTTGCTCAGATTATTTCCTCATATTTCTCTTCTAGACCTCCTTAAAGGACATGCCAATGGGGTTTCCACAAGGTGGAAAAGCATTTAATAACCCATAATAAACAGAAAAGATAGGTAGATATTATCTTACAACTGTATCACCACCTTGAAGTCTACAAAATATATAAATTTATTTGGACTGAAAGTGTAAATGTAGTATCAAATATTTTCCAATATGATGTTTCAGAAAATCAGAATCTGAAATCAGATCTTCTAAAAAGATTTTTAGAAACAGTGCTCAGGAGGTATTTAGAATAGAAAAGACAGTGTTGGGAGTCATGGACTTACTTTACATATAAATCCAAATGCCTCGGGAAATCTATTTTGCCAGCAAGAATCTTCTGATATATGCCAAATGGATTGTCATCAAAAAATGGAGGAAACCTATTTTAATACAGAAAAATTTCGGAGGTTAGAAAAGAAGTTCTAAAAAATTTATAAGCAATATTATGTTATAGCAATTCCCCTCAGAAATAATCGATGATGTTCTTTTTGGTAGGATGCTACCAATCAAATATTATCTTGAAGAATAATTTAAGGCTGCCATTGTAAAACAGAAAACATTTTTGTACGCAACACACTGAATGCAGAATTAGAATTTAAATATAACAACAGAAGAGAAAAATATAAAATTGCTACACAATTGCCATAAAAATATAATTTATGAAAAAAAAATTCAGTTCAAAAGTAGAAAATGCTTTGCTTTTATCTCTAAAACCCAGGGATATACTCTCCAAAAGAGCATTACCATTTTTGATCTTGTCCTGTAACTGCCGGCACACCCTTATTTATCAGTTTCTTTCTAAAGTGTTAAAGGACCTCCACATGAATACATTATGCAGTTCAGTTATTTGTTGTACGTCTTGAATTCAACTATATGTTTTGCTAGATAAGGTTTTTGAAGCAGTCAGACTGCTCACAACTCTCCAAGTGCAGCTGCCTTTCTGTGTGGGACAGATAAAGTTTTCATTTCAAAATCTCCCCCATGATGAATAGTAAATAACATGTAATTAAAATTCTACATTTATGGCTTCTATGAAGTTCTTCATGAAGTTATGAGCTAACAGAGAGACTACTTCTTGTTGTACAGCTACAGTAAGAATTGAAAGTTTTCTGCTGTGCTTCCTTTACGAGTACAGTACATCCCTGATGGCTGCAAGAGGTGCATCAGTACAGCCAGTACAGGCAGCTGAGCCCAAGAGCTGATAGCTTTCCAAGTGTCACTCATGCTCTTAAAAGTTAAACAGGAAACCTTCTAAGGGAATGGAATAACTCATTCAGTAATCTCAGTCCTGCTTTGCCCTCCGTAATATGACCAAAACAACCCTCTTACTATGCTTCTGCCTCAAAATCCCCACAGAATTAAAAAAACCTGCAGCTTTTGAGTGGTGACCATATTAAAAACATCCAACCACTATTACAGTTTAAATAAAGTATTTTCACATCTCTCTAACATAATTACTTTCTCAGAGAACTTAACTGTGTGCATACGCACACAAATACAGTGCTTGTGGCTTTGGAAAGCACTGATAGCACAAAAACAAGGATGAAAACAACATTTCTTCACTTCAGGCTCTTTTTTTAAATTTTATGGTAGTCAAACTAGCTTATTCTTCAACAAGTAATATACATGATTTCCATTATGTTTTCAGAAATATTAATTTCTTCATTATTCAGCTGATGATCAAGTGGATTAGCATTCCCTTTGAAATACTGTCAATTTTGGCCACAGGAATAATCAAATTCCATCAGAATAATTAAGTAAAGGTATTTGTAGGCTTATGGTAAAAAAACCATACTAATTCAAAGCACTGAAAAGCATGACTAAACTATCTGGTCAGGGAAAGACTAAAGGACATTTTTTGTTGGTTTTCACAAAGTCAGAGTATTTTCTTTATGAAAAACTACTTCCCAGCTAACTGAAAAATAGAAGAATCTCAGGAATAATACTTGTGCTATTAAAAATTCGTACTTTGACACTAAAGAACAAGGAAAACATGATTGCTATTTAACACGCACAAGTTTTTTCACCACAAGAAAGACTATCATATAGTTTCTTTTTTGGTCAAGCAACATAAATATCATTCACATTCTCTACAGCAAGTTGACAAACCCTATTTTCTATTTATTACCTATTAGAATATGTATATGCATAAAGCAATTAGAATATTTTTAACTATGTATTACAAAGCTACCAGCTGCAGTAAGCAGATTACTGTACATTACTGAGGTGTGAAATCAAGAAGAATAGAAGTACATATAATTTTTTTCATTTTTACATTGCATTGTTTTAATTTGCTTTCCCACTTTAAAAACCCAAAACTACTATGTCTAGAGTTCTTGTGAAAAATTTAAATCACAGTTGGCGGTATAATAATTTTATGGCAATTAAAGTGCATTTGAACTCTATGCAAAATGACAACAGCTTTGAAAGACTGCAGTTTTCTCATGGACAAACCAAGTAACTTGATTTTGATGCTTTTTATAAATGTCAATCTTCATTGACATGAAGCACAGATTTTAAACAAAACAACACAAGTATTGTGCTGGAAGCTACCTAATAAATCAGCAAAAATCCCCCTGAGTTTCAGACTTTCTTCACACCACAACACAAATACAAACAGCTGCCTTTTCACCAACTGAAAAGAAGCTACAAAAAATATCATCTCTGTAAACGGGAGAACAGCTGCAAACCATTCCTTTTGCTAACTGAAGCATAACAATGGCACGGACATAAGTTTCCAAGGCAGTCTGAAGAAGAGAAGCTGTAGAACCTCAAGGGAAAATATACAGGTCTGAGAATATGAAACTGCAGACAGGAACCATTAACCTACCTAAAATGCCAGACCACCACATCACATATGACAACCAAAGCAAAAGTAAAAACCACAAATCTATATTAATACACAAAATTCGTATTAAGCTGCATATCTGATAACAGTACAATTACAACCTAACTTATCTAATGTTAAATAACAAGTATATTTTTCTTTGCATTAAATTATAACAGAACTCATTTACTCAAAAAATAGATGTTTTTGTATTGACAGTTTGTTTAGCTTGTTTAGATTAACTGAATGAACTTGGTGTTATTCATCTGTTAAGTTTTCTTCTCACCCTTGCTTCTCCCTGTTCCTCCCCCCTTCTGTATCTTGCTATGTTAAACCTAAACAGGACCTTGCCTTAAACCTAGTTTCTGCAGAAGAAGAATTCAATGGGCCTCCAGAGATTAAGTTAGGGAAATAAGACACTGTGGAACACAGGAAGGTGTGGGTTTGTTTGTTTGTTTTTAGAGAGGCCATTTCCTTACATGCACACCTACCAATTCTTTTCAATTGCTTTTGGGCTTCAGAGAACTAACTTCAGGAAATAACTATCAAATGTCTGACATTAATTTACTTGCAGACAATAACTTAGTCTTGAAGTCAGGTTTTGTTCACCTTCAAAATATTTTCAGATTTCTTACATCTTCTTTGAATTTTGAATTATAAAGTTAACTAGGACTGCTTCTGTAATAAAAGCCTTGATAGTAAATATCAAGCCAGATCTTGAGCTGGTGAGGAAAAGTGCTTCAAAACACTATTGCCAAGAACAGCACAAAACTTATAAAATGCTAAAAGCATACATTCATTGTGACAACATTCCCATCTAAAGGAAACACATACAAGCCATAATCCCTACCCTTCTTTAATCCCCTAAAAAAAACCCCTAAGAAAGTAGTGTATCCCCATCTTAAAAAAGCCCAGATCAAACAAAAAAAAATCCCAAAAAACAAGCCTCAAAACACAAACACTCCAAACATACAAGCTTGTATGGAGTCCCTACTCCAGCTTTGGAAATGACTGAATGCTGCTGTGTTTAATTTTTTAGTCTTGGATCCAGTCCCTATCCAAAGCAGCATTCAATCATTATAAAGAGCATGTCTATACAAGTACTGTAATAAAAAAACTTTAGCAAATCACACACAACAGACAGCTGCTCTGTCAATCAGCCTATATAAAACTTCACTTGACTTTTAGGACAGTGTAAGCTATCCCTATTGGTTAAAAGTCTCTAAAAGCCAAAGTGTTCATTTTAAGCCACACACCCTGAAATCCCCTGAGCCAGACAGTGTCATGACACAGAAGATCCTACATAGAAACAACAGCAGCTGCTCTCATTTTTAATGAACAAAATATACCAGTCATGTTTCAGTGGAATATACAGAAGTCATACTTCAGCACCCTGCGGTCTTGAGGTCTCAATGACTCCAAATATCTTGCTTGATCGCCACCTGTAGACTTTGTTAACTTTGTAAACTACATTTCTATTAGTGGTCTAGTGGAGAGAATCATCCCAACATCTCTGTAAGGCATGCAAATAAATAAGGTCCAATATCCAATCACACTGAGACCACACAGACCTAACAGAGAGTGGTCACACTGAAACCCATGGCAGGAAGGTAAATCACAGCTGGGTGACTGCAGCACCTATGCTCATATTACAGCCCAGACACTTTTATCTACAGTCTTCCTGCTGTCTAAGGCTAAGATTAGTGGCAACAAGCTTGCTGAGAATCTCTTTTTTCTCTCTGAGAAGGACTCTTTTGACCAACTTGGGCTGCTCACCTTGCAGGAAGCAAAGGAAAAAAGGTGAAGCCTGGTCTCTACAAATCAGCCTACATAAATAACAACTTCATATTAGACCAGTCAGCCAAGCATGCTTGGGTCAGCCAGCAACTATGTTTTTTGCTTTACTGTCTACAAATTGCCATGAGATTCAAAGGCAATGCATATGTAAGCCTTCAGGACACTAAGAAAGCAAGCAGTGGGTAGCAATGTTGTGCTAGGGAAAGTTGTGTTGCTATTGAGTGAACTTCACAGCAGCACCCGCAATGGATCAGAGCTCTGAAGTGAACACCCTTTCATCACGGGAGCTACTTGCTCAGGCAAAATTACAAGCTTGTCCAAACACTGGAAGAATCAGCAAAATCACTTTGAAATGACAGAAATACACAGAGAAAAGGATGAATTAATCCAAGCAAGGACACTGTTCTGATCATTCTACAAGGCTGCAAATTTATAAGGAAAGGCCACAGAGGACACCTGATGCACCTGGGGACCAAGAAGGTGTAGAGTGCAGAGCCAGGTACCAGGCAGAAGGTATGAAACTATAAAGAAGGTAGAACTATGAAATCAAACTGATGAAATGTTTCTTCAGAAGCTATGAAAACCTTGCTTTCACCTGCATTTGTCCTAAAGCACCCACCACAGCAAAGCCAATGGCTTTCAAAAATCGAAACCTTTTTTCAAGTGCCCTCAAACAACACAGCCAAGACAAAACAAAGTAAGAGGAAAACCACAACAAGTAATGAACAGGTTATTGTATTAATGCCAGAAACCGTTTCTTCAGTTTGAATTTGTATCTTCTGAAAACATTGCTTTATCAAAAAAATTCCAAAACAGCAAAAGCAGCATTTGAGCAAACTGATTTCAAACAGACCTATAAAGCTTTCCATTGTTCTTCCTCTGGTTTAAAGAAAACCAGTGCTCTGTTATAATACAGACTGTATTAATAAAAGTCTTCCGACTTGCCACTGTGCATTTTTACAGACTAAAGCTCCCACTGTAACTAGGATTTCCCTATGCTGGAAATAAATTACAGTAGTAGTACTGTTCTTTACCCTTTAAATGTAAAGGACCTTGTGAATAAAAATCTAAACTTCAGCAAAACCTGAGTTTCCAAACACATAAGGAAAAGAGAAGCTGTTAAAGTATTAAGAAAAACAAAACAAAAAACTCAAACACAAACCCAAAACAAGGAACAAAACCAAAAAACTCAAAACCCTAAAACATTCCCACAACAAGTGATAAATGTAGTTTTGTAAAGCTTCCCAATTCCTTTCTTTAAAGGCAGAAATTAAACCAGTAAATCAATAATAAATTTGGCCCAAATTTGCTTATCCAAATATTGTAAACAGAACTAGCAAATAATTCTGTATTACGTAATATTGCTATGATATAGTAATTATCACTTACCCTGACAACATCTCAAATATAAGAATTCCTAGGGCCCACCAATCCACAGCTCTTCCATGGCCTTTACTTTGTATGACTTCTGGTGCAAGGTACTCAGGAGTGCCACAGAGAGTCCACGTTCTGGTTGGAAAAGAACGGAAAAGAAAAAGCACAAAACAAACAACAATAGCAGATCAAAGTGGAACTGAAATAACAGTTACAGGAAAAACCAAACACACACATAAGAAGTACCCAACATATACCTACCTATGTATTTACTATACAAAGGAATAGAGAAATGAGAAAGGCCTGTACAAGATTTAAACAGACTGCTTTGGTGATGTTGTCCAATTCTCCTGGAACACAGATATGTGCAAATTAAGAAACCTCCTGTCTCAGAAAATACCTGTGCATAGTGTTTCCCAGCTGGTGCTGTGGTACTTTGCCCATTAAGACTACACATTGTTTTGAATTATTAACAGTGTTTTTCATGGACTCCTTCTGATAGGCCCAGCAGAAGACAATCTTAATGGCTTTTTCCAGAAAAACAAAGTTTCATTTAGAAAAAAGAAAAGGAAAGGAGGAGTTTTTAAAGCAGTAGTAGTTTAAATCAGTAAATAATAGCACATATATGAAGATTTTCAAATAGTATTGAAATCTAACCTTTCATCGCTTCCACAATATTCATTAAAAGGGAAACATTTGTATTTTTAGTTATTTAAAATATTTACAAGGCGTAGTCAAGCAAGTGTGAGATAAGTAGGCAATACTTTTTGTGATCTATTTTTAAGTCATTTTTAATCATAGCTTTCTATGGTAAGGTCAAAATAAAACTCTTATATTGCTAACTAACTGAAGCTCAAGGTCTATAAAGACAAGAAACAAACTGAAGCTAAGCAGTTATGTTTACAAAGACCAAATTATATTTGAAAATAAGAATATACTGATGTAATGTAATTTCTTCCAGAAATGTGAACTTTTCATTGTAAAAATACCCATGTAGAATTTGCTTGGCTTCACTCCCTTGACTTAGGTTTAAATATATACTTGAGAGAAAAAGGTCCTCTCATTTTGAATAAATTACCCTTCCCTGGCAAGTCAGAAGATGAAACTGTGAAAATGTGCTCACCTATTCATGAGAAATTGAAATCCCAGCACAGAATAAGAAAGGAAACTGTACCAGATTTTAAAAGGAGCTCTAGTAAAATATGACAAAGACTATAATCACAAATGGTCACCACACGATTTCTAACTTGCACCAAAAAAACCTGAGCGTTTGTGAGAGGAAGAATTTTCTCCAATCAAACTGGTAACAGGCTCCTGAACAAATGCATTAAGATGAATAGCAATCACCTTTAGAAGTAATACAAATTCAATTTCTTTTTTTCTGAGAATGCAAGGAAGATGGTTGTTCCACCCTACTCTGTGCTGATGCGGCCTCACCTTGAGCCCTGTGTGCAGTTTTGGGCACCACAATGTAAAAAACATTTTAAGCTACCAAAGAGTGTCCCAAGGAGGGCAATGAAGATGGTGAAGGGTCTGGAGAAGCCTTACGAGGAGGGGCTGAGGGTACTTGGTCTGTTGAGACTGGAGGAGACTGAGGGGAGACCTCATTGTGGTCATCAACATCCTCACAAGGGGAAGCAGAGGAGCAGGCACTGATCTCTTCAGTCTTTGACCAGTGAGAGGACTCAAAGAAACATAATGAAGCTGAGTCAGGGGAGGTTTAGGTTGGATATCAGAAAAAGGTTCTTCACCCAGAGGGTGGTTGAGCACTGGAGCAGGCTCTCCAGGGAAGTGATCACAGCACCAAGCCTAAGAAAGTTCAAAAAGTGATTGGAAAATGCTCTCAGGCAACATGGTGTGACTTCTGGGGATGTCCTGGGCCAGGCCAGGAGTTGGATTTGAGGATTCTGATGGGTCCCTTCCAACTCAGCATATTCTATGTATGACTCCTTGCAATATTTTAAAGGGAACTTTTGTTTTTGGTTTTTTTTTTCCAGTTGGTTGGTTTTTTTAAACCTTGAACATTTGATTCATAAAAATAAGATAAAGGGAAACTGTACAGTCAGTTAAGGCTTTAGCTGAAGAATTACAACTTGAATTTCTTTAAGCTTCAGTTTACTATGGCAAAAGCCAAATTACTCCAGCTAAACTGCCAGAAGCCTTAGGCACACTTCGCATCCAATGCACTTCAAGGTTCTTGAAACTACATTTGTAAGCGTAAAGAATACATTTTTATTTTTATCATGAATTTATCTAAAAAATATAAACTCTTATTTTCCAAATCAAGCATACTGAATTTTTACATACAGCGCTGCTTTACACTACTGCCATCTAGCAGCTACCTAGATCAGGACTATGGAATTAAGACTAACAGCAAAGCTCTGTCATTTTTTAAAACAAAGTACTTCTCCCTCTCCCAAATTTAAAAATCTGTATCTGTCATGTGACTTAATCACACTGATTTAGGCAGCTATGCAAATGAAGCAGCTGACAGTTTTACCATGTTTTTATTCAAGCAAGAGGAAAATTGTGAATGTAACTTGCCAATGCAATTTGAAGTTTCCTAGCTGCACTAGGAAATAAAATTTATTACCACCACATTTACTACTTCCTTAATTTCAATCAAGAAATATATGTTTACTAACTACACAAAAACTTGGAACTCATGTTCTTTTTTAAGATATGCATTTGTGCTGTAAGATCACAACTTGTGTTTCCTCTTTTGTTGGCCATGAAACAGACTACTTATTATTTTGGAAAACACATCAAATAGATGCTACAAAAAGATAATATTTTAAATTATTTTTTTTATCATTACTATTTTATGGCTATTCCATATTTATCTGAAATTCCAAATAACTTATTTGAGGATAAATTACAATGAAAAAAGCTAAGAATAGACTGTTCCCTTCTAACTGCTACAAAATAGTTACTCTTCTGAATTTTCAAGATAAAAGCTGAAATACAAGAAAGTGCTAATTGATAAGCTTGAATATGCAATTTTAAAACATAAAATATAGAATCTACTCTGGTTAAAATGTTAAGCAACAAAATAATTTTGTGAAACTACCGAAGAGTACTGTGTGAAGAAGTTCAGTCTTGATGGTTAATGTCTTTCAGCATTCTACACCATTCAGCATTCACCTCCTTACCTGACAAGCTTTTTGCACATAAGCCAGATTTGTTTTGGTATTCTGTCAGTTTCTCCATAAGTATATTTAACAAAGATGGTTTTGCATGCAGCCGACAAAAATTTGTTCTGCAAGACATTCTTGCTTGCTTCCACAGTGACAAAAGGTACACTTTGCAAACTAGACTTACTATGCCTTACATAGTCTTTCTCTCTTTAATCCACTGTGTGGAACAGTCATGAGGCACATTCAGCCTATGCAACAATGCAAAACTATCCCCAATGTGTTTAAGATTAATCACTTCTCAAGTTTCGAGAAAGACTCACAGGTAAATTTCTTTTTTAGGAATGTAAACTGAATAAACTAAAATTAACAGTTCCAGGGAAAAAATAAAAAAAGAAAAAAAGATCACTTGAGTCTTAATTTTACCTAAAACATTTATAACTTTCTGAGTGAAATATGCCCATAAAAAAAACCTGTAAAATTCCATGCAGATTAGTTTTGTGGTTCTCTGAAAGAATATGGGAATTAAATGCCAACCACCCAAAAATTCCCAAAAAACCCCAAATACCCAGACTAAAAAAAACCCAACCAAAAACCACACAAAAAAAGGAAATCAGAACAGAAAAAAAAAATTCAATAAAAATACTATATACCCAAAAAGTGGTATATGCATTTCAGAAAGAGAAAGCTCTACTAATGTAGCAGTTGTAAAGTTCAAAAGAAATCCTTTTTACAATCTTCAGGTAACAGTAATTTATAAAAACCCCCTCCCCAACTTTCTTCTTGACATTGCCCTTTTTTAGAAGTAGTGGCACATCTATTTTATATGAATGTACTTACAAGAAACTGAAAAGGTTATTAAGTCTTCAGTTAAGCAACATCAAGGTGGAAAAGAGAAGAAATAAACAGCAGCTGAGGCAAAGATACACTGTTTTGGAGAAAAATTCAGAGTTTTTAAACGTACACTATGAGTAAAAAGGGAGGAACAAGGATAAACAGAAGGACATACCAACAAGGAACAGAAGGAGCAAAGAAAACCTCCTCTGTCTCTAAAAAAACAAAAAAATTAAGAGTCTAGCCCTTCAGAAATTGTAGTAACAAGAAGGTACAGGTGCAGACTGCTTTCCACAGTGGGAACATGAGCTATGAGCCAGACACTCTTTCTGAAGAGCAGCTTAACTGTAGAGGGACATAGTGAAAATTTCATCCCTTTACACATGGCAGTGGGAAGAAAGGAAAATGTCTACAGAAAAACCCCAATTAAACAGCTACAGAATCATTCAGTGAACTATTATGTATCTGGAATGTGGGATCATATCCCAAGTCTTCTGCAGACCATGTTTTCATTTATGTGAAGTGTTTTCTTTCTAGGGTGTCTCTGCTGATCCTGAGAGCAGGTTACCTCACAATGTTTGAAGAACATAAATACTTCATGTCTTCTTTTTGCCATTCTTGTATGCTGTGTATATGCTCACATCTATACACTCACTGACGCCCATATACATAAGATTCATGTGTACAGACATTTGTCATGCATAAAAATGACAGTATCTCCTATAATTTTGATCAAATAGGCTATGCCATAAACTAATGCACCTAGTGGAGGGCACTAGTGAATAAAGGGTTGATAACTGTGTATTTTTACAGTGACAAAACCAACATTGTGAAAATGACTTCAGCTAGTGGGGAGAATACTATGTAGTTTCAAAAAAAAAAAACCCAGTAACACAAAAAACTCAACCAGATTTGCATAGGTGCAAACTGTGCAAAGGTGCAAACAGGTGCCACCTGTGCTCTAATTGATAATGTTTTTGCTCATTTCAATTTTATGTTCTGCACTCATGTTACCTGTTGTACATTTGAAGGAAAATCAGCTACGAATACAAAACTACTATAATCTTCTATGATTCTACAAAAACTGATCAACTCCACTGCCCCCAAGCAATATGGAGAACAAAAACCCAATTAAAACAGTAGTGATAATTAAGTTTGATATCCTAAAATATATTTGAACAAATTTACTCTTAGAGATTCATCTACCGGGTTGAAAAATATACTCCGATATGAACTATCGCCTTATTTAATGAAGGGTTACTTCTCCTTGTGCCTTAAACCCACAGAAGCACAAAACAAGTATTGCCACTAAGTGGCAGTATATACATATAAAGAGCAAGTCATGAGTACTTGTATGAAAATGTCTTATAAAGAGATTGTACTACTTTCTTACATGGAATATGTTAGCTCTTCCTGCAAAAAGTTTTTTCGCTTTAAAAACAAAGTATTAAAATGAAAGGCCAGAATTTGTAGGCCTTTTTACTTGCCCAGTGAAAACTGAATTAATATACTCATAATAAAATTCTATGGTTTTAAAACAGATTTTCAGACCTTAAAGGTTAATAAAAATTTTGATTCTAATTTGAGACATCATTGGTCTCATCTGACTTTTACTTCATAAGGGATACATTAAGCAGCTTCTTGTTACCGATAAGTAAAACCTTACAAAAGGAAGGCCTGTAAAATCACGGCTCAGGCCTGTTACTTTGGTTAACTAGAAAAGAACTGTGGGAAAGAGACTGAGCTGAATCAGGGGTAGAAAAACAAGTTATGTAACCATGGTGTGTTCACATCATGGTGTATGGTGGCTGAATTATGTGTGTACTGATTTAAAAAAGTATGTAGCTGATAATGGGCTAACTGCTCAAAAAGGCCTGGTTTTTGCAATAAAGCAGCTCTCCTTTGCACCTGGCCTGGGGACTCAGCATCACTATGGACCCTCACCCACACACTCGCCTCTCAAATTGACTTTATAGAACTCTCCTCACAAACAGGCCCGTTTGTTGCTTCAGCAGCATCAAACAGGTTGATGACCAAAGAGGATGAGCACCTACGTAGCACCTAACTCAGCACTGTGCTGCCTCAATCAGAACAATCAAATACAGTCTCCCTCAAGAGATGACTCAAAGGCATAACATCAAGCCTTGTCACACCACTCTTCTGATAGAACAGACTGGTTTTTACCTCCCTTTTCTTGAATCCCAATTCTCTTGTTTACTCTTAAAAACATGTATTATGGTCTTGAAAGAGTAGTCCAAACAGAGAAAACAGAGAAATCACTGGAGGGAGGGGAGCCTCTGCATTATCAAAACTCATATATGTAACTAAAGCTAACAGTAATATAGAAGCTAGATTTAAATAAATCAGTTCTGCTGAAGCTGGCCTTATGGTTTCTGTCTAGGTTTTCACAGTTTCATTTTCGCCACAGGCTAGTGAAAACTCTGTATCCAGTTTTAAAATCACTCTTCAAAAATCTCTAAAAGGAAACTAGAAGGAAACCTGAGTTATAAAACATATTCAGTATGTATGGAGGATTAATTTATGTATCTTAGTATTGGTTCATATTATTTTCCTGAACTCCCTTTTTCCAACATGACTGCTGAAAACTTAAATATACAAAACGAGCAACAGAAAAATATTTTTCTGTCCTTGCTTATGTGTGATATGGCTCCTGGTTATACCTAAGGGACAATACTGATTTCCATTCAGCCATTTAAAGATTATCATTCCTTCATATTAAGGGATTTGATATGTGTGAACCACATGGCGTGTTAAATCAAATGCTGAGCACCTGAAATCAAACATTTTTTCTAACTATTTAGCATGCAAAATGTAATTACCAGAACAAAACCCGACTTACCTGTCCACCAGTTTTTTTGCAAATCCGAAGTCAGTAAGCTTGATATGTCCTTCTTTGTCTAGTAATATATTTTCAGGTTTTAAGTCTCTGTAAACTATTTCTTTGGAGTGCAGGTATTCTATTGCACAAATAATTTCCGTCGAGTAAAACAGTCCTGTGCTATTGTTGAAACGTCCCATGTTGCGCAGGTAACTAAAAAGTTCTCCTCCTGGCACATATTCCATTAGCATATATAAAAAACGTTCATCGTGGTTGGTCCAAAATCTGTAACAAAAGTATTGTTTTACTGAATAAAGAAATTATGTCTTTGATTTGCTTTACAAGTAAATGTCTGTAAAATGGCCTCTGCTACCTCAACTGTGTACATAACTAATTTCTGATTCCTTGTCTGCAAACATTAAAACCTCCAAGAATCCAGCAGCATTATGTAATACATTTGAGTAACCACCTTAAACTACACTACAAAACCAGATAGCTGAGGGTAAATACAGCACAGGACAAGAAAAAACATTAATTGATAGATTCTGTTTCATCATGCAAAACAGGTCTTTTCTAAGCACCGAATAACTGACCCAATAAAAAGACCAGACACTTTTTACACACCTTGCATTTTATATTATCAAGCATTACCAAAGTGATGGGGGTAAGCAGAACCTGCTTTTGTAAAGACTTTCATGACAATATGTTCAAAACCAGACATCAAAGAGTTGTCCTCCTGTCCTATGCCTTCCTCCCTAGAGATACACAATCCAAACTAAAGCATCAGATGACAAGCCTTGATCTTCTATGGCTTGATCTTCTTTCACAAAAACAAAATTGATAGCAGAACAAGGTTCATTTCTGTACCTCAGAATTAATCCAAGGATAGGTACCTTGTATTCCTCAGACTACTACCTTTAATTTAAGAGCTGTTTCTGTGGTAGCCAGAGAAATAGAAAAGTATAGAGGAAAAAAAATAGTTATATGTGGCTTTAAAATGCTTCATTACAGAATATAGGAATCTTCTCTTCTACATTCCCCTCAATTATCTTTTATTTCATTGTATCTACATTAAACAAGTCACCTTACCCCTAAATGTAGCTCAAAAGAAGGAAAACAAATAGGTGGTAACATCTTGAAGAACACTGCCATTTAAACCAAAGAACTATCCCTAATTCCATAATAAAAGATAGAGAATACTGTATCCTTACCTACCTTATTGATACAGCGATACCAGAACAGAAGCTACTTCAGCTTCTAGCTAGTGCTTCTGCACTATCACAAATACCTCATGGTTAATCACGGCACAGAGCCTCAGGAAAGGTGAGCATAAACTGAGCTCCACAACACATGAGTGACTTTTAGTCCAGAAGATTTTATTTTTGACAGTAGCACTGCGGCAACCAAGGAAACAAGACAGACTAACAGACATGAGCTACAGATCTTTGATTGCCTCAGTGATGGAGAAAGCAGAGCCCAGGCTTGTCTTCTTCTTTTAAGGAACTTCTTCCTGATCACAGTCATCAACATCATTAACTGGCTATTGATGATGTTCACAGCATCTTTACAGACTACACAAAACCACTCTGAAAATGTATTTTATGTAATTAGGCAAAGCTATACCTACAATAAACAATGAAAGAAGAGCAGAAATGGGTGAAACAAAGCAAAACACATATATATATATATAGTAGAGGAAGAGCAAAATCTGACAATACAGAGGGGGAAAAAATGGAACTTCTGCATCATTAAGTACAGCATTTTTACCAGAATTAATTTCTTAAAAAACTGACTCTTAAAGGTTTGTCTATCCACAGAAAAATGGATACATTATTTGGTATACATGAAAAAGAGCAAAATTAAGAATTTCTGTACTTGCAATTCAGACTGCTTTAAATGGTAATGTAATACAAAAAGAAAAAAATCACAGAAGCTGTGATTAGAATAACATGTGGTGTCATTAACTCTACAATTCAGCTTGCTACATAAACTTGAGATGCCACTGTGAAATCCTACAGACAAACAACCTGTTTCAGCTTATACAGCTACAAGACACAGTTGATTTTTAGTAATTCTTCCTCTCTTCAAAAACACATGAAAATTACATCTCACTATGAAGAGCTGCACCACAGTGAATGTGACACGCTACTCAATTGTCAGTAAATATTGCCTAGGAATCTCCAGTGATCAGTTGGTTGCAGAAGCACTTAAGAAGCGTTTAGAAAAAAATAGTGTAAAAAAATAATGAGTAGATGAATAATTCCAGTGTCTACAGCAAAACTGTACATCCCTATATTGAGATTAGGTATTTCTCAAAAGTAATAGAAAAGGAAAAAAAAACCCATTCTTTACATATAGGAAAACATATGAAATCCCCAAACACCAGAAAACAATTATCTGCAGCATTAATTTATAATTTTCCATCATAAAATCCTGAAATACTATGCTGCACTGAAACCAAAGGAAAATGCTATCTGTGTTAAAGATGGTGAAGCTAACTGAAAACATAAAAACCAGACCATGTACATAACACACTTTAAAGGCATTAAAGCTGAACTATATAATTTTCCCCTGTTTCTGTTAAACGCTTACAGTAAAATAATTAACAGATAAATAAACCAAACACATACTGGGCAGGAGGTGGCTGAAAAAAATCTTTTAGTTACACGAAAAACTGCAGAAAGTGTTATTTGTCATACAATCTAGTGATAATCATCCACAAAGGTTTGTTTAACCTAAAGCACATAAATATCTTTGTGACTTAAATTTTAACCACCTCACTTCAGCTATGTTGCTTGGAGTCTCCTCTGACAAGGGAAAAAGGCATCTCATGGACAATTACATGAACATAGCTGCTGATGCAACATACCATTGGACATTTCAACAGAAAAAGCAGAGCTCTAGAAGACATGAAAAATGTTTGCTTTGCACAGAAAGAGAACTATTTGAATTGTGTCCTTTGGCAACCTGAAAAATCTGGTATTTTGTGAATAAGGTATGAATGAAATCCAGGAAAACTCCCCTGGTTTGGATTTTTGATCACTTCTGTATGAACATGAATCCTCCCTGTCTCTGACATGTCACCCAAATTTCTCTACTCCCACTGTTTCTGAGACACAGACCTACTGAGATGGGGTTTGTCTGGGAGTTTGCTTGTTGTTTTCAGTAGGGTTTTCTTTTCAAGAATTTCAAGATGTACACAGATACATATACAAAATCCTGTTCCCCCCATTCCATCCATACTTCAACCAGTCTAACTAGATGTACTCAGCTTCTCCATCTTGATTTCTTCCATGAATCTCAATCTCTACATATTCTAGAACTTGTCTTACTGATACTATGCCACACACAGGATTTCTGAACGCTAGCTGGAAACTAACAGCATCATGATGCTGGGAAAAGCCAACACCACACCAGGGAAAAAGCTTCCTCCTGCAGGGCTCATTCCATCTTCTGAGTGACTACCACGGTGTTCCCTTCTTCTTTTCCCTCTGATACTTGCCTAACCCTGGCAGGAAGCTGCACTCCCTGCAGCTAGATTAACTGATGCTAATTTTGTCTAATTCTATGTAAAACTGATTAAGGCAGGTAAATGGAAACAAATCTTAGTTAATAGCTGGCCATGTATCCATGCATGAGAAAACATTAATGGAAATTAACCTGCAATTAACAGAGGTTTAGTTATGCCATTAATAGATATAGACTCAGATACACAAGAAGCACCATGGTGCTGTGAACAGAAAAGTATGATACCTTCTTTCTTTAACAATGGGACCATTGGGATCATCAGAGTTACCTCAATTTCACTAAAAAAGAAGTATTCTTTAAGAACTGTGTTTAAACAATGCTTCTCAATAGGTTCCATCACTTAACAGCCTCAAATACAGGAATAACAAGTCCAAGAAGTGCTGCAGTTATTTAAACTCTTTAAAAATAAAGTTTGCAAAAGTTCACTTAAGTTTTTAAAAACTAGCTATTTAAGTCTTTAGCTAGGGAATATCCCTAGTCTTTAGCTAGGGAATATCTTTAGCTATTTACCAATATCTACAGCACATACATGTAGAAATACTTTCATCACAATTCTAACATCAAGAATCATCCTAGAAGTCATTTTGATGAGCCAAAGCTAACAATTCTTCATTTGTATTTTCCTCTCACTTTAGAAAATGTCTCTTCTGCAGTGTGAAGATAAGAGAGAAAACACCTTATAATAAATTGTTTCAATGTTTAAATAATGCCTCTTTATTTTAAATTCTTGACTCTTCTAAAATATGTACTTCATTCCAAAGTCTATTTTAATCTAGATTACATATGAGAAATTAAATATTCAGTGTTGGTAAAGTACCTAAGAACTTGCAATGAGATTCTGGAGTACTCTAACTGCGCTTCCTGTATGACTGAAATGAATTTAAAAAATAAAACAACTTACAATCTGATCAAAAAAGGGTGGTTTACTTCTTTCAAGACAGACTTTTCATTGTGCACATGTTGCTCTTGCTTCAGTCGAATGACATCAGGAATGCTCATTACTTTCAGTGCAAAGTAACGCTTGCCCATTTTTTCCTTCACTAGATGAACACGTCCAAAGGTACCTGTGCCTGAAAAGTTGGAGAAGAAACATCAACTTAGCATAAAAAGGGAAAAAGTACAAAGATAATTTGCTAAATTAAAACCTACAGGAACTCCAATTATTCAGGTGAGGAGATTATAAACTTAAATGTGCACAAAGAGGGAAAGCGATTCAGTAGGATAAGGAAGTGATGGGAAAAAATACATAATATTTGCTGATCCTTCTAAAAATTAATACTTTTTTTAAAATCTGCTTATAATGCTCACTGTTATATCACTTGGAAACAGCAGCTGTCTGGCAGTCCTTTTTTTTTTTTACAGTAATGTACTCCTTTTTGAACTCACTCTAAAAAATAAAGAAGGAAAATAAAAATGTAGTGACTTTTAAATAAAGTATTAGGCATTTCTCTATTCAACAGTCATTAAAGTTCCTTTTAAGTGCATTGCACTCAAGACAATCATATATAACTGAACTGAGTATCTTTTAGTTTGAAATCAAAGTTAAAGCTGGCACATTTAGCCAGACTGCTATTTGTTGTGCAGCAGTTTTACACATTTGAAGACCAACACAAATTTCAGCTCATTAGGTGATTGCTTATTGTTTTTCTGCTCATTAAACAATGACACGTAGGTTCCATTACAACAGTGCACCTGATCTTTTTAATCCCATTCTCAGACAGCAAGATGTACCACTATAAAGGACATCTGGCATTAAAACCAAGCACCTAACTTGTGAAAGGTCCCTCTCTCCAGAAGAGTCAAAAGCTTAATACTTCAGTTCACTATCATCCTCTCACTTGCACATACCCTAGGAAAGGCAGCACACAGACCTGTTGCAGTATTATTAACTGGTTTATTACTTGATTTCAGATTGTGTTGATCAGTTATGACCAATTTATAGTAAAGACAATTTCCTAAGATGTGCAACAGGTACAGGGAAAGGAGTGCGTATGTGAAAGGAAATACATTTTTCAGAGATAGGTAGGAGCAAGAAACCAACAAATGAACTTCTAAAATTGCATTACTGGGGAGATGAGAAAAAACAAGGGAATTTTTGCCTCTGCTAGCTTCAACTTATGCTTGAAGTATTTGTTTGCTGTATGTGGATTCTCAGCTAAAATATTTTATGTTATTTAACAGTTTTTCTTTCCAATCACTTAAAATGTTGTTTAAGACAGCATTTACTAAAAAACACTAAAAACTACTAACTCCAGCAATCCAGTTTTATGGAATTTGCAGCTTCACGACCAATACAGATTTCAAAGCCAGTTTTCAAGATAAAAGTTCTCACTACACAAACACATCAAGCATTACCGTTGTTGAAGCACAAAAGATTCTATCAAAGAAGTTTTACATTCCCACCTGTCCTGAGTTACGGTTCTTTAACCGTGAAAACTATATACAGATCTCAGAGAAAGCCTGCTTTTATAGCAAAGTAAACCATCAGGTTACCCTGGAAAATTTATCATGCAATGAAATCCTTTAACAATGTACTCACATTACATGACTATAACTGCAAACAACTTTATTTGCTCAGGGACAGGCTTCTGCAGTAAAAAAAACCCAAACAAATAACATAAACCCAACAAACAAACACCAAAAACGGCCCAAAAGTTTCCAAGCAGAGACATCTGTTCAAACTACTTTAAATACTGATTACTTACATTTACACTGCATGTACAGACAAAAAAAAAAGAAAATTAACTCTGTTATTTCTGAATTAGGAGCTGAAATTTAAATTTTGAGTAAAAACATTGTGAAAAATAATGCTAGTCATATGGCACACTAAAACTAGAAACCATCTTTGATTTTTGAGACTTCCCAATGTGGACTCAGGGAAATTAACAATACTAACCCCCCATAAGCAAATGTGGTTTTACATGCATTTTGATACTTGTACAAACAAAGTGCTTCCACAGACATATCCAACAGGAAAGTCAAAAGTGAACACATATCTAATTGTTCCTAGATCTATAGTGATTACATGCTTCAGGACTTGTTCTACTTGTTTAAGAAATTTTTATTTTAGAATGCTTTACTTTTCCTTATGCTAATAATTTCTCTTTACAAACCACTGGTCAGAAATAACAACAATAATAATAGAAATCACAAGTTCCGCCTAATTTCAAAGAAGAACCTGTCAGAGACTTATTTAGCAATCGTTCTAACTTTGGAAACACTTTCTGCGTAAAAACACCTCTGTCAGGAACAGCAAAGCCTGGCAGGCTATTCCAGAATAGTGGCAAGGCCCTAATCTACAAAGCCTCAGGGAAAACCAGACGACCACACAGACAGGCGAGAACATAGAACCTCCCTAACCAGTTTTATTGCTGAACTGATCCCAGGCAGTCTATTTTCAAACATCTTGAGCACACTTGCCAGCAACTATGAAAATCAAGACCATACAGACTGAGAAGCCATCTAACACTTGTTTTGAGACATGTCTTCTCAAAATATGCATTTTCTCTCCATCAAGTCTTCTCAGAAAATCCATTAAGCCTGCATTAGCTGGCAGTACCCACACACCCACCACTCTTCCATGGGACTAATTGCTATGCCTTTTTCTTGTTTTGTTTTATGCTTAGCCAGTCTTCAAATAACCAGGTAAAATTTTCATAAATTACATAAAATTTGCATAAATTACTGCAATTAAAAATCTCACTTCAAACCAGCTCATACTTTTAGCCATTTCTGCTAACATTCTTTAAGTGTTCTTCCTTGCAATTGATAGAGAAGGTAGGAGGCTGCAACAAGATGTTATTGTGGTTGATTAGCATAGTCAAGTATATCCGTTTTATAAGAATAGATTGTTGTGTTTTGAGTAGATGGAAATTCTGCCCCTCACATTCATAAAAAGAAAACTAAAAACCTGAAGCAGTAAGTGGCACTGAGCAAGACAAAGGCCCAGCTATATAAATTTGAGGGAAAATTTTTGGCAGCAAAAAGGCAGTGTTATTACTCTTCCATCAAAGCCCACTCCAGGTGAGGAGACACCTAACTCATGGGACAATTTCTGTTAATCCCTATGAAAGAACTGTTCAACATTTCCCCCCGATCACCTCAGAGTTCATCTGTGTGAACCAAATGAAGCTGACCTTTTGTGACAGATGAGTAAATGTTCCTTATGATTACCTTAAGATGGAAATATTCTACACTTGTCTGTAAGAATTAAGGGAAACACTGTTGACAGATTTGCACTTTAGTCTACTCATGTTTATTTCATATTTAGTTCAAACCAAGAGAACTCGAGGGACATTGTACCATTCTGGATTTGCCCTGGGATCTACCAAGTACTATCCTGCTGAAGGAAGAGCAATGGCTTCATACACTCCCTACACATATATCCCTATCTGTCTGTTTAATTTAGTACATGTTACCAGAGTTTCAGAGCAAAACAAAGCACCTACATGATAAGATCATACCTCAAGAAAACAGCTGTTCTTACCAAGTCTGAAGGCAGAGTTGTAGTTTATTTGCACAGGCCCCTTCCCCCTGCTAAGGCATATGGTAAGTGAAGGTCTCTGGCCACCAGTAGCAACAGCAAGAAGAGTGCCTGTGCTGTTAGCAACACAATTCAGGATTTTCAGGACTAAATGGGCAAACAGAATAAAATATGCAAAATGCTAACCACTAATCCAGTATAATCTGTTTACAACAGAAACAAAATTCTTGGATCCCACTGCAAATTTTATGTGGTTGCAGAGCTTGAAGGAATGCCTGCAATCTTCTCCATTAGGTAACCTTCTCATGTTAAACACAAAGAGATGAGGCCAAAATCTGCAGAGGACCAACTTGGGCTATATATCACACACAAGTAGGGTATTTTCAGTCTTACAAAACAAGCTGGATTCGCTAATACCATTCAAAAACACCATAGCCAGTTTCCATTTTGTTTTCTTTGAAGCCTGGCAGAAAAGAATAAAGAATGTGGGAACATTTCTGATGCAATTTCAGATACTTTTGATGCTAGGTAAAACAATCCTGCAACTTTTGATCAGCTAAAACAATTTAGTGAGTAGTCAAGTAGTGACTATTTTGCTATTGATGTAGATGATTAATTTGCTGCTTAGATTGCCTCTTTATTTGCTCCCATTAATCAGACCCAGCTGTTTTAATCCCCAGCTCTTTCTTAAAACCAAGTTTGCCTTGCTCAGATAGATACCATCTGTTTTAATGAAGAATAAACTAGGTCATGTGAGCTCTGTGACCCTGGGGGCTGCTTTCTGAGTCCCAGAAGTGTTGGCCCTGACTTCAACAGATGCCTACAAAAATCATCAGATGCATTCACTTTTATTTACAGCTAGAAGAAACATTTCCTACTAGGACACATTAGTCTTTACTAATAGCCACAAACACAACAGACTTTATTCTGTTAAATATCAGACATTAACTAAGTGATATGTATCAGATTGCAAACTAACTACTAAATGTCAAATTTTGTCTGCCAGTTAATTGCTGTCTTATTTTGGGATTGAACTTCAACAGACTAGACTAGGAAATGAGGGTTGTCAGTTCTTGACAAAAAAGTGGAAAAGTGGCACAGCAAAGGAAAACCAGCCTGCCCAAACAGACTGGTAATCAGAAGATTAATCACCTGGGAGAATGATTTAGGGAAACCACAAGGCACAAGCAACTGTGGGCTTCTACAACAAAAGATGTGGCTGGCAAATGAATAGGACAACTCAAAATGAGGATGATGATGATTCTGGACATCACAGTAGCGAAGTTTAGATTTTCATTAATGTGCCAACCCATTAACCAATGTCACTGAAAATGCCAAATACAGTGTCTTTACTGTTCTGCAAGCCAGCTGTGGATTGTTCACTGTAAATCTTAGATCACTGCTTTTATAGATCTTTATTACTTTAGCAGGTTCTGATTTAACAAGTTAGAGGACGTTTGATAGGATGCTTTTCTTTGTCTAGAACTATGCATCTCATACTGCTGAATCAAAAAAACAAATGTCTGATCACAATTTTTGTAAAGCTTTTTTTGTATCCTTCAACAATACATACTGAAATCAGAAACAGTCTGATTAAGACCTTAACAGCACAGAAAACAGATACACGTGTAGGGTTCACCATGGGCAGCCCTGCCAGATGAGCTTGCTTCTATGCTTCTCATTCATTTGTTGTGCTGTGATTCCCTTTCCACCAAGCATCCCTTGAAGAAAGAAAATTACTTTCTCTTTAGCAATAACGGGAGAGAGTACACAGCAAGAACTATGCCCATCACATTCCAGGCAAGATCATTGGATTACCTGTTCCAAAAATTTTATTGGCACTGGCATACTACTGGTTTTCTCTTTTGTTTTGGTTGATAGCCACACCCGTTGTCAAATCAATTGAAAGCTCAGTATCATTAATTCTTTATCCCAGCTCAGTTGAACTTAAAAAGAAAATAGCAATGCATGTTCAAAGTACAGCTTACCTTCTGACTCAAAGGGGATGCTGCAAAAAATTTCCAAAGATCCCAAAACACTGCAAATTTTTGGTTCTTTCTTACTTGGTATAAAAGGAGCCTGTAACAACACACCACTAAAACTACATTTAACTGCATGGAATTCAGTTTAGTCCCTTTTCAATTTCATGCAAGATTCACACAAGTATGCCAGAGAATACCAGGAAGTTGTGTCAACAACTCTTGTTGTTTACCCACTCATTTAAATCTTACTGAACTACAATCCCTAAGAACTAAGGACATGGGAATCACCAGGCTAATTAACACCCATCAGTCAAGTTTCCTGTTTTTCCACATAGTTCAGAGACATTTCTGATTTCCAACAAGAGCCAATCAACTGAACATCAATGATGCAAGTTCCTCTGTAATTTCAGGGTTTCGATTTTTTTTTTCTCACAAATTATTGTCTCTCTACAAAAATATTGTAAATATCAGGGTGCCCTTAAGCAAAACATGCAGAATTCTTGAAAGTTTTTTCTCTCTCTTCAGTCTTTCTAATTTATTTTGGAATACTAGGAACCAATAAATAAATGAAACCAGAAAGTAACCAGATTGCTGGTTATGATAGCCATAAATCCTCCCAATTTCTAAGCAGCTTTTAGAACACTGATTCTAAACGCATCTCCCTTCTCAAAACTTTTAATACCCACAATCTTCAGAACAATTCTCATAAAATCAGTATTTCCCTACTTGGTTCTTCAATGGTATTTTTGCAGCTCTTTCTATAAAGTCTTCCACAACCTGAAATACATGACAATGACCAAAAAAAGAACATTGATAAAAAGAAGATGAACATAGGAGTGAGTGGATGATAAAGCTTTTCTTCCATAGAGAAACTAGGACATTGCAAAATCATTATTTCTCCTACTTTAACCTATTTAAATATTACACTTGAAGTACAGATAGATCACAACTTCAAAACTGGGGTTTTTTACAAAAACTGCTGAAATAGAAACCTTTAATGATGAACTCCTTTTTCACCTAGAAACTAAGTTTTATACTACTTCCTCAACTAAATTAAGGAGGCCTATTCAAACAGCTTATTTTAAATGATACCAAACACTTGCTAGAAGTGAAGCTTATCAATCTGTATTAATATATTTTTTTTAAAACCTGGCCTACCATGTTTTAAAAGACAAGTAAATTTAAACTAAGAATCATGCACCTGTCTAGCTAGTAACACTTGCCAAGCTAAACATTGATACAGAGTATAATTAAATTCTGTTTTCCATCTGATGACAATTTCAGGTAATTAAAGCATTATCAAAAAGTGTCACATTTTAATAGCTGGAGAAGAATCAGTAAATTAGAAATTATACAAGAAAGACTGATGTTTTCTGGAATTTAAAAAGTTGTAGCATTGAAATCCTATTCACAGAATTCTTTCAGGTAGGGACAGGTTAAAATAAGCACATGAACTACTTTCAGAATGTAAATATTAAAGGGAATAATTTTTAACCTATTCATTCCTTTCCAAATAATTTCTCAAAAACAAAAGCCAGGCAGGCAAATCCCACACCTAGCCTCCTGTACATTAACTGATGCTTAAAATTCCCATCAAGTTTTGAGTAATTCAGGACTCTTTCTAAACAAATGTGTTCAAAGTGAATCTTTTCTACTAGTGTTAATTATCTTTAAGTGTTTAAACCCACTATGAAACATTTTCCTTAAAATGTAAACTAACACAGACATTTAGCACAAAAGTTACTCTATTTAATTCTAGTGTGTTACACTTCAAGTTACCACAAACAAAATTAGATACAAAATAACCCAGACTCCAGTAAAGAAGGAAAATCAACAAGAGGAGCAAAGAACTAAGCCAGGTTATAAAACCCCGAATTTTAGTCTACAAGATTTGTCTTGATTGTTTAAAAGTAATAAAAAATTGTATTGGAACATTTTCCAATACAATTCAAAGTAATGAATCCTGATCTTTCTTCAGATACTCTTTGATTTTGTGTCTGTGAATAGATGTGAGTTGTGAATACACAACTCTTGCTTCTTGAGCTGGGATTAGAAGTACACTCAGTATTTTGAACTGGATGTCCCAGAACCAGTTTAAGCCAAAAGGCTTCTCATTTTCTACAAGGATGAATAACTTGCAGTTTACCTTTGGTAGTACATACAGAATCAATTCAAGCAAATCATTAACACACCATTTTCCATGTATTCTGTTCAGTTAATGAGAAGTGTTTCTCAGTACTTTTTCCCCTTCCAAAAAAAAGGTAAGTAGGAAAAAAAAAAACCTGAACAGGGACAGCTCATATTGGAATAAAAATAAAAAAAAGCTCAGTTTCTAAGTTTCATCCTCATAATCAAATTTTTACCCACAAGGAGAGTAAAGCTCTCTCTCGTAATTTATCAGCAGTTCTATCTTCATCTTCAATTTCCCTGGTGACAGGAAGTATTTACAGAACTGTTTTAGCTGGTTTACTCAAATTCAGCATGAAGAAATTTAGTTTGTTTTGAACAAAAAAAAAAATTAAAATCTGCAAAACAAAATAAAACATCCAAACCTGAACAAATTGCCATGTCACAGCAATAACAAGTTTTAGCAGACTAAAATCCTTTTCAGGTAACTTTAACTAAAAGAAGCAGCCAATAAGGTCTTCTAAGTTTAAAACAGAACCTCTGTAGGAGATACACAACTGTTCAGGTACTTGAAATATTGTTCCAACATTTTTTGCTCTTTCAGTTGCCACAGCTCAACTTATGAGGTTGCATATATCACCACCAAAGAATTATACACATCATCACTGTAAGCTTACAATTACCCCCAAAGAAAAAAGAAAACCTTAAAGTGGCCAGCCAAACAACTACAAAACATGGCTCAAAACTCACATTTACATCCCAGAAAAATAAATGAAAATAAAAATTTTATGACTAAGAAACAAATGTAATGTTAACCAATATTAACTAATGTAATAATCCATAAAGGATTTAGAAGCATTTAGTTCCAAAGAAGTTCATGCTACATAGAGTCTAATAAAAATCAAATCCATGCAAGAGCACAGATAGAAACTTGAGCAGCAACCCCCTCTGAACTTGATAAGTCTAAATAGAGGTATTTGGTATCTGATTAGCAACCTTTCTTTTCAACCCAGAAATATTTGTATCTACCTACTTTTATGATTTTTACACAATCATCATCTTTCGGTTTGTCCTGAAACTCAGCTTTTCCTAAACAGTTACTTGCTGCAAGTCAGTCCCATGTTAATGCAAAGAAAGCAAGAGCTTAATACCCTTGATAGTGTCCTTTTAAAAGGCAAACAATAAAGTCTTGTGAAGTACAAAGGTTTATTATTGCTGACCCAAGGTAATAAAAGCCACATTGTTTGTACTTGACCGATTTCCTCCTTCACCAGTGCTGGACAGAAGCCTTTGAGGGACTAGTTCCTCTTATAATACATTCCTTTCAATTACATTTCACTTCCATCTTCACTGAAAGCAGTGCTAAATCAGACACAAATCAAGAGGAGGTATTCCCCACAGTGCACAAAAGCTGCATTTCTAAACACTTTTCAAACAGATTGTGTATTTATTACTTAGTATGTACTACAATGATTGTAAAGTATAAAACTGGAATTAGGTTGAAGAGCTTCTGCTTGAACACAAGAAGGACTTACATTTAAGACCTAAAGTCCTGCACTCAGGACATTTTATTTCTCTCATGTGTTTCAGGAAATGAGTAAATAGACAACTAATAGAAAAGTGTTCCAGGATTACCTATCCCCTGCTATTATCTGTGTTACCACACAAAAGGCCCTAGTCCAGAAACATACCAGCACAATTGAGAAAGCTGGAAAGACCAGGTTGAAAACCTGATACACTAATATTAAGAAAGCAAAACAAAATCAAAGTTCAGCCATGGTCAACAACTATTTTTTTTTTTCCAATCAAACTTTTCACTTTCATTTTTAAATTTTAAACTGACCTAGAGCTAACTCAGGATACGCAAAAACAAAACAAAGCCTCGGGACATTCCCAAGGAAGACAAAGCCTGACCACTGAGTAGTAGTTAAAGACCTCAATTCATCAAAAAGTTCAGTCTTCACATCATGTCTTAAAACCTTAGGACTGGTATCTTTGAAAACTGGAGTAAAACTTCCACTTTCAAAGATAGATTACCACAAAGCACCACATAACTCATACCATATTCTTCATGGTTGCACATTAAAAGACACAGTAAGTGTATGTTTTGAAAGAAATACCATTATTCCTGGCCTGTTCCAATTTATGGTAGAAACTTATAAAACTCTTTGTACAATAAAAAAAAATTAAAGTTGCAGGCTAAGATTATGCAAGCTGTTATTGCATATATATGCAACCCAACACAAGGTGAGAGACACATTTTCTCCCATCTTTTAGGCAAAGAATCAACAGGCTTCACAGATACCCAGAGCTGGAATGTCTTCACTTATTACACAGTTTAACTTTGGACCAGCCAAGTGGAATTCCCTGCAGTTTAACAGAGGAGAAAAAAGGCACTTGTGTATTCAATAGAGTGGTTTTACACATTCAGTTTATGAACACAGAAGTACCTACTTCCCTCTGCTGACTCTACACTAGGTTTGATAGTTGTTTACAGTGCATAAGTCTACATTCAGAAGAGACCACCTCAAAGTTACATGGCCTGATACATGCATGACACTTATGGCACAGAAACTACTGAAACAGAATATGCTAATCTGTGTAAGGAAGTATATAAATTTGCAAGGCTTGAAAAAGAATTGTTGGCAACTCACTGAATTCTTCAGGCTCCATGCCATGAAACCTACACCAACTGATATCACAGTATACACCACAGCATATGTCGCAGTTGAGAGGGCCACAATGCACAGAGTATCATCACAGAATTTCAGAAGGCTCCAACCCATACAGAGTAACACCACAGCACGTCAGAAGGCACAAGCATCTGCCCTTCTTGTTCTTTGGCCCAACCTTTTATACCCCTCATGTTCATGCATTGCACCTGTGTGCCCTCTGTTCCCTTCCATGACTGGTCAGTGCACCTGGGCCCTCCATGTCTCTTTGCTGTCAATGTTTCCATGGCTCATTGCTGTCAGTGCTGCTCACCTGCTTTTCACAGCTGTAGCCCCACTGGGGATGAGGCTCAGCCACAGCCCCACTCCCAATTACCACAAACTGTGTGCCTAAAAAATGATACCTAATACTTCTTTATAATCTTCAGAACTGTTACCTGACTTACTGACCCAGTGTCACAAATGTGGTATTCACAATGTCAGTTCATTCATCTGGCATTTTTTTTCAAAATATTGATATAGTTTAACATTGCACACAGGAAAGGATACTGTGTATACAAATAATCATGGTTCAAACCACATCCGATTTGCAAGCTCGAATTTATCTCAATAGTCTGTAATTTTACATATGTTATTCAAGTTTATATAGCACAATAGTCTTAGAAGGTATTTAAAACACTACTCTCAAACTTGAGCTATTATACTGACAGAGAAAAATATTTCTGATATAACTGACTATTTCTAAAAAAAACTATTTTGCTAGATCTTTGTTTTAAATGGATTGTAGTGAGTACTAGAGATCTTACTATAAAATGAACAAATGACTCAGCACTGTAACCACAGCAAAAGGAAAGCCTTTCCAAAAGACCCAAATAATTCCTTTGCATCTACAATTTACGAGCAGCTGCAGTGCAACTACAACCCTACATTCTATCTTCTGTAAATGAAATGTTACAAAAAAACTACAAGCCCACAAGAATTTTCTCCTTAAACACTATCTCAATCTGGAAGAAGCACTGCAAATATACTTTTATTTGGTTAAAGGTTAATACACTGAGAACTCATGAGTGGAACAAAATATTCCTCAAAGGGAAGGCTTTGTTTATATTCAGAAGGCAGTATCAACTGATATTCCTAAGAGACTACAGAATAACAATGCCTTAGGTATCTAGAATTTACTTCATGTGTTCCATTACCTTTCCAAATTCTCACATGGTATACCTTACAAAATTAGTGCAACTCTGTACAAGATAAGGTGATGAAATCACCATTGTTTGGCACTAGAATGAATATCAATGAATATCACCATATTCTCTACATAAAGGGCTATTATCCAAGAAAGAGGAAGTAAGTCTAGAATATCCAAATAAAGTTATATTTGATATGGAACTGGAACAAAAGCCCTAACACAAATATTAAGTTTCAAAATCCCAGTCTCCAAATTGCATTCTCAAATGTCAATTAAACATATTGGAAAAAATCTTGATAGTGTCCAAGAAATACATTACTAATGGAATAAAGACTGAAAATATCACTTGTTTTAATACCTAATGTTACTGAAGACATGCCAATGCCAATTTAACATTTAAATACCCTATCAGAAAAGGACCATGGTCTGAATTTTTCATGCTATTCAGGGTTGTATGGACCAGTCACTGTTTTTTCTTTACAATGCAGAAAAGTAAGGCTAAACTTAAATTCAGTTCTAACTTCATACCAGCCAACTATTTGACTGAAACACAGAATGGATGTAGTAGTTTCTTCTATTTTTACTGTGCAGTTCCTTAATAGGAAAGAAAAGCCACTCTACCAATGTCCCAGTTTCACCTTCCCCCGAGATTTATGCACACACTTTCCATTCCTTCCTGTATCAAAACTGGGATCCAATCTCTGTCTGTTATTACACCTATCAATATCATACACGAGGAACCCATCCAAATCAACAAATAAGACTTTAAATAGAACACTGTACATAACTGACATTATTTAAATGCACCAGGATGAGAACATTTGAGAATTTATGAAAAAGTACCCCAAAACATGCTACAAGTAAATTCCTTTCACAAAACAACCCTGATTTTCCAAACTACTCTTAAGAAAGCAACTCCACAAGAAAAAGGAAATCAAGTCAATATTAGAATAAGTTTCAGAGGCTATGGCATATATTGTAACAGTATCATTAATTTTGCAACAGTAAGGAAAGATATTTTGGCTGATAATCGGATGGCATTTCTGTGCTGGACACTGTTTCTGTACAATCTTTCCTTTTGTTTTTCTTTAAGCATAACATCATCTGAGGTCCAATATTTATTTTTAAAAAAATTTGTTTGCAAAATTTTTTTTAAAAAGTTTTCAAATTTCATACATCTGAAGAGACAGGTGGAAAGATGTAATATGTCACTAAGAGGCGAGGCTAGAAGTGAACTCCCTACACAATACCTTATTTTCCACACAAAAGGAAGATTGACATACAAGATTACAGAATAAAGCTCATTTGCAATGACTAGCTGCCCTGAACAAATATATTTAAAGAGTAAATATATGTGATTAATAAAGAATTTATCAGACTTGAAATTATTAACAAGAAATGCATGCTTGCAGCCCAGAAGATCAACCACATCCTGGGCTGCATCACAAGCAGCGTGAGTGAGCAGGTCAAGGGAGGGGATTCTGCCCCTTCAGTCTGCTCTGCTAAGAGCCCACTTGAGTACCCAGGTCTGGGGTTCTCAGCACAAGAGAGACACAGACCTGTTAGAGCGGGTCCAAAGGAGGGACACAAAGGTCATGAGAGGGCTGGAGCACATCTCCTGTATTGACAGGCTGAGAGAGCTGGGTAGCTAAGCCCAGAAAAAGCAAGGATCAGGGGAGACCTTACTGAGGCAGTTAAAGAGGGCTTAAAAAACCAAAATAAAATGCTACTTTTTACATGGGCAGATAGTGACAGGACAGGGGCAATGGCTTCAAACTGAAAGAGGGTAGGTTTAGGCCAGATGTTAGGTTAGATTACCCAGGCTGCCCAGAGAAGTTCTGAACGCCTCATCCCTGGAAGTGTTTGAGACCAGCTTGGATGGGGCTTTCAGCAACCTAGTGAAGAAACCTGCCCAGAGCAGACAGGTTGGAACTAGATGGTCTTTAAGGTCCCCTTCAAGAATTTCACAGCATTCTCTGATTTTATGACTACTCAAATCTTGAAAATAAAACCAAGTCCACTTTTTCCCTAAGAATCGACATTTCCTTTCATATTTTCTGTTATTTCACTCTGCTATTTCACTCTTCATCCTAGGTATGTCTTCATCATACATTGAATTTCTCAGGTAAGCGACATATACACATGCACCAATTTATCAAAACTCAGGTTAATTTGTTCTGTTGTTTACTGCCATAGTTGCTTCTTACTTCTACTCTACAATTCTCTCACCCGATACAACCTCAGAATTACCTGCACCTCATCTGATACACTTAAAACAAGACCACAGTCAGTAGTAAAGGAAGTAATGAATAGCAAATCCAACACCACTTTGATAGGATAGATTCAATTACAGCTAATTGAATTCATGAGCTATAGTTCACACGCCAAGAGTACTTGATGTGCCCTTTGTAGACTGTATTTCTCCAAAATTGAAACATCATTGCTAAGGGTCACTCACTACTATAGCTGACACAGCACACAGCTCAACAGAAATATATTTGTTTTCAATTTAAAGAACAAACAGTTCAATATCATTTATAATTCAGAATCTACATTTAAGGAAACAGAACACAAGCTCAAAGCTGCTAAATTTAGAAGGCAGGGACAGAATTTAAGATCAGAAATAAACACAAATCTATCTGGGCCTGCTCATCAGCTCATATTTAAATCAATTGTAACTGAAAGCTACTGGTGATCTGATGGTGATTATATTATTATCCATTAACACTTTTTACAAAAGGTGAAGCATGTTAAGTTTTCGGTAGCAAAGCTAAAAGGCATATTTCTTCCCTGAAGACAGATGAAATAGCCAAACAAGAAACATTATCAGGCATATTAGGTATTTACTGTTACTAAAGCTTGTTTCAGATGCTTGCAGATTTCCTAGGAACAAGTCTCAGGAGACAAAACAGAGACTGATGAAATTATTGTGTCATGTATATGAGGTCCTCATACATCGCTAATGGAAGAAGAAACTTGCACTGCACTATTAAAATACACCTCCTCACAAGGTACCAGAGGAAAGCTCTGACAACGACTAATAAAATTTCAAACTTCTTGACATAAAAACTAAATGTTATCCTTTGTTGGACATGCTAGTACACAAGCTAAGTATAATCAATGCTTAAACAGCTAAGAACCTGTTTTCACTATAGTGCCCTTTTAAGTCAAGTTTACTGTCAGTCTTTTAAATGAGGTCTGTGTACAACATACAAAACTCCTTAGAGATGACTATACTTTATGGCAAATTATTAAATAGTTTCCACCCTTCCCCCCCCCAAAAAAATATAATTGTCTGCTTACAAAACTTACAAAATTATCCTGTGGAAGGCTCTCCAAAGCAAAGTGATCAAACACAGTATGGCTTTTCTCCTTCCCTCAAGTGGCCTTGCATTTCTAGCTGGCTCTTCTTTTTTTTTTTTCCTGTCCTATTATTACAATCAATGTTTAATTCTACATCAAGATTCACATTTCAGAGAAGCAGAGGAGGCCAAGCAACAAAGTTGTGTTTGTTCTCAAACAATGCAGCTCCTAACATTTCTACCAAAAATGAAAGCAAATCGGACTAGAAATCTCAACTATCATGGGAGGACCTGGAGTTCTGAATCTCTCCATAGGTATTATACCCAACTGCCAGTAGGAGATTTTTCCCCCTTTTACATATATTTTAAATGCCAAAACATACAAAGATTAGAGAGAAGCTTATCAATATATTTTATTACAGGACATAAACCATCCATATTTCACTCAGGAGTGCCCAACTTGAGCATATCAGAAAATCCATAAAAAAAGCACCACAGCTCACTTACTTCCACATGAATAGATGACCCTGCAGACCCAGTATGACCTAGCAAAAACTACACATTTGGATTCACTTATCAAATCTAGAACTAGTAACATCAGTTTCTTCACTTACAATCATCTAGAGTATCCAACTGTGCTTCTAGCTACACTTTCACTCAGTTCTACTGGTTTTGCTCTGAAAAGCAGCAATTATCCAGGAGATACAAGCCCACCTAAACAAAATGGAAGTGTCTCAAAACAGCATTAAGCCCCCTTCTCCCTTCTTTTTCCAACATCATTTTTAGTAGGAATTTGAACATTGTGTACCAAAGGTATAGCCTCAGATATGCATTCATCTCCACTGCCTGCCAACCTTCTCCCAAATTATTATTTTGTTAAGTCCCCATTTCACCAAGAACCCTCTTTTTTAAAATGCAAATAGCAACCACACAAAGTCAGTAAAATTCTAAAAGAATATTTGACACAGAAGTGTAAACCCTGTCTCTAAATACTATGCCAAAGCATTTCAATTGCAATTCAAAGGTAAAATTAACTATATTGCAAGCTTTTATCACCTAGGTACACTCATGGGAAACTCTTAAAGCAATGTGAAACAGGTAGACACTAAGCTATGAAATTAATAATTTTGAAACCAACTCCTGCCTTATCCTTAAGTTAGCTGGGTTTACCTGCAAATGTGTCAGGATAAAAAAAAAAAGAAAGAAAAAAAAAGACTGCTTGCTGAGACACTGATGAATTAGTCACAAAACCAGTTGTCTTCCTCATTTATCATTTCACAGTGTTGCCTCTCTACTTACAATTACCGTGTATTGCAAGCTCTTCTCGACAGATCAAGAATTCACTGATAAGAAACATCCCTTGCAGACAGCAAAATCATATGTATTTCATGTTCAAAATTGTTTTAAAAAAATTGTTTTCACATAATTATGCCAAATCAAACAAACTGGGCTGTACTCTGTCTAACCCTCAACCAACAGTAATTTAGGAGCACTGAAAAATTTAGGTCTGCCTAAGAACCAAGGCTGCAAAAAATTATCACCACTGTCACCACAATAAATCTTTTACTTTACAGTAAGTCAGCTGTTGCAGATAAAGAGTTAAGATAAATCTAGAAACCCTTCACATATTAGAACAAAGAATATAATTGATTTTCCTAAAATACTTTAAATGGATAGATGTCACAAGCTTTACAGCATCAGGATTGGATGTGCCCCAATTTGTATCTATTTTTCAACAGATGAATGTATCAAACCTGAATGAATGTGTAAAACTGAAATGAAAAAAAAAATTGCAAAACCTCTTTTTTTCCCCCCATAAGAAATATATCTTCATGTATTTGAAAATATTTTGCACCAACTGTTAGGGGTTTTTTCCGATTCTTTCCAATTCTCTTCCCAGTTACTTTTGCTTTTCCTTCTAATGGCTCTGTCTGGTAGGACACACTCTTTCTCACAGCTTCTTCCCAGCTGGCATTTGTAGCAGGAAAAAAAAAAAAAAAAAACCAGAACAAAACAAACCCAACTTTAATCAAGAAAAACTTTCCATAAACAAATCCAAGGAACCACAGCTACTCACTGTAAAAGGTAAAAGTACTAGAAAAGATGTATAAAAGCTTTCAAACAAAATAATTTTAATTAAGGTACGATACTGGGAAAATTTTAGAAATGTTTTTTAAATTTATTATAACCCAAATTCCACTATTTCCAAATATATGAAAGAATGAAGAATTTCTACAAATATGGGAATTAAACTGTGTTGGTTACTAGAAAAGGAGGGAAAAAACCATTGCTGCTACACCATAAATTCTAAATTCACCACTTCTGAGTGTGACAACAATGGTGGTTTAAATAAAGACATACTGCTAAAGTTTTTAAAGGCCTTGGAAAGTCACAGAAGTCAGGGAGAATTTAATGGCCTCAGAATGCAAACTTAACATAGTGACGTGCAACTTGAAAAATTTTCATGAAAGAGGGGACAAGAATCCCAATTCAGAAACAGACTGACCACCATTGTCCTCACTGTTCTCCAGGGACAGACAACAAGTTACCCACTAATTTTCCTGAAAACAAAGAAAAATTGTACAATGTATACTCTGAAGTTACTTTTGGCAGGCCACGAAAATTGAAACTGTACAGGCTATCATCTCCTGCCCCCAAGAGCTGCAGGAAGCCACTCCAAGCTGGCAGGGAAGAGCTCTGAGGCTAGAAGTCTGTCATCAGTTTTGGGGCAGGTGGCACATGGAGTCTGCCATTATAGCACCCAAAGTTGAATATGAACACAGTCAGACACCAGACCCTCCAAATTTTTCTATTTGCCATACATACAGCTATTACAGTGCATCCTCATTAGCAGATCAGCAAAGTAAAAATCTTATACCGGTTTAGCCTGTTTTTGGAAGAGTCTGTAGAGGGATAGTTCCCTTAGCATCTACCTAAAGCATTTCAGAGCATTTAATTTACTGACTGGAGTAATACCTGACAGGCATAAAAGACAGTTCTAACTACACATTTTGCTTCCATCCAGAGAGCACCCTGCACCTTTAACAATAATGGCAGAGTCATTTCTATTAATATTTCAAATTGCTCTGAGTCACCATATTCCCCTAAACAAACATAACAACACTTTAACAAATACCAAGAATGCTCTGTAAGAAGCTACATTTTAGCAAAGAACAATTCCAAAACTCATAAAAAAACACAGCATAATGGCCAATTCAAACTGTCATTTTACAGGATTTTGGTAATCAGCCCTTACCTCTCTGGAAGGAATCATGAAGAATAATGAAGAAACAAACAAACAAGAAATCAACCAAACAGAAAACAAAACAAAAAATTCCCACACCTTAGCACCTTCACCTGATTTCCTCTTGTATTAGACAATGTCAGATGTTCTATAATTGCATTTTCCAGGCAAAATAATTTACCACATTGTTAGATTTAATGCTTTTAAAAATATGCCTTAGACAACATCAAGACTACATACAAAAAACAACAAGTCTAAGTCACAGGTTACAACTGCTGATAATTGTTTATAATATACAGCTCTTCTGCTTTGAGTTCCCTTTCTCCAGCACTCCAATAAACACAAAATATAAATAATTACACCTGAATATACAAATTGCATATTAGAATCAAATTAACAAATAATAGGTACATGATCTCTCATTCAAAATTAGCTCAGAACCAATCCTTTAAGGAAGTAAAAAATATACCAGCTTAAAAATTAAATAAAAAACCTGTTCCTACATATTGTAGGTACTTATGAATAGTTTCTAGAAACCAGTATCTGGTGTGAGAGCCATTTAGAAGCACAAGTATGCTGACAGAAAATGAGCAGAAGAATTACATATTCTCACTCTTCCTCTATCAAGCTGCAGAATAGTAAAATTTATGAGTTTGTGTAAACTTAAATATATATACATATTTACACACATAATGTATCTATGTATATATCCAATATAGAAAGCTGTGGGTGATACTCAAACCAAATATCCAGGAAAGAAACAAGAGCAAAGTTTTCACATAAAAATTAGTCTCTTGATATACAGACAAGATAACGGGCTGGCATAAGGGCTATGAAATACTCTCCCTAACAAATAAAGAATCACAAGACTAGAAAATCAGATACTATGGGAATGGTTCCACTGGCCAGATCAACCCAGCAGACAAGTCTCACATTCCATCACCACCAGTAGCATACAGAAATAGGTTGTACCATACAGTTCAGTGACATGAAAAGGATGCTTCCTTCATTTATATTTAATGTGCATAGGTTGGCAATAAATAACACACACACACACACACACACACACAATTTGTCTGATTTGAAATGTGTTTAAGCAGACCAATTGATCCCCTGAAAAAAAAAGATAATACATTTACACAAAAGTTATGGTCAATCAATTAACAGACCACCTAGCAACTGCTCCAAGCTGGGATGTGAGTGAAGAAACTGGCCAGAAGAAAAAGGGCAGCCAAGTGAAAAGTTTTCATGACCAAATTCTACAGATCACCATCTCTGATCCACTCCAGTATTAAAAATAAGGGTTAAAATCCATATTTTATACAAGAAACCAAACCAGTGCTCTAATGTGAAGTGCAAACAGTGCAGCTCACAAACCGAATATTACTAGCAAAGAATGTTCTATCATATATCTCTCCCTTCTTTATTTTTTAAAAAAATAAATCAACACTTGTTCAGTCATTTGAAAGACAGTCTTTCTATGGGAAAGCAGAAATAGTCTAATTTTGAGAATTGCTCTACCCTAAATATCCCAGGTGCACACTAACACACAGTATTCAGAAAATTTTATGTACCAGTTTGAAGCTGCTAAAAAACCCTCTAAAATATTGCACAGTTTAAAGGATGCTTTCCCAAGTAAACATAACATGTTAAATTACTCCTGAGTAGTACAAGGTAATACTGAAAATGTTTTACACTGGTAAGTGTCAACAGTAGGGGAATTACACTGAGCTAAATAATTTGGTTAAAAACAGCTTATGCCCAGACAAGACCTTGGAAGGTAAACACAGGTTCCTATCTTTACAAAAAATCACTCTTCATTGCTGTATACACCTCTATGTCTCTCATAATAAACAAAACAGTATATAAATTTCACCACACTTGTCTTTTTTTTTTATTTACACTGACAATCACCTTTAAAAGTGGACCAAACCAGGATTAAACACACTTTGAGAAGGGATTTGTTTTGCTAAGTTTTCATTACATGAAAGCCAAAATACCAATGCAGTCATCTCCAAAAGGCTGTTCTCTCTGTCCTCTACAAGCAGTCCAGACATGCATGCTCAAGAAGCTAAACATAGAAAAAAATTGAGTCAAGCCCTAAGAGCCTACATGCTTTCAACCCCTAGCACTTTTAAGTTCCTGTTTCTTCCCACTGAAAAAGGAAAAAGAAAAAAAAATAGTTAAAACCTCCATTTCTCTGCAGGTTTCTTATCTTCTTCAGTTTGGGCTAAGACAACACTTAACAGAGGAGTTTTTCCAAAGTATTTTCACCTGGTAAATCAGGTTTTTTTTAAGCGTAAACTTGGCAGGGGAAAGGTATGGTGTTGGGTGCTTTTGATTTTGTGGGTGAGTTTTGCATGCTTCTTATTTCTGAAATATTAATACTGGTTGTGTCCCAGATTATCTGATTATTTGCATTGCAAAAAGCACTTCTGGGCATCTCTGGGCTATTTATAGGACTTTACAAATTACTTATCTTTAAGAAGCATATTTGAGTGTTGAAGCCTATTCTAGAACACACTGTCAAATTCACAACATCAGATAAAGAATACTGAATTTCTTTCTGCAATCAGTTAAATATCTAAACTAGATTCAGACAAAAGAAACAGGTGACAGGCAAACACTAACAATTTACCTCAAGACTGATTTTAAACACTGAAGATAGAAAAGCAGAAATGTGAACTTTCAATTTTCACATGTTCAGACTTCTTCCATACACTCTCACTTTTCTGACCTCTCTGAAAGATAAAAGAGAATACTTGTTTTTATAAAAAAATTTTATAAAAAAATACCATTTTTTTCCGTCCTAAAGAGAACAAGAAACTTATGGGAAAGAACCTGTTGCTGCCTAATCTACAATAAACATTATGGTATTGAAATTCACCTCAGCAGTGGATAACAGGAAAAGCAAAGGAAGAAAGCTGAGTCTCACACCTGGTCATTTCTCTCTAGAACAGCAGCTATAACAATAATGATTTATTTTGGGACAAGTGTCATTTTGTGGGAGGTAAAAATAAAGTAAGAAATACAGAGAGTGAAAACAAAATTCAAGTCATTTAGCTTTATGACTAAAGCCTCAAAGATGTACAAGCGTAATGGTGAATTCAGGTCACCATTACAGTCACAACATTCAGACCATGTTTTCTTTCAAAACTTGTGGTATTCAAGAACATTGCCAAGTAAAATCATGGATTATTATTTATCATCTCAGTATCAAGAAAATGTGACAAAACAGGGAAAAAATGCTCATACATTCCTTAGAAAATTTAAAATGGGTGACAACCTTGGTAGTGAAACCAAAAATAACACTTAGTAAGAAAGTGAACTAATTTAAGCCTCCAAGAAAAGGAAAAAGCCACCAGCCTTCTTTTCATGTAAAGAACTTTTCATGTAAAGAGCTACTCTGGGGCACAGTTTCTTAGACAATTCCTGGCATTAGACTACAGCTGTGTACCTACTGTCATGCTGACAGAATGCCACTTGAAATATATTTGGCTAGCATATTTTGTGTGTGAACATAGAGAAATTAAGTATTTGAAAATATGTAGCACCTCATTTTTCCCATGAACTCCTTTAAATTTTCCCATGTGCATAAAAATGAAAATACTGGTATGCCCAATTTTTTATTCTGCATTTGTTTAGTGTAAAGCACTTCATGGGAAAAGTAGTTTAAAAGAATCTTTTTGCATAAAAATACTCTAATTAAAATATTTCAATCAATTGAACAGATTTGCAACTCCAAATTTACATTTACATAGTCTGCTATGGAATTCACTGCACTTTGAAAAATGGACAAGAAACAGATCTCAAAGGAGAGAGGATAAGAAAAAATTTGTCATCTTTCTTCTCCTGGTGTTCTCTTCCTTCTCCCTTTTCCACCACTATGCATTTCAATTGGGAATGTAACACTTTTCCCATCTTTATGTACCCAAAACCAAAACCTTCTGGTTTTCCTATATTACTTATTCTAGTTTACCTGAATTACCTTTTCATTACAGCACAATTAAAAATTTAGTATCTCTATTTCAAGATACGTGTCAGGTGTCCAACTGCAGGCACTCTGGCTTCTGGAACAGGAAGTCTGCCCATGTTAAATGCCTATCACAACAAAGGATGATTCAGAAACTATGCCATTAGTGTTCAGTCTCCCCTTTTCACTGACTCACAAGAAGTTTGAAATAGGTTCAGGTAAGCAAAGGTCATGAACTTTGAATGAACATGGTGGTCATGGCATATAATTTTTTTGTTCCTGTACAGCACAGAACTAACTCAATCTTGGCACAGGTGAGTACATAGATTCACTGAGATTCACAGAGTATTTCAGCCTGGCCTGAACAGCAGTTTCTGAGTGTGCTGAGCAAACATTTGTATTTCAACCTCCTTTGAAAGGAAAATTAATTCAAAACAAGATGAGGACAACCAAGCACCTTCAATGGCTCCAGAGCAAGAGTGTTCAACTTTCATACAAGGAGACTAGTTAAAAAACCCATATACTTCAAAGGTTCAAAGCCACATGTTCAACCCCTCAGGAAGTACCTTCAAAGAAATATTTTTCCTGTTTAACTTCTCTTAGTGCCAGAAACCAGTATGTGTCCCAATCCTGTGCCCTCCCCAAAGCCGTAACTTCACTTTATCAACTAAATAAAACTTCCCTCCAAAGCAAACTTGTATTCCAGACTCTGCTTCAATTGCCTTTTAACAAAGAGCCCACAAACACTCAAACAAAGGCTGAGTCCTGGGATGTTTGGGGGAGATAAATGCCCTCTGAATGATTACACTAAACCGTACTTCCCTTTTGCTCTTCCCACCTTTACATGAAGTTCTTTGCTAAACCAGGCAGAACATCCCAACAGAAATCACAGAAAACAAGTCACAGAAAATCCAGCCTGCATTATGGTGGTCAGGTTAACAGAGAGATTTTAATCCTCTGAGACTATGAAGGATACTTAAAACAGTAGCTGCTATATTCAAAGCAGGTATTGCTGTCAGCTTTTTTTTTAACATGGATTTTATTCCATCCTCAGAGAGAAGTTGCATAAAGTCATAGATGACTACAATGTCACAGACACCAACACAATTCTGTTACCTTAAATATTAATCATAAACAGCTGCAAGAGCATGGAACTGACCTCCTTATTTTGACTTTTAACTTTCTCAAGTTGATAGTTTCCATGGCCATAACTATTTCTAAGCCTGGGTATATCTATAAGCAATGATTCTAGTAAAAAGGAGATACCCACAAATTACATAACAGGAAGTTCTGGTATGTCCCCTCCCATCCCCAAACATCTCCAATTATCTCAGACAGAGCATACAGCTTTCAAGAACATCAGCAGAAAGAAAATGGTTATCCTTATCAGAGCAGTCAAACTGCAGACTACTGTAAATTGCTGAAGTGAAACTGATGACTTTAATGCCATCTATTTGTGCAAGGAGATCAAAATGGAGGATAAGGTAATACTGACTTAAACCACTGCTAAAAAGAGCTGTAGATATACTCTTTCAGAACACGTGATATAAACCTACAGTGTACTTAACTAACTGAATTAAAAAAGGTCAAAGCCAAGCAAAAAAGTTTCTCAAGCTAAAAAACAATTCCACTCTACTACCCTGCAGTATTTTGCACTGATTTAACTTGCAGCCCATTTAAATCAGGTCTCCAATGCTTCATGCTAGCAGGTGCACACAGAGCTGCCCAACCTCAGGCAGACTTAGACCTGACTCAGATCCCCGACTAATGCACTACAGAAGCATTAGTGGGGCACTGCATCTTTTATAAACTTGGACACTCAGAGCAGGTACTCATGTGCTCAGTTTCAGTATCACTTTAAGGCTGCAACATTGCTTCCTAGTCAGGAGCAAGATACACAGGCATGTCACAAATTCATTTTTCAACCAACTTAAAATAAGCCAGCTCTGTTTCTTTGACAATGTAAGGCCTTATGTATTTATCTGTGCACAGTTTTATACCTCTCCAGTTTTATCTTTTTTTATCTTTATTTTCCCTATTAAATGACCAATGACACAGTTCAAAAGAGATGCAAAGAATGGTCATCTTTAGAGACAGAGCTATTTGAGAAAAAAAGAAAAAAAAATCAAGCTGGGAAAGACAGAGAATGAAGGGACACTACATATTCTGTCAGTGCCTTGAAAGGCAACTATCTGCTCCTTTTACCTTGTATTTCTTTCTCTGTTTCTTCCTAACAGGCAGTGTCTCCCTTTTTTTAAGTCTCTCTTTAAATCCTGTGGAATCACAATTTTCCCTTCCCTTAGCCTCTAAAGAGCATCTTAAAGAACACTCTAATAAAGGTATACTGCTTAAGATTGACACCAGGATTACTGCCACATTTCTTCATTGGCCGCAGGAATATTTCCATGACTACCCTGTCCTCTTTTAAAATTACTACTTTTCTGCAATCTGTGCTTTACTTGAAGTCTTAATCCTCAGTGATGACTACTGCATCCACATGGTCATGATGTAATGAAGAAAAGCAACCACTTCTGGAGGGAAAAAAAACATTACAAACCTTTCAAGAAGTCTCTTAATAATCTCAAATAAATTATCAGTAAAATGTCTGCCCACATTTCAAATTGGAACACTATCTCAAAACACAACGCATTTCAAGAGAAGATAAGGCATTCTTCATTAACAACACCACTCCTGTGCCTTTCCAATTCCATGTTTAAAGCCATTAACTTCACTAAGAAAGGGTTTATATCACACCTTTTTGGCTGAAGAGAGCTTAGGGGAAATTAAGATTTACATCACATTACTTACTGGAATAAATATATCCAAAATAATTTCACAGCCCTATAATGAAAAAGTGAATAAAACTTCCATGTAGTTGAACATACAAGCTTTCAAACCAGATGCAAAAACATATGCAACTGTCAGTATGTTCAAATACAATACAGAGATACAGCACACATGAACACCACGAACTTCACTGATGTTTGAAATGCCTATTTATAAGGCACATTTACCCTACAATGCCACCGATTACAGGAAGCTTTAGTAAGCGTGGTACTTGTGAGATGAGACCTTACCTTCTACCAAAATTCTACACACGTAAAGCATCTTTGCATCAATATTCAGGGCAACAGCGTGTCGGGGGTTTGACATACACTCACCTGCATTCGGTTAACCTGTTTGATCTCTTCCCTGGCCCGACAGCTAATTTAAATGATGAATTTTTTATCATGATGCAGGTAAATGAAGTTAAACCAGATAAACCAGGTTTTATACTAAAAGGTCTTTCAGCTTCAGCAGTGGCAGTACTCCTCCCAGAGACAAGCCAAACCCAGGTCCGGGTGCAGGCTCGCTCCGCTGCAGATCCGCAGCCGGGGCCGTACAATGCCCACAGCCTCCCCCAGCCCGGCTCCCGAACCGCGCGGAGGCTGCGGCGCGTCCCCGCCAGCCGCCCACAGGCACCTACAGCCACCGCAGCCAGCCCAGCTGCCCTCACACCGGCCAGCGGTGGCGCGGCGGGAGAAAAGGCAGCGGAGCGGGGAGGGGAAGGCGGAGAGAAAAAAAAAAATACAAAAAAAGAGGGCGCTGGGGAAGGGGGCAGCCAGCTGTTCGGGCACCTCCTCTCGTCGGGCACGGTCGCAGACAGGCACCTCGGCAGCTCCTTTGTTCCCCTCCTTCCCGCACTCACCCACGGTGGCCAGGGTCTCCAGGTCCTCCAGCTTGTAGGCAGCGGGCTCGAGCGCGCCGGGCGAGCCGGGACCGGCGGGGCTGGGGGCCGGCACGGCGGGCTGAGGCGCGGCCACTCCCGCCGCCGCCGCCTCGCCGCCGCTCTTCGCCCCCATCTTGGCCTTGGCAGCGCTGAAGGCGTCCATAGGGCCGAGCGGGCGCCCCGCGGCCGCTCAGCGCATGGAGAAGGGCGAGAGGAAGAGGGAGGAGAGGGAGCGGCGGAGACGCAAAGTTTCAGTCTTCAGCAGGCGGGGTTGCTGCTCCCCAGGGCTGGAGCCCGCTGCCGCGTCTGAGGGGGCGCGCAGCCCTTCAGCATCGCGGCCACAAGCGCCGCGCCGCCCGCCGGTGCCCGCAGTAGGCAAGGACCGCCGCGCAGACAATGGCGAGGGTGCGCCCAGCCGCGCCACACGCGGGGCGGAGGGCGGGGTTTGCCGCTGCCGCTGCGGCACCGTCCCGCTGAGGGCTGGCGGGGCGGGGAGGGGCCGGGGGAAGCGCGGCCCCGCCGCACAGCGGGAGGGCGGCCCTCGCCCCTCGCCGCGGGCACGGCCCGGAACCGTGTGACAGCCCCGGTGCTCTCTGCTTTCCTTTCCCACCCTGCGTCCCGCCCGAGGGGCTGGGCGGCGGGGAACGGGGTGCAGGGAAGTGCGGGCGGCTGCCGCGCCTGCCCTGCGCTCCCTCAGTGTTGTAGGGACACCTGGGACGGTCCCGTCCGCTCCCCGCAGAAAGTTAAAAATGAGCGGTGGGGCCCCCTCGGCTGCACAGTAACAGCCCTGGGAGGAGCTGGTCTTTCCCCACGCGTGGGAGCGCGCTCGAGTAGCTCCCCCCGCACGTCCCAAAGGGATTGTCGCGCCTTATTTTACTCCCCGTTTCCAAGCAGGTGTGGATTCCGCACCGGTCACAGCGCGTCCCGCTCCAGCCTGCAGTGTTCTTGTGGCTGGGGATGGCTGGGGGTAGTGCTGGGCTGCGCTGGGCTGAGGCGAGCAGACACCCGCCTCATGCAGCAGCAGCAGCAGAGTACCGAATATAGCTCCTTCAGAGCAGCCAAGAAGCTGTTGACGATTATGCTGAAAGACAAGGCAAATTGGTGTGTGAATCAAGTCACTGTAAAGCGTGCACATCAAAACTGGGAAGGAAATCCTAATATTTTCCATTCCTTTTTCTGGCCCAGTTTTACCCTATTCACAGCTACTACACTGTGCTCCTGTGAGCAGGGTGTCTGCAAAGCTGAGTGTCAATGAAGTCACACGGGTGGCATTTGGCATCTCCTTTTTATTAAAAGTGACATGATGAGAATTTAAGGCTTCTTAGTTTCTGTGTGGAGTAGGTTCAATAATATTGAGAAATGTGTGTATACAAAAAATGAGTACAAATATATTAATTATTAATAAGAATTACAAATATATTTACATTTATCCTGAATTTTAAGGTATCCTTAGAGTCCAGTTTATAGTCATAATATCAGAGAATGTAAAATGCATTTTTATCTCGTAGCTTGTTGACTTGAAGGGCTATGACTAACTCAAAAAAATCATTAGGTCATCTCTGCTTCCTGTCAGCCTTTGAAAAGTCACCAGTCAAGGAGGATGACATCACTTTTCCTCCAAAATTTCAGATTTCATCTGTTAACTCTTTGGAATGCAAGTTTTGCCCTTCTATATTGCTTTACTACTTTACTGCTTTACTTCCCTTTCTGCTTCTTTACTGCAAGGTTGACTGAGCACTAGAACAGGTCACCCAGAGAGATTGTGGAATCTCCCTCACTGGAGATATTCAGAAACCATCTGGATGCAATGCTGTGCCATGTGCTCTGGGATGACCCTGCTTGAGCAGGGAGGTTGAACCAGGTGACCCACTGTGGTCCTTTCCTGCCTTACCCAGTCTGTGACTATGTTCTGTACATTCTATACCAGATTTACCATGGTTTAGGCCTTGAATGATGTGTTTTGAAGATTCCTTAAACTGCAAATTGTAAATGTTCTGGCAAGCTGTAAATTTAATTTCTGTTTGGTCAAAAGGTAAGCAAGCCAACAAAGCTCTTTTAACAATGACTGATTTTTTTTAAGATAGCAATTTGAAAAATACACATCAAAACATTTAAAAAAATCTTAGTGTGTCTAAAAATCTAACTTTGTTTTTCTAGCCAAATAATTGCAAATTGAGAAAAAAGATATAAGCTGTATTGTGCTATTTTCAAGATAGAGTTCTTTAACTTCAGTCTAGCCAAGAAAATTGATATTTGATCTTCCTGAAACCTTTCCTTTTTGATTAAAATTAAGAAATCATTCACTTCTCAGATGATAAAAAGGGCATAAAGTATTTTACTTAAGGTATTGATTATCTTCAACTGATATTTCCATTTATGCTACAAATTTTACCCAAAAAAGTTTAAATTACTTGCATTCAGGACCATAAAACTTTCTTTTAAAGAGCCTCCTACTGCCATGCTTCAGCAGTTGGTGGCCTGTATGACAGCACCCATTCAAAAGAGCTGTGATTCAGCAAGGCTCCTAAGCACAGGATTAGTTCCATTTGATGCAGTGTCTGTTCTTAAGATTTAAGTTTGCTTCCTTTGCGTGCAAGGCATTTCCTAGCTGTAGTTGTAACAACATAATTGCAATGTTTATATTTAGAATGTCAACATATTATTAGCGTGCTTTGCCACCTCTCTGTAACCATCTCAGAATTTATCTTGCAGATACTGATTATTATCCACAATACTTCAGGGAAAGAAAAGGTCCTTCTTTCTATGTGCAATGAGGTTGAGAATCAAAGCTCCTAACTTCATAAATTGCAAGTCGAAGTAGAGCTGACCACTAGATTGCAATAATGGATATGAAACATAGTTTCTTGCCCAATTTAGGCCTAATTCATAGGCAAGCCAGCAGCCATATATTCCTCTTTTCTTTCTTCTTTGCCTCTAACTTAAAATGTCACCTTTTGGTCTCAGGTACTTTTTGAATAATCTAGGCTTTTCCCTTGCTCTCGATAATTCATAGTTCTCAGTTTTTCACTTTCCCCACACAGGCATTAGGTGCCTAATGCCAGGTTTCTTTATCTTAAAACAATTTACCCCCTTTATATTTCTAGTCCTTCACCTTACAGGTGCTTACACCAAGGGTTAATTCTATTTTCATTGTCTCTTAAAAGTACCAGATGTTAGAGATTAATCTTTTCAAAGACAGTTAAGATCTTTTTAAAAGAGATTTTATTTAGAAAAGCCTCCCAAAAACAGAGAACAGTAGTATAAATGATTTTGTCAATTCATTATTTTAGTGAGGGCTTAGTCTTCTATTTCAGTTGCAAAAAAATTTCTGTGTACTTATATTCCTTTATAAACTCAGAATTTTCAGGGACCAGAAGAGTTCCAGGTGTCAATTTGGTTGTTCCCTGTGACCTTTCATATATGTGCATTTGCAAACTTCAGCACATAAAAGCACACTGGTAGTTAAATGTTTATTTGGGTCCTAAATCACTAACTTTCCTCCCATTCCTTCCTTTTGGGTTGTAGGGGTTTTTTTTATTTTCCCCCAGGAAACCTTTAGTTAACAACATAAACCAATGGAAAGGATAACAAAACTCTACCTATCCATGAGTTGATATAGCAGATCCTTTTTCATTCATTTTGGGGGAACCTTGTGGTACACATTCCATGCAAATGGAATATGATTTAAGCACCTAACTCTCTGGGAAAGGAATCAGTCATTTAAATGTCTCCATAGCTGCAGACAAAAGTGTCTTTCCTGTAGTCTGAGGAGGTTTGCGTTTGTCTTCCTGAAAGCCTGCTTCTTTCTTCTCTGCAAATATATAATTTTCCTTACAAATCTTGTTAAAGCATATATTTACCATCACCATCACAGTAAAACTACTACAACAAGTTTGCAGGAGAACCTGTTCAAACCTGTAGGGAGGAAATGGAGAAGTCCTTCAGTGGTGGTTATTACTAATAAATAGCTCCATATCATCTCCTTTAGTCACATTACATACGGTGCCTAAAAACGTGGGACTGCTCTGAGGAGGAAGAATAACTAGTAAAGATAATTAGTACTGGTATGTTTTTCATTTGTTTTGTTTTGCTAAAGAAGTTCATGATCAGGCAAGTCCTATGATGTAAACCAGCACCCTTTCGTACAAAAAACCCGGCCTGGACAAAGGAAGGGGGAAATTATTCCACCCATCTGATGCAGTTCCTTCATAGTATGGAAATAAGCCTATCTGTATAACGAGCAATCACACAGCATGTAAATGTACCTACACCTTCATAAAGCAACTATTGCACTTTTATTTGAATATGATTATGTTTAACACTTTTTTAAAAGCATTTAAATTATGATGAGCATAGTGGCAGTATCCAAATGAGAATTTAAACACAAAGAATTTAACGTTGTTGCCTACATCCAAAACCGTGTTTCTGATGAATCTTGCTGAGTTGATTCCTTGCTTCGGAAATACATTGGTGTAGCCAGTTCAAACATGGAAATGCTGTTACTAGGGTGTCTAGACTTTCTGCCCAGTCTGAGCAAGTTTGTGTCTAGCTTCTGCCAAAACTAGATTGAGATCTGGAAACAAGATGTTGCTTTGCCTACATTTGCTGAGGAACTTGTTCTGTTAAACATTCTGAAGGTATATCTCACATACATGCAAAACTGCTACCCTCACAAAAGTAAGTTGTGGCAAATTTTTATACAAAAAAAAAAGTTATAGGAACACTGTCTTAGCTGATAGAAGATCCTGAAGTGCCAGCATGCTGGACAAGTTCTTTGAAGTCAGGTGGTGGTATTTGCTTCAGTTCAAAGATAGAATAAAGTACCAATGCACTAGGACATCTTTTTGTTCATTCTTTTCCCCAGACAAGTGTCCATTGACATGGGCATATCTCATTTTGAATATTCAGGATAGTATGCTGCTTATAGCAGTCATCCAGGAAATGGGAAATCCAGAATTTTTGCTCTTAATTGTATGAGAAGAGCTCTCATTCTGGCCTCCCTTCTTTAAGCTACTGAATGCAATTGTAGGACCTATTCTCCCTTACTGTGCATTACTACTTCACAAATACTCCATATTTACTGTGTCAATGAAAGAATGTGTTTGCTACATTGCTGTGTGGAATTCTGCAAAAGTTGAATATATCAAATATAATTCTATTCACATTTATTTATACAATTTATAGTATGTAGCTGTAGTGTATTTTTACAAATTTTATCACATTTCTGCAAAATTAGTATAAAATAATAAATTCCACAAACAAGTAAATTGGTTTGAGCTTTTGAGCTTTTTTTTTTGCTTTTTTTTCTTCCTAGCAAGATGTGTAATGTGAATTTTATAGCTTTCAGGGTAGTCAGACAGAATAATAAACTCTATCTGTTGCTGCCAGCTTCGGGGAATTAAGCTATTTCAACAATGAGTTCTCATTTAGATAAATGTAAAATTTCTGTGACAAAATATTTTTTCCCCTGTATTTAGCATAATTAAAAGCCTTTTAAATGAAATTGCAAATGTCTTTTTAAGGCGTGTTTATCTAATGCATGAATAGAATAAATCTTTTAATTCAACATTTTTAAAATTTTATTTGGTTTCATATTGTTATCTTCATGTACAAGACTAAGGATTTGGTGAGAAAAAAGAAACAGCTAAAATCTTCCTCTAGTCATGGGCATCAAGGTGAGAATGTTGTCAGGCCTCAGAGTGCATCGTATCTGCATTGATTTAGCATCAAATTTTCCCCATGTCACAATTTATTTGGGCTTCAAGTGTGGTTCATTTTAACCTGATCCAAATCCAGGCTGCCACAGCTCTGTTGTTCTCCTCCCTCTCTCGCATCAGCACCCACACCCTTGCTTTTGCTTTTGACACTCAGGGAGCTTCTTGGTGAGCCAGTTCAGGAATTAGTTCAGGGAATCATTTATTAAATAAAGTTATTGGAGTTTCTGGTCAAATCACTTTCCCAAACCCTCACGATGCACAAGGTTTTAGGGCATTTACAGCTGTAGGGAACTCTGAGCCAGACTGCATTTCTATCAAGGTGGTTCACTTTCTATCAAGCTTTTTACACTTTCTTTTGCTTATGCCTTTACTGTTTCATACACTGACCCTTGAAAAAAAAATCAGCACTTTAAACACTTCATAGATATACATGGCTGCAGCTGATAGTTTTTAAAGATACCTTAATTCATAAATCTTTTGCAAACTAAATGATTTTATGCTTTGCATGGCTAAATCACTTCACAGTGGTGTTGAAACTGGCCATAAAATCAGAGGTAAGAGATGGGCACCTCATTTAGATTGTCAGATGGTAGGTGGTATTCTGAATTCCTTTCTTTGAGTAGCTCTATCAGAAAAAAAGCAGTTAGATTTAACTGCCATAGGTTAGATGAGAATGTCATTCTCTTTTATGTCTGTAGCACTTAAAATCAGCTAAGCAAAATCTATTTACTTCCAAAACTTATTTACTTCCAGCTTAGACAAATCTTTTCAGATCTTTGCAGTTTATCTCTAAAACAAAGATGAAATCAGAGCCCCCAAACTTTTACAAATTGTATACAAAAATGTTCTATAAATATTTATATTCATGGGTAAATGTAAGCAATTCTTGGTCTTTTTTTTCATTGAAGGAAAAATGCTTGAATGCATGATAGCTACATCTTTAAAATTGGAATTGAATTACTAAAAGGAAAAACATTATCTTTTAAATACAACAATATGAATTATATGTTTATTATGTGTAACTGGTATCTTCTGCTGTGAAGTAATATATTCTTAATCTGCTCTTAATGTAATTAAAGTACTATAAAGAATGAATTCATTCTGTATTGTCATTCTTACCACTTTAACACTTCAAGCTGGCCTAATTTATACTTTTATTGTCAATTAATATCCTCACAGAAACATGGGCTAAAGCAGATAGAAAAGCCTTCCAAGGATTTCTACTTAAACTCTTACAATCTGATTACTACCAAAGCTGAAGAAATGGATTTTAGGTTTCTTAGGATTCATTTTTGTACACTTACATGTGAAATAAAATTTATACATTATATTCAAACTCTCTTTCTGCTAAGCAAGTATGTTTTGCTGAACAATTACAAAGTGATATTAACTGTGACTCATTCATCTGTTTACAATTCAGTTCATGAACTGTTCAGTACATGAGAGTCATTGCAGACTCATTAAGCAAAGTATTTAAGCACCTACTTAATTTCTGTTAGTTTTAGGCCAGTGCCTAGATTCTGTTAAAGCCAATGGAATTAGTCATAAGGTGCAGTGATTCAATAACTGCTGTTGAGTTACATGCATGGTTAAAGTCATGCATATACTTACATGCTCTGTGAACGGGAGCATAAACCAAAAGCATGAAACTGCTCAAGCACTGAAGGTGAGCAGGAATCATATGTCAAATATATAACAAAAATAGAATAAAATGAAATTTCTTAGGCATCATGCTCATTTAAGTATGACCTTCAGCCAAAAAAATAAAAGCATTGTGGCATTTAGGAAGTGTCAAAGGTCGATTTAATATAGGATCATTATAGATCTGTGCAAAATCTAGGTTATGCCCAGGCATATATGCTACATAGCTGGTCACAATAACTCCTGAAGAAGAAGGGCAATGCCATAAATTTACATATGAATTCATTTAATGGTCTCACCTTTTTTTCTCCTTTATGGTACATTTTATTTTTTTCCATTGCATATTACTTTGATGTAGTATAAAACTTGCAAAGTAGGCAACATAAATATTAAATATTACGAATGTTGAGCAATACAGAATATGAATGTAGCTGAGTTCAGCAGCATATGAGCAACCCAATTGTTCATTGATCTTGCAAAACAACTAATTACATAACTTTCCTACTATACTTAGCAGCTGATCTCTGGCCTTTGAGTCAACTTTGTGTGTGTTGGAAGGAAATGGATAATTACTTTACATAGCTGGAATAGATCACTCATTCATAGTTTTATTAAGGATGAAAACTTTTATAAAGCCACGATTTGTCACACAGGCATTCTTCTTTTCAGGTTTCAGACTTAAATAATTTTACAAGTTTTATACAGATGAAATTAGGATTATTTAATTAAATGTAAAATCCAAGAATTCAACTTCGAGCCAACAGCATGTCAGGGGATAGGTTACTGCATCAATTGATACACTGTCAGTGCAGTTCCCTGCAAGTCTGAGGGAATGAGGAAGACAGTGTCTTGAATCGGAGGAAATATTGATTTAGGAAGAAAAGATGCTTTAAGTAATCTAAAAATAATTGCAAGCATTCTTTTCCAGCTTTGCTTTAGTATATCTAGAAATCGTCCCATCATTAATAAATGCACTTTATTAAAGTTTTTACCCAGTGTTTTGCAAATTTCTCAATATGTTTATCTATCTATTTTTTGCAGTGATTATTTTTCATCATCCATTCATCTACTTTTCATAGTCACAGGAATGTTTCTGTGATGACAGAGGCTTTGCATCAGGTATAATCTACATACACTTGGGATTGGTTTGTTTGTTTGTTTGTTTGCTGTGATTAGTTAACAGTGACATACTTGAAGTATTGGAAAAATGCTTGCTTAGATACTGATTCCAACCTAGCAGAAATTAACAGGAATCATGCACTTACTGATGTCTGAGATTAGTGGATAATATATCAAAAATATGTATTAATTTTGTAAAAGAATATATAATTTTGGAGAGTCTCAGATTACAGGAAAAGGATCTTTGTTGGTATTTCCCTCCAGTTCTAGTTTTTCTTTCTCTCTACATGAAAGAGAGTCAGATATATACAATTTATTTTACTAAAATATCTCTGGCATATATTTTTATTAAAAAGAAAAATAACTCAGTTTTAAACTTGGGCTGCATTTAACTACTTGGTAGATCCTGTAACAGGGGGATAGAGTTTTGATCTTTATTTTGTTATTCCTTTTTTGTGACTGTTACTATTCAGATTCTTGACTCCCTTAACTATTTTATCAGTGGTGCTGCTTTCATGAGTATAAGAGTCATGTTTATGTATTGTGGGTTTCTTGTCTCTTTCTATTTTTAGAAATTTTTTCATCAGGCAGGCAAGCAATCTCATTGCTTTCAACAAGGTTCATATCTCCCAATGACACTTGTACAGTTGCAAAGGTTACTACTCAAAAATTAATAGAAAACTCTGCCAGATCTCTTCACCTTTCTCATATTCTCCATTACAAATGGTTCCCAAATTCATTATAAGAAAATCCAATACATTAAAAATGAAGTATGTAAATAATAAATAATAGCAGACATATCGGCCAAGGAGAAAGAATGTTTTCTATTGGAAAAGTGAGTGCCATATGGGGTGGGCAGGATAGTGGGGGTTGGAGCAGCACTTCCAGGTGTCATGGCTAAGGAGTAAATCTGCTGGGGGCTTCTGAGCCTTGGGGAAGGCTTTTTGAAGGAGAGTGTTTGTAGAGTTTCCTTTTTCAGCTTCCTTCTGAACATCTAGTGGGGGAACAGCAGATTTACATTTCACTGGGGACTGAGAAACCCAATCTATAGAAACCACTGAAGACAGAAATTGGATTTGATCATACCACGGCTCATGCCATGACTTTCCTGGACAGCTCTGTCCTTTTCCAGTACCTTAGGAGGAGTGGGTAATAAATGCACATGTGGAAGTACATGACTATACACATCTGTTTCTAAATCTAATGGGGAAAAAATAAAGTTCTTTAGCAATGATTTAGCTAGCTTCATCAGTTGTTTTTAGTATCTGCATTTGAACAGATGGAACTTGGAGAAAATGTGAGAATCATATTGTGACAGTGCTCGAGATAGTGGAGTAAAGAGGCTAACTTGGACAATGGAGACATCAAATGTTTCTGCAGGTTTACTCAGTACTCTTCTGTTATTTGGAATGGAGTGTAAGTTACATTACTGCTGGTACCTTTTTCACTCATTATAAATATTCAAGATCTTTACTAGTGTAGTGGGCTGTTCTATTAAAATTTTGGTTTTAGTGTTTGATTGTAAAAAAAAAAAAAGCCTAAAGATGACTTGCACATCTGAGGGAAATGTGAAAGTACTTGATAAAATTATTTTCAAGATTCAGTGAGAAGTGGTTTTCACTACATGATTTGAAGAGCATGGGTAGCATTTATTTGGCAATATTACAAATAGTGCATATCCTAATCTCATTACATTACAGAGGATTTTTATTTCTTCAAATCAGTAGTTATTTGCTGAACATAACATGAAAACTTTGATAATTGTTCAAAGTTTTTTGAGAGAAAGGTTTAACTTTAGATCAGGTCCAAAGGTTGAAAATTTAATCTCGCCAGCCATACCCAAGGACTTTAGAAGGAAAAATCTTTAATGAATTGTAATAGAATCAGATCACAGCTTTTCTTGGATAAGTCCATTTAAAATGTGTTTCACAGTTTGGTCTTGTTTTATGAAATCAGTTATATGCATTTTCCATTTAAGCTTGTGTATGATTTGGAGTCAGTAGGAACAAAAGAAACGTTAAAGCACTTTGTTGACTAACAAATAGTTTAATGCATACTTAACAGTAAGTGCTTTACTAAATTGAAACTCTGTGGGAGTGATTCAGGCAGAAATCAGCAGTGAATTAGCCCTGGCTGACCATGCAGAAGGCGTCAACTTAGGGCCTTAAGAAGCAGAATGCTAAGAAAACATCTAGATATGTTATGGTGAGAAGCACAGGATTATGGGTTACGTTAATATAGGTTAAGTCACAGTCTCTATATAAGGTTACGTGTTAATGATTGGTTAGTTGGTTTTCTGTGTATAGTCACGTTGTTGTTCATAGGTTCTTTGTTCTGTCACCAAGGTTGTATAATGCTCCGTTCCCTGTAATATTGGTCTTCTATTGGCTGCCCCCCACAAGGTGTTACCTCCTAGGGCTACTGTGTTCAGCTTCTGTTTTTGTTATCCGCCTTAATAAATTACCTTTTGGGCAACTGCAGTCATACCCGCTCCTTTTACTGCACCGGTAGCCGCAGTGCTCCCCTGGCAACGCTCATCTTGGTCAAGCCAACGATCCAGCGCTATTGCCAGACTGTGATAAAGCACCAACCCTGAATCAGGGTGAACCCTGCTCCTCAAATTGGGTCAACCGGACCATGACAAAACTCCTCTAATTTTTTTTCCAGTTGTGATGAGACTAGAGTGAAAGAAGAAAAAAAATTACCTTTGATCTCAGTGAACCATTAAAAAAAGAGTTATGGCTCTCTAGGAACCTATTGTACCAAATCAGGCCAATTCAGCAGAATGAAGCTTCAAACCATAGATTCTTATTACACGTAGCACTAATTTCACTGGGTGTGAAATTGTTTTTTTGCTAATCCAAAAAGCATGAAATAAGCACTGAGCAAGGAATATCTCATAGAAATAAAGTGCCACACTGATGGTTTCTGACAGAAAGTAATGATTAAGGCGAGGGAAAAGGTGTTCTCATGACACAGGATTGCTGCAAACTAAAAAATTCCCTTTGCACCTCCCCAGTTTATTATTTTCCAAAGGACTACTAAATCTTGATTTTACAAAGCAGTAAAAAAAAATCAAACAATTGATGCAAAGCAAATATGATATTAGAAATTTGTATTTTTGTGGGTTTATAGATTTGCTGAAAATAGGAATAAATGTCTTGCCCAATGAACCTTACAGTGCAGTGATGAGAGTAGAGTGATGAGAGTACCATCCTACCCATCCTCATACTAACATTCTCCGCCTGTGAAGTAGGCACAGGGCTGGCCCTACTAGTAGCCTCCACCCGAACCCACAGCTCCGATCACCTACACAACTTCAACCTCCTACAACGCTACAAATCATCGCCCCAACTGCAATACTCCTCCCTTTAACTCTCCTCTCCCCACGCAAACACCTATGAACTAACATCACATTGTACAGCCTACTGATCGCCACCATCAGCCTCCAATGACTCACACCAACATACTACCCAAACAAAGCCCTAACCCCCTGAACATCCATTGACCAAATCTCCTCCCCCTGCTAGTCCTTTCATGCTGGCTCCTCCCCCTCATAATCATAGCGAGCCAAAACCACCTAGAACAGGAACCCATCAACCGCAAAAGAATCTTTGCCACAACAGTAATCCTAGCTCAACTATTCACTTACAGTGCAGTGCAGAAATAAAATGCTGGCAAATGATGCATCACTGGCACATGTAGATCTCTGTGTTAAGGCCTCCCAAATATTTTCTGTTAGTTCACACATCAGTATAATCTAAAAGAACTGGGTTTCTTCTCATTACATATATAACGTAATTTGCCACTAGAAGTGACTATGCATCAGGTATCTCAAAATAAAATAGCAGTGATAAAAATATCCTGAAAAAATTCTTTGCATGAGATGAAGGTCTGCCTTAATTCTGAGAATTCTCAGTGTTTCTGCTGAAGCTGTGACAGTCCGTCAAGGCCATGAGAATACCTACTCTGTGGTAAAGCCTCATAAATTCTTAGTAGGGAATTATTTTAAGATGGGGAAAACTATGACCTCTGGAGCCCTTCAAAACCTCTTACTATATACCACAGAAAGATTCCTGCTAATTTCTGTTTGTCTTTATTTAGCAAAGCTTTATATCATTACAGTAAAGAAGTGCTTACATCATAGCTGTTATGAGATTCTTATATGTTCCTCCAAAAAATAACTCAAATTATTAACTTATGATTTATTCTTAGATTTTCACTTTTGTAAAATGCAAACATGAACATAAAATAGTATACAAATTATTTCTTTCTAATTCAGTTTTCCTGGTTTTATCTAGGTGTGTGCTAGTGAAAATGAGACATTTTTAGCGTAGTTCATTTACCCAAGCCCAGGAACTTTAAAACAAGATTAGAATCACAACTTATATTGTCATGTTGCAGTTGCAGTGAAACAAAATGTTTCAAATTTAAACCAAACATTTATTAACGGTCTAAAATTTTCCTTCTGAAGACATATTAATTACTTGAGTGTCTCTTTGAGTTATGCGTTCCCCTTATGAAAAGTATATAATTGTGATCTATAATGCCATGATGTATTTTTGTTTATCTTTCAGAAATCTCATAAAAACTTGAATTTTTTCACTGGGTTTTGAAAACAGGCACATTTATTTCATATAGAAAACATTTTTCTGAAGAAAACCCAACTTTGTGAGCATAAGTGAATTACCTGTTTTCTATTATTCCTCTGTAAAATTCTCTCTGTTTGTCCCTGAAGAACGTGATTATTTCTGTGGCATAAAAAGAAGAAAGAGTTAGCACTGCTAACTACACTAACATAATACTGAAAACAGAGTTGCAGACCCCAGTGCACTGAGCAAGGAACTACTAGTCATCTATGAGGGAGTGCAGGTCAGAGAAGGCAAGGACAAGTGTGGTGTGGGCAAGGCTAAGAATTTACATTTGATCGGCAAATTATTAGTGTAAAAAGTCAAGATGGAAGTGCAGGTGCCTTGTCATCTCAGCCATTGGGGTAAAATGAGATTCAGGCCAAGTTAAGCAGTCATCAATCAGCTAATTGTTTCTTTTTCCCTCAGCCCCTTCCACTTGTCCCCTCAGCTGTGCAACCACACAGTGAAGAGTCCTGGCAAAGACATCAGACTGAAAAGTGATGCCATAGAAAGGGAAAGCTTTTTCTAGCCTCGCCAGTTCCTTGATTTGGGACACTACACTTTTACAATAATAGCTCTCCCAGAAAGATGGAAGAGGTGATCAGGAAAAGAGGAGCTAGGTGAGCACCACACAGGTGCTGCAGCTGAAGAAACCCACATAAAATAATGACCTAACAGACCATTTTTTTCATGCTATGTTCTGCTGTTGACTCGCTACAGGATATAGTGGAGGCAGGACACTTGTATTCTAAGTCTAGATGCAATCCAAAGCTGGTTTTAAGATACAGTGTTATTAAAAACAGAACACCTTATATTTGCTTATTGACAGTGGTTACGAATTTGGTTGTTGTACCTAGGAAATAATCTGGTTAATCAAAATTAATAATAGTCAGAAAAGACACAAAGCTAGTGAAACCTGTTTGTAGTGATTTCTAGCATTCTCGGATTTCATTCACAGTTGAATTGTAAATTGTAGTCTTTGACAATAAACTCCATGGTTTATTATCAAATTCCAAGTGATTTCACTTGTATTGTATTTCTTTTGCATTACTCTGGTACATTATACACCTTTTGCAACATAGACATGATGTTTTATTTCTTTTTCTTCTTATTTTAGCCTTATTGTCGAAAGTATTTGCAAGGACCCTGTCTTCATGTCATTGAAAAAGAAAGCTCACATTTTTACATCTATTTATTTTGTTGGAGTCCTATTACAGCAGTATCTCAAATTTAACTCAAGATCTTGCTAATCTTGGCTTCTTTTTATTATTTATAGTTCTTTACTAACTTCCTTTGAAACACGTTACAAATATTGGACGGATATCCATATGAATTTCTCGACAGTCATTATCAAGGTGCTATTATATTTCCTGTGGATTTTTGGACATTTTTCAATCCTCTTCATTTATTTAATATCTCTGTTTTTTCTCGATTTAACAATCTCTTTTCTTCTGCAATTGCATGTCACTATTTATAATTACAAAATATAACATAACATAACATATGAAATCTATCATGATTGTTGGTTTGAAGCCTAAACCCTGCGGTACCCATCTGAACTTAACTGTGTTATGTTCTTCCTCAGGAAATATCTAGCATTTGTATTTCTCTATATTTCTCCTTAAACTTTCATCTATTTCATTATTCTGGAATATAAACATTTTGTTGCAGACCTGTCACTATTTGTTTTTTGGTAGCTTAAAAACTTACTTATCCTGCATTCCATCTATTTTTCAGTTCTGTAAACCCTAACAATTTCTGGCATATTTCATTCATTCCCACTCACAACTGTTTTTCCTTCTGGTGATTTAGATTTATTTCACCTTCTGTAGTCACATTTGTATCAGTTTTTTTAATGCATATGTATATTTAAAAGGTGTTGGTATAATGATAATTCAATATTTTAGTTATTTTGCAAGAATATAAATATTTAACAGAAGTTCTATTCTGTCCTCATCCATTTCACATATTATCAACTGAAACCTTATTTTTTTTCAAAATGTGTTTGGCAAAATTCTCTTTGTATGATTATTGGGTTGATTAATTATTGCTCTGAGTGATGATAAATGAGCATAGAGTACAGCTGGGTCTTCCTAGAACGTATAAAAATACAGAAAAAGTTTTAATTTTTTTTTCACTGTGAAGTATGAAAGAGAATCAATACTTATCCTTAATCAAGATTTTGGAAACAGTGAAGGCATGCAAATACCCAACTGACAGGCCTCTTTTAACTGTGGTGCAATGATGGATAGTGCAGCAATGCGGCTTCTGTGTTTAACAGGTGAATTTAATCATTATTTAATTAAAACTATATTAATTAAAAATTCAGCTGAAGAGTAGGAATATGCTGACAGAGGTTGTTATAAGCTATGTAAGTAAAGTCAGCTGCTTTAAGTGCATCTTGCAGCCCAAGGTATCCATTTCCCCCTCTGGCCTCACTGTGTTCTTCACAAGACTGGAGTCACCTCACTACTAAGCTTTGTCTGGCAAAAGACCCTGAAGAAAAGCCCTACACAGAAGATATGAAAAATTAAGAGAAAGAGCTTCAGGCTTCCTAATCTTCTTTTCATGTTAAGAACAGGCCTGGTTTTTGATCCCTGCGTCACTAGTGCTAGAAAACGGACTACTCAATAATTATTTCTTCTTTTCTGTGGGATTCCTCTGACTATGACATTTTTGTACCAAATTAAAGAGGCTGGGTGATGTCAGAGGAGCAACAAAGCCAGTCTTGTGCACTGCACAGAGGTAGAAATGTACATGCCAGGTCTCCTCCCAAGTTAACTCTCAAAAGAAATCAAGTTGTAGAGTTTCAAAAATAATTCTTGCCTGGAGTAATGGAAGATTCACAGATCAAATTATATATTTCCTGGTTCTATGAGTACTCTTCACAGTTTTTGACAAATGCTAATTGAAAAGCAGAATTCAGGTACAATTCAGGCACAATTTCTTACACATCATCCATGGGACTTAGCAGCGCTGGACAGTTTAATGTTGTCTAGCAGATTCCCAGGTCCTTATTAATATAAGAATGAAGCCTATGTCAAATTGTTTGCTTGAGAACAATTCTTTTGATCTTGTTTAGCATTTATAACTAGAACTTTAAAGTGAAGCTGGTTTAGGCAGCTGCAAGAGTGTTCTAGACTTTTTTCATATTATTTCTAATTAAATGTTCTTTCCCCCAGACCTGATTTTTTTTTTACTAGCATTTGACTTTTATATTCTTCTGATTAAATTATGCTGAATGAATGCTGTGTTCTTTTTCCTCTTTTGCTCTCTTTTCACACTTCTTACAAAGTCTTGATTGATTTTTAAGAGCATTGTTACTGCTTTGGATTGCAGTAGGAAGCAGACATTGATAAATGGAGTGGCTATTACAGTGGCTGGAAAAATGTTCTCCTCTAATGCATAGAAGTTATCTACTCTTCTGGTTTTTCCAGGAAATAAGTTATCCTTGTTTTAAAATAATCATACTAAAACAGTGCTTTAAGTAATTTCTTATGAGGATTGATTTTAAGGCTGCTATAGTTAAGACTGAAAGTTCACTTTGGGCTCCTAAATTAAGGTCTGAGTTTTATTAATGCTCAGTGTCTGCCAGTTCCACCCAAGACAGTTGCTGTATACTGTACAACACCAGAAAATCATATTATTATTCTTCCTATGTGGATATAGGAAGCTAGTTTTAGATGTGATTAAATTTAAAAATCTCATACATTTTATTTTTGCATTTTCAGAAAGAATTCACATTGGCTTTAAATTTTTAAGGATGTGACCTCTTTTGAAAGGAGAGATGGTTCTGTGTAGTGATCATTGGAATTAAGTGGAAGTGACAGTTGCAAAGATACAATGTTCATCATTATCCTTAGGCTTTCAAATTTTCACTGAATTGTCCTTTTTTTCAAATTAACAGAAATAAAGCAGATATTTTTATCACAGTAATTCAATAAATCATGACTATTATTTTATCCTAAAACTTGTGTTGATAAGTTACTGTGTGTTTTTTAAAAAGAATTAATATTTAATTAATATTTAAATTATTTAGATGCCTTTTTTGGCCTTATTTTAGAGAAACTAATATTATTTTTTTATATTAATTTTTTTTAATACTCATATCTGGTCAGGTATACAATTGTAGGACATGTTCTACCTTTAATTTATGTACTTTTTTGCCAGAAGATTCTATGGTCCTTGGCATGGAGAGCCTTCACATTGCTACTGTAATTAGTCACTATGTAATCTAGAGCCTAATAATCATATAAAAATTCCCTACTAATTACCCTGTAATCTACTATTTGTTGATTAGAAGAGCATGAGATGAGTATTTCTACTATTATTAATTTCAATTTACATTATAATTATAGGGCTGTAACAATTTTTCTTGTTTACTCACTTGGCTATGCTGTGCAGCCTTTTGTTGTGTTAATAAAATACTGCCTTTTTATGTTCATCCATTTTAATCCATACCCAGCCAGCTTCTCCTTGCATGCACTTCTAGCCTGCATTGTTCTTGGGCTGGTACACAGACAGGTCACTACAACAGGTCATTCTTTGTTTTCCCTGAAAAGCACCCAGGCAAGTTTATGTGAAATGGTTACAATGCTCTCTCTGGTTTAAATATAGAGTGAAACCCTGCCCGTGCTGAAGGAAAAACACAGGGAACTGTTGCTCTGTGGAGCAAGAATGTACACATACCTGCTCTGAAGTTCAGGAGGAGGCAGTGTGGTTGGATACTTGGGTGAAGATGAAAGGGGAAAAAACAAGGTTAATTTAATGGTAAGGATATACTTACTATAAACTGCCAAACAGAAGGAGTAGGTGTGGATGAAGCTATTTTTGTGTAGCTATGTAATGCATCAAAATAGCAGGGTTGTGGGAGATGTTTTTAATTAAGTCTGTATCTTTAAAAGAGTAATTTTGCTTTTCACACAAGGAATAATAACTAGTCAGATGGACACAATATTTTTATTCAAATAAATAGTTGGTACCAGCAGTTTTAGGTGTGATTCAAACTAGCCAGACAATACCACTTGAAAATCCAAAGACAGGAGACATGGTGATGTAAATGATTATGATGTATTTGCGATTCTAGGAAGAGGCTGCATGTATGGAAGAGGAGGATAAAGATGCAAATATACTTCAGCAAAGAAGACAGCAAATTTAGTATTGTTAGGTAGGGTCTCATGGGGAGATAGAATGAAAGAAGGATAACTATCAAGGTAGAAAGCTATAATTTTTAATTAAGGAATTCATTAAATTTTGCTACAGCAAAATATCTCAAATACAAAAAAGTGAGTAGTTAATGAATATGATAAATTAGAGAAATTATCTGAAGTCAGTTAGACGTAATCCAGTAAAGAAAAATGCATAGTAAGACACTAGGGGATCAAAAAAAATCAATCCAAAGCTAAAAAAAAAACAAAGACAAAAAAAAGGAATCACTCTTTAGGCAGAAGAACTGCAGAGAAGCATTTTGAAGAGATGCATATGCAGCATAATACATGTAAATCAATAGTTTGATGTGGTTAAAGAAAAAGCAAATTTTATTCTAGGAGGTATTAGCAGCTGTGTTGTACATAATACAGATAGTAGTTTTTCTGCTTTTTCCAGATCTGGTGAGGCCTCAGCTAAAATAGCATGTCTACTTTTAGGAATTATTCTCTGTGAATGATGTAGGCAAGTTAGAATACGTTGAGAGTAGAGCTAGAAATGACAAATGAATTAGACAGTATGATCTCAGAAGACAATTTGAAAACACAGAGTTAATTTAGGAAAATATGATTGTTTAAGGGCAAATCCTCCAGTATATACAGGTTGTTGCATTGTGGTTTTCATCTGACTTCCATGTCCAGCATAGGACAAGGACAATATTGACTAAATTTGCAACAAGAGAGGGCTAAGTTAAATTGGAAAAGATAATATTTAAAACACATTGATAATTAATAACATGAACAAACTGCCTACTGTATAAATAGGATTTCTATTATTAAAGGCTTTGAAAGAGAGTATAGAAAAGCCTCCATTAAGAGTGGTCCAGCCTTCTTCAGTAGGGGAAGATAAACTCCATAACTTTTTTGTTCTTACACCATTCTAATATGTCCAGGCTGGTTGTGGTGGGGTTTTTTTGGTTGGTTTTTTTTGATTGGTTATTTTTGGTTTTTTTTTCTTTTGTTTTTTGTTTTTTTGTTTGGTTGGTTGGTTGGTTTTTTTGTTGGTTGGTTGGTTGGTTGGGTTTTTGGTTTTTTTTATTAATGGCAGTAACACTTTGGACTTTGGAGAGTATTTTACCTCCTTAGGAGGTTGATATTACTCAAAATGGACCTACAAACTAGCTCAAATACTTGGAAAATGTAGTGGTGGAATATATGAATGAGTTTTATGCCTCCTTTGCTCTTACCAGCTTTTCTATTAAATCATGGGATGTAGTGTATAACCCCCAGAAACCGCCTAATCAGATGGAAAATACACTAAGTGTGTAGTATGAAATCACGTAGCTCAGTTACATCATGGCATTTGAAAATTTTTGTAATTAAGGGGTTAACATTGATGCTCACTAATTAAAATCAGGTAATTTCCACTTGAGTGCCTACCTTCAGATTCAAATTATAAATTAATCATTCAAATAAAATTTCTTCTTGTGAGTGATACATTATCAATCTTATTTGAACCATGGTGTTCAAATATGGAAATTATCAGAAATAAATTTTAATTTATTTAAATATAAATATATATTATTTATATTATATATAAATATATAAATATAAATATAATAAATCCATATGACATTATACCTTTGTTGATCAAATAAATGTTCTAAATAAAAAAACCTCACACACCTTAAATATCAAAGAGAGACTGAATTTCATGAAAATTTTTGGAAAATCTGAATTCTAGAGCCTTCTTTATCTTAAATATTTTCAGTGTAAAAACAAAATTTTGCTTACATCTCCCTATCAAGTAAATATCAGTCATGAATTACTGAGACACCATCACTCAAGAGTTAGCACTTTACAATGAAAGCCACCAGCACATAGCCAGGGTTATTATTAATAAAAAGATCTAATTGTTGGTTTGTTCTAAATAAATGGAAAAATGATAGTTTCATAGAGTGGAGGTCTTTACGGAATAAGTGATATATTAGTGCGCTCTTTTTGTTTAAGATATGGGGAAAGATCAAATTAATATACATATTTAGGATAATTTTACCATTAACTTTTTTCATTTAGAAGAAAACATTAGGTACATTTATTTTTATGATAAATAAAAGCAATATATTCATTAGTAATAGGGTGTGAAAGTAATAAGATATTATCCTTAAAATGCTGAAAAATTTATTTCTTACAGGCATTCCACCTATAAGTATGGCTAATTGCTTAAATACGGTAGCAATATTCACAATGTTCCTTTTTGAACATTTGCTTGTAAAAATAGAGGTAGTGCACTGTGCTAAATTTCCCTCATCTTTTGCTGTCCCTTTCAAAATCCAGCCATTTTAGATTTTGAAGGACTGCCATTTGCAACCACTGGGTAGATTACCCACATTTCATCAGTAAAAAAACTTCAGATTCTATCATAGGATAAATAAGGGAACTCCCATCATTGCTCTCACTGCCCAGGCACTCTAGATTCTAGCATTTATCAGCTAGAATTAGGCTTGCAAGATGAAAAGCCATTTAGTTGGAAAATTCTGTGGAGTTAATAAAGAGAGAAAACTTCTGTATTAGGCCTCTTCTCTGAAACAGAAAATAGTCTTATGAAAACCTGTCTTTGACTTCTGGCCTCAGATACAGAGGTGGAAAGTCCTGGACTGTCAGCTGGAAGCAAAGGAGGAGACTGATATTGAGCTCAGCAGACCTGGGCCAGGGGAGGGAGGAACCCAAACTTGTCAGCCAGGATCATCAGGGACAAATCAGGTTATTAGGGAAGTATTGAGACAAAATGAGCAAATTGGGAGTGAGATGCTGAAAGGGGGAAATCATCATTATGGAGTCAAGAAGAATTGAAAAGGAAAAAACCAGGTAATTCATGGGGAAAAGCCTGCTATGGAAAAATTGGAGAAGGAGGAAAGTAGTGGGTAAAGACTGCAAAAGGCTTTGTGACTACAGTCACATGCTCCTCTTCAGAAATCAGGGTTGAAGTAGACACACATTGAATGTCATCAGCCTTCTACTGATGACCTATATTGACCATCACCATGATACAACAGTTTATGTTTTATTTTGTGTTGCTTCAGTTTACATTTTAGAAAATACACGCAGACAATGACACATTAAGGAAATGCAAAGTTTCTAAGTACTCAAAATTAAGAGGTACCAAGGAGAGGCTTGTGTCTTATGTTAAAGTATTACCTTTATTTGCATGGCCCAGGACCTGGTCCCATGGGTCTGCTCTTGTAATGGAGGCGATTGTCATCACAGTGCCTTAAGTTTTATTTTAACTGCAGCTGGAGGCTTTGAAAAATTGCTGCCTTTCTCTCTATCAAATAATCACAATCTACACTATGTAATGCAATTATTCATTGTATGTAGCCAAAGAATAATGAACATGTAACAACATCAATGCTAATACAGATGATATGGTGGGAGACTGCATCAAGATGGCAGAGTTGACCTTAATTTAATTCCTTGGCCTTTTCTGACAACTTGATTTTGTCCATTGAGTTCTTCTAGCCTGGACTATTCTTTGCCTTGACCTTAGATTCAGCAGTGTAAAATTGCCTGTGAAAAGTATAAATTATCATTGATAAATATCTCTCTGCAGTTGAACTGTTGTGTTTTTTATGCTGAAGAGGAAACTTTGTTTTACAAGCTGCTTTCTCATTCAAGTTTCACCAGAGCACTCTTGTCTGGTAGAGTAATTTTGCCTTGGTGGCTGATTTGTATTGTTCTTACAGCTTTATTACTGTAGTTACAGAGTTTTTACTAGTTGCACTTGAAATGTGCATCTTGATTGTATTTGTGAACGCAAAGCACGTATTTTTGATTCAATTGTGCTCTTTATCCTTTACTTTTCCTTGATTTGCCCTCCTAGCATCATGGACAACAGAAGCAATCTATCTGTACATTTAGGGAAAAAAGTCCCTCATCATACCCCCTCAGTAAAAAGGAAAGGAAAAAGTATAATTGATTGAAGAGATAACAGAAATTCATGAAAATTTCCTTTAAAATGTAAGAACAAGTAGAAAGTAAGAGTGCAGATGAGGAAAATAAAATGAAAGAAACCTAGTGAAAAGATGGTGTCTTATGAAGAGGGGGAATAGAGGAGGTTTTCTGATATCTGGAGTCCTCAACATTTGCAGAATGCAACATTAATTTTTCACGAACATTTCTTGTGTACACAACTGGGGGAAAATCTGTCATGATGTTTTCTTGAAACTGTTGTGACAATACAGGTAAATGAGAAACACAGACTAGCCAAAGAAAAAAAGAACTGTTCTCTGGAAGCTGTAAAGCTATCCTTTCCAAAACTTATTGCCTTCCTCTTTCATCTGAACATCTCTCCACCCTCTGGGAACGCTGCTACCATGGGACTGGAACTGTAATCCCAGAAGTCTGCTCCCATCATGAACCAGTAATTTATTTTGGTGACTATATTTAGCTTGTATACTACTTCATTCAATGTACCAAACACAAGTATTAGGGTTGCAAAGGATCTAAAAAGACAAATGATCAAAAATACTCTGTGTAAACGCAATTTCTATCATGTTACAAAAATAGCTACATCAAAACCCTGCGGACAGTAAAAAATAAATAAATAAATAGTGCCAGAATAATTCATGTGCTGGTAAATTTACTGTGTGGGAAGAAAGAAAATGATTGAATGTACCACGATAGCTAAAACAACTGAACGGGAAAACCAATAAACAGACAGAAGTTGACTTGCTAATTATCACTACTAAGAAATGGTTGGTGAATTATCTGTGTGCCAAATACAACTTCCAGAGGGTAGGGTACAGTTTATTCTACATTGCTTGCTCCATCCTTTCTCCCTCTTTTTCTTATGTTAAACAAATGAAAGAAAATTATTTTCAAGAAGGTGGCAGCATCTGTTTTTAGTAAATAATGCTATTTTTGTTTTTTCTTTTTTTCTCCCAACAACAGAGTAATCTATTCAACTTTTCTTGAGGAAAGCATGGTCATAAATTTGTCAGAAAACAGAAAGATAACTGTGGCACATTGTATTTATGCTGCAGTATTCATTGCATATTAGAAAGCTGGAAAGCTTTCTGGGGAGGTGAGGAGGATTGATGTGCTGTCTCTCTGGAGCCAGCAGTAACCTCTTCTGCTGCAGTATAAACACATGGCCATGACTGACAATTTAAATACAACAGGTACACACCGCCTTCTCACAAAAATTTCATTCAAATTGTATGATAAGCACCATGAAATGCAGTGAATATCTTTACACTCACACAGCAAACATTTGCCAAAAGCTGTTGGTACATCCAGTGTGGATGATTGGATCATTACCTAGTAGTGACACTGTAGAATCAGTAGTGGAATAATTGATGTTAAGAGAATTGTCACCAGACTTCAGCAATTACATCCCCCCAGGAAATACAAGGCAATTTGTGCTATTTCCAGCCGTTGTTCCACACTGTAAACTCGGAGAGACATTGCTTTATTGATTCCACAGTCATTTTATGCTTTACAACTGTGGTACTAGAGGCATTTTAAATATAAATTGTGAATCTGGAAGATGGCATTTAAAAAAAAAAAAAAGCATCTGACATAATGCACCAATGTGCTCAGGTCTGTAATCATATTATAAACTTTCTCTGGCCCTAAGATTTAGGCAAAGTAGATAGGCTATATCTGGCAGGCATCATCCTTGGCTTTATGTGAACAATAGAAATATTAACATCATTATGACCAGCCTCTCTTGTACTAATGATATTGTGGATCTTGTGGCTAATTATTGTCAGATCACTGATGACTTCTTTAATAAACTAAGGTTTTGAAAAACTTTATATTCGGACAGTGCTCTGGAAGCCAGAACCGAAATCTGCAAAATCAGACTCTTGGCTCAGTGGAGATCCTGTGACCTCAGTAACTGCTGATCAGGCTTGTTATGTGTATGAGCATGGGTCTAATTAACTAGTGTTAGATGTACAAGTGGGACTTTTGAGCGCTGCTTTTTAAACTTATTTCTGGCCTTGCATTTCATTGCAGTATAATTTTGCTCTGGTGGATCAAAACAATAGTAGTGACCAAATATCAAGTGACATTTTCATTTCATTAATTTTCCGCAATCAGGAGAGAGAAGGCCATTGTACCAAAGCTTATTGTCACCTCCAACTACCCCTAAAATTATCTGTCCTGTAGAAAGGTGTAATAGGTAGACTTACACTATTAAATAACTACTAGTTAGATATAAATAATGACAAATCTTTTATTGAGGTCTGTTGTTTACAAGTAGAGTAGAGACAGCATATACCATGCTGAAAGGAATTCTGGACTAGGAGCTCCTGGAGTGTTTTGTACACCTGCAGGCCTGGAGTAAAATAAAATGAAGTCTGATAGCTAATACCAAAGAACAGGAGGCACTGTATTTGGTTACATGTGACATGTCAATGTCACCCTTTCTGTCCCTTTGTTCTTGGAAGGAGCAAAAAGTGAGCTGCTTCCATGTCTTTGCTGGACTGGTTCTCCTGGCCAAGGCAGAGGCAGAGAGAGCCAGGTTCCTGACCTTTATTTTTACATCCGTTTCTTTGTGACAAGGCTCTGGTTTTTTTCACTATTAACTTTAAACAAGCTTTATGAGTGGGAAATCCACTTTGTATTCTGATGTCTATGTATTTTATAGGATTCCTCTAACTTAAGTTATGATAAGTTTATGGCTTAAAATACTGTCAATTTCAGAATCATGTGAAAGAATTAAAAATTAAGGCATGTTGTTATTATTAGACATTTTTGTATTCTGTTAACTATGAGTATATTGTCTTTTGAGGCCGATGTTTACATTAAAACTCTTATTGGTGCCAGCAAAAGCAAGGCTTGCCTGCTTAACAATAGGAACCCTGTTATTACATCTTGATGAGTGCTAAGAGAAAAATGTCTCCCTGCTGCCATTGCTCAATTAGGCTGGAACAAGTAGTGTGAAAGAAAAACATAAGACTCATCACAGCTTATCTGTGAATGTGGCTGTATCAAGAAGGTGGGGGTGTTTTTTTGCAGCCTGTGACACAGAAATATTCCAGCATCTCTGGTTATTGTTAGGGAGCTGTCAGCATCATGATAGCCTGGCTCCACTAGATGTCCATCCAGAGAATGGAAGGGGTTAATGCAAAATAAAAGAGATGGAAATTGGAAGACAAGATGAAAGAAATGAAAGCAATTAATCAGCACAAATGGTGCTGAGCCTCCTTCCAAAAATAGCAGATTTATTATGAGCAAGAACAGAAGTATCTTAGTGACATTGGCTTTGCGGTAGAAGAAATATAAATAGAAGCAAGCAAGTATGAAAGCAGTTGAAAGGAGAACTAGAAAACACATGAAAGACATTGAAATTACTTAATCTGATTACAAAGAAGTAGGAACCTCAACATTAAAGCTCATGTTAATATTCTCAAAATTAATTAAGAAAATAAAAATTATTAAGATGAACTAGGAAACAGGTATCCTCAGTAACCAACCTAATTTAATTAAAGGGGTTTTTTTTGTTTGGTTGTTTCTCTTTTTTTTTAAATTAACAAATTATGAAAGCCAGGAGGGTATTTTATATTATATATAATATAAAATATATATAATATATATATTATTTTCTTTCTTCCTTTGACTTATGTGGACTGTAAATCAGTTGTCTGCTTACCCTTTCTCTTAGAATCACCTCTTTGTTCATTGGGAAAGGGTCTAAAAACTCCTTCATTTTCCTTGCTTCCTAATGTATTGTATAATTGAAATTTTATTTGGGAAAAAGTAGAACAAGGGAGATGATGGTAGACACAATGCAGAGTCTTATTTTTAGATCCCTGTTTTATTTTGGCACAGTTCAAAACAGAGTTCTTGGATGTGAACCAGCCCTTTGAAACTTTTGATGAGGTTTAAATCTGACAAATTTCTCTTGAGCATTACCCACCTACCCTGTTCAGTTTGAGCTCCCATTTCTCCCATTATATCTTGAGGCAACATGCAGTGATGGTCTGGGAGGAAAAGTCCTGCACATTGCTGCTACCTTCCCCTCCTTATGAAGAGGTAACCTATTTTTATCAGTCATGTTCGAACGTAGTCTGAGGTCTGATGCAAATCAACAAAAACACTTAGAGTTGACATGTGTTTGGCTGAATCTTGGGTCATACATTACTTTGGCACTGCAGATGACTCAGATACACTAATGAGGTTGTAAGGAGAGTGATCAGCATTTATGGATGTAGGTGTGGTATGTTCATAAGAGGTATGGTTTTGGGTTTTTTTTAAGGTACTCTTGGGGTTTGTCTTAATAAATTATTCAAAAAAAAAGATTATGAGTCTATCAGTTTTTAATGCAAAAAATCCAGCCTCTTTGCCAACAATAAATTTAATGGCAATAGTTAAAAATAGAAGAACTTAATAAGTAGTATTGAAAATCCTGCATAAAAAGATAGTTGTCTCAAACTCATTGAAGAAAGAAGTATTAATATCAGTGGCAGAGCAAGGAATGCTGAGGTGTCCAATGGATAAAAAGCCACCATAGAAAAACAGCTCTAGTTTTCTCCAGTGATGAAGGACCAACAGACAAATGCAACCTTAGATAGGAACCTAATATGAGGGGTTTCCTCTACGTATCATGCTGCAGAGAAGCCAAAATGTTCCACCATAGCCTGGATATACTGAGAGTCAGGCAAGCATCAGCCTAAGTGCATGTAAGGACCTAAGCTCCTCAGAGCACAGGCAGCCAGTTAACTCCCTAAGAGGTTCTCATGGCTAGAAATGTGGGTAAAATGCAAGTGCTTACAATTGCAGAGAGACTAAAAATAGTTAAATATTGATTAACTGAAATTATCAAGTACTTGTTAACTGATAAATTGTAGTAAGATGACTCAGGAAAAGTTCCAAGATTTTCCATTTAAAGTGCTGTTTGTGATAGGCAAAAGGAAACAGGCAAATGTATGCTCTGTATGTTTTCAGTTGGGTCATCCTCATACTGCATCTTCTCCTGGATTTACAGTGCCTTCTAAATGCTCCACCAAGTTTACAATTTGTGCTTGATCAGTGAGACAGTTAAAACTCAATGTTGGGGTAGGCCCTTGTGTTCAGAAGGCAAAACTTCCAGGTTTCATGGTCTGTTTCCTGTCTTTCCATAGTAAACTCAGAAAAAACCCCAGGGATTTAAGATGTTTAATAAGTTGATGTTCATTTGAATGAAATGGAACAATTAGCCAATTAGTGTGATTTGCATTCAGCCTGTGGTCTAAAGTAATGAATTTTGGCTATTGAGATAAAATTAATTCTGCTAAAATGAAATAGAATAGAACTACTAGGATATACTATTTTACATTTTCACATGCAGTTAATAAGCAATTTTCAGCTGCAGATAGGATAATCTTCACTATACCATAATTACACTTTCATGGATATCTTTGATTGTTCTAATAGAGCTGCAATGTGGATTGCAAAGCTCACAGCCCATTTACAGTAAATATCTTCAATCTAATCTTCAATATCTAACAATCAGCATATGTCCACTGCATCCAAATGGATCTTTCTTTGCATTCAGAGAAATATTTGACTTCTAAATGACTTCTAAACCAAATGACAAGTACAACAAACTGAAGCCTTAAGGAAGAAAAAAAAGAAAAAAAAGAGAAAACCAAGTATTTTTTTACTTTTGTCCTCCCCTGTTTTCATTGCTAGAAATAGTCATTCAGCATCAATACATGAAAAGCTACCTTTCAATCAAGGAATTATCACTTCAAATCCAATTGCAAGTTTCTAAACCATTTTCCTGTTAAAAACTCTCCTGGCCATGTAATCGCATTAGCTCTTGACTGGCTTCTATCTGGGCAAGGCAGAATGTCATGATTGATGCAGAAACTTGGCACATGCTGGCTCAGGCCAAAGAGCATTTCTAAAAGGATTATCCACAGAACAGCCCTTGATACAGGATCACAGAAGAATCCACAGCTGTGTTCACCCATCTCTACACTTAATGCTTTTTATGGCTATTCTATGAAGAATTACTGAAAAGCATTTTGTGGAGCTGTTCTCCATCTCATGTGTATGTGTTTTGACGTAAGTTTTCTTTGTGGATGTACAATGGATCTATACCACCAGATACTCTTTTTTTGGTCTAACTATTATTGCATGGATTAAAGCAGGAAGACCTAAGAAACTGCACATTGAGAATATATAAAAATTTATGCAAAATATACTCAAAAATAGAGGGAAGTTTGAATTCATGATGTGTAGATTGTCATCTAGAAAATAGCTGTGTGGTATAGGCAGGTAGACCACATCAAAGGTACATGATAGATCAGTTCATGGTCATCCTGTTAAGATATGAGGGTGACTGTTTAAGTACATACATATTTCCACGCATTATTCCTTCCAGTTTAGTACCAGAATAAACTCTATTACCATAAATTTGCATATTCTGATACACCTCTCCCAGTGTACCTTTAACTTTGTTATATCAGCGTTTCCAGTGGGACTGAATCCTGATGGCATCAGTCGCATTCTCTAATTTTTATGGTGGTGGCTCACCATTTGAGGACATCTCCAAGCTTCCTTCTCCTTTTGGGGTTCTGAATTAGCGTTGTTTTTTTGTGGTCTTCAAGGGGGTAAACCTAAATTGCATATCTTGATCCTACCAGTGCCAGGTACATTCACTTCCCAGACCACACCTATAGACCTGAAAATATAATGAGAGCACACCAGCAGCTCAAAATTTTCTGCAATGACTTGCCCTTCAGAAGTGGGGTATGAGGAGAATTATGGTTATTCAAAGGGGCTCTTAACAGGAATCAGGATGCAGCCTGACAGAGCAGATGACCCTCTCTTCTCCAAGGTGTGGCATGGAGAGGAAAGAAATTGCACAGGAGACCCAAACAAACAGAAAAAAAGCAGGTCAGGAGATCCTATGGAGCAGAGTAGCAGGCATACAGACCATAGCAGACACCCAGAAAGGCAGTGTGCTGGCAGGGGTTTGGCATTGCATCCAGGTTTCAAGAGAAGGGAATTTTTAGCTCCTTTAGAAGTTTAGTTATTGAAAGAGCCTTTATTATACTAACTCTGTGATCACTGCCCTCTGAAAAATTACCCAAAGAATGTATTTGGAATTAGCCGGTGAACTTTGTTCTGTGTTGCCAGCATATTTTGTTTGAACTTCATGCACAAACATGCACATCTCTCAATATAACACTCTCAATTTTTTTTTTCCATCTTGAGTAATTTTGCAACTGCCTGAGAGAAAAAGCAAAAAGAACCACTTGGTCTCAACACTTCTAAATGCCCTTTTCTAGTCACAAGAAGAACAAAAATCAGTAATAGGGTACTCAGAGTGTGTTTAAGTCATCTAAGTCTTTAACTATATTTTTCACTAACATCAAAATTAAAGTGTGTTCATGTGAAAAATTTTCCTTACTCTGTGTGTGTATAAAAGAAAATACTTAAATCACTGAATATAGTAGAATAGAAAACTGATTTTCCATTAAACCTTGCACTGACTCTAATATTTCTAGGTTATAACTGGCATAAAAATCAGAGAACAAAATTAGGTGGAAGGATGAGAGAAACTTGACTCATGCAGTAATGTGGTTTTTCAAGGTTCAACATGTGGATGCACTGCCAGACAGAATTGGATTAAGTTTGTCCTTTGAAATGCTTTCCAAAATATTTTCAAAACATTTGTGTTACAATATAATATAAATCCAGCTAATTCTGAAATAGATGATAAACATGATTAACTTTGTATTGAAAGCTATTCAGAGCTTTAGGCAAAAGCTCTTACCGTCCTGATGAATTAAGAAGGGATAATATCACTCTAATAGATATTTTTGTACTAGTGTATGTCATAAGGCTTTGTAATTAAATAGTCCCTGATCCAATTACATATTCCAGTTTTGACAGCAGGTTGTTTTAAAAATAAATTCCCTTTCATCATGGTCTTCAGACACCTACACACTGATAACGTGTAGATAAATTTCCACTCTGCCCCTTCAAAGAGACCATGCAAACCCAAAGTTTTCTGGATCAACATCATATACAACCCCCCAAATTTTATTTTATATAATTTTCTGGGTTTTTTTTAAATTATTTTCCTTTATTTCTGTTTTCTTTTACTGCGCACACAAATAGACTGATGGGCAATTTGAACAAAAATAGCCTCAATTTAAGCCATGACTGTGAATCCAGGTTAGACTTTTCCAGAGTGTTTTTTGTGTGTATCTGGACTATTGCTACAGATTGCAGCTAGTATTGCAGGGACTTCTTTAGCTCAGAGGAACATGAATTTCAAGGTGCCCTTGTGATACTGGAGACCAGTTTTGCAATGAGTGTGATATTATACAGTGCTAGATAAAAAGAGCTGATTATAAAGCTTTCATTCTTGTCAGTACCTGGGAAAATATCAGTACCAGCTCCTGTGGTCAAATCCTTCCACTCTCAACTACAGAAAGAAAGATTTTGCTATGTAATCTCTATTAGTTTCTTCAGGTTGTATCACAGGGAGTTAATTGCTCTCTCTATAAATAAACAATGCATTATAAAGCAAATACCCATGACAACAGTGATGGTTTTTCTTTGCCATAAAGGTCTTATACTTCATTTACAGATGAATAATAAGTACATGTCTGTAGATTCAGAGGGGTTAAGAACATAAGACCAGACCTGCTTCCTGGAGAGACTCTGAACTCTCCACCCATGAAGCTGTTCTAACCTGAGCTGGATGAAACCAGAGCAACTACACCCACTTCAGAACTTCATAGATTGGGGACCTCCAGACTTCCCTTCCATTCTACATTCATGCTTACATTTATATGCTTATATATAAATATACATATATATGTGTATATGTGCTTGTATTTTTTAACAGTTCATCTTGACAAAATAAGAAATCTAATGATCAGACTTTTCACATTTCCACATTGTCAACTATGTATATATCTGGACATTTAAATACAGGTTTAATACAGGGCTTTTTTGTGGTTTGTTTTTGTTTTTGTTTTGTTCTGTTTTGTTTTTGGTTTGGTTTGCTTTTTTGGGTTTTTTGGGGGGGTTGTTTTTTTGTTTGTTTCTTTGTTTTTTGGTTTTTTGGCTACTTCTGTATTTGCTCTTCATTGCTATCCAACTAGCATTCCAGTCTTCTAACAAATAGTGTTCTGCTACTTTTGCTGATCATTCTTTCCAACTATTTCTACAGCTTTAAGCTGCCTTTATTCAGTCATGCAAGACCACAGACAGGGACGCTTTGGTTATGTAGTTCAAAAGACTATTTCAAAGAAGATGTACTTGGGGACTTAACTGTGTAGCACAGGAATTCCTCTTACAAAATTTAGTAATTGGAGAGCAGTATGCTGCCGCTCCTGAGCTCTGTAAGAAGAGTGCCATAAGACCATTCTTTAAACCTGTGTATGTAACAGGAATCATCCCAAGCTGTTCAATAGTTTTTGTACATGCCCTTTTGCCAAGCTGATAATTGATCTCTTTTTTCTAATTCTGTTTTGGTGAAAGGTGACTGACTTATGGTATAGAGATAACTGTCTTTCTGGATTCTAAGATTTTAGCCTGCTGATTTGGCAATCACAGAAAGAGATATTTAAAAGAAAGAAATTATGTCTGTGCAGCAAAAGTTCTTGGGTAGAAGAGGACTGTTTCATTATTTTGTCACCTCTTACGAGATGACATTTGATTTATATTGCTTCTCCAAATTGCTTTCAGCACAGAATAAAGTGGATGTAACAGCACTTCATGTTGGTGCAAAAAAAAAAAAAGAATGAAAATTCATTGTCAGAGAACCAGAAATGAAAATAAATCCCCAAGGTACAAAAAGCAGTGCTGAAGGTAGGCTGCTGTAACTTCAATTTTCTACCTGCTTGTGAGATATAATACTGTCTTTAATTAAATAAGCACAGAGCTCTATTTCTAAACAAGGCAAATCCTAATTCTGTTTTATTGCAAAGTTTAATGGAGAAGTCTTCCCCCTCACTCCTTTCTCCATTCTTCCTCCTGCTCTCTTAAATAGTGCCAGAGATGTGTTACATCTTCACAAGTTACCAGTTGTAGTGACCTTGACATGCACAAACTAGGTGGGAAAAATGGTATATCAAAGTTTTTAGCCATTGAATAAAAGCTCTGCCTAAATTTTTATATTGAAGAAATTTAAAAAAAAAACCAACTCTAGCTTAAAAGTAGACTTCTTTAATCAAAGGAAAAGGTGAAATTTAAGATTGGGACAGTAGATTCTACGTGACAGGTGAGAAAAAGCAGTTGTTGGAGTCACCGTCATTCATCAGCAGTTAGAACCTCCATGGATTGGTTGATGTTACATAAGTAGCATTGCATTATTTTGGACATTGCATTAAAAAAATATGGCCTCAATCTAACATTTAGGGATGACTGTAGAACTTACTTGAAATTTAAGCTAAAATTATGCAGGCTGTTGCAGTCATTAGAGGCCAATTAGATCCCAGAGGGATATTTCAGTTACAATGATAGTGTGATTCTGTTTATTTAGTGCATTTATTTGAATTTTCTGCATTCTTGCTTTATCTTTCTCTTAAAGTATGTAAGATAAGTATTTCATACTATTAGTCTTTATTTTGAAATACAGTAAAATCTGATAAATTTTCTACAATACTGCTGACCTCTAATGGCAAAAACAATGCCAGAAAAAATAGGCAATAATCTGTGATTACCATATTAAATGATATTTACAGAAGCAAAGCAGAATTATAAATTTCCATCTATGTCCAAAGAAATTTTTCAGAGGAAAAGGCATAATAAAAGTACAGCACCTTTTCTGCGGGTGTAAATGGCTATATTCACATTTCAGTAATTTTGGAGGAAATGAATATTGACTATTCTTACTTGTGAGTCTATATGCACTTGACTATTATTCCTTTATTTCACTGCTTCAGAAATCTTAATTCAGTGACATTTGTGTGAAGTAAGAGCAAGTATCCATTTGACCAATCCAAGTATAAAATTTGATGCATAGTGCATGCCAGAGCCTGCTCTATTTTTCAGTCCTCTGTGCTTTGAAATAGGTTTTGTTTTTCATTTGGCAAACTGGCAGCACAACTCCTTACAGCTGTTACAACATTTTCATGGCAATGCATATTATTATGGACTCATAGTCTGTGCCTTATATGCATGACAGATCTATTTTTAAATTCTCAGTCAGTAGGAATTTTTTTCTTCTTTAAACAACAGAACACCTCTAATCCATTGCAGTAGGTATTAACATACGTAGCATTTTAATGAAAAATGACCTCTGCATAATAATCCTATTGCTTCTTTTAAACACCAAAAAAATTCTACACTTGGATTTTAATGTATGAGAAATTCGGCTCTGCTGACTCTCTTCTTTATGTTAATTTTCCACATAATTTAATGGAATTGCATCATTTAGTATAGGATTATTAAACCCTCCCACAATTGTTTTTTTTTGTCTAAAACAGTTATCTACTTAATCTGAACTGATTTAATAACTGCTATAAAATATGTTTAGCATTCATAGAAACACATATACTTAATTTCTAAGACATTTTTAATCAGGTTTTGCTCTAAGGCACAATACACTAAGGAATAAACAAACAAATAGATTGGTTTATTTATAAACAATAAAGTCCAAAGCAAGCACCTAAACCAAATACTGATTAATTCTTCCATTCTACATATTCTAAGAAGCTCCCATAGGAATATATACAGCTGGGAGGCATTTCTGAACAGGGACATGCAAATGATTGTTTGGGTTTTCTGTTTGTTTATTTGGCTGCTCTGTAATCAAAAAGCTCATTTCAGCCTCTGTGCTGCTCCAGTAGAACCCTCTGTGTTTCTTTGTTTTTCATAGAAACAAAATGGTGGCCTTCTCACGTCAAATTAATTTTCAACTAGCCTGCTCCCAAAAGCTACCCTTTCTACATCTGTTCAGCTGTACTTGTGGTAATATGCAAATTCATTTTCTTAGGAGATACCTTGAAATAATTGATATGGCCTTTTTCTGACTAGAGCTATATTTCAGGAACAATAAATTCCCACAAACAGACCTCTAAGAGGGAACAACGGCCACAATTATTTTGGCTTAGCAGATATTAATTGAAGTACTTTGCCTTGTGCATGATCTAATAATCTGGCACATTAAAAAAATAATGTTTTCAGCAGCAGAAATAAGGCTGTCTGACACAAATGCGTGCAGCAGTGATTATTCTTGTTTTCTCATCCATAAAACTTCACAGATTTGAAATATGGAAATACTTTCCTCTTCTGGAGACACAATGCATCTTACACTTCCCCAATACACTGGTGTGTAGGGAACATGAATCTACAGTGTTAAAGGACCAGTGAAGCTATAATTCATTTTCCTTAAATAAAAAAGCCCCAAACATTGGGTAGATCTGTACACTATGCAATTATATATTTAGCTGACTCAATAGATATTAGTACCACTAATTTAAACAGGGAGAGATAAAATATGTTCTGCCTGAATAAGCAACTCATTACAACAGTTTCATATATGAGGAAATACTCTGAGATAAAATCAATTTTTTGTTTTGTTTGCCCCTTTCTTCTTATCAAAATAGTTTTTCACTATAAGAACAGTAGAGAAAATAATGAAATAAAATAATGGTCCTCCCAAACAGTAAAACCACAGAAATTCTTATATTTTAATTACATATTAGGCCATCAGCAGTCTTTGAGGAGATTTAGAGATGAGTTTTATGCACATTTGGAATGCTGCATATAGATTTCTATGGATTTTTTTTTCATTGTGTGCCTCTATGTTCATGAAAATAAAATTTCTTTTTCCTTTGACCAAGGTAAATGATTTAAAATGACTTTCATACAGAGAGCATGTAAGTACACCATTTTGTATGGCTGAAACCTGGGAGAACCATACCCATTTTTACCAGTTGCAGCAATCAACTCTGCTACTGACTGGCAGAAAGTTTGTAGGAATACCCCCATAATCCATGGATTTTTACATTATCATTTTCTCTTCTGTATTTATGACTGCAGAACTAAAATATGAAGACCATCCAGAAAACACTTCACAGAGAAGCTGTAAGCACCAGCCTAAAAACTGGAACAGTCCAAACTGCATTTATTTTTAAGGGGAGCCTGGGTATACCAGTAGACTTTCAGACCTACTGAAACCATATTGAGGCTGAAGGAACAAGGAAAAGTGCCTGTAAATTTTTTTGTAATTCACAGGTTCTCAAGAACATAGTCTGTTATATCAAAAAACTCGCAGGTAGGTGTTAGACATATTTTCTTCCACAAGTTTTTCAGAGATACCAGAGAAACTTGAATCACATTTTTAAATTATGAGTTCATTCAATAGATTCAAGTGTTACTGTACTGGAGAATGGTTTGCTGTGATTTTGACAGAAAAATTCTCATCTTTGTGTGTGTAAGTATCTTGTAGTCAATTGTGGTTGCCATAAATTGTGAAATTATTTGCACTGCTGTTCAAGGCATCTTTTTTATGCCTGAAGGTATAAGAATTCAATCAAACAGGGAGTATGAAATCTTCCATTTACAATGCAGAAACCAGATTGTGTAACCAAAAGAGCAAGATTGAACAGATTGAACACTCAATTGTTCCTCAGAAGTTTTCTTTGTCAGCTCTGAGTCCGCAAAATCTAATCCCCACCCTTGCCTCCCCTCATCTGGGGTGATAGAGGGTAATAAAACATTTGAGAAAAAAATGTATTTTGAGAATGTGGCATGTATTTCATTAGCAGACTAGCTCTTTCAAGAAATAGGTTATTAAGAGCTAGTCTCCCACTTCTGTTGCTAATATATTTTATATAGATACTATGTGTGAATTTTCAGAGTACAGGTCTTGACTAATTACTGGGACATATTGTTTTTAATCAATCAAGTCCAGTTCAAAGCCTAAATTCTCTATGTATCTAAGCCTGTAAGTCATATAAATATAAATGACCTATGTTCCCATTGTGTTTTATTTTGGTAGTGGTTGGAACAGTGCAGATTATTTTTCTTTATACAGATTGGTATTTGTGGTATTCTTTCCTCTGATTGATGATAATTGATGCTGTCATTCCCAAGGCTGTATGCAAAAATTACAGGACTTACTTGCATTGGCACTGCAAAATAAGCACATTCATTTCAGTATTTATATGTGTGTGGTACTTTTCATAATCTATGTCTTCTATAGGATTAATTTATTTGACATATGAGAAGCAATTTTTCTCAGACTTCATATAAACATTTCAGAATGCATTTGTTGAAGAAAGAACAAAGAATAGAGATAGATTGACAAGTAGATTTATTTAATTATATGTGATTAGTATAATTGAAATATTTTTTTATTATGAATAATAATAGAGTGATATAGAAGAAATATTTGTGAAGAAAATATTATCTCTTGGCTATATAGTTGTCCAGCTATAAGACAGAGGCAAAGTGTGCTCTCTCTTGGTCAATTCTATATTTGGGTTGCTGGACACTTCCCTAAAAGAAGACATTACAGATTAAAGACAAAAATCTCTTCTAAGTATTCTAACTATTAGGGTATTGAAAAGGTGAGTGGTTGCATGCATGCCAAAATTACATCCTCCTACTTTTTACAAAGCATGACCCTATGCTATTTTTGGGGCAAAAACCATGAGATGACTGGTTTGGATTCACCAAATGGGATGGGCTTAACATATTTTACCAGGTAGCTTCAGGCAGTTTCCTTGTTAGTGCTTCCTTGTCAGTGTGCATAACTGCTGAAGTGCCTCATCAGAGACATTTTTGTATGTATTGTGCCTGACTGTTTGAAGTCTTGACAATATGGGCAAGTACACCTATATAAGCTACTTTGTTCCTTCTCTGGGCTGTCTGGAAACACAGGGAGAAGCCCACGTTTAAACTGGTACTGAGCTTTTCTACTGACTAATCAAGAAGGCATGTAGAGGGGCTGTCAGGATGATTTGCAGTGTTAAAAAAATAAAGTTTAAAAATCCCACCTGTTTAACTGTATCAGGACTCACCTTCCCAAGGACAGATGTCCATGGTTTAGGTATTGCAATAGTTGTCCACAACTTACTCCAGCCTTTAAACATCGATCAAGTGAGGAAGCAGGTTTGAGCTAAACTTTGTGATACATGGAGTTGAACTGGCACTTTGGGGGCTCTTGTTCCTGTGTGTAAGTATATGAAGGGAGTTTATAAAGAAGACAGAAACAGGCTGTTTTTCAGAGGTGCTCAATGACAGAGAAAGAGCCAATGGACACATCATGAAACAAGGGGGTTCCCTCTGAATATCAGGAAACACTTTTCACTGTGATGGTGACTGAGCATTGGTCCAGACTGACAGAAAGTGCAGTCTCCATTCTTGTAGATATTTCTATTTTCTTTGGACATGGTCACATGGTCCTGAATGTGGGCCAACTCTAGATGGCCCTGCATGGGCAGAGGGATTAGACCAGATGACCACAAGATGTCCCTTTCAAACCCAGCCATTCTGTGACTCTGTGACCACATGATGTGTGTTTTCTCAACAGGATTTTAGTTCTGGCTTCTTTCACGGATTCATTGTTACAGAGATTGATATCTAGGTCTTAATACCATAGGGTGTGGAGAAAAAAAAGCACATGGCACTATTTTTATCTTATAATTTAAATAAAGATTTAATCTCAATGCTTGGCTGGGTTTCTTGGGCAGGAATGTATCTGCTAAGTAGTGCAATCATTGGAACAAAATATTCTGTGCAAGTTAGAACAAGAACTAGGACAGGAAATAGAATGGAGTTTTCCCATTCTAAAGGTATTATTTTCAACTGATAAATTCCAAATTCATTAAATTTTTCACTCTACATTTATTTTCATTTAATATTAAAAATATTTTAAATGGAATCATTAGACATATTTATGTTGTATGATCAACTTGAGCTTTAGCTAAGTGTATTCATTGACAGAAAACCTTTAATGCTAATCTACAGAAATGTTATCAGAAGAAGCATACTGTGAAACTAATATTTGATTATTGTTGAGTTGCAAACATGCAACATCATCTCTACTTTGCAAATGTCTGTGGATTTTGCATATGAATATATGGCAGTTAACTTTTATTGCATACTTACACCCCTCAACAGGATTTTTAATTTTTAAAGGATTTTTCAGTGCTGAAAGCTCTGATCTCAAATACTCTACAATTTCCTTGATGTCTTTGCTCTTAAATTGCCTGTATATTTTCTTAGTCCCATTTTCCCATTAGAGTAAATAAATTAAGACTGTTCTGTTCTACAAGGATCAGTTGCACAGTCCTTTCTTAAAAATATCAGTAAACAGCACAGAATTTAGCTGATATATCAATAATGTACCACTGTATCACAAACACACCCTGCTAAGCAAAGGATATGGCTCAGGTAAAAAAATGTCCTTCCACACAAACCTGGCTCCTTGTTTTTTTTGTAGGTATATTCATTTTAATAATTTTGATCACAGTTTCTTCCCCACCATAATTTTCCATTACTGTGTTTTGTAAAAACTGCAATACTCCGATTTTTAGAGTATATGACTGCCTAAGAAGTCCTTGCTAGCTTTGGTGAAATTATTTACAACTCTGCAACATGATCACAAAATGATTGTAATAGATGATAGTTTTGCTTGGGTAGCACTTAGCATCCTATCCTACTTGCTTCAAAGAGACCTACAGAATTACAGACCTTAGGGGGTTAAGAAAATCACAGAATATCCAGTACTTTTACTTAAATAAGTAAGAGGAGAGGAAATAAAATAAGTGGAGAGGAAAAATAAAACCACTGTGACATTTTTGAAAAGTTCCATTTTTCATGTAATTTATCATTTATAATCACAGTGATTTAAATAGTATTAGGGCAGATTATAATTCTCTGCACTTCCTGCAGACATACACTCATAAATGCACATGTGCCCACCTGTCTGGGACTCTGAGGAAAATACACTCTGTGACGGGATGTTTGTCATATGGCAGAGGCTCAGAGGAGCACAGTTCTTCCACTGTATGGAAATGCATAAGAAAACAGTGTTCCTTGCTACAGTTCAAAATGCGACCATCAGACTTCCCTGAAATTCACAAGGTTTTTGAGGTTTGCTGAACTGCTTCTCAGTAAAGTTATTCAGCTGGGCTCATGGGTGAGTGTGACATGAGCTTGTATGTGCATGTGATTTACACCAAATGTGATGCAACATAGAAAAGTAAAAGAGCCCCTCATCAGCAGCAACCAGCCCAACAGAGCAGGGGTGGTGTGACTTTACAAGAAATACACCTAATGCAAAATTATATGTTTCAACAGTGGGAACATTTCAAAATCTTTGGCTGTGGTTTGGCATATGTGCTAATGAGATCCAAAGAGAAAACTCTGTGTTTCTGTTTTGTTGTTTCTTTTTTTTCTCAACCCCTTACACTGATCTTAACAGTTGCAAAACTGATATTGGATATGCAAGATATTTATGTGAAAAGGTTTAATGTTTTTAAAAAGAAAATTAATAGCTCTCATTCCCCAAGAATAACATCGTTATAAGCAGGTGAGTTTTGCTGGGATTCCCTGAAAGGGAAGGAGGTGTAATGATGTAGTGACAAAATTATTTCTGCGTAGGGTGTGCTGTGGAAACATAATGGGCAATGTGCAGTGAAGTGAGAACAGAGCTGCTGCAGGTGTGCAGCTTTGCAAGGTGCTAATTAAAAAGTAGGTGAACACAAGTAAGGAACAGAGTTGGCACTTATAGAGGTGGTGGGGAATGAAGTTATAGTGCAAACTCCATGTCTTGTAGTGGAAAATGATGAAAGGTCCTGATTATTGTTTTCCCTGATGTAGCTACAGCTGAACAAATTTAGTCCAGAGTAAATGTTCAATTCTGTGTCTTAGAAACAGCAATCCTACTCTGTTATAAAATGCTGACAAGAAATAGAGAAAGACTTCTCTTGTTAACTCACATGTGTTAAATTTTAAAATCTGTTGTGGGAAATGGAACATTGACAAAGTTAGACATGCTTTTCCAAAATTTGTGCAATAGGCTGCTGAATTTAAACTTCCATTTGAATGCCAGCTGCCAAATAATTCAAACCTGGTATTTCCTAGTGAAAAAAACAAAACATCAATTTTAACTGTTTTTAGGAAGGCAAAGCAGGAAGAAAATCTCTCCCATACTTCAAGTCTAAAATAAATTTTTCCATCAAGGCAATAAAGCAGATTTCCAAGAATTTGCATGATCCAGTAATAAATCAGAAAATTGTAATTGACCAATACAATATTTCATTTTGATTGTTTGAAAGTCCTGAATTCCAATTTTTCTAAGTATTTACATTTTTCCATGAATATAAAATTGAAATTTAAAAATTGTATTCTGAATCTGGAAGTTTTTTACTGAAGTTATGAACTGTGAATTTTAAAGTTCAAAAAATATGGAAAAATGAGGTTATGTCTGCTTTTAAACTTCATGTTTTTCAACATCTCTAACACTTTTTCCAGAGCCTAAAAAGAATGTCATTGCTTTGCATTCATGCGTAGACAGAGTATTTTTTGTTTTGGAGTGTATCTTTTGCATATAGTATTTTCAGATTCAACCACTGTAACAGGAGTTTGTGAAGACAATCAAATAAAGCTGAATCAAATAAATTAATTAGTCCTTTTTTTTCTCATAAAAATTCTATGGAGTAATATATTCTGTTATATTTTGAAAAACTGTGTTTGTTGCCATCGACAGAATTTGATTTATTCAAAAACCTCTACTACTTGGCTTTGCTTGAATGTTTCAGATAGTTTGTGTGTTACTTAAAAATAGTTTAAGCTGTTTGTAAGTTTCCTGAATTTTAGTGCTTAGTTTTGATTAGTTATTCACATAAGCTCTTCAAGTATGAAGTGCATTGATTTCAGCACCTAAACTTGATTAATATGAATTTCTCAGATGGAAGTGCTTTCATTCTTGCAACAATTTAGTTAAAGTCATGCAATTTTTTTAGCAAATAAATAAAGCATGGAAGATTTTAGTTCTGATACACAGAAATGAGGATTTAAGAATTACTAAGGAGTAGAATAAGGTTTTTACAGAAATGACCTTTGTATTAAAGCAGATCAAGCAGTAGGCAATACCAACGAGCCATTTGTAAGCAATGCTGCAGAAATAGATGGTTTTTTTAAAGTGGGATAGGGAATCTTCTGAGATATCAAACATCCTTGGTTATTTTCATAGCGTTATTTTTAGTTCTTTGATTTAGGCAACTGACTGAGATTAAACAAGATTTTAACAGCAGAATCTGGGTATACGTGATTCATGCATAGTCACAGAGGAGATGCCTGGAAAAGGAGGGAACTGAGCTGCAGTCTCCCAAGGCCCAGATTAATGCTCACTTCATTCAACAGCCTTTCCTCCTTCAGGTAAATGAACAGAACTGGTCATGCTCTCAATTAGAGGGACATTAAATCTTTGCCCTGTGATTGCGTAACTGTATATTTCACCTTCAAGGTCTTGCATATAAAAACTTGAAATAAAACTCTGCAATTTTTTTTTTTCTATTAAATCTTTTATCTATACTTAAAGTGTCATTCAGATATGTGTTGCAAGTGATCTCAAAAGATCATGATTGAGTTAAACTTGTATTTAAGGGACAATTATTTTGCAATTCATCATAGATAACAGATAACAGTACACTATGCTAACACAGAGTTTTCCACTACCGGACCTTGCAGATTTAATGCTAATTTAATGTTAGTTTAATAACTGAGAAAATCAAGGCAGAGTTTGGTTCTCAGTCTTAAAATCAGGAGAACCACACAGTAAGGGGGAACATGAATGAGTCCCAGAGAGCAGGAAACTCTATTTGAACAGATGCTGCATCTGATGGAAAGACCACTGAGAAATACCAAGTCTTTCCATGGACTCCCAGAGAAATTAGTTGGGGGTCATGAAAAACTGGGTATGCCTTCCAGTGCTGGCTGAATGACAAGAGCAATAGTTTGGGGGTGATTTTGATGTGATTTTTCCTCATAACAAGTAGCATGATCACATATATTCACATATAGAAGCAAGGCAGAGCTGTCCTGAACTAAGAGAATGTTCCTGAAGTCAGTCTCAGTTGTATGTGTTCCATAAGAGAGGATTCACAATTCTCCTAAGCCAATATAAAGAGCATCAAAATAAGAGATTTTGAATCAAGGCCTATTTTCTAACACTGGAATGTTCTTTATCTCTTTTGAGCACAGATATCTTCTTCTTACTTTAGGGATTTAAAACAAAACTATTTTGGTATAAATGTATAAATGTATGTGTTTCCATAAAGGGTATGTATGTGTATCCATAAGGGAAAGCTATGCAAATTGGTCATCAAAAGATGACATTTCATCCTGCAGTGATTTAAAGGGAATTAAAATGCAAGAAATTGAAAAAAAACCCAAAACAAACCAAAACCAGCAAAGGCAGGACTCACAAACAGCAGAACTGCTCTTCTTGTGCTTTTGAATTTTCAGTATTTTCGAGGTACAATAATTTTGCACAGAAAAATCAAGCCAGCCCCACTGACATGTAACTTGTTTCTATAAAACACATGACAAATGAATCAAACATACAAATGTGATTTTGCTACTAAGGTAAGTTTCTCACGGATATTTTCCTCTGCTTTGTCTGATGACACAGTAGGGATCAATAAGTTGTATTCCACTGGCATTAGTTAAGCATATGTTAGCTACCATTTATTTGTGAAGTTTGTGAACCTCCGAAAAAGTCACAAGTTTTTAAGTATTATCCATGTAGCCAGTAAACTGTGTCATTTTTAATCTGTGAAGGCTAAGAATTCTCTTATATTTTACTCTAATTTCACCTTCTCAGACATCTATGTATCTTTAAGAAGGTCAGAACACAAGACTGTAAGGTGTTTCATTCAAATAACTTAGCAGTTGAAGAGAAATAAAGACCACAGTGCAGAGTTCATCCTGGTGGTCCACCAGGTGAATGTGAAGTGTATATATTGTGAAGTATGGATGAATTTAAGTGCTGCTCATGGGGAAGGTCAGCATTGTGTAGCATTCCTCCTACCTGGAATGGGAATACATACCTCTGATCTAAATTAATATTTAATTCTCAAAAGTAATGTACCATGCAGTAGTGGAGCCTTTGGTTAGTGTGGTAATAAAAAGAAGCTTAATAGGAAATTCTTTTGAGAACTTGCATGTACTGTACATTATTAGCCTGGGGTAGGTCATTCTCACCTCCATTAGTTTTCTGACTGATAGAACACATACACATTCTCCAATCTCTGCTCAGTAGAGAATATTTCCCCCCACACTATTTTCCTCAATAGCCTTCCAATATTTTCCTGCTCCACTAAAACAGGCTGATGTAACAATTTAGTATGTATTGCTTAAAGCTACTTCCATTGTCTTTGGACAGGTTGGCTGCCAGTTCAAATGGATTTGTTGAAACAATGTGCTTTTACCAGGCTACACTTGCTTCTTCTCTTAGCAACAAGAGGTTCTGACGTTAGCAAGCTTATTTTGGAAAGCTCTGCTCTGCTCAGTGTGGGATCAGAGCGCCCCAAGGGCCTGAAGTCAAACTTTGTAACTTCTAGTTTAATCAACAAGCTGCAGGAACATCCTAGAGACAAAGAAAATATTTGCTTCAAAAAAGAAATGAACCTGAGAATATGGTAAATAATTGCTTAGGGTAACAATGAAGATGCCATAATGGCTCAAATATCCAGTTTGCTATTGATTTACACTGACACATTAAAATCAAAATAGTATTAAACAGGCTAATGATATTGAGAAGCCTGTAGGTGAAATTAGGCAGTTTATATTAAAAAATCGGTAGGGCATTCTGGTAAAAATAGAATATGGCAGTTCTAGAAAATTAATTTATATAAAAAAATAAGGAAAACCTAAAGAAAAAGGTGGAAAACCTTATCTTGCCACTTTACTGAACCCCCTTTTCTCCTTGAGAATAAACTGAACAATGTTTTATTTGTAAAAATGTTTACAGGATGGATAAGGCTAGAAATGCAGATGAATATTCCTGAGAATTCTCAGCCCAGGGAAGCTTCCAAGGGCTTTCCAAGATTATTCTGTGGGTCTCAGGCAAGTGGAGGAGAATTTGGCTATGAAAGGATAGAGGAGAGAATGAATCTTAATAACACAGTAATACTACCCAATTCAGTGTTCTTTAATTATGAGTATTCGTGCTCCTAACTTTGGGTACCTGTCTCAAGTGTTTTGCTGAGCTAGAGGCTGAGGACAGCCTTGCGGAGCTGAGAGCTGGCAGCTTGAGCATGAAGGAAAATGCTCCTACTCTGTGTCTGAATGTGTGCTTTGTCTGCACCTCCACATCTCATAGGGAAGGCTCCTGTCTCTGTGTTAGGAATGACTCTGACCATCAGGATAGGTGTCCCTTGGGCCAGGCTTTGATCTCTCTTAGAAGAAAAGTGCACTTCAGTTCCCACTGACTTCAGCAGGGCTGGAGACCACTGAGCGTTTTAAAGGCATCAGCCCATGCAGAACTTGTGTAAGGGGTGGTTCCCAAGAATTGGAAAGAAGACTGTGGGACTTTCTTTAGGAAAAGTTTGACACAATGAAATGTTGCCTCTGTTGTGCCATCAGATGTGTTTCCCTTTTATCTCCTGACTGTGAATACGTTAGCATCAGCACTAGGGGGAGAGCAGACTTGATAAACCCTTGAGGGCTCTATACTCACAGGACAAATATTGCTATGGAGAAGTGCAGTCACTGATTGCAAACAAAGCAAATTCAAGGAGAAAACCCCTCTGAGCTAACATTTTTCAAGTAATCCTCTTAAGATTTAGTGTTACTTTTCTATTATTCAATTTCTTTTTTTAAACACGTAAGGGCATAGTTCCAAGAAAGTTATTTTATAATAAAATAGACTGGTATTTCCAGCATTGATAATGTGTGAGCTACTGCATAAATCTACAGCTCCAGCTGCTGGCAGATTTTTCTGTTTTTTCTCAGCCATAAGAGGTAAAAGAACCCTAAGAAAAGCATCTTTTTCCACATAGGAAAAAGAAATGCATAAATAATAGTAATAAATATTCATATTTTTTCTTAAACCCACATGTGTTTTGAGACCTTGCAATTCCCTTTTCAGGGCCAGCCTTCCATTGTGTAACAAACAGATACACAGGATACATTACTAACATGGCACAAATCACAGGCTAGGTGGATGCACTGAGTCACAAAGTCAGAAGGCTGAGATACCTACATATACATATATATGTACACACATGATTGATATCATTAAACTCTCCTGTGCCTGACTGTCAAGAGATATTAGTGGATTGTAGGTTTCAAACTAAAAGATAAAATGAAGCTTCTAATTTAGATAGAAGTCATTGCTTTTATTGTCTCTTGACAAAAAAAAAATACAAAGAAATTCTTGCATATGGGAAGACTGCACTCAAGCCATGTTATCCAAATGACAAACCAAACCCACAATTAAATTATGGAAGTTGTTAAAGATAACAAGGGAAGTGACAAGGAGTAAATACCTTCCTTGAGGAATAAATTAGCATAAAATGTAGCAGGATCCTGCAATTGTTTTATTTTCAGGCCAGGTTCTGGAGTACACTGCTGAGTACACAGTGATTGCCTAGTGGATCTGACAATATGAAAGATAAGGATTTTTCTCTTTTTCTCTTTTTTTTTCCCTAAAGGGATTAATATTACTGTTTTCATGAAACTTTACTATAAACATAGAGGAAGTCATAGGAGAAATGTTGGAAGCAACTCAAAATGTATCTGGTCAGCAGAGGTTCATGTTCATCATTGAGGGTCGTATTTGGGAGACTGAATAAATCAATAAAGTCTCTTAATATAAGAGAACTTAATATAATCCCCATGAAACCTTCTGATGAAACAGTGTCTCTAGAAACTCACCCACCAAAAAAACCTCAAACCTCCCCCACCAAAAACCAATCAAACAACCAAAACACTCATCATGCCCCCCTCAGATAATGCTACTGCTTCAGGTTGTGGTTCCATATTATCTATCTGCTCTGAGTGCTCATTGATCCAGAAAAGAAACTGCGATTGTTTTCCTCTCAGATTTATTTTAGCTCGCAGCAGATGGGTCTAGACCTCTGCAGGAGCACAGCCTGGGGCAGCCAGATATTGCAGGACTCTACTGTGAGGTCAAAGAGCTCAGACCCTTCTGATGACTCACATGAAAGTCAGGATCATGAGATCTAATGAAATTTCCTTTATCCTTATTTTGTGGGGTATTAATAGTACAATTTTGAAATATTAACCAGATTAAAATATGTAATTAAGGACCATAAATTTAGTTTGAAAGATTAGGAAATATCAGAATTACCTCTGCCTTGAATAAGGCTCTTTTGACTCTATCAGGCACTTGTGGTATGACTTAGGTTTTAATTACACGATCACATGCTATTTTTCAACAGTAACCCTACCTCATTTAGTTAATAGGTCATCTCTCTTCCAAGAATGGTCCCAGCTTGTGTAGTTAAAGATGCTCATAGCTTACACGTGGAACCACAGTTCCTCATACCTTAGTTCTCCACATGTAAATTAGGTATAATAATAGCATGCTGTCTCACTGCTATGTTGTGAAAATAACTTAATTGTTGTTTGTGCATCACTTGGTGACTACAGCAGGCTACAGGAAAGCCCAGGAGGAAAATAATAATTTTGTATCTAGAGAAAACCTTGAGTCACATGCATTATACAGGGTGTGGGACACATTTTGGACAATGAATAACAAACAAGATGTGGAAAGAGAACAGATCACCAGTGGCATAAGCTATCACATGTTGGCTGCACTTGATTTTAGCAGGTTAAGTGCATCCTGGCTCATCTGCTTGAAAGGTAAAGGAGAGGAAGGAGCAGGAGCACAAGAACTAACACAGTTCAGTCTGCACACTGAAGAGGATATTTACTGGAAGAGGAAAGATTATGTGGCCAGGGAAATTAAACTGCGGTGTAATCCAAGGCTTGCACAGGGTACGTTACTTTGCCATTCTCTACCTTTTGAGTGCTGGAGCTTATAGCTTAACCATACTCCTCTGAACATATATGTCTATCTTTTGATGTATCTATTTAGATTCCACCTCTTCAAAGCAACATCCTAACTGTTCTAGATTCTTCTCTGGCAATCCTTAAACAAACATTCCTGAAATACAAACCTCATTCCACGGAAACCACCGATAACCAGAAGCATTCAAGATCCGTATCATGATCCATCCCTGCTAACGGAAACCTATCTGGTCTTGCAGCAGTCCTGGGAGCTCCTCAGCTGAGTCTTTAGTCAGTCATGCTGATGAGATGGCTGATGAAAGAAAGCCTCTGCAAAAACGAAAAGCCCTTCAAAAGATTAGGCTGTCAAACTGAGACATCTTCAAGATCATAACTGGCAGGATGGTTTCAGATGAGTCTCATTTTTAGGGAGTTTAGGACTGTAGAAGACAAATCAAACCCCTAAATATCCACTTGGGGTTTTTTTCAGAAAGCCAGAGGCAAAGCCAAGTTTTGTATCAAAAACAATACTCTAAAATTCTCGTAATAAAATATGACAAGGAAAGCAGTTAAATCTTTCACCTCTTTTATGTATCAGTTCATGTATTTGTTGAAGAGAAAACCTGTCCCAGCAGTCTAAATGCAGTTCTATAGAAAAAAATCACACTTCTCAATCTAGAAATGTAAAGTATATCTAAAATTACAACTGTAAATTCTGTATTGAAAGGAAACTGATAATGTTTAAAAGCATTATCAATTTCATCTTGGTTCTGTCTGTGTTCTTATGTAACCCTTCTTCAACTACATTTAATCCTATAAATGCTTAAAATGTCTGAGATTGCTATCTAAAAGATAGGAACCTTATTTTATTCCTTCACTGTATTCTTATCCAAATTTACAGTGAATTCTATACTCTGCATATTTCTTATACAAAATCACAGCTAAAAAAAGCTACTTAGAAATTAAAGTCTTAGATGACCTTTGCTGCCTGCTATTGGAGGTACCTTGATAATTATTTGTAGCAATTCTGTCATGCCATGAACAACAGTTATGATGCTGCCAGAGGCTGGAGTAGATTCAGGATACAGTATTTTCTTGTAATCAGTACCAGAGCCTACATCAACTCCATCAAGCTCCTTTGTTGTCAAAGGAACAAATCCCATATTTCACAACTATATGGTATATGTCTGCAAGAGTGATCAACACCCCCCTGACCCTGAACTTGTGCAGGACCTGCTGCTCCAGCTGGATCCCTACAAATCTATAGGGGGATTCATGCAAGATTCCTCAAAGAGCTGGCTGATATCACCACAAAACCTCTCCTGAACGTTTTTGAACTGCCTTGGGAACCTGGAGATGTCTCAGCTACTGGAAAGTGGTTGTTCTGACTTCCAAGAAAGGCAAGAAGGATGACCCTGGACTACAGGCCTGTCAGTGTCACTTTAGTGCATGGTAAAAGCATGGAAAAGATTATTCTGGGAAATATTGTAGAACACCTGGAGGACAACGCAGCCATCAGTCACAGCCAGCATGGATTCATGAGAGGAAAGTCCTGCTTGTCATCCTGAATTCCTTCCACAACAGGGTCACCCACCTGGCTGATCAAGGGAAGCCAGTAGATGTAATCCTTTTGGACTTCAGCAAAGCTTTGGAAACTGTCTCTCACAGCCTCCTTCTGGACTCAGTGATCCTTATGGGTCCCTTCCAAGTTAGCATTTTGTATGATTCTCTGAACTTGTATGAAAGGAACGACTTAGCAGTAGCTGGAATGAAATGCTCTCAAAAGCTCAACCAAAGCAGGGAGTTTGGATTGGCTTTCCACATGGCTGGAAGCCATGAAGCAGCCTTAGCTTAATTCTTCTGGGCATATCAAATGTGTTTCTGTATCTTTCCTGACAATTTGTGAGTGTTTCTCGTTCTCAACACCAAAAAGCTTAATAGAAGGGAGCATTTGTAATATGATACAGTGATCTTCTATCTCTGATAACACTTTGCTCTGTTGCCAAAAGGATTATTTTGAACGTTTTTGCAGTGAATAGAAGTTATATTCTCCAAAAGCACCAGATGTGAAGAATACTTTTTAAAAAAATAATGGGAAAAAATTATAAGAAAACAAACCTAACCCGCCACCACATTTAACAATATAAGCAAAACTTTATAACTTTTTTTTGATATGTTTCTATTCTCAGAAAATATTTTAAGAAAGTATTCTAGTGAAGATTGCCCAAAAGCAAAACATTTAATTGAAAACTAGAAATATTTTGCAGAAGTGCTCATAAAGTTTCTATTTTCAGCTGAGTGAAACTGAGTGAAAAAATCACTGGTTTGTTTGTTTAAAAATAATTTTTCTCATGCAACAATTGACTTACATCATTCATCCATTATTATATCATTATCCATTATCAAAAAGTTAATGCAAATACTGGGATAGAGTGCTGATGTGGAGGTAATAAACATTGTTTAAAACCCTACCGCCTCGTACAAGTCAAAAAACCAAGACAAAGCTGATGGAACACTATTTGTTGAAAGAGAAAACCAAAAGAAAAATAAATATTTTCAGCTAGTCCAGATTTTATTCTGTTCTGAATTCCTTTCAAACAATTTTTTAAAAAATAAATGAAATAACAAAAACAAAATGCAGAAACTGCAAGTGAAATGTTTCAGCTTCTCACAATTACCCATTACTTTTGTAGTCCCAAATCTGTGAATAATAATTTCAATCAGTCCAAATCCATCCTTCTGAATTTTTCTTTTTCTTTTTTTTCCTAATAAATTAAATGGAATATTTGTAACAAAGCATAGAGTTTCAAACAGTGCTCCCATGCACAGATGACTATTCAACTCAGTGAGGATTCAGACTATTCATGTTGGCCCCTGCACTTATGGTTCTGAAGTAAGTGAAGCAGCAAGTCTCTGCTCCAAAGTTGTGTTGAGAGCACGTGCTGAAAGAGGATCTGTTCTGGTGTGTGAGATGTGAGCAGTTCAAAAGGCCAAGCAGCTGTCAGACATGCAGGAAGAGGAAGAAGAGGACCCAGTAAAAGGCCTGCTATCAGACAAAAATCACCGTAATGTATTTCTCAGGGGAATTTTCATCTGCTGACTGTGGAAGGGTTTTTTGCTACAGTGCTTTCTTATTTTGAGGAACTTGTCACACAGGAATGGGGAAATGGCATTGCACTGGCTGTTCAGTGCAACAGCAAGGACCCAGCTCTTGTGTAGCTGAGGATCTGCTGAGCTGGAGAACACTGAATAAGACTGTAAAGATACTGGAGAGCACATCTGAACCCTCTGATCCCACTGCAGCTTTGCATCCCTTGCACCTGGGTACTTCCCAGCCAGCACACCCTTGGCAGAGAGCCAAGACTGAACTTATTTTGCTCTTTCAGCTGGCATGGACACACTTCCTTGGAATAATTTAAGCCACTGAATACCAAGTGTATCATCTGGATGAATATTTCATTATAGCCCCACCCAAGTTACACAACTCTGAACATAACCTTTTGTTTTGTAAGGAGAACTACCACCAAGTGAATTGGCTGGAGTTTCACAACAAGGACTTTACATTTGCATAGTTTTCCCCATAATCCATCCTGCATAATTAGGAACTCTAGTCTTGTCATAGCAAATATGGCAATGATTTTGTCCCAGAAAACCCTGTTACAGGCTAAACAAATCAATACATTGTATTTAATAATTTTGGAGAACGTGGGAATTTTGACATGCCTTTATGGTCTTGAAATCAATGTAACACATATACAGCTGTTCCTTAAAATCATGTTTATTTGTTTTGTTGTCTAATTGCAAGTTTGTCCTGCATCAACAAGAATTTGTAAAGGAAAAACTGACTTTTTTCTTCCTTGTGGAGAATGATTGCTACTGTTCCCAGATGAAAATGAGTTTCTCCAGAGAATTAATTATCAAAATAATCTTCAATATCCTTCCTTGATTCACTTGTACTGCACAATTGTTACAGGGAAGTATCTGCTGATGTGAGTGTATGGTTTTATTGTTTGCTCAGCCAAGAGTTTGAGTCAATTCTTAAGTCTGGATGATGTCTTTATTTTGGTCACAAAGCACAATAGTGCTTTGCAAATACAGGAGTAAGAAAAGTAAGAGAGGAGTTTTGTGTGGTGGGTGATGTGGTGGTGCTGATAGGCACTGAAAGGAAGAACACTTTAAAGGGTTGAGACTGGGAAAGTTCTCTGAATTACATGGCATAATGTAAAAAATGTGTAATGGTAGAGAAATACTAAAATATTAATGAAGAGTGTCTGAAAGACGCCAATCTTTTAATGTTGCTTCTTTTTTGGACATAGTTACTGCTTTTGTTTTGATACCAGAATCAATGGTAAGTCAAAGAGGTTGCAGAGAGTGACTAATTGAGGCTATAGCATTCTTCTTTCTGCTGATTAAATATTTTGTTCATGAGAAATCAAGATCTTAATATATGGAGTTTCAAGAAAAAAATTAAAATATCAGAATATGGAAAAGGAAAGGTCTTGGAGAAACAAAACAAAAAGCCATCTACTCTGTTATACTCTTCTTCTCAATACTTAATGCTAGATACTTTTTGACAAGACAAAAATAAGAGAAAAGCAACTTCTCCCAACACATAAATAGGCTTACAATATCTTCATTGTTTTACTACAGGGTTTTTTTTAAAATCCAGTGTTTTAAGTCAACATGATGTTGACAGTGGTATGAGTAAAATGAAAATAGATTTGAATCTGCTGTTTGATATCCAGAGTCAACAAATGTGATAAAACTACTTGTGAGTCAGAAGTTGTGTAAGCAAGCAAAATAGTTGAGACATCTTTCTCCCTATTGATTATAGGGGAGGTATTTGCTGTTCTGGTAGCAGGAGTACAACATTAACGTATTTGGCAGCAGATTTAACACAAACAAAGGAAGTAGTTTTTCTTTTGACAGATAATTAACTGATTGAACTTAGTGCCACAGGATGTTGTGGAGTCCAGAAACAGATTAAAAATAATTACAAAATTTTGCTAAGAATAGATCATCAGTGACTGTTTAATAGCTGTTTATTCTGTTAATAACAGAATTCCTTGAACAGCTGGCTGCTGAAAAATAGTGTTGCAAGTGGCAAAGTGTAACAGTATGTTCTGAGATTTAATATCTTTAATGTTGTGGCATCTGCTTCTGTTCATCTGTGGAAAAATGATTCTGGGATAGATGGACTTTTGGTCTGACATAGTCCTGTGAATAATTTTTATCCTTCTGTTAAGAAATGAGAGAATACTGAAAAATCCTTTCTGACTGGCAATATTGTTTGGCCCAAGCTTATTGAACTTTAAAGTCTCTGAGTTATGAGCTAAAGTATTTTGTCAGCCTTCTTGATGTTGGATTTAGGAGGATTTGATGCCTTTCTACCTCTAGCAGCAGCTTGATGAGTAATTGATAGGTGTTTTTCATCTTTGTATCTCAGCTTCTCTATATCTTCTGGGGAATGCTGACCTGCAATTAGAGATCTTGTTAAAAGCACCTGCGACCACCCCACCTCTATTTTTTTTGTTACATTAGTGTTAACTGTTTGCAGTAAATTATTTAACTTTTGGTAAAATTCATGCTTGTCTAGAAAACTCTGATTTATTTTGAGCTTTAAACCCACCATACATTCACAAATACTTTATTTTAGCGCCCACACTGAATTGCTGAGATCGCATCTGTAGAAACGTGGACCACAAAGGCACAGAGGCATCTCTATTTTCCATAATCCTGTTGATTATAGAAAATACAATCTTATATCTAAAAGGTGAGATTTCCTGTCGCTTTTATGACAGGTGTGGCTCCATCAGGCCGTGCCGTCGCTGAGAGGCTGCAATCCCGGTCCGGTCGGAGCAGCAGCACCCTCTGCTGGGACCAGCTCTGGGTACACAGCAGGGGAAACCTCCTCCAAGGTGGGCGCTTTCGCTTCCCTGCGTTCCAACTCTCTGTTATAGAAACAGGGAATTCCGTGACCTTTTCCGTCACTTAAAATAGAGCTGGAGGGCTGTGCGTAGTTGGGCTTCACGGGCTTCCTCTGGGTTGCATCCCTGCCGCACACTCAAAGGTTTTTCTGCTTTTCTGTAGAAGACTCAGAGAAAGAAGCAACAAACATCAAAGAAATAGGCAGTGTAAGACTGAATTAGGGAGTACTGCTATCTTTTTCTAAGCATCTTTTGGAAATTATACGAAAATATTTTCCCAGATTAAGAGAAAATCAAGCAGCATAGAAATGTGTCCGAGAGGTTATTTATCTGTATAATACCAAACACTTTGGATCTGCATGGAGGTTTATAAAAATGAATATAGGCCCAGCTGAAGCAGAGATAAAGCTCTTAAGAATCCTAAAGAAATTATTCAATTAAAAATGTGAATTGAAAAATACAGAGTAAGCCTTGCAAGTGCCCTGTTTCTTTAGAAATTAGTTAAGGAGTGTTTTGTGAGTTGGAGAGGTTAAAACAATGAAGTATGGTATAACTTAGGATATCAGAAAACCAGTTCTACTGCAAGCACACTTTGTTTCTCTGAGTATCAGAGAATAACTCTCCCTGCCATGTCCATGGTAAGAGCCCCAGGAAGGGCCCAAAGACTAGTGTCACCTCAGAATGGTTTTTTTACTAACATGGTAGAGCGGTTTGTTTTGCAGGAAGAATAAATGTCAGCCACGACAGCCAGGAGAAGGGAGGAGAAGAGGGAATCAAGATTAAAGACTTAGTAATGAGTTCTCTCAGTCTTGGCAGAGATGCTTCTCCTGTGGTGTCCAGAGGCCAGACCTGTGGCTGGAATGAGGAATAAAGATAAATGGTAGGGCTGAAGAGGAAAGTATTAAATGGAAAAGGAGTAGAAAATTGTGACATGAAAAGTGATGGATCAGTGGCTTAAAATGACTTTTAAGCAGCTTTTATTTGTGACAAAGTACCAGATCTTATAAGTGATGAACTGAGACATTGCCAAGAAACCTTTTTTCAGGGACTGACAGAGATGCTGAATTCCCACAGCTTCTAGTGGCTTTGCTAGGACCTTTGAGTCTTCAGTATCTGAAAATCAGTTAAAACCCATGCTCTTAGTCCCAAAACACCTTAAGAAGGGGAAATAAGTTCTCAAAAACTGAAGATTCACAAAAAAGTGATAAGTGTAGCTTTTTAAAATCTGACTCCAAGTCAGAAGGCATGAAAATAATTTATTAGCCCAATGGCAAAGACAAAAAACCCAAAGACATCACTTGTGCAGAATGGTGAGACTGACATGAACAGCAGGAGTTAGTCAAGTGTTAAAGGAGGAAAGTCTGAGTGTTGCAAAACTTCTTCAGGGGCCAGACATGGTTTCATGTCTGGAACTAGAACAATGCATACTATTGTTTGAAGGCAAGAAAAAATGCATCAAGAAAAGCAAATAGAAACACAGGTACTAAATAAGGTTCCCAAAATATCACAAATAAAAAAGAATTCACACTTGGGATTATTACAGCCTATCCAGGAAAAAAAATCAAAACCAAACACAGCAACCTATTAACCAAAAATCCCCACAAACAAAACAACAAAACAAAACCCCAGCCAACCAACCAAGCAACCAGGAAAACAATCAAAAATCCTAATACATTATAAAAAACTGTAAATGTTTGCAGAACTTAAGTTAGTGGGGAAGAAAAAAAGTTAACAGGATTATCTAAATAATGTTTTCAGCATTTGTGGTTTCTGAAATCTCTCTTGGAGTACACTTGTTCTTTCAGTTTCTTCTAGAAAGTAATTTCAGATAATTATACTAATCTGATTTCTAAAAAGACCTTTTTGACTGCTGGTAACATGGTTATTGGAGTTGGATTGGAATGTTCTATCTAAATGCAGTTTCTGAAAAAAATGCACTGAAAGGAAGGAAAATGTATTTCCAATTCTGATAGCTATTTTATTCTAAACCCATTAAAAAACTTTCTGCAAATTTTGATACAACACCTGAGGGAGCTGTATCTGGAATGCTTCATTTACCTTTGGAAGGACATTCCAAAGCTGGGAAGGAGAGAACTTCAACCAGGGACACCTTTTCCTCTTGATTATGCGTTTAATAAAAAAGCCCAAAAATGTCACAGTGTTTCATAGAATAGTTGTCTGGTTATTTATCTCCACCAAGCTACATCTCATTTATCATGAGGCATAAATTTTGTTTCTCTCTCTCTTTTTAATAAATATGAGCTTCAAAGATTCAGAATTATGCATCATATTCAGACTCACTGTGTCCAGTGACTTGGCAATAACAATTTTGCCATTTCTTTCTACAGAGTGTTTTATTTTTTCAGCAGATGGGAACAGAATAGAGCATCCTGACACAGCACACAGCTGCACAGCTCTGTAAACTGCCCCTGCTGCTAGGAGAGCTGTGACTCACCAGGGTTTCTCTGTGTCTGGGTCACCCAAGAGAGAAATGTTCTGGGTGTTTCAGGCATGAACTCTGAAACCTCTTACCATTCTTGAAGCAATTCTCCAGCTTAGATACCACAGTGCTGTTGTCAATGAGGCTGATGTAAGGGAAAGGTAAATGCATTCTGGGAAGAGCAACTTTACTGGGCTAGCAGCATAATCCATAGGGTAGGTCATCTCAGAAGCTGGAAGCAAACAGAGATGATAATTTAAACAGATTTATTTATGCTGAGTGCTCTGGGAGCCCCTGGCCATAATATAAAGTGTCTAAGTGTTATCCACAGCCTTTCAGCAGTTGCAATGGCAAGACCAAATGCATTAATCTAAAGCAGTTGTTATATGTCCCATCCTGCCCCCAACATTATTACCATTTCAAAGGTTTTGCCACTTGAGTTTTTAACATCTATTTTTGCCACCATAGATTATTATATGAAAGCTTAATATTACTGACACACAAAGCCTTCTGCTGAAAGAAGTATCAGGGACATGGTATTTTTTTCCCAGACAGTCACATAAAAGATGGTAAGTGGCAAAATCATTCATTCATTCTTATGCTGTAGGGACATAACTTTTTGTATCTGAAAACATCAGGATTGTTCATCTACAGAACATATGGCACAAGAGAGCTTTAAAGGAAACCTTCAGATGTTCTGTACAAAAGATAAAAAGGACCAAAGAGTTTGAATCTCTTGAATTTGTCTGTGTCAGGGAATTTTCCATTAGTCTGAAACTTGTGATTCCTGTATAGTTGTCAAGACTCCTCCCAGCCCATACCAGCTTTTCAAGGTAAGCATCTTATGGAGATAAGAGAAGCAGCTTCTTATAATGTCATCACTCAGACAACAAGCACTTTCACTTATGCAAATTTAAAGGAATGAGCTATCAGCAGGAAACAGAAACTAGTAAAGTATGTGGAGCTCATGTAGTACCCAGTTGGTGCATGGCCAGATTCTATTAAGACTGAAATAAAAGATCATGGGCATCAGTGAGCTCTGTGGCCTGTGCCTGAAGAGATTTAGAGCTTGAACATCTGCCTGTGCTGTCTGTCCACCTTGTGCCATCATGAATTGTGGTCAGTTGTGAAGAAAGGAGAGTTCATGTGCCTTTACCAATCCATCATTTTTTATTTGAGCTGGTGAGTGGGTGTGGGAAACCCTACTTTTTGTAGAGAAAAGCTCTTATCCGAGGTAATTGCCATTCTGAGCCTATGCCAAGCTTGTTAGAATGGCACAGACACTCATCCCCTTTCTTCCCCTATATCTCTATTGCTGTTTCTTGGCTAGACTCCAAAAAAGAAAAAGACACAGCAAAATGTTTTTCCAAGAGCTGTGACTTGAAGGGAGAAGATAATATTAATTATCTTGAGCAGTATTGTGAGTTCCCTCAGGGAGGTTGCAGAAACCTTAGCCAGGAGTTGCAGACTCCTAGAAGAGACTTGTACAGTGTAGCTTGTTCAGTGTGAGACAACGAAAACAGGCTCCAATCACTGGCTACAGGTCAAAACCCCACAAATACACCCCTGCCAGAAATAAAATATAATTAGTAACTTTTTGATTGTTTTAAACACATTTAGACAGAGTTGTGGCCTGTTTTCACTTCTCTGTCCTGAACAATGTGAACTGATGATGATGACAATGTCCAAGCCTCTTTAAACATAAAGTACTGTATTACAGGTCATCCAGGAGACCTGAGTTCAAGTTCATTCCTTTTTGAGGCTGTTGTTTACACATTGAAAATATCCATTGGTGTTTGGTCTGCAGGATTCATTGTTACTCTGTGCCTCAATAAGCTGTATTCTTGGTGAAAGCAAAAGGCAAATCTGTGCTGAAAAAAACCAAACCATTTTTTCTTTAGGAAAATTGCTGCTGTCATGGACTATCCTGATGCATACAGAATTGGATAGTTGATTTCTCTTTCAGATTTTTTCTTTATATTGCCCAGAATTAGCAGAATTCTCTCTCTGACCACCATGGAGATTGCTCCATTTCATGTTGACAACCATAGTTTTAGTAAGGTTTATTTGCAAAATTTGATTACTTCTGGGAAGGCTGAGTTTGCTAGGCATGTAGGAGATGTTAGTCTGCTGCCCAGTCCTTTATCTGTGCTGTTTTGTCTAACCAATATGCCCTCTCCTTCTTGTGTTGTTCATGTTAGACACAGACTTTGTTCACTCTGTTACTGCTTACACTCATTTTGAGCAATATCTTCCTGAATGAATTCTTGCTGTGATTCATAAATATCAGTTCTGATTTCTTACCTACCCATGTTCTAATAGTTCTAACTTTAGCTTTGCTTGTCCTTGAATGCAAGCAATCTGCTTTTATTTATGAAGGATTTGGATTTAGTTCCATTATTGCTTGTAACTCATTGGCTCTCTTGTAAAATAGATTGCAAAAAAGCTTTGTATTTGTCCCCTTTTGTATTTCTAGACCCGCTTGCTGGTTAGACCCACACTTGCTCATCTAAGTATTACCTCTGATACTTCCTTTTTTTCTCTCAGTTAGAGGAAACTGCTTGCTCTGGGTTATTTTAAGTGCTTCTTGATCTTGCCTTTTGCTGGTCTGATTTGCCTGGGTGGCAGACACTAATGCTCCAGTCAGCTCAGTGCTGTGCTGCTGCTGGTCCTGGGAAGAGAGAGCAGAGTAGCCAAACATCACCAGTGGTGCAATGTCTCATTTTACCCATCATCTTTTGTAGTGTGCTCCTGAATGAGCAGCAAAGGAAGGTTCTCACCTAAAAGAAAGATACCTTATTTACCATACAGTAACATTATCATGTAGCTTAATTATTTTGATTCTATTGCAGCACTGATAGATATCCTGTTACCTGAGAAGAGTCTATTACAATGGTATATTTTTCAAAATTTGTTTTTGTTTCTATCTGTCACCTATCCTTCAGAAAACCTGCCTAAGGCAAAGCAGTGTATTGAAAAGTGCTAATTTACTGTCATACAGTTCCTCTCATTAAACATTTTCCACTGTTTAGCTTTTACATCTGTTTCAGAAACCAAAACAATGAATCTGTTAGATTCCATTGGTTTGTTTGGGTGTTTTGTTTGGGTTTTTTTGTTTGTTTTAGTTTGGTTTTGGGATTTTTTTGCTTGTTTGTGTTTTGCTTTGCTGTTTTTTTTTTTTTTTTAATTGCACTTGGCTTGGCTTCTGGCCTGCTTTAGAAAAGCCTTTTTTTCACAATGCAATCTTGTGGGGTAGAACTTAGTAAGATGCAGATGTCTTGCATGTAGACTTGAGTGTCTGAGCAACTTACCCAAGGCTCCTTTAATATCTCTTTAAGAAAAATGAGCTTTTAGGGTGCTCTTTGTCTCGTCTTATCTCATCTCAGCATCCCTTTAAAACAGCTTAGAAAAATGGCACACTGAAAGTGATACATCTCCCATGCTGACATCTGAAATTAGGTAGAATAAAGTTTGCTCATGATGTCACACCTTGAATCTGTTAGAGTAAATTCTGCCTTTCCTTTAAGCAAAATCTTGTCTTCCACAGACAAGAATAGGGGTAGTGAATAGTCTCTTGTGCCAAGTGCTTCTTGTGATTAGATTAATCAGGGAACATTCATTATTTTAATGTCTTCAGAAACCTGCACTGTCCAATACTTCATTAGATTTTGTGAGGTCTTCCACAGGCAGTGCAAAGGGGGGTTTGCATCTTGTCAGCATCAGTAGTTCCATCAGTAGTTCAGTTATGGTGCACTTAAGTGGCTGCTCTTAGATGTATAGAAGAGCAATGGCTCTTACCAGCTGTGTGTGATCAGACACAGCCAAACGTGGCCTGGTGGCACTGTGCAACTCCAAAAGCAGTCCTTGGTAATGCCTTTTGAATGCATACACACAATCCATTTCTCATGGCTGTCCTCAGAAGTGCTGTCACATTTTGGGTTTACATTATTGCTGCTTTTAAGCTGCTTTTACTCATTTCCAGTTCGACACCTCCATAAAGTTGCAGTACTTTAGAATTGATGTTTTGCTTATGGTTTTCTTGTCCCTTTCAAAACCCTGTCCTCGGATGTCTCTACACTGACCACCACTATTCTACAGGTATTATGAAGTAAATAGTATCAGAAATAGACTTATTGTAAAAGAACTTTCTTTGTTTGTTTTTACTTTTCTGTGTGTGTGTATTAGAGGTGTGTCTGTGAGTTTTCCCGTTAGTTGAGGTGTTTTTAAAGACCATTCAGCCCTCTTATGCCCATTAAAAGTTTTAATTATTCAAGTTTTCTTCTTAGTTTAAGTTTTATACCAGGGGCATGTGGCAAATAAAACTTCTGGGCCCTCTTCCTGGATAGAGCCACATTGGTTTGTGTGACAGGATATCTTTATCCTTTGGCAAAGAAAATGAATTAACTCTTTGATGTACTAGTGCAGCCTTTCACTGGGGCTACTGCTGGAAGGTCATACAGTATTCTCTATCAATTTATACTTTAACAACATATAAAACTTAACTTTTTCTAGCCTTCTTCTATAGAAAAGAAACAGATGCATTTCTGAAAAGGTAGATATTATGCCTTTTTTAGGAGCAGAGAAGGTAACAGAGAAAAGTGATGGACATTGCTTAAGACTAGTAAAGGAGGGATGAGGGGTAGAGCTGAATTCTGAGTCTTGGTCCAGTGGTTTATCTGTTGGACCTTGATGCCTCCACTATATTTCATTAAAATTTATAAGGTGATAGTGCTCAGTCATGACACAGGTAATTATCACAGCTTAAAGTCCATTGTGTTCAATATAACCACCAAAGTAATTTTGAACAGTTCATAGAAGGATAGATAGGGTGTTTTAAGCTTGTTTGCCTTATCATAAAAAGTATGCATGAGTTTATTTATTTATTTATTACCAGAATAATTACTTTGTTGGAAAAAATGGTCTTTCCCTTTCATTCTTGCTTCCTGCATTTTTAGAGGATATGTTTGTTTCAGTATCTGGTTAACTTCAGCAGTGATAGACATATTGTTGCCTGTCAGTTTTTGTTTAGGTTGCACAGACTGCACTGTGTTTTGCTCAGCTGTTCTGACCCCCCAGCTGGTAACAGATCATACCCTGGATGCATTATTGCAAACACTCAGTTTCCCCAAGTCTTCTCAAGGGTAGGTAATGACCTTGTCTTTGTTAGCAAACCATCCCAGCAAGATGAGTTATGCCTCTACTGCTGTCCCCTGTCAGATAGGGAATAAAGTTATCTGGTATCCATCCAGGGATTTTCTCTGGGGCTTGCAGGGTGTGGCAGGACATCTGTCCCTCACTCCTCTCTACCACAGGTGGTTGGTGCATAAAGAGATAACCTGGCGGCTAAAGGCCCAGCAAGGGGTTGTCTCTGGCACCAAAGGGGCTCAGGTCTCAGCTAAGAATCAACACCTTAATCTGAGAGCAGATGTGGGAAGAGATAAAGGAAATATTCTTGACTGAGAGACACTGTTTTGCAAACTATAAAACACACGTGAGTTATCACAGAGGCAGAAACCTTCTACACACACACCCTGAAAGCGTGGGAGACCTCTCCCCAGAGCCTGGACACACATTCCATGGTTGCTTCTCTGGGGATTGAGGGAAAGGATATGGATGTGTGCTGCACCAACAATTGGATAGTAAGATACATTGAATCCTAAGTTATATTATTTTTTTCACTAGCTGTAACATTAACAGTTACCTTTAACCTCATGCTGTGTCTATCTACTAGTAGTTTCTCTTTTCTTTTTATCTTTGTTCCTGTGTAGTATTAGTTTGTTTTAAGACTTATGTCTGCTAGTTTTCTGTCTATTAAATAAATAATTCATTCTAGAATAGATCGAATCAGACTTTATATTAAAGTACTTGTGAATGAGAGTGAGTTTTGGGGTGCTGGCTGCCTCAATAAAGCTACTGCCTGGTGCCAGAGGCCTGGGCAAAAGGCAAGGGCTTATCTAACCCCCACATTCATTTGTAGCACCAGGGCACATATTTTCTCAAGCAGGATTTTACCATATTGAACTGAGCAGATTTTGGTAGTGATTCATTCTATCTTTCTATTCCAACAATACAGGACAAGCAGGTTAGCTAGGTAGCCTGACTCAGCAGGTGCAAAGCTAGTATTCATTGTGGCAAAGGAAGAGAAATAACACAGAATATGGTATACAGAAATACAGAATAATGATGAAATAAACAAATAATAACTAATATGGTTTGAAAAGTGACCACTGAATGAACTACCTTCACTAGATGGTAGAATGAGCTTCTTACACAGAAGGGTAGGTAAGTCTTGGGCAGTGATGAATGCAATATATATATATATATATATATATAATATACATATATATATATAAAATATATATATTCATAATATATATTCATATATATATGGAATGACTACTAAAATTCTTGCTTCAGGTTTTTAGAAATATGAGATATAAAAGATGAGAAAGATATCAGTTCTATGCAGCAAGTTTATTTCTGTAACTATGGAGATAATAAATGGAGGAGCAGACCATTAGTTAGGCTATAATATGCTCACAGTACTGTTAATGAAATAAATTTGAATGCTATGCTGCTGTGCTTCATCTCCACCTGAGACTGTCACTAGGGTAAATTAATTTTACTGTGTGATGCTGGTTTTAGGAACTTTTAGATATGAAATATTCTCTAAAGAATGTTTGTATAGATTGAGTGCATATGAAGATCTCTTACTCAATGGCAGGACAGAGTGAGTTATTGTTGGTGGAAGATAAAAAGGTAGAGACTGTTACAGGGCTCAGGGTCCCAGGAGATTTCTGTGTTGGCAAAGGAACTGCTTGCATTAGTGTTACATTCAAAGTGAAAAGTGAAAATCCTCTCAGCTTTGAAACAGCTTAGCAGAAGCCAATGTGAGGGCAGTACATAGCACTGAGTGCATGGGAGAGACACAAGCATTTGTTTCACATAAAGCACCTGCTTATGTACCCAGAGGGCAGATGGAGGCTTTAGCAACTCTTCTTTCCAACTTCCAGAAGCAGCAAGAGCAGTTCCGTAACTTGATGCATTGCAAGGTTCACCTTTTAAGTTTGTACTCTTTTTGCGCAATGTGCTGATGTCTTAATGAAGGAATTAAAGACAATGAGACATCCCTGCATGGCTCACTGGAAGTCTGGATCAAAGCATCTTTCTAATTCTTCTTGAAGTAGCTTGGATTCTTGCCCATCAGGGGAGCTTATGTTCGAATACTCCTTCATAGTATGATAGAAAATGCTGCAGTGAAGCAGTGAATCAGAGATTATTATTTTCAAATTATTATTATTTTTAGTAGAAAAAGCCAGAAGACTTGAGACATCTGAGAGGGAGATAACTATGGCTGAATGAGATGGAAGTGCTCAGGAGTGTGCTGATTTAATTAACTGCATGATGAGTAAGCCAGTCAGGGTCAGACTTCACCAACTATGAAGTCTTTACCATTTATTGCTTGCTGTACACTGACCATTGCCTCCACAATGATGGTATCTCTTCTGTAAAGAATGTGCAGCCATTTCTGATCTGCTCTTCTGTGCCATCCCATTTTTCTTTCTTAAGGGAATACAGTGATAATTTGAAGGAATTATGTATACTGATTATTTTACTGCTACTGATGATTTTACTGTCAAAAGTGAATAGTATTCTCTTTTTTCAGAGTTACAACTCCCAGTTAAATTTAAAGCCAATAATTATCATCACTCTTTGCCAACTACCACAGGCTGTTATAATAAAGAAACAAATTAAACTCCTAGTCAGAAGACCTTCTTATATAAACCATGGGAACTTAATTCTTTTCACCCTGAATGATCAAACAATAAAATAATTATTATGGTAAAATAATGAAGTAAGAGAAAACGATTTTCTGATACTCAACCCAAGGTCCTCAGGGTAGAACTTCACTGAAGCACAGGTGAAGGAAAAATACTTTCTGCCTCTGGAAAGAGATAGAGACTTGAGGAATAGGAGAGCAGGAAGGAAAAGGAGTCCAAGAGAGTAGAGAAGAGGACAAGTCATCACAGACAGAGTATGTAAGGAAAGAGCTGTAATTTCTAATCAACGATTTTGTGGGAGACTATATAATTTATACTCCTGTTATGTGGACATGAATGTTTGCAGTCCAGCTAGTGCTAAAATGAGAGAAAAATGCACATGGTACTATGATAGTGTACTTGATGGCTATTTTTTTAAAGGTGGACTTCCTTAGAAAATAGCATAGTTTACTCTGGTAAAGAAAAATCCATTTAGTAAATTTGAACATGGTGTTTTGCAACATTACAGTTTTGAAAAAACAGGGACTGGCAGATTTTTTTCATTTTTTAATGTGTTTGAACTGGTTTTGTTATTACATATGCTAATAATTCTGCCTTAGGAAATGTTCTTGTTAGCTTGCACACTTTTTATATAGAAAATTTGTGCTCACTTTTCAGTTTAAGCAGTTTCACAATTAGAAGGTGGCATATGAATTTTGGAATTGTGAAGGAAAGAAGGAAAAGGTGGTAATTTGATAACGTTGTGTTGCAATCTTTCCTGCAAATAGGTGCAGAATATATATTTTCATTTGGAAGACCTGCATATGTAACCTTGTCCACTAGAGGTCATTAAATACTAAAAAATTCCTTTTAAAAAAGAACATCTGCTTCAAACTAAAATAGCCCTCAGAATCTTTCAGTTTCTTTTTTTCCCCTCAGTTTCTGCAAGTTTATTATTACAAACACCAAACAGTGCCTGATACTATCTCAAGGCTAGAATTAAGCTGGGCAAAGCTGCTCCTTTTCCTGACCATATCCTGTGATCAAATGACTCAGCTCCACACGCTGAAAGCTGCAGCTCACTCTCTTGGACATTTCTTGAGTGTGTGATAATATAGGGAGATTTGATTCATGCAGGAGTTACTTGCTCTGTCTGATCAGATTATTTTCAGGAAACCTTGTCCCTGCAGGAGGCACATAATGCAATGATTTAACCCAAGCCTGTCAGCTGCACACAGGTGTGCCCTCCCTTGGGCTCAGCTGTCACACAGAGCACAGCTGGCACTGACAGGGAGCCCAGGGATCTCACCCTCACCCCCACCGACTCTGATCATACGGATAAGAGCTGGAAGCCAGAAGGGGCTCTACTGAACTTTATTCTTACAACAGCTACCTTCTGTTTCCAAACCAACAAAACAGGGGCTGTGGAGACCTGTCAAACAGTTCTCTCTCTGTCTTTCATGGTTACCTTTCCTCTATAGGAGAGAAAATTGCAATAAGCAGTAATGAGAAACAAGAATTTAGGTGACTCGTTTTTGTGGTTTCAGTGGTGTTCTAGCAAAAATGTGTATGACTGTCATTTTCATACCCTCTTCATGAACAGAGGCTCCAATGGTATTATGAGGGCAATTTTTTGGTATATTTTACTTAAATATCTCACTTTCTGAAGTGCTCTAACATGTTTTTCTCATGAAAAACACATTTGTATTTGTGAAAGATCTTACATACGACAAAAATATTGATTATTCAGGCTAGAGACTAGGAAAACTAAAAGCAGATTTATTAGATTTAATTCTTTATCATACATATACATTTTAAAATTTGAGTATTTAGGCTCTGAAGTATCTACCTAGGCCATATATAAGAGTATAAGACAAAGAAGCAGTGTATATTCCAGTAAGAACTTCAGGGCCTCAGAAAGCCAAAAATAACAAATTCTAAATAGTTCTTATTTTTATTTTTATTTTTTGTTGTTGGTAAAATTGATTAGAATAATGAAAAGAAAATATGAACCAATTACTATAGCACTTGGAAATCAATAGGAGGTAGGTCATAAAAGAACCCCTCTATCCAAGTAAGGTGCCAAGAAATTCAAAATTCATAAATTCTTTCACAGATCCAGGAGAGAAGAGGAAGGAAGAGAAGCAAGAGAATAAGAACCTTAATGAACTGAATCTTGCCTTTGGATCTCACTTTAATTGGAACATATGGCAAAACTTTGGATGTGGAAGTGGTCCAGTTCATTCATTTGCCCTATTAGATTATTCCAAAAGAGAGTAGAATTCTACGCTTTTTATAACTAAATATATACAGAGAAAAATCTTAAATTTAAAATATTAAATAGGAGTGTTTTAATTAATATATAATGCAAAAGGCTACAACAATCTCTTCCTAATTTCTGCACTATCAGGATGGCAATAGTAAGGAGTTTTATCAAATATTATCCCTTTCTGCAGTGACAGATGGTGACAGCTAGAACTGTAAGGAATGCCTAAATGGCATAGCACCAACCTATATGAGTACAGAGTCAAATTTCAAAGCTTCATTGGTCTCCTCTGATCTGATAAAGCTTGGCACACATAGAGGCAAGCTGACCTTTTTGTGTCTGATCAGCTGTCTCCCAGGGATGCCAAACATTAGTTGTCTTCTAGATGTTTACCTAGGTCTCAAAAATCTGGTGTAAAGCATAATTGCTGAAGGCTTTTGAAGATATGAAAGAAACTGCAGAAGACCCTTGGTTTGGGGTGAGGAATGAAGAGATGAGAAAAAAACCAAAAAGATAGGAAATTTTAAATTCCAGTTTGTCATCTTCACTTTGGAATAAATAGAATCAAAGTCCTAAAGGAGATGAAATGAAACTGAAGGTTTGAAAACTGACCTCTGGGTGCCATCTGAGGGGCATGAGAACAATTATACCTCAGGACTATTCTGGTGACCTGCTTGATTAATGAAACTGTAAAAACATCATGGAGAGAAGTCTACCAGCCACTCCAAAAGACAAAGCCACTTGGTAGTTGGAAAGAATATATCAGTTCAAATACTTTAAAGTTTAATTTATAAGTCAATAGCTTTGATTTTTTCTGAAGCAGAAGACTTTGCCCTCATCTGCAGTGCTAAAGCATCCAATCCCCCCTTGAATGATTTAGTTGTTCCAGCTAATTTCTTGTTATTTTGAGTCAGATATAATTTTCCAGCAGCCACCAAGCCTACTCTTACCTCTTGTCTTCCACTACACACCTCGAGGAATAAATGAATATTTAGGCCACTAGAATACCTAGTTTGCAAAGCTGTGATTCAAAGTAAGAACCAAAGTTGACAGCAGGCCTGGTGCAGTGATACTTAGTCTTGAATGTCTTTGGGTGAATTAAATTTTACATGGGAAGCTTAAAATCTCATTTTCTTCTTCTTTTCTTTCTTTTCTTTTTTTTTAATTTTTCATTTTTTTTCTTTTGTTTTGGTTGTAAATGTTTAAAGAGGATTTATAGATAATCCTAAAATACTGCAAAAGCACATCAGCATACATTTTTAATTAATATTCAATTATTTTATCTACTAATTTTCTGGTGTTACCTGTATATTTGTTGTTTATTTTTAAAGTATATGATTAAATTTAATTTAAAATATATCACTTTTTAAACAGGGATAATTCACTCTTTTGAAGCATGCAATGACTATTTCTATTATTTTTGGTGGATTATTCTGCGCATTAAAGAAAAGCTGGTTTAATTTTTAATTGTTTCTACTGGATCATGACTTGACTGTTGCTAACTTTGAAGGGATGGCTGGGGCTGCAGGCTCTATTGGAGGTCTCTACTCCCTCTCCCTGCTCAGAGCAGGCTCTGCTGGGGCAGTTTGCTCAGGGCTGTGTCCAGATGGGGTTTGACTTCAGTAGTAAAATTGGAGACTCCACAATCTCCCAGCTCAACCTGTGTTTGACCACTCTGTATGGTAAGAGAGTTTTTCTAGTGTTTAAAAGGCATTTCTATTACTTCTGTTTGTGCCCACTGTCTCTAATAAAAGCATGCCTTTATTATTTACTGTTATATATTTAACCTGAAATAATAACACTTTCTTTGAATATATAGATTTAGATTATTTTTCTTCCTTTCAATAAACCTGTTAAGAAGCTGATACTTATTAGAAAACCAGATAACCTGGCCTGATTTCTGTAAATCAGCCCACAAGTTACTTTCATTGTTAATAATGCAATTTACCAGTCTGAAGGAAATTTTAATTCCATGAAGAGCTTAAAAAACTTTCCTGAGTAATATTCTGCATGTTGTTTTGTGGTAGGTTAGACTGCCTACAGTAACCAAATGAAAAGAAATTGCAGCAACCTCCTGCACAAGAATGAAAGGCTGCAGTTTGGTCCAGAGCTTTGAGCCATGGGGAATTAGCATTGGCTATTTCAGACAGCTGTATATAAATGACAAAAAAAATTAAAAATATTATATCTACCTGACCACTTTTTAGGAAGTCACCAGTGCAGAAACATATATGTCCAATATTTTTACTTTTTTCCTGGAGAGAAGTCAGATTTTCACTAAAATCTCCTTGAATTTAAAACAACAAAAGATGTATTTATCTAATTATCAAAGCTGAAGTCCCTTGATATATCAACTTCTACTGCATTGCTAAAAGGAAACTTAGCTAGAATATTGGTGGACTCAGATAAGGAGGTTTTTCTCACTTTTTTAATGGGTATTTTCTTACATTGAAAAAAAAATACTTCCAAGAAAAGTATGGAGAAAGAAAAATCCTTATATGCAAATTCAGCATACTTCTTTTCAGAAGACTTTTGCATCTGTACAAATGAAACTGATTTTTTGATGTTCAGTATTCAGCTATATTTGAAGGAAAAGCTATAAACCAGTGCAGATTATGAAAATCCTTAAGTATTCCAAATCTAAAAACATTAGTTCAAGATATATTTCAAATGTATAGTTTCTTATTTTAGACAAGATCCACTGATTACTCAGCTTCCTCTCCTGCAAACTAACTAACTGTCATATTGCAAAAAATCATTGACGTCAGTGAAATTAGTTTTCTCAGCAAAACCTAACTTCTGCAGTTTTTTGGAAAGGCTGAGCTGATAGAAATTATTTTGTTGGGAGTAGCCAGCAATGCTCTGAGTTATCCCAGTTGTAGTCCCCTCTTTCATGTAAACATATGGCCTTGTTCCACATCATGAGCCAAAATATGCATTTGCCAGGTCTGTATAATGTTTATGTATAACTTATTGCAAAGGCAGACAAAATCAATAGTCCAAGATTTTTTGAGACTGAATGTTTCCTCTTTTATCCAGAAGCTAAGAATCACATTTAGTTTTAAATTCAACATTTCCTTTATTCTGGATGTATTCCTAACTTGTATGTTTAGAGGAGAAAGCGGTGTAAAGAGAGGCAGAGGTAAAGCCCCATGGCTCCCTGTTATTGTGTTGAGAAACACTGAAGACAGACCTTGGGGCAAGCAATAAAAACTGAAGCTAACTTTGTTTATACACTGCATTATATTTAGAAAGTAATTCTCTGAGGTGGTACCAGAACAGACTTGGGAAAAAGTCTTTAATGCACAGCAAGGGTTAGCTGTCTAATGAGGTATGAGACAATTATATTAATCAACTATGTCTTTTCTTACTGTTTTTTCTTACTCTCTCAGGGTAAAGAGCTGCACATTGGCTGTACCTCATTTTTATTGGGTCTGCCAAACTTAACTGCAAGTGAGAGTTCAGGAAGCTCCTAGAGACATCTGTCTGATATTTGTCTTGCTACAGCTGCTGATTAATTTATCTGTGTGGAGCAAAACATTTATCGTTTGTACTAGTCTGCTTCCTTTCCTTTTTCTTAGTTCCTAGGTTGAGACACTTACAGTTATTTTTCTTCTTCAGATATTTAAAATTTGAAACCATTCGGACATTGTGTTTTTCCTGTGTATATATATCTATATATTCTTGAATTGTTAATGGGCACCCAGAAACAACCCATAATACACCCCAAAATGATTGGCTAGTAATGGTTTGTGTGGCCAGGTTTTGGTAGCAGGGAGAAGAGCTCTGTGAGGCTGCCAGGAGCTTTGCCAATGTCCAACAGAGTCAAAGCCAGCTGGCTCTGAGATGGGAGATGGACCTGCTGCTGGCCAAGGCAGAGCCCATCAGGGACAGTGAAGCTGTGGTGAGGCAGACCGTGGTGAGGCAGGCTGTGGTGAGGCAGGCTGTGGTGAGGCAGGCTGTGGTGAGGCAGGCTGTGGTGAGGCAGGCTGTGGTGAGGCAGACTGTGGTGAGGCAGACTGTGGTGAGGCAGGCTGTGGTGAGGCAGACTGTGGTGAGGCAGGCTGTGGTGAGGCAGGCTGTCCACCTGAAGCCCATGAAGGTCCACGTGGAGCCCTGGAGATCCCTCATGCTGGAGCAGCTGGATGCCCAAAAGAAGCTGTGGCCCATGCTGGAGCAGGATCCTGGCAGGACCTGTGGTAAATGTGAAATGACAAGTCCATGCTGGAGCAGGTTTGCTGGCAGCACCTGTGACCCACTGGGCTGCTGGAGCAGTGTGTTCCTGAAGGACTGCACCCCATGAAGGGGCCTGAGTTTGAGCCGTTAATGGAGGAACTGTAGCCCATGGGAGGGACTCACTTTAGAGACATTCTTGGCAAACTGACTCCCATGGGAAGGACCCCACTGTGGCTGGGAAGAGTGTGAGGAGTCCTCCCCCTGAGGAGGAAGGACAAGCAGGCACAACATGTGATAAGCTGACCCCAGACACCATTCTTTTTCCTCCCATGGTGCTGTGGACAGGGATGTAGAGAAAATCAGGAGAAAACTTGAGCCCAGGCAGAATGGAGGAGTTAGGGGAACGTGTTTTAAGATTTGAGTTTATTTTTCATTCTCCTACTCTTGACTTGATGGGCAACAACTTAAACTAATGTTCCCAAGTCTGTTTTACCCATGACAATAACTGGTGAGTGACTTCTGTCTGTCCTTTTCTCAACCCACAAGACTTTTGTTATATGTTCTCCTCCCTTGTCCAGCTGAGGAGGGGAGTGATAGAGTGGCTTGGGTGGGCATCTGACATCAGGGTCAGCCCACTACACAGTTATACAAAGTTTAATGTTAATGCTGTTAGATTCTGATCTTGTTTCCACTGGAGTGTTTTTAGGTACTTGTTCATATCCTGATGTCTGCCTTTTACAGATCATTTTGTAGATCATTCCTGCTTGTTTGTTGGGAGTCCAGTCATTGCACAGCATGTTCACCTACTGTGAGATGGAGAGAGAAACCTGCAGCTGCATGAAACATGCAGGAGTGCTTCAAACCCCCTTACACTGCTTTTCAGTCTGTCCTGATTTATCTTGCTCCTTTCCTTGCAGTAGTCCATTTCTCATGGGTGGTTCCTAGAGTCCCACCTTCAGAAAATACTCAAGGTGGCTTATCAGCAGAAAGCTCCTTATTTTAATGCACCAGTAATTGTTACTTTTCTTATAACGCGTACAATGCAATGTGGGAACTTGGAATTGCACAATACAGATATTCCCTTGATGTCTTTCATCCCTCTCAGCTGCCTGAAGAAATGATGTATTGGAGAGCCAGAAGTGAGAGCTTTGTGATCCTTTGACCTCCACATGAGCATGCACAATAAAACTCAAACTCAAACTTTACTCAAAGTAAAGGGACTACACTACAGAAAGCCCTATCAGACAATAATAGCACCTTTATTTCAGCAGTAGCATTAACAACAGTAGGAGCCAGCTGTCTAAAGCTTCAGTCTGTAAGCTCATCCTGGATATTGTCTGAAGTGGGATTTGGAGAATACTACATTCAGAGAAAAGCAAGTTTAGAGGGATTTTGCTGATATCAGATTTGAAGAAAACCTAACATAATGTGCTTTTCTGAAGATGAAAAAGCTTCCATCTGACAGCTAATGCAGGTGTCCATAGTCAGATTTAAGAGTGTTAATATATCTACAGTGTAAAGAGAGATAAAACCTTGCTTATGTTTTAGGCTCATTTATATGTGTGACCAGTATTATCCAGAAGTTGCAGGCTATGATGGTAACAAGTAAAGGAATAAGATGAAAAAGGGAGACAGGAGTAAAAAGAAAGTGTTTTCATCCTGATTGAAAAGAAGTACCTTCAGAGAGCTCAGGAAGGATACTTACTGCACAGATTTTAGACATCTGGTTAAAGTTCATAAATTAAGACAGTCAGCCTACAGTTTACTCAAATGGGAGAAGGAGACAGAATAATGTCTTTTTTTTTTTTTTTTTTAATCTTTCCTGTTCAAATCTCTAATCAGGTCATTTAATCTGGTTTGCATTAGCACTGTAGTTTGAGTCAGCAGAATTCTTTTGAAATAATTTTCTTTATCACTCCTGCTTGCCATGATTTTGCAGAAAGGAAAGAGCTTGGGATTTCAATTGAGACCATCTCAAAACATGGGGTTCAGGAGTCTTCAGGTATTCAGCCTACAGAAGCACACTAGAAATGATCTGAAGTTAAGCCCCAGCAGTGTAGGTGGTGTGGAAACTTCTGCTCTCCAGATCAGTTCTTGCTGTGTTGCCCTGCTTGCTGATGCAGACACAGCCTATCTGCTGATGTCAGTCCCTGTAAATGCCCTCTCCTCTATTTACTGATGGGGACACAGAAACCTGCACTATTGCCAGAATTGAGCCCATGTTACTAAAACTCAGTTTAGAGAGGTCAAAATTATTGTGAAATCAGATTTTAGTGAAAGCTACTTTATGCTTACTGTTTTCCTGAGATTCTATTTGAGGGGAAAGATGTTAATTAATTCACACTTAAATTTCTCCTAATCATTTGCACTCTAAAATTGCCAGGCTCTCTTGAGTCTTGGAATCCTCCACAACCTACCCTACAAATCTTTCTTGCAATACTTAGTTCAATGATACGTATGGCCAGAACACTGTTCTAAATTTGGAGTTGCAATCAGTGCTGCTGTGTTGGATTGTCTTTGATGGTCTGAGAGTCACTTCCATCAGGTGCCAGCATTACCATTTGTGGTGGCTGCAGCTGGTTGTAAATTTAGCATTGAATTTACAATGAGTTATCCCAGTTGTAGAAAGTTCAGATTGATATAAAGATCATGCCAAAGTTAAATTCAAGTCCAGAAATCAGTGTAATTCTTTAAGAAAAAGGAAAATCTGTTTCTTGTGGAACCCCAACAAAAGTAACTGCTTTACAACAAGATTATTACTATCTTGTAGATTAAGCGTTGAATGAAGAAGTGAATAGTCTTATCTATTGTTAATTTGCTCAGACATCTTGGAATGTTGGATATTATTTGGCTCATGTCTCATTTTCACATCCTGATGGAAAAAATATTTTTTTCTATCACAATATGTGAGACAAGAAAAGAAGATGTATCACTCCACAAAGGAAGTGTACAGCTATTAATTTTTTATTTCATTGTTTCAGATGAGCTCAATATTAAAGTGCATTCGAGAGGTTGAGGCAACTCTGTGAAAAGAAGACAAAATTTGCTCGGGAAAGGAGAGCTGGTGGACCATTAAAGGCGCATGACATAAAATAGAGGTTCCCCCAACTAAACAGGAATGTGATTACTCTGGTAAAGCTTACAGGTAGGATGCAAAGTGTGAAGAACTGCCATGGAGCTGCTGAAGGCAGTAGCATGGCAGAGATGGAGTGGCAGCCCTGAGTCCCTAGGTTCAGCCTGCATCAAGACCAAACATGTTCCCAAGAAGAAAATGTATGCACACAAAAATGTGATTCATAGACACAAACACACACAAATGCATACCGGTAAATACACCAAATATAACATATACATAGATATATACAAAGATCCAAAACAGACACATATAAATAAATATGTGTATATATATATATATATATATATATATATATATATATATATATATCTCATATGCATCATCTATAAAAAGGTACATCAGCCACACAGAGTGCACATATGAGGCATTGGGGCCCTGCCTGCCCCAGGGTTTCCCAGCTGGGTCCCGCCGAGCAGGGAGAAGCCTCTGAAAGGAAGATACCATCAAAGGAATTGCAATTGGAGGAGAAAAAAAAAAAACTGGGAAATTTAAACAATTTAGTGACTATAACAAAATGGACCGGGATTCTATCAGAGCAGTGCAAAATACCAAAAGATGCCAAAACTAAGCTCACAGACATTGCAAAAGCAGGGGAAAAAGTCAGGGAGGAAGACAAAACATGGAGGGGAAGATATGAGGGACATGGTATGGATGCTTACAAAAATTAATATCAAAAATTAAAAAACCTTTCCCATATGCCATTAAGTGCAGGCACATGCAGCAAAGCTTGCCAAAATTGATCCCTGCTGAAGGCCAAAACAGAGAAGAAGGACTTACACAGGCTGGAATGGAGATACCAGCAAAGGAATTGCAATTGGAGGAGAAAAAAAAAAAAAATTGGGAAATTTGAGCAATTTAGTGACTATAAGAAAATGGACCGGGATTCTATCAGAGCAGTGCAAAATACCAAAAGATGCCAAAACTAAGCTCACAGACATTGCAAAAGCAGGGGAAAACGTCAGGGAGGAAGACAAAACATGGAGGGGAAGATATGAGGGACATGGTATGGATGCTTACAAAAATTATTATAAAAAATTAAAAAATCTTTCCCATATGCCATTAAGTGCAGGCACATGCAGAAAACCGTGCCAAAATTGATCCCTGCTGAAGGCCAAAACAGAGAAGAAGGACTTACAAACAGGCTGGAATGGAGATACCAGCAAAGGAATTGCAATTGGAGGAGAAAAAAAAAAAAAATTGGGAAATTTGAGCAATTTAGTGACTATAAGAAAATGGACCGGGATTCTAGCAGAGCAGTGCAAAATACCAAAAGATGCCAAAACTAAGCTCACAGACATTGGAAAAGCAGGGGAAAACGTCAGGGAGGAAGACACAATTTGGAGGGGAAGATATAAAAGGCATGGCACGGTTGCTTAAAAAAAGGAAAAAAAACCCGAAAAAAATCTTTCCCAAAGTCAAACCCATCAAAAGGCATGGCATGTCATCAGGTGCAGGGACATGCACCAAAGATTCCTCTCTTGGTCCCCATTGAAATCGCAAGATTCCCTTTCCCTTCCCGAAAGGAAATTTCATTTCCTTTCGGGAAGGGAAAGGGAATCTTGCGAACCCAAAAAGAAAGGCTTACAAACACTCTGGGAAGGAGATAGGATCAAATGAAATGGAAATGAAAAAAAGCCGGAAAAATCCAGAAAATCGGGAGTTTTTGTGTCTGCAAAAAATGGTCTGGGACGCAACGGGCAGCATTGAAAAGCACCAAAAGGTGCCAAAACTAAGCTGAGCGATGTCGCAAATGCAGGGGAAATACTCGAGTAGGAAGACCCAACTTGCGGGGGAAGATAGAACAGACATGGCATGGATGCTAAAAAAAATTAAAAAAAAAAAGAATGAAATCTTTCCCATCTGCCATTAAGTGCAGGCACATGCAGCAAAGCTTGCCAAAATTGATCCCCGCTGAAGGCCAAAACAGAGAAGAAGGACTTACAAACAGGCTGGAATGGAGATACCAGCAAAGGAATTGCAATTGGAGGAGAAAAAAAAAAAAAATTGGGAAATTTGAGCAATTTAGTGACTATAAGAAAATGGACCGGGATTGTAGCAGAGCAGTGCAAAATACCAAAAGATGCCAAAACTAAGCTCACAGACATTGCAAAAGCAGGGGAAAACGTCAGGGAGGAAGACACAACTTGGAGGGGAAGTTATAAAAGGCATGGCACGGTTGCATAAAAAAAGGAAAAAAAAACCGAAAAAATCTTTCCCAAAGTCAAAACCATCAAAAGGCATGGCATGTCATCAGCTGCAGGGACATGGACCAAAGATTCCTCTCTTGGTCCCCATTGAAATCGCAAGATTCCCTTTCCCTTCCCGAAAGGAAATGAAATTTCCTTTCGGGAAGGGAAAGGGAATCTTGCGAACCCAAAAAGAAAGGCTTACAAACACTCTGGAAAGCAGATAGGATCAAATGAAATGGAAATGAAAAAAAGCCGGAAAAATCCAGAAAATCGGGAGTTTTTGTGTCTGCAAGAAATGGTCTGGGAGGAAATGAGCTGCATTGAAAAGCACCAAAAGGTGCCAAAATTAAGCTGAGAGATGTCGCAAATGCAGGGGAAATAGTCAAGGAGGAAGACCCAACTTGCGGGGGAAGATAGAACAGACATGGCATGGATGCTAAAAAAAATTAAAAAAAAAAAGAATGAAATCTTTCCCATCTGCCATTAAGTGCAGGCACATGCAGCAAAGCTTGCCAAAATTGATCCCTGCTGAAGGCCAAAACAGAGAAGAAGGACTTACAAACAGGCTGGAATGGAGATACCAGCAAAGGAATTGCAATTGGAGGAGAAAAAAAAAAAAAAATTGGGAAATTTGAGCAATTTAGTGACCATAAGAAAATGGACCGGGATTCTAGCAGAGCAGTGCAAAATACCAAAAGATGCCAAAACTAAGCTCACAGACATTGCAAAAGCAGGGGAAAAAGCGAGGAAGATAAAAACTGGAGGGGAAGATATGAGGGACATGGTATGGATGCTTACAAAAATTAATATCAAAAATTAAAAAATCTTTCCCATCTGCCATTAAGTGCAGGCACATGCAGCAAAGCTTGCCAAAATTGATCCCCGCTGAAGGCCAAAACAGAGAAGAAGGACTTACAAACAAGCTGGAATGGAGATACCAGCAAAGGAATTGCAATTGGAGGAGAAAAAAAAAAAAATTGGGAAATTTGAGCAATTTAGTGACCATAAGAAAATGGACCGGGATTGTAGCAGAGCAGTGCAAAATACCAAAAGATGCCAAAACTAAGCTCACAGACATTGCAAAAGCAGGGGAAAACGTCAGGGAGGAAGACACAACTTGGAGGGGAAGTTATAAAAGGCATGGCACGGTTGCATAAAAAAAGGAAAAAAAAACCGAAAAAATCTTTCCCAAAGTCAAAACCATCAAAAGGCATGGCATGTCATCAGCTGCAGGGACATGCACCAAAGATTCCTCTTTTGGTCCCCATTGAAATCGCAAGATTCCCTTTCCCTTCCCGAAAGGAAATTTCATTTCCTTTCGGGAAGGGAAAGGGAATCTTGCGAACCCAAAAAGAAAGGCTTACAAACACTCTGGAAAGCAGATAGGATCAAATGAAATGGAAATGAAAAAAAGCCGGAAAAATCCAGAAAATCGGGAGTTTTTGTGTCTGCAAGAAATGGTCTGGGAGGAAATGAGCTGCATTGAAAAGCACCAAAAGGTGCCAAAATTAAGCTGAGAGATGTCACAAATGCAGGGGAAATAGTCAAGGAGGAAGACCCAACTTGCGGGGGAAGATAGAACAGACATGGCATGGATGCTAAAAAAAATAAAAAAAAAAAAAAGAACGAAATCTTTCCCATATGCCATTAAGTGCAGGCACATGCAGCAAAGCTTGCCAAAATTGATCCCTGCTGAAGGCCAAAACAGAGAAGAAGGACTTACAAACAGGCTGGAATGGAGATACCAGCAAAGGAATTGCAATTGGAGGAGAAAAAAAAAAAAATTGGGAAATTTGAGCAATTTAGTGACCATAACAAAATGGACCGGGATTCTAGCAGAGCAGTGCAAAATACCAAAAGATGCCAAAACTAAGCTCACAGACATTGCAAAAGCAGGGGAAAACGTCAGGGAGGAAGACACAACTTGGAGGGGAAGATATAAAAGGCATGGCACGGTTGCTTAAAAAAAGGAAAAAAAAAACGAAAAAAATCTTTCCCAAAGTCAAAACCATCAAAAGGCATGGCATGTCATCAGGTGCAGGGACATGCACCAAAGATTCCTCTCTTGGTCCCCATTGAAATCGCAAGATTCCCTTTCCCTTCCCGAAAGGAAATGAAATTTCCTTTCGGGAAGGGAAAGGGAATCTTGCGAACCCAAAAAGAAAGGCTTACAAACACTCTGGAAAGGAGATAGGATCAAATGAAATGAAAAAGAAAAAAAGCCGGAAAAATCCAGAAAATTGGGAGTTTTAGTGTCTGCAAGGAAAGGTCTGGGAGGAAATGAGCTTCATTGAAAAGCACCAAAAGGTGCCAAAATTAAGCTGAGAGATGTTGCAAATGCAGGGGAAATAGTCAGGGAGTAAGACAAAACATGGAGGGGAAGATAGACAAAACATGGCATGGATGCTAAAAAAAAATTTAAAAAAAAAGAACGAAATCTTTCCCATCTACCATTAAGTGCAGGCACTTTTTGGCAAAGCTTGCCAAAATTGAACCCCGCTGAAGGCCAAAACAGAGAAGAAGGACTTACAAACAAGCTGGAATGGAGATATCAGCAAAGGAATTGCAATTGGAGGAGAAAAAAAAAAAAAAATTGGGAAATTTGAGCAATTTAGTGACTATAAAAAAATGGACCGGGATTCTAGCAGAGCAGTGCAAAATACCAAAAGATGCCAAAACTAAGCTCACAGACATTGCAAAAGCAGGGGAAAACGTCAGGGAGGAAGACACAACTTGGAGGGGAAGATATAAAAGGCATGGCACGGTTGCTTAAAAAAAGGAAAAAAAAAACGAAAAAAATCTTTCCCAAAGTCAAAACCATCAAAAGGCATGGCATGTCATCAGCTACAGGGACATGCACCAAAGATTCCTCTCTTGGTCCCCATTGAAATCGCAAGATTCCCTTTCCCTTCCCGAAAGGAAATTTCATTTCCTTTCGGGAAGGGAAAGGGAATCTTGCGAACCCAAAAAGAAAGGCTTACAAACACTCTGGGAAGGAGATAGGATCAAATGAAATGGAAATGAAAAAAAGCCGGAAAAATCCAGAAAATCGGGAGTTTTAGTGTCTGCAAGAAATGGTCTGGGAAGAAAATGAGATGCATTGAAAAGCACCAAAAGGTGCCAAAATGAAGCTGAGAGATGTCACAAATGCAGGGGAAATAGCCAAGGAGGAAGACCCAACTTGCGGGGGAAGATAGAACAGACATGGCATGGATGCTAAAAAAAATAAAAAAAAAAAAAAGAACGAAATCTTTCCCATATGTCATTAAGTGCAGGCACATGCAGCAAAGCTTGCAAAAATTGATCCCTGCTGAAGGCCAAAACAGAGAAGAAGGACGTACAAACAAGCTGGAATGGAGATACCAGCAAAGGAATTGCAATTGGAGGAGAAAAAAAAAAAAATTGGGAAATTTGAGCAATTTAGTGACCATAAGAAAATGGACCGGGATTCTAGCAGAGCAGTGCAAAATACCAAAAGATGCCAAAACTAAGCTCACAGACATTGCAAAAGCAGGGGAAAACGTCAGGGAGGAAGACAAAACATGGAGGGGAAGATATGAGGGACATGGTATGGATGCTTACAAAAATTAATATCAAAAATTAAAAAATCTTTCCCATCTGCCATTAAGTGCAGGCACATGCAGCAAAGCTTGCCAAAATTGATCCCTGCTGAAGGCCAAAACAGAGAAGGAGGACTTAGAAACAGGCTGGAATGGAGATACCAGCAAAGGAATTGCAATTGGAGGAGAAAAAAAAAAAATTGGGAAATTTGAGCAATTTCGTGACCATAAGAAAATGGACCGGGATTGTAGCAGAGCAGTGCAAAATACCAAAAGATGCCAAAACTAAGCTCACAGACATTGCAAAAGCAGGGGAAAACGTCAGGGAGGAAGACACAACTTGGAGGGGAAGTTATAAAAGGCATGGCACGCTTGCATAAAAAAAGGAAAAAAAAACCGAAAAAATCTTTCCCAAAGTCAAAACCATCAAAAGGCATGGCATGTCATCAGCTGCAGGGACATGCACCAAAGATTCCTCTCTTGGTCCCCATTGAAATCGCAAGATTCCCTTTCCCTTCCCGAAAGGAAATGAAATTTCCTTTCGGGAAGGGAAAGGGAATCTTGCGAACCCAAAAAGAAACGCTTACAAACACTCTGGAAAGCAGATAGGATCAAATGAAATGGAAATGAAAAAAAGCCGGAAAAATCCAGAAAATCGGGAGTTTTTGTGTCTGCAAGAAATGGTCTGGGAAGAAAATGAGATGCATTGAAAAGCACCAAAAGGTGCCAAAATTAAGCTGAGAGATGTCACAAATGCAGGGGAAATAGCCAAGGAGGAAGACCCAACTTGCGGGGGAAGATAGAACAGACATGGCATGGATGCTAAAAAAAATAAAAAAAAAAAAAAGAACGAAATCTTTCCCATATGCCATTAAGTGCAGGCACATGCAGCAAAGCTTGCCAAAATTGATCCCTGCTGAAGGCCAAAACAGAGAAGGAGGACTTACAAACAGGCTGGAATGGAGATACCAGCAAAGGAATTGCAATTGGAGGAGAAAAAAAAAAAAATTGGGAAATTTGAGCAATTTAGTGACCATAAGAAAATGGACCGGGATTGTAGCAGAGCAGTGCAAAATACCAAAAGATGCCAAAACTAAGCTCACAGACATTGCAAAAGCAGGGGAAAACGTCAGGGAGGAAGACAAAACATGGAGGGGAAGATATGAGGGACATGGTATGGATGCTTACAAAAATTAATATCAAAAATTAAAAAATCTTTCCCATCTGCCATTAAGTGCAGGCACATGCAGCAAAGCTTGCCAAAATTGATCCCCGCTGAAGGCCAAAACAGAGAAGAAGGACTTACAAACAAGCTGGAATGGAGATACCAGCAAAGGAATTGCAATTGGAGGAGAAAAAAAAAAAAATTGGGAAATTTGAGCAATTTAGTGACTATAAGAAAATGGACCGGGATTGTAGCAGAGCAGTGCAAAATACCAAAAGATGCCAAAACTAAGCTCACAGACATTGCAAAAGCAGGGGAAAACGTCAGGGAGGAAGACAAAACATGGAGGGGAAGATATGAGGGACATGGTATGGATGCTTACAAAAATTAATATCAAAAATTAAAAAATCTTTCCCATCTGCCATTAAGTGCAGGCACATGCAGCAAAGCTTGCCAAAATTGATCCCCGCTGAAGGCCAAAACAGAGAAGAAGGACTTACAAACAAGCTGGAATGGAGATACCAGCAAAGGAATTGCAATTGGAGGAGAAAAAAAAAAAAAAATTGGGAAATTTGAGCAATTTAGTGACCATAAGAAAATGGACCGGGATTGTAGCAGAGCAGTGCAAAATACCAAAAGATGCCAAAACTAAGCTCACAGACATTGCAAAAGCAGGGGAAAACGTCAGGGAGGAAGACACAACTTGGAGGGGAAGTTATAAAAGGCATGGCACGGTTGCATAAAAAAAGGAAAAAAAAACCGAAAAAATCTTTCCCAAAGTCAAAACCATCAAAAGGCATGGCATGTCATCAGCTACAGGGACATGCACCAAAGATTCCTCTCTTGGTCCCCATTGAAATCGCAAGATTCCCTTTCCCTTCCCGAAAGGAAATTTCATTTCCTTTCGGGAAGGGAAAGGGAATCTTGCGAACCCAAAAAGAAAGGCTTACAAACACTCTGGGAAGGAGATAGGATCAAATGAAATGGAAATGAAAAAAAGCCGGAAAAATCCAGAAAATCGGGAGTTTTTGTGTCTGCAAGAAATGGTCTGGGAGGCAATGGGCTGCATTGAAAAGCACCAAAAGATGCCAAAACTAAGCTGAGAGATGTCGCAAATGCAGGGGAAATAGTCAAGGAGGAAGACCCAACTAGGCGGGGGAAGATAGAACAGACATGGCATGGATGCTAAAAAAAATTAAAAAAAAAAAGAATGAAATCTTTCCCATCTGCCATTAAGTGCAGGCACATGCAGCAAAGCTTGCCAAAATTGATCCCTGCTGAAGGCCAAACCAGAGAAGAAGGACTTACAAACAGGCTGGAATGGAGATACCAGCAAAGGAATTGCAATTGGAGGAGAAAAAAAAAAAAAATTGGGAAATTTGAGCAATTTAGTGACTATAAGAAAATGGACCGGGATTGTAGCAGAGCAGTGCAAAATACCAAAAGATGCAAAAACTAAGCTCACAGACATTGCAAAAGCAGGGGAAAACGTCAGGGAGGAAGACAAAACATGGAGGGGAAGATATGAGGGACATGGTATGGATGCTTACAAAAATTAATATCAAAAATTAAAAAATCTTTCCCATCTGCCATTAAGTGCAGGCACATGCAGCAAAGCTTGCCAAAATTGATCCCCGCTGAAGGCCAAAACAGAGAAGAAGGACTTACAAACAAGCTGGAATGGAGATACCAGCAAAGGAATTGCAATTGGAGGAGAAAAAAAAAAAAATTGGGAAATTTGAGCAATTTAGTGACCATAAGAAAATGGACCGGGATTGTAGCAGAGCAGTGCAAAATACCAAAAGATGCCAAAACTAAGCTCACAGACATTGCAAAAGCAGGGGAAAACGTCAGGGAGGAAGACACAACTTGGAGGGGAAGTTATAAAAGGCATGGCACGGTTGCATAAAAAAAGGAAAAAAAAACCGAAAAAATCTTTCCCAAAGTCAAAACCATCAAAAGGCATGGCATGTCATCAGCTGCAGGGACATGGACCAAAGATTCCTCTCTTGGTCCCCATTGAAATCGCAAGATTCCCTTTCCCTTCCCGAAAGGAAATGAAATTTCCTTTCGGGAAGGGAAAGGGAATCTTGCGAACCCAAAAAGAAAGGCTTACAAACACTCTGGAAAGCAGATAGGATCAAATGAAATGGAAATGAAAAAAAGCCGGAAAAATCCAGAAAATCGGGAGTTTTTGTGTCTGCAAGGAATGGTCTGGGAGGAAATGAGCTGCATTGAAAAGCACCAAAAGGTGCCAAAATTAAGCTGAGAGATGTCACAAATGCAGGGGAAATAGTCAAGGAGGAAGACCCAACTTGCGGGGGAAGATAGAACAGACATGGCATGGATGCTAAAAAAAATAAAAAAAAAAAAAAGAACGAAATCTTTCCCATATGCCATTAAGTGCAGGCACATGCAGCAAAGCTTGCCAAAATTGATCCCTGCTGAAGGCCAAAACAGAGAAGAAGGACTTACACAGGCTGGAATGGAGATACCAGCAAAGGAATTGCAATTGGAGGAGAAAAAAAAAAAAAATTGGGAAATTTGAGCAATTTAGTGACTATAAGAAAATGGACCGGGATTCTATCAGAGCAGTGCAAAATACCAAAAGATGCCAAAACTAAGCTCACAGACATTGCAAAAGCAGGGGAAAACGTCAGGGAGGAAGACAAAACATGGAGGGGAAGATATGAGGGACATGGTATGGATGCTTACAAAAATTATTATAAAAAATTAAAAAATCTTTCCCATATGCCATTAAGTGCAGGCACATGCAGAAAACCGTGCCAAAATTGATCCCTGCTGAAGGCCAAAACAGAGAAGAAGGACTTACAAACAGGCTGGAATGGAGATACCAGCAAAGGAATTGCAATTGGAGGAGAAAAAAAAAAAAAATTGGGAAATTTGAGCAATTTAGTGACTATAAGAAAATGGACCGGGATTCTAGCAGAGCAGTGCAAAATACCAAAAGATGCCAAAACTAAGCTCACAGACATTGGAAAAGCAGGGGAAAACGTCAGGGAGGAAGACACAACTTGGAGGGGAAGATATAAAAGGCATGGCACGGTTGCTTAAAAAAAGGAAAAAAAACCCGAAAAAAATCTTTCCCAAAGTCAAACCCATCAAAAGGCATGGCATGTCATCAGCTGCAGGGACATGCACCAAAGATTCCTCTCTTGGTCCCCATTGAAATCGCAAGATTCCCTTTCCCTTCCCGAAAGGAAATGAAATTTCCTTTCGGGAAGGGAAAGGGAATCTTGCGAACCCAAAAAGAAAGGCTTACAAACACTCTGGGAAGGAGATAGGATCAAATGAAATGGAAATGAAAAAAAGCCGGAAAAATCCAGAAAATCGGGAGTTTTTGTGTCTGCAAAAAATGGTCTGGGACGCAACGGGCAGCATTGAAAAGCACCAAAAGGTGCCAAAACTAAGCTGAGCGATGTCGCAAATGCAGGGGAAATACTCGAGTAGGAAGACCCAACTTGCGGGGGAAGATAGAACAGACATGGCATGGATGCTAAAAAAAATTAAAAAAAAAAAGAATGAAATCTTTCCCATCTGCCATTAAGTGCAGGCACATGCAGCAAAGCTTGCCAAAATTGATCCCCGCTGAAGGCCAAAACAGAGAAGAAGGACTTACAAACAGGCTGGAATGGAGATACCAGCAAAGGAATTGCAATTGGAGGAGAAAAAAAAAAAAAATTGGGAAATTTGAGCAATTTAGTGACTATAAGAAAATGGACCGGGATTGTAGCAGAGCAGTGCAAAATACCAAAAGATGCCAAAACTAAGCTCACAGACATTGCAAAAGCAGGGGAAAACGTCAGGGAGGAAGACACAACTTGGAGGGGAAGTTATAAAAGGCATGGCACGGTTGCATAAAAAAAGGAAAAAAAAACCGAAAAAATCTTTCCCAAAGTCAAAACCATCAAAAGGCATGGCATGTCATCAGCTGCAGGGACATGGACCAAAGATTCCTCTCTTGGTCCCCATTGAAATCGCAAGATTCCCTTTCCCTTCCCGAAAGGAAATGAAATTTCCTTTCGGGAAGGGAAAGGGAATCTTGCGAACCCAAAAAGAAAGGCTTACAAACACTCTGGAAAGCAGATAGGATCAAATGAAATGGAAATGAAAAAAAGCCGGAAAAATCCAGAAAATCGGGAGTTTTTGTGTCTGCAAGAAATGGTCTGGGAGGAAATGAGCTGCATTGAAAAGCACCAAAAGGTGCCAAAATTAAGCTGAGAGATGTCGCAAATGCAGGGGAAATAGTCAAGGAGGAAGACCCAACTTGCGGGGGAGATAGAACAGACATGGCATGGATGCTAAAAAAAATTAAAAAAAAAAAGAATGAAATCTTTCCCATCTGCCATTAAGTGCAGGCACATGCAGCAAAGCTTGCCAAAATTGATCCCTGCTGAAGGCCAAAACAGAGAAGAAGGACTTACAAACAGGCTGGAATGGAGATACCAGCAAAGGAATTGCAATTGGAGGAGAAAAAAAAAAAAAAATTGGGAAATTTGAGCAATTTAGTGACCATAAGAAAATGGACCGGGATTCTAGCAGAGCAGTGCAAAATACCAAAAGATGCCAAAACTAAGCTCACAGACATTGCAAAAGCAGGGGAAAAAGCGAGGAAGATAAAAACTGGAGGGGAAGATATGAGGGACATGGTATGGATGCTTACAAAAATTAATATCAAAAATTAAAAAATCTTTCCCATCTGCCATTAAGTGCAGGCACATGCAGCAAAGCTTGCCAAAATTGATCCCCGCTGAAGGCCAAAACAGAGAAGAAGGACTTACAAACAAGCTGGAATGGAGATACCAGCAAAGGAATTGCAATTGGAGGAGAAAAAAAAAAAAATTGGGAAATTTGAGCAATTTCGTGACCATAAGAAAATGGACCGGGATTCTAGCAGAGCAGTGCAAAATACCAAAAGATGCCAAAACTAAGCTCACAGACATTGCAAAAGCAGGGGAAAACGTCAGGGAGGAAGACACAACTTGGAGGGGAAGTTATAAAAGGCATGGCACGGTTGCATAAAAAAAGGAAAAAAAAACCGAAAAAATCTTTCCCAAAGTCAAAACCATCAAAAGGCATGGCATGTCATCAGCTGCAGGGACATGCACCAAAGATTCCTCTCTTGGTCCCCATTGAAATCGCAAGATTCCCTTTCCCTTCCCGAAAGGAAATTTCATTTCCTTTCGGGAAGGGAAAGGGAATCTTGCGAACCCAAAAAGAAAGGCTTACAAACACTCTGGGAAGGAGATAGGATCAAATGAAATGGAAATGAAAAAAAGCCGGAAAAATCCAGAAAATCGGGAGTTTTAGTGTCTGCAAGAAATGGTCTGGGAAGAAAATGAGATGCATTGAAAAGCACCAAAAGGTGCCAAAATTAAGCTGAGAGATGTCACAAATGCAGGGGAAATAGTCAAGGAGGAAGACCCAACTTGCGGGGGAAGATAGAACAGACATGGCATGGATGCTAAAAAAAATAAAAAAAAAAAAAAGAACGAAATCTTTCCCATATGCCATTAAGTGCAGGCACATGCAGCAAAGCTTGCCAAAACTGATCCCCGCTGAAGGCCAAAACAGAGAAGAAGGACTTACAAACAGGCTGGAATTGAGATACCAGCAAAGGAATTGCAATTGGAGGAGAAAAAAAAAAAAATTGGGAAATTTGAGCAATTTAGTGACCATAACAAAATGGACCGGGATTCTAGCAGAGCAGTGCAAAATACCAAAAGATGCCAAAACTAAGCTCACAGACATTGCAAAAGCAGGGGAAAACGTCAGGGAGGAAGACACAACTTGGAGGGGAAGATATAAAAGGCATGGCACGGTTGCTTAAAAAAAGGAAAAAAAAAACGAAAAAAATCTTTCCCAAAGTCAAAACCATCAAAAGGCATGGCATGTCATCAGGTGCAGGGACATGCACCAAAGATTCCTCTCTTGGTCCCCATTGAAATCGCAAGATTCCCTTTCCCTTCCCGAAAGGAAATGAAATTTCCTTTCGGGAAGGGAAAGGGAATCTTGCGAACCCAAAAAGAAAGGCTTACAAACACTCTGGAAAGGAGATAGGATCAAATGAAATGAAAAAGAAAAAAAGCCGGAAAAATCCAGAAAATTGGGAGTTTTAGTGTCTGCAAGGAAAGGTCTGGGAGGAAATGAGCTGCATTGAAAAGCACCAAAAGGTGCCAAAATTAAGCTGAGAGATGTTGCAAATGCAGGGGAAATAGTCAGGGAGTAAGACAAAACATGGAGGGGAAGATAGACAAAACATGGCATGGATGCTAAAAAAAAATTTAAAAAAAAAGAACGAAATCTTTCCCATCTACCATTAAGTGCAGGCACTTTTTGGCAAAGCTTGCCAAAATTGAACCCCGCTGAAGGCCAAAACAGAGAAGAAGGACTTACAAACAAGCTGGAATGGAGATATCAGCAAAGGAATTGCAATTGGAGGAGAAAAAAAAAAAAAAATTGGGAAATTTGAGCAATTTAGTGACTATAAAAAAATGGACCGGGATTCTAGCAGAGCAGTGCAAAATACCAAAAGATGCCAAACCTACGCTCACAGACATTGCAAAAGCAGGGGAAAACGTCAGGGAGGAAGACAAAACATGGAGGGGAAGATATGAGGGACATGGTATGGATGCTTACAAAAATTAATATCAAAAAATAAAAAATCTTTCCCATCTGCCATTAAGTGCAGGCACATGTAGCAAAGCTTGCCAAAATTGATCCCTGCTGAAGGTCAAAACAGAGAAGAAGGACTAACAAACAGGCTGGAATGGAGATACCAGCAAAGGAATTGCAATTGGAGGAGAAAAAAAAAAAAAATTGGGAAATTTGAGCAATTTAGTGACTATAAGAAAATGGACCGGGATTCTAGCAGAGCAGTGCAAAATACCAAAAGATGCCAAAACTAAGCTCACAGACATTGCAAAAGCAGGGGAAAACGTCAGGGAGGAAGACACAACTTGGAGGGGAAGATATAAAAGGCATGGCACGGTTGCTTAAAAAAAGGAAAAAAAACCCGAAAAAAATCTTTCCCAAAGTCAAAACCATCAAAAGGCATGGCATGTCATCAGGTGCAGGGACATGCACCAAAGATTCCTCTCTTGGTCCCCATTGAAATCGCAAGATTCCCTTTCCCTTCCCGAAAGGAAATGAAATTTCCTTTCGGGAAGGGAAAGGGAATCTTGCGAACCCAAAAAGAAAGGCTTACAAACACTCTGGGAAGGAGATAGGATCAAATGAAATGGAAATGAAAAAAAGCCGGAAAAATCCAGAAAATCGGGAGTTTTTGTGTCTGCAAAAAATGGTCTGGGAGGCAACGGGCTGCATTGAAAAGCACCAAAAGGTGCCAAAACTAAGCTGAGCGATGTCACAAATGCAGGGGAAATAGTCAAGGAGGAAGACCCAACTTGCGGGGGAAGATAGAACAGACATGGCATGGATGCTAAAAAAAATTAAAAAAAAAAAGAATGAAATCTTTCCCATCTGCCATTAAGTGCAGGCACATGCAGCAAAGCTTGCCAAAATTGATCCCTGCTGAAGGCCAAAACAGAGAAGGAGGACTTACAAACAGGCTGGAATGGAGATACCAGCAAAGGAATTGCAATTGGAGGAGAAAAAAAAAAAAATTGGGAAATTTGAGCAATTTAGTGACTATAAGAAAATGGACCCGGATTCTATCAGACCAGTGCAAAATACCAAAAGATGCCAAAACTAAGCTCACAGACATTGCAAAAGCAGGTGAAAAAGAGAGGAAGATAAAAACTGGAGGGGAAGATATGAGGGACATGGTATGGATGCTTACAAAAATTAATATCAAAAATTAAAAAATCTTTCCCATCTGCCATTAAGTGCAGGCACATGCAGCAAAGCTTGCCAAAATTGATCCCCGCTGAAGGCCAAAACAGAGAAGAAGGACTTACAAACAAGCTGGAATGGAGATACCAGCAAAGGAATTGCAATTGGAGGAGAAAAAAAAAAAAATTGGGAAATTTGAGCAATTTAGTGACCATAAGAAAATGGACCGGGATTGTAGCAGAGCAGTGCAAAATACCAAAAGATGCCAAAACTAAGCTCACAGACATTGCAAAAGCAGGGGAAAACGTCAGGGAGGAAGACACAACTTGGAGGGGAAGTTATAAAAGGCATGGCACGGTTGCATAAAAAAAGGAAAAAAAAACCGAAAAAATCTTTCCCAAAGTCAAAACCATCAAAAGGCATGGCATGTCATCAGCTGCAGGGACATGCACCAAAGATTCCTCTCTTGGTCCCCATTGAAATCGCAAGATTCCCTTTCCCTTCCCGAAAGGAAATGAAATTTCCTTTCGGGAAGGGAAAGGGAATCTTGCGAACCCAAAAAGAAAGGCTTACAAACACTCTGGGAAGGAGATAGGATCAAATGAAATGGAAATGAAAAAAAGCCGGAAAAATCCAGAAAATCGGGAGTTTTTGTGTCTGCAAAAAATGGTCTGGGAGGAAATGAGCTGCATTGAAAAGCACCAAAAGGTGCCAAAATTAAGCTGAGAGATGTCACAAATGCAGGGGAAATAGTCAAGGAGGAAGACCCAACTTGCGGGGGAAGATAGAACAGACATGGCATGGATGCTAAAAAAAATAAAAAAAAAAAAAAGAACGAAATCTTTCCCATATGCCATTAAGTGCAGGCACATGCAGCAAAGCTTGCCAAAATTGATCCCTGCTGAAGGCCAAAACAGAGAAGGAGGACTTACAAACAGGCTGGAATGGAGATACCAGCAAAGGAATTGCAATTGGAGGAGAAAAAAAAAAAAAATTGGGAAATTTGAGCAATTTAGTGACCATAAGAAAATGGACCGGGATTGTAGCAGAGCAGTGCAAAATACCAAAAGATGCCAAAACTAAGCTCACAGACATTGCAAAAGCAGGGGAAAACGTCAGGGAGGAAGACACAACTTGGAGGGGAAGTTATAAAAGGCATGGCACGGTTGCATAAAAAAAGGAAAAAAAAACCGAAAAAATCTTTCCCAAAGTCAAAACCATCAAAAGGCATGGCATGTCATCAGCTACAGGGACATGCACCAAAGATTCCTCTCTTGGTCCCCATTGAAATCGCAAGATTCCCTTTCCCTTCCCGAAAGGAAATTTCATTTCCTTTCGGGAAGGGAAAGGGAATCTTGCGAACCCAAAAAGAAAGGCTTACAAACACTCTGGGAAGGAGATAGGATCAAATGAAATGGAAATGAAAAAAAGCCGGAAAAATCCAGAAAATCGGGAGTTTTAGTGTCTGCAAGAAATGGTCTGGGAAGAAAATGAGATGCATTGAAAAGCACCAAAAGGTGCCAAAATGAAGCTGAGAGATGTCACAAATGCAGGGGAAATAGCCAAGGAGGAAGACCCAACTTGCGGGGGAAGATAGAACAGACATGGCATGGATGCTAAAAAAAATAAAAAAAAAAAAAAGAACGAAATCTTTCCCATATGTCATTAAGTGCAGGCACATGCAGCAAAGCTTGCAAAAATTGATCCCTGCTGAAGGCCAAAACAGAGAAGAAGGACGTACAAACAAGCTGGAATGGAGATACCAGCAAAGGAATTGCAATTGGAGGAGAAAAAAAAAAAAATTGGGAAATTTGAGCAATTTAGTGACCATAAGAAAATGGACCGGTATTGTAGCAGAGCAGTGCAAAATACCAAAAGATGCCAAAACTAAGCTCACAGACATTGCAAAAGCAGGGGAAAACGTCAGGGAGGAAGACAAAACATGGAGGGGAAGATATGAGGGACATGGTATGGATGCTTACAAAAATTAATATCAAAAATTAAAAAATCTTTCCCATCTGCCATTAAGTGCAGGCACATGCAGCAAAGCTTGCCAAAATTGATCCCTGCTGAAGGCCAAAACAGAGAAGGAGGACTTAGAAACAGGCTGGAATGGAGATACCAGCAAAGGAATTGCAATTGGAGGAGAAAAAAAAAAAATTGGGAAATTTGAGCAATTTCGTGACCATAAGAAAATGGACCGGGATTGTAGCAGAGCAGTGCAAAATACCAAAAGATGCCAAAACTAAGCTCACAGACATTGCAAAAGCAGGGGAAAACGTCAGGGAGGAAGACACAACTTGGAGGGGAAGTTATAAAAGGCATGGCACGCTTGCATAAAAAAAGGAAAAAAAAACCGAAAAAATCTTTCCCAAAGTCAAAACCATCAAAAGGCATGGCATGTCATCAGCTGCAGGGACATGCACCAAAGATTCCTCTCTTGGTCCCCATTGAAATCGCAAGATTCCCTTTCCCTTCCCGAAAGGAAATGAAATTTCCTTTCGGGAAGGGAAAGGGAATCTTGCGAACCCAAAAAGAAAGGCTTACAAACACTCTGGAAAGCAGATAGGATCAAATGAAATGGAAATGAAAAAAAGCCGGAAAAATCCAGAAAATCGGGAGTTTTTGTGTCTGCAAGAAATGGTCTGGGAAGAAAATGAGATGCATTGAAAAGCACCAAAAGGTGCCAAAATTAAGCTGAGAGATGTCACAAATGCAGGGGAAATAGCCAAGGAGGAAGACCCAACTTGCGGGGGAAGATAGAACAGACATGGCATGGATGCTAAAAAAATTAAAAAAAAAAAAAAGAACGAAATCTTTCCCATATGCCATTAAGTGCAGGCACATGCAGCAAAGCTTGCCAAAATTGATCCCTGCTGAAGGCCAAAACAGAGAAGGAGGACTTACAAACAGGCTGGAATGGAGATACCAGCAAAGGAATTGCAATTGGAGGAGAAAAAAAAAAAAATTGGGAAATTTGAGCAATTTAGTGACTATAAGAAAATGGACCCGGATTCTATCAGACCAGTGCAAAATACCAAAAGATGCCAAAACTAAGCTCACAGACATTGCAAAAGCAGGTGAAAAAGAGAGGAAGATAAAAACTGGAGGGGAAGATATGAGGGACATGGTATGGATGCTTACAAAAATTAATATCAAAAATTAAAAAATCTTTCCCATCTGCCATTAAGTGCAGGCACATGCAGCAAAGCTTGCCAAAATTGATCCCCGCTGAAGGCCAAAACAGAGAAGAAGGACTTACAAACAAGCTGGAATGGAGATACCAGCAAAGGAATTGCAATTGGAGGAGAAAAAAAAAAAAATTGGGAAATTTGAGCAATTTAGTGACCATAAGAAAATGGACCGGGATTGTAGCAGAGCAGTGCAAAATACCAAAAGATGCCAAAACTAAGCTCACAGACATTGCAAAAGCAGGGGAAAACGTCAGGGAGGAAGACACAACTTGGAGGGGAAGTTATAAAAGGCATGGCACGCTTGCATAAAAAAAGGAAAAAAAAACCGAAAAAATCTTTCCCAAAGTCAAAACCATCAAAAGGCATGGCATGTCATCAGCTGCAGGGACATGCACCAAAGATTCCTCTCTTGGTCCCCATTGAAATCGCAAGATTCCCTTTCCCTTCCCGAAAGGAAATGAAATTTCCTTTCGGGAAGGGAAAGGGAATCTTGCGAACCCAAAAAGAAAGGCTTACAAACACTCTGGGAAGGAGATAGGATCAAATGAAATGGAAATGAAAAAAAGCCGGAAAAATCCAGAAAATCGGGAGTTTTTGTGTCTGCAAAAAATGGTCTGGGAGGAAATGAGCTGCATTGAAAAGCACCAAAAGGTGCCAAAATTAAGCTGAGAGATGTCACAAATGCAGGGGAAATAGTCAAGGAGGAAGACCCAACTTGCGGGGGAAGATAGAACAGACATGGCATGGATGCTAAAAAAAATAAAAAAAAAAAAAAGAACGAAATCTTTCCCATATGCCATTAAGTGCAGGCACATGCAGCAAAGCTTGCCAAAATTGATCCCTGCTGAAGGCCAAAACAGAGAAGGAGGACTTACAAACAGGCTGGAATGGAGATACCAGCAAAGGAATTGCAATTGGAGGAGAAAAAAAAAAAAAATTGGGAAATTTGAGCAATTTAGTGACCATAAGAAAATGGACCGGGATTGTAGCAGAGCAGTGCAAAATACCAAAAGATGCCAAAACTAAGCTCACAGACATTGCAAAAGCAGGGGAAAACGTCAGGGAGGAAGACACAACTTGGAGGGGAAGTTATAAAAGGCATGGCACGGTTGCATAAAAAAAGGAAAAAAAAACCGAAAAAATCTTTCCCAAAGTCAAAACCATCAAAAGGCATGGCATGTCATCAGCTACAGGGACATGCACCAAAGATTCCTCTCTTGGTCCCCATTGAAATCGCAAGATTCCCTTTCCCTTCCCGAAAGGAAATTTCATTTCCTTTCGGGAAGGGAAAGGGAATCTTGCGAACCCAAAAAGAAAGGCTTACAAACACTCTGGGAAGGAGATAGGATCAAATGAAATGGAAATGAAAAAAAGCCGGAAAAATCCAGAAAATCGGGAGTTTTAGTGTCTGCAAGAAATGGTCTGGGAAGAAAATGAGATGCATTGAAAAGCACCAAAAGGTGCCAAAATGAAGCTGAGAGATGTCACAAATGCAGGGGAAATAGCCAAGGAGGAAGACCCAACTTGCGGGGGAAGATAGAACAGACATGGCATGGATGCTAAAAAAAATAAAAAAAAAAAAAAGAACGAAATCTTTCCCATATGTCATTAAGTGCAGGCACATGCAGCAAAGCTTGCAAAAATTGATCCCTGCTGAAGGCCAAAACAGAGAAGAAGGACGTACAAACAAGCTGGAATGGAGATACCAGCAAAGGAATTGCAATTGGAGGAGAAAAAAAAAAAAATTGGGAAATTTGAGCAATTTAGTGACCATAAGAAAATGGACCGGTATTGTAGCAGAGCAGTGCAAAATACCAAAAGATGCCAAAACTAAGCTCACAGACATTGCAAAAGCAGGGGAAAACGTCAGGGAGGAAGACAAAACATGGAGGGGAAGATATGAGGGACATGGTATGGATGCTTACAAAAATTAATATCAAAAATTAAAAAATCTTTCCCATCTGCCATTAAGTGCAGGCACATGCAGCAAAGCTTGCCAAAATTGATCCCTGCTGAAGGCCAAAACAGAGAAGGAGGACTTAGAAACAGGCTGGAATGGAGATACCAGCAAAGGAATTGCAATTGGAGGAGAAAAAAAAAAAATTGGGAAATTTGAGCAATTTCGTGACCATAAGAAAATGGACCGGGATTGTAGCAGAGCAGTGCAAAATACCAAAAGATGCCAAAACTAAGCTCACAGACATTGCAAAAGCAGGGGAAAACGTCAGGGAGGAAGACACAACTTGGAGGGGAAGTTATAAAAGGCATGGCACGCTTGCATAAAAAAAGGAAAAAAAAACCGAAAAAATCTTTCCCAAAGTCAAAACCATCAAAAGGCATGGCATGTCATCAGCTGCAGGGACATGCACCAAAGATTCCTCTCTTGGTCCCCATTGAAATCGCAAGATTCCCTTTCCCTTCCCGAAAGGAAATGAAATTTCCTTTCGGGAAGGGAAAGGGAATCTTGCGAACCCAAAAAGAAAGGCTTACAAACACTCTGGAAAGCAGATAGGATCAAATGAAATGGAAATGAAAAAAAGCCGGAAAAATCCAGAAAATCGGGAGTTTTTGTGTCTGCAAGAAATGGTCTGGGAAGAAAATGAGATGCATTGAAAAGCACCAAAAGGTGCCAAAATTAAGCTGAGAGATGTCACAAATGCAGGGGAAATAGCCAAGGAGGAAGACCCAACTTGCGGGGGAAGATAGAACAGACATGGCATGGATGCTAAAAAAATTAAAAAAAAAAAAAAGAACGAAATCTTTCCCATATGCCATTAAGTGCAGGCACATGCAGCAAAGCTTGCCAAAATTGATCCCTGCTGAAGGCCAAAACAGAGAAGGAGGACTTACAAACAGGCTGGAATGGAGATACCAGCAAAGGAATTGCAATTGGAGGAGAAAAAAAAAAAAATTGGGAAATTTGAGCAATTTAGTGACCATAAGAAAATGGACCGGGATTCTAGCAGAGCAGTGCAAAATACCAAAAGATGCCAAAACTAAGCTCACAGACATTGCAAAAGCAGGGGAAAACGTCAGGGAGGAAGACAAAACATGGAGGGGAAGATATGAGGGACATGGTATGGATGCTTACAAAAATTAATATCAAAAATTAAAAAATCTTTCCCATCTGCCATTAAGTGCAGGGACATGCAGCAAAGCTTGCCAAAATTGATCCCCGCTGAAGGCCAAAACAGAGAAGAAGGACTTACAAACAGGCTGGAATGGAGATAACAGCAAAGGAATTGCAATTGGAGGAGAAAAAAAAAAAAAATTGGGAAATTTGAGCAATTTCGTGACCATAAGAAAATGGACCGGGATTCTATCAGAGCAGTGCAAAATACCAAAAGATGCCAAAACTAAGCTCACAGACATTGCAAAAGCAGGGGAAAACGTCAGGGAGGAAGACAAAACATGGAGGGGAAGATATGAGGGACATGGTATGGATGCTTACAAAAATTAATATCAAAAATTAAAAAATCTTTCCCATCTGCCATTAAATGTAGGCACATGCAGCAAAGCTTGCCAAAATTGATCCCCGCTGAAGGCCAAAACAGAGAAGAAGGACTTACAAACAGGCTGGAATGGAGATACCAGCAAAGGAATTGCAATTGGAGGAGAAAAAAAAAAAAAAATTGGGAAATTTGAGCAATTTAGTGACTATAAGAAAATGGACCGGGATTCTAGCAGAGCAGTGCAAAATACCAAAAAATGCCAAAACTAAGCTCACAGACATTGCAAAAGCAGGGGAAAAAGCGAGGAAGATAAAAACTGGAGGGGAAGATATGAGGGACATGGTATGGATGCTTACAAAAATTAATATCAAAAATTAAAAAATCTTTCCCATCTGCCATTAAGTGCAGGCACATGCAGCAAAGCTTGCCAAAATTGATCCCTGCTGAAGGCCAAAACAGAGAAGAAGGACTTACAAACAAGCTGGAATGGAGATACCAGCAAAGGAATTGCAATTGGAGGAGAAAAAAAAAAAATTGGGAAATTTAAGCAATTTAGTGACCATAAGAAAATGGACCGGGATTGTAGCAGAGCAGTGCAAAATACCAAAAGATGCCAAAACTAAGCTCACAGACATTGCAAAAGCAGGGGAAAACGTCAGGGAGGAAGACACAACTTGGAGGGGAAGTTATAAAAGGCATGGCACGCTTGCATAAAAAAAGGAAAAAAAAACCGAAAAAATCTTTCCCAAAGTCAAACCCATCAAAAGGCATGGCATGTCATCAGCTGCAGGGACATGCACCAAAGATTCCTCTCTTGGTCCCCATTGAAATCGCAAGATTCCCTTTCCCTTCCCGAAAGGAAATGAAATTTCCTTTCGGGAAGGGAAAGGGAATCTTGCGAACCCAAAAAGAAAGGCTTACAAACACTCTGGAAAGCAGATAGGATCAAATGAAATGGAAATGAAAAAAAGCCGGAAAAATCCAGAAAATCGGGAGTTTTTGTGTCTGCAAGAAATGGTCTGGGAGGCAATGGGCTGCATTGAAAAGCACCAAAAGATGCCAAAACTAAGCTGAGAGATGTCGCAAATGCAGGGGAAATAGTCAAGGAGGAAGACCCAACTAGGCGGGGGAAGATAGAACAGACATGGCATGGATGCTAAAAAAAATTAAAAAAAAAAAGAATGAAATCTTTCCCATCTGCCATTAAGTGCAGGCACATGCAGCAAAGCTTGCCAAAATTGATCCCTGCTGAAGGCCAAACCAGAGAAGAAGGACTTACAAACAGGCTGGAATGGAGATACCAGCAAAGGAATTGCAATTGGAGGAGAAAAAAAAAAAAAAATTGGGAAATTTGAGCAATTTAGTGACTATAAGAAAATGGACCGGGATTGTAGCAGAGCAGTGCAAAATACCAAAAGATGCAAAAACTAAGCTCACAGACATTGCAAAAGCAGGGGAAAACGTCAGGGAGGAAGACAAAACATGGAGGGGAAGATATGAGGGACATGGTATGGATGCTTACAAAAATTAATATCAAAAATTAAAAAATCTTTCCCATCTGCCATTAAGTGCAGGCACATGCAGCAAAGCTTGCCAAAATTGATCCCCGCTGAAGGCCAAAACAGAGAAGAAGGACTTACAAACAAGCTGGAATGGAGATACCAGCAAAGGAATTGCAATTGGAGGAGAAAAAAAAAAAAATTGGGAAATTTGAGCAATTTAGTGACCATAAGAAAATGGACCGGGATTGTAGCAGAGCAGTGCAAAATACCAAAAGATGCCAAAACTAAGCTCACAGACATTGCAAAAGCAGGGGAAAACGTCAGGGAGGAAGACACAACTTGGAGGGGAAGTTATAAAAGGCATGGCACGGTTGCATAAAAAAAGGAAAAAAAAACCGAAAAAATCTTTCCCAAAGTCAAAACCATCAAAAGGCATGGCATGTCATCAGCTGCAGGGACATGGACCAAAGATTCCTCTCTTGGTCCCCATTGAAATCGCAAGATTCCCTTTCCCTTCCCGAAAGGAAATGAAATTTCCTTTCGGGAAGGGAAAGGGAATCTTGCGAACCCAAAAAGAAAGGCTTACAAACACTCTGGAAAGCAGATAGGATCAAATGAAATGGAAATGAAAAAAAGCCGGAAAAATCCAGAAAATCGGGAGTTTTTGTGTCTGCAAGGAATGGTCTGGGAGGAAATGAGCTGCATTGAAAAGCACCAAAAGGTGCCAAAATTAAGCTGAGAGATGTCACAAATGCAGGGGAAATAGTCAAGGAGGAAGACCCAACTTGCGGGGGAAGATAGAACAGACATGGCATGGATGCTAAAAAAAATAAAAAAAAAAAAAAGAACGAAATCTTTCCCATATGCCATTAAGTGCAGGCACATGCAGCAAAGCTTGCCAAAATTGATCCCCGCTGAAGGCCAAACCAGAGAAGAAGGACTTCCAAACAGGCTGGAATGGAGATACCAGCAAAGGAATTGCAATTGGAGGAGAAAAAAAAAAAAAAATTGGGAAATTTGAGCAATTTAGTGACTATAAGAAAATGGACCGGGATTCTAGCAGAGCAGTGCAAAATACCAAAAGATGCCAAAACTAAGCTCACAGACATTGCAAAAGCAGGGGAAAAAGCGAGGAAGATAAAAACTGGAGGGGAAGATATGAGGGACATGGTATGGATGCTTACAAAAATTAATATCAAAAATTAAAAAATCTTTCCCATCTGCCATTAAGTGCAGGCACATGCAGCAAAGCTTGCCAAAATTGATCCCTGCTGAAGGCCAAAACAGAGAAGAAGGACTTACAAACAGGCTGGAATGGAGATACCAGCAAAGGAATTGCAATTGGAGGAGAAAAAAAAAAAAATTGGGAAATTTGAGCAATTTAGTGACCATAAGAAAATGGACCGGGATTCTAGCAGAGCAGTGCAAAATACCAAAAGATGCCAAAACTAAGCTCACAGACATTGCAAAAGCAGGGGAAAAAGCGAGGAAGATAAAAACTGGAGGGGAAGATATGAGGGACATGGTATGGATGCTTACAAAAATTAATATCAAAAATTAAAAAATCTTTCCCATCTGCCATTAAGTGCAGGCACATGCAGCAAAGCTTGCCAAAATTGATCCCCGCTGAAGGCCAAAACAGAGAAGAAGGACTTACAAACAAGCTGGAATGGAGATACCAGCAAAGGAATTGCAATTGGAGGAGAAAAAAAAAAAAAAATTGGGAAATTTGAGCAATTTAGCGACTATAAGAAAATGGACCGGGATTGTAGCAGAGCAGTGCAAAATACCAAAAGATGCCAAAACTAAGCTCACAGACATTGCAAAAGCAGGGGAAAACGTCAGGGAGGAAGACAAAACATGGAGGGGAAGATATGAGGGACATGGTATGGATGCTTACAAAAATTAATATCAAAAATTAAAAAATCTTTCCCATCTGCCATTAAGTGCAGGCACATGCAGCAAAGCTTGCCAAAATTGATCCCCGCTGAAGGCCAAAACAGAGAAGAAGGACTTACAAACAAGCTGGAATGGAGATACCAGCAAAGGAATTGCAATTGGAGGAGAAAAAAAAAAAAAAATTGGGAAATTTGAGCAATTTAGTGACCATAAGAAAATGGACCGGGATTCTAGCAGAGCAGTGCAAAATACCAAAAGATGCCAAAACTAAGCTCACAGACATTGCAAAAGCAGGGGAAAACGTCAGGGAGGAAGACACAACTTGGAGGGGAAGATATAAAAGGCATGGCACGGTTGCATAAAAAAAGGAAAAAAAACCCGAAAAAAATCTTTCCCAAAGTCAAAACCATCAAAAGGCATGGCATGTCATCAGCTACAGGGACATGCACCAAAGATTCCTCTTGGTCCCCATTGAAATCGCAAGATTCCATTTCCCTTCCCGAAAGGAAATGAAATTTCCTTTCGGGAAGGGAAAGGGAATCTTGCGAACCCAAAAAGAAAGGCTTACAAACACTCTGGGAAGGAGATAGGATCAAATGAAATGGAAATGAAAAAAAGCCGGAAAAATCCAGAAAATCGGGAGTTTTTGTGTCTGCAAGAAATGGTCTGGGAGGCAATGGGCTGCATTGAAAAGCACCAAAAGATGCCAAAACTAAGCTGAGAGATGTCGCAAATGCAGGGGAAATACTCAAGGAGAAAGACCCAACTTGCGGGGGAAGATAGAACAGACATGGCATGGATGCTAAAAAAAATTAAAAAAAAAAAAGAATGAAATCTTTCCCATCTGCCATTAAGTGCAGGCACATGCAGCAAAGCTTGCCAAAATTGATCCCTGCTGAAGGCCAAAACAGAGAAGAAGGACTTACAAACAGGCTGGAATGGAGATACCAGCAAAGGAATTGCAATTGGAGGAGAAAAAAAAAAAAAAAATTGGGAAATTTGAGCAATTTAGTGACTATAAGAAAATGGACGGGGATTCTAGCAGAGCAGTGCAAAATACCAAAAAATGCCAAAACTAAGCTCACAGACATTGCAAAAGCAGGGGAAAAAGCGAGGAAGATAAAAACTGGAGGGGAAGATATGAGGGACATGGTATGGATGCTTACAAAAATTAATATCAAAAATTAAAAAATCTTTCCCATCTGCCATTAAGTGCAGGCACATGCAGCAAAGCTTGCCAAAATTGATCCCCGCTGAAGGCCAAAACAGAGAAGAAGGACTTACAAACAAGCTGGAATGGAGATACCAGCAAAGGAATTGCAATTGGAGGAGAAAAAAAAAAAATTGGGAAATTTAAGCAATTTAGTGACCATAAGAAAATGGACCGGGATTGTAGCAGAGCAGTGCAAAATACCAAAAGATGCCAAAACTAAGCTCACAGACATTGCAAAAGCAGGGGAAAACGTCAGGGAGGAAGACACAACTTGGAGGGGAAGTTATAAAAGGCATGGCACGGTTGCATAAAAAAAGGAAAAAAAAACCGAAAAAATCTTTCCCAAAGTCAAAACCATCAAAAGGCATGGCATGTCATCAGCTGCAGGGACATGCACCAAAGATTCCTCTCTTGGTCCCCATTGAAATCGCAAGATTCCCTTTCCCTTCCCGAAAGGAAATTTCATTTCCTTTCGGGAAGGGAAAGGGAATCTTGCGAACCCAAAAAGAAAGGCTTACAAACACTCTGGAAAGCAGATAGGATCAAATGAAATGGAAATGAAAAAAAGCCGGAAAAATCCAGAAAATCGGGAGTTTTTGTGTCTGCAAGAAATGGTCTGGGAGGCAATGGGCTGCATTGAAAAGCACCAAAAGATGCCAAAACTAAGCTGAGAGATGTCGCAAATGCAAGGGAAATAGTCAAGGAGGAAGACCCAACTAGGCGGGGGAAGATAGAACAGACATGGCATGGATGCTAAAAAAAATTAAAAAAAAAAAAAGAACGAAATCTTTCCCATCTGCCATTAAGTGCAGGCACATGCAGCAAAGCTTGCCAAAATTGATCCCTGCTGAAGGCCAAAACAGAGAAGAAGGACTTACAAACAAGCTGGAATGGAGATACCAGCAAAGGAATTGCAATTGGAGGAGAAAAAAAAAAAAATTGGGAAATTTGAGCAATTTAGTGACTATAAGAAAATGGACCGGGATTCTAGCAGAGCAGTGCAAAATACCAAAAGATGCCAAAACTAAGCTCACAGACATTGCAAAAGCAGGGGAAAAAGCGAGGAAGATAAAAACTGGAGGGGAAGATATGAGGGACATGGTATGGATGCTTACAAAAATTAATATCAAAAATTAAAAAATCTTTCCCATCTGCCATTAAGTGCAGGCACATGCAGCAAAGCTTGCAAAAATTGATCCCTGCTGAAGGCCAAAACAGAGAAGAAGGACTTACAAACAAGCTGGAATGGAGATACCAGCAAAGGAATTGCAATTGGAGGAGAAAAAAAAAAAATTGGGAAATTTGAGCAATTTAGTGACCATAAGAAAATGGACCGGGATTGTAGCAGAGCAGTGCAAAATACCAAAAGATGCCAAAACTAAGCTCACAGACATTGCAAAAGCAGGGGAAAACGTCAGGGAGGAAGACAAAACATGGAGGGGAAGATATGAGGGACATGGTATGGATGCTTACAAAAATTAATATCAAAAATTAAAAAATCTTCCCCATATGCCATTAAGTGCAGGCACATGCAGCAAAGCTTGCCAAAATTGATCCCCGCTGAAGGCCAAAACAGAGAAGAAGGACTTACAAACAGGCTGGAATGGAGATAACAGCAAAGGAATTGCAATTGGAGGAGAAAAAAAAAAAAAATTGGGAAATTTGAGCAATTTAGTGACCATAAGAAAATGGACCGGGATTCTATCAGAGCAGTGCAAAATACCAAAAGATGCCAAAACTAAGCTCACAGACATTGCAAAAGCAGGGGAAAACGTCAGGGAGGAAGACAAAACATGGAGGGGAAGATATGAGGGACATGGTATGGATGCTTACAAAAATTAATATCAAAAATTAAAAAATCTTTCCCATATGCCATTAAGTGCAGGCACATGCAGCAAAGCTTGCCAAAATTGATCCCTGCTGAAGGCCAAAACAGAGAAGAAGGACTTAGAAACAGGCTGGAATGGAGATACCAGAAAAGGAATTGCAATTGGAGGAGAAAAAAAAAAAAAATTGGGAAATTTGAGCAATTTAGTGACTATAAGAAAATGGACCGGGATTCTAGCAGAGCAGTGCAAAATACCAAAAGATGCCAAAACTAAGCTCACAGACATTGCAAAAGCAGGGGAAAAAGCGAGGAAGATAAAAACTGGAGGGGAAGATATGAGGGACATGGTATGGATGCTTACAAAAATTAATATCAAAAATTAAAAAATCTTTCCCATCTGCCATTAAGTGCAGGCACATGCAGCAAAGCTTGCCAAAATTGATCCCTGCTGAAGGCCAAAACAGAGAAGAAGGACTTACAAACAGGCTGGAATGGAGATACCAGCAAAGGAATTGCAATTGGAGGAGAAAAAAAAAAAAAAATTGGGAAATTTGAGCAATTTAGTGACTATAAGAAAATGGACTGGGATTCTATCAGAGCAGTGCAAAATAGCAAAAAATGCCAAAACTAAGCTCACAGACATTGCAAAAGCAGGGGAAAAAGCGAGGAAGATAAATCTGGAGGGGAAGATATGAGGGACATGGTATGGATGCTTACAAAAATTAATATCAAAAATTAAAAAATCTTTCCCATCTGCCATTAAGTGCAGGCACATGCAGCAAAGCTTGCCAAAATTGATCCCCGCTGAAGGCCAAAACAGAGAAGAAGGACTTACAAACAGGCTGGAATGGAGATACCAGCAAAGGAATTGCAATTGGAGGAGAAAAAAAAAAAAATTGGGAAATTTGAGCAATTTAGTGACTATAAGAAAATGGACCGGGATTCTATCAGAGCAGTGCAAAATACCAAAAGATGCCAAAACTAAGCTCACAGACATTGCAAAAGCAGGGGAAAACGTCAGGGAGGAAGACACAACTTGGAGGGGAAGTTATAAAAGGCATGGCACGGTTGCATAAAAAAAGGAAAAAAAAACCGAAAAAATCTTTCCCAAAGTCAAAACCATCAAAAGGCATGGCATGTCATCAGCTGCTGGGACATGCACCAAAGATTCCTCTCTTGGTCCCCATTGAAATCGCAAGATTCCCTTTCCCTTCCCGAAAGGAAATTTCATTTCCTTTTGGGAAGGGAAAGGGAATCTTGCGAACCCAAAAAGAAAGGCTTACAAACACTCTGGGAAGGAGATAGGATCAAATGAAATGGAAATGAAAAAAAGCCGGAAAAATCCAGAAAATCGGGAGTTTTAGTGTCTGCAAGAAATGGTCTGGGAGGAAATGAGCTGCATTGAAAAGCACCAAAAGGTGCCAAAATTAAGCTGAGAGATGTCGCAAATGCAGGGGAAATAGTCAAGGAGGAAGACCCAACTTGCGGGGGAAGATAGAACAGACATGGCATGGATGCTAAAAAAAATTAAAAAAACAAAGAATGAAATCTTTCCCATCTGCCATTAAGTGCAGGCACATGCAGCAAAGCTTGCCAAAATTGATCCCTGCTGAAGGCCAAAACAGAGAAGAAGGACTTACAAACAAGCTGGAATGGAGATACCAGCAAAGGAATTGCAATTGGAGGAGAAAAAAAAAAAAATTGGGAAATTTGAGCAATTTAGTGACTATAAGAAAATGGACCGGGATTCTAGCAGAGCAGTGCAAAATACCAAAAGATGCCAAAACTAAGCTCACAGACATTGCAAAAGCAGGGGAAAAAGCGAGGAAGATAAAAACTGGAGGGGAAGATATGAGGGACATGGTATGGATGCTTACAAAAATTAATATCAAAAATTAAAAAATCTTTCCCATCTGCCATTAAGTGCAGGCACATGCAGCAAAGCTTGCAAAAATTGATCCCTGCTGAAGGCCAAAACAGAGAAGAAGGACTTCCAAACAGGCTGGAATGGAGATACCAGCAAAGGAATTGCAATTGGAGGAGAAAAAAAAAAAAATTGGGAAATTTGAGCAATTTAGCGACCATAAGAAAATGGACCGGGATTCTAGCAGAGCAGTGCAAAATACCAAAAGATGCCAAAACTAAGCTCACAGACATTGCAAAAGCAGGGGAAAACGTCAGGGAGGAAGACAAAACATGGAGGGGAAGATATGAGGGACATGGTATGGATGCTTACAAAAATTAATATCAAAAATTAAAAAATCTTTCCCATCTGCCATTAAGTGCAGGCACATGCAGCAAAGCTTGCCAAAATTGATCCCCGCTGAAGGCCAAAACAGAGAAGAAGGACTTACAAACAAGCTGGAATGGAGATACCAGCAAAGGAATTGCAATTGGAGGAGAAAAAAAAAAAAATTGGGAAATTTGAGCAATTTAGTGACCATAAGAAAATGGACCGGGATTGTAGCAGAGCAGTGCAAAATACCAAAAGATGCCAAAACTAAGCTCACAGACATTGCAAAAGCAGGGGAAAACGTCAGGGAGGAAGACACAACTTGGAGGGGAAGATATAAAAGGCATGGCACGGTTGCATAAAAAAAGGAAAAAAAACCCGAAAAAAATCTTTCCCAAAGTCAAAACCATCAAAAGGCATGGCATGTCATCAGCTACAGGGACATGCACCAAAGATTCCTCTCTTGGTCCCCATTGAAATCGCAAGATTCCCTTTCCCTTCCCGAAAGGAAATGAAATTTCCTTTCGGGAAGGGAAAGGGAATCTTGCGAACCCAAAAAGAAAGGCTTACAAACACTCTGGGAAGGAGATAGGATCAAATGAAATGGAAATGAAAAAAAGCCGGAAAAATCCAGAAAATCGGGAGTTTTTGTGTCGGCAAGAAATGGTCTGGGAGGCAATGGGCTGCATTGAAAAGCACCAAAAGGTGCCAAAATTAAGCTGAGAGATGTCGCAAATGCAGGGGAAATAGTCAAGGAGGAAGACCCAACTTGCGGGGGAAGATAGAACAGACATGGCATGGATGCTAAAAAAAATTAAAAAAACAAAGAATGAAATCTTTCCCATCTGCCATTAAGTGCAGGCACATGCAGCAAAGCTTGCCAAAATTGATCCCTGCTGAAGGCCAAAACAGAGAAGAAGGACTTACAAACAAGCTGGAATGGAGATACCAGCAAAGGAATTGCAATTGGAGGAGAAAAAAAAAAAATTGGGAAATTTGAGCAATTTAGTGACTATAAGAAAATGGACCGGGATTCTAGCAGAGCAGTGCAAAATACCAAAAGATGCCAAAACTAAGCTCACAGACATTGCAAAAGCAGGGGAAAACGTCAGGGAGGAAGACAAAACATGGAGGGGAAGATATGAGGGACATGGTATGGATGCTTACAAAAATTAATATCAAAAATTAAAAAATCTTTCCCATCTGCCATTAAGTGCAGGCACATGCAGCAAAGCTTGCCAAAATTGATCCCCGCTGAAGGCCAAAACAGAGAAGAAGGACTTACAAACAGGCTGGAATGGAGATACCAGCAAAGGAATTGCAATTGGAGGAGAAAAAAAAAAAAATTGGGAAATTTGAGCAATTTAGTGACTATAAGAAAATGGACCGGGATTCTATCAGAGCAGTGCAAAATACCAAAAGATGCCAAAACTAAGCTCACAGACATTGCAAAAGCAGGGGAAAACGTCAGGGAGGAAGACACAACTTGGAGGGGAAGTTATAAAAGGCATGGCACGGTTGCATAAAAAAAGGAAAAAAAACCCGAAAAAAATCTTTCCCAAAGTCAAAACCATCAAAAGGCATGGCATGTCATCAGCTACAGGGACATGCACCAAAGATTCCTCTCTTGGTCCCCATTGAAATCGCAAGATTCCCTTTCCCTTCCCGAAAGGAAATGAAATTTCCTTTCGGGAAGGGAAAGGGAATCTTGCGAACCCAAAAAGAAAGGCTTACAAACACTCTGGGAAGGAGATAGGATCAAATGAAATGGAAATGAAAAAAAGCCGGAAAAATCCAGAAAATCGGGAGTTTTTGTGTCTGCAAGAAATGGTCTGGGAGGCAATGGGCTGCATTGAAAAGCACCAAAAGATGCCAAAACTAAGCTGAGAGATGTCGCAAATGCAGGGGAAATAGTCAAGGAGGAAGACCCAACTAGGCGGGGGAAGATAGAACAGACATGGCATGGATGCTAAAAAAAATTAAAAAAAAAAAAAGAACGAAATCTTTCCCATATGCCATTAAGTGCAGGCACATGCAGCAAAGCTTGCCAAAATTGATCCCTGCTGAAGGCCAAAACAGAGAAGAAGGACTTAGAAACAGGCTGGAATGGAGATACCAGAAAAGGAATTGCAATTGGAGGAGAAAAAAAAAAAAAATTGGGAAATTTGAGCAATTTAGTGACTATAAGAAAATGGACCGGGATTCTAGCAGAGCAGTGCAAAATACCAAAAGATGCCAAAACTAAGCTCACAGACATTGCAAAAGCAGGGGAAAAAGCGAGGAAGATAAAAACTGGAGGGGAAGATATGAGGGACATGGTATGGATGCTTACAAAAATTAATATCAAAAATTAAAAAATCTTTCCCATCTGCCATTAAGTGCAGGCACATGCAGCAAAGCTTGCCAAAATTGATCCCTGCTGAAGGCCAAAACAGAGAAGAAGGACTTACAAACAGGCTGGAATGGAGATACCAGCAAAGGAATTGCAATTGGAGGAGAAAAAAAAAAAAAAATTGGGAAATTTGAGCAATTTAGTGACTATAAGAAAATGGACTGGGATTCTATCAGAGCAGTGCAAAATAGCAAAAAATGCCAAAACTAAGCTCACAGACATTGCAAAAGCAGGGGAAAAAGCGAGGAAGATAAATCTGGAGGGGAAGATATGAGGGACATGGTATGGATGCTTACAAAAATTAATATCAAAAATTAAAAAATCTTTCCCATCTGCCATTAAGTGCAGGCACATGCAGCAAAGCTTGCCAAAATTGATCCCCGCTGAAGGCCAAAACAGAGAAGAAGGACTTACAAACAGGCTGGAATGGAGATACCAGCAAAGGAATTGCAATTGGAGGAGAAAAAAAAAAAAATTGGGAAATTTGAGCAATTTAGTGACTATAAGAAAATGGACCGGGATTCTATCAGAGCAGTGCAAAATACCAAAAGATGCCAAAACTAAGCTCACAGACATTGCAAAAGCAGGGGAAAACGTCAGGGAGGAAGACACAACTTGGAGGGGAAGTTATAAAAGGCATGGCACGGTTGCATAAAAAAAGGAAAAAAAAACCGAAAAAATCTTTCCCAAAGTCAAAACCATCAAAAGGCATGGCATGTCATCAGCTGCAGGGACATGCACCAAAGATTCCTCTCTTGGTCCCCATTGAAATCGCAAGATTCCCTTTCCCTTCCCGAAAGGAAATTACATTTCCTTTTGGGAAGGGAAAGGGAATCTTGCGAACCCAAAAAGAAAGGCTTACAAACACTCTGGGAAGGAGATAGGATCAAATGAAATGGAAATGAAAAAAAGCCGGAAAAATCCAGAAAATCGGGAGTTTTAGTGTCTGCAAGAAATGGTCTGGGAGGAAATGAGCTGCATTGAAAAGCACCAAAAGGTGCCAAAATTAAGCTGAGAGATGTCGCAAATGCAGGGGAAATAGTCAAGGAGGAAGACCCAACTTGCGGGGGAAGATAGAACAGACATGGCATGGATGCTAAAAAAAATTAAAAAAACAAAGAATGAAATCTTTCCCATCTGCCATTAAGTGCAGGCACATGCAGCAAAGCTTGCCAAAATTGATCCCTGCTGAAGGCCAAAACAGAGAAGAAGGACTTACAAACAAGCTGGAATGGAGATACCAGCAAAGGAATTGCAATTGGAGGAGAAAAAAAAAAAAATTGGGAAATTTGAGCAATTTAGTGACTATAAGAAAATGGACCGGGATTCTAGCAGAGCAGTGCAAAATACCAAAAGATGCCAAAACTAAGCTCACAGACATTGCAAAAGCAGGGGAAAAAGCGAGGAAGATAAAAACTGGAGGGGAAGATATGAGGGACATGGTATGGATGCTTACAAAAATTAATATCAAAAATTAAAAAATCTTTCCCATCTGCCATTAAGTGCAGGCACATGCAGCAAAGCTTGCAAAAATTGATCCCTGCTGAAGGCCAAAACAGAGAAGAAGGACTTCCAAACAGGCTGGAATGGAGATACCAGCAAAGGAATTGCAATTGGAGGAGAAAAAAAAAAAAATTGGGAAATTTGAGCAATTTAGCGACCATAAGAAAATGGACCGGGATTCTATCAGAGCAGTGCAAAATACCAAAAGATGCCAAAACTAAGCTCACAGACATTGCAAAAGCAGGGGAAAACGTCAGGGAGGAAGACAAAACATGGAGGGGAAGATATGAGGGACATGGTATGGATGCTTACAAAAATTAATATCAAAAATTAAAAAATCTTTCCCATCTGCCATTAAGTGCAGGCACATGCAGCAAAGCTTGCCAAAATTGATCCCCGCTGAAGGCCAAAACAGAGAAGAAGGACTTACAAACAAGCTGGAATGGAGATACCAGCAAAGGAATTGCAATTGGAGGAGAAAAAAAAAAAAATTGGGAAATTTGAGCAATTTAGTGACCATAAGAAAATGGACCGGGATTGTAGCAGAGCAGTGCAAAATACCAAAAGATGCCAAAACTAAGCTCACAGACATTGCAAAAGCAGGGGAAAACGTCAGGGAGGAAGACACAACTTGGAGGGGAAGATATAAAAGGCATGGCACGGTTGCATAAAAAAAGGAAAAAAAACCCGAAAAAAATCTTTCCCAAAGTCAAAACCATCAAAAGGCATGGCATGTCATCAGCTACAGGGACATGCACCAAAGATTCCTCTCTTGGTCCCCATTGAAATCGCAAGATTCCCTTTCCCTTCCCGAAAGGAAATGAAATTTCCTTTCGGGAAGGGAAAGGGAATCTTGCGAACCCAAAAAGAAAGGCTTACAAACACTCTGGGAAGGAGATAGGATCAAATGAAATGGAAATGAAAAAAAGCCGGAAAAATCCAGAAAATCGGGAGTTTTTGTGTCGGCAAGAAATGGTCTGGGAGGCAATGGGCTGCATTGAAAAGCACCAAAAGGTGCCAAAATTAAGCTGAGAGATGTCGCAAATGCAGGGGAAATAGTCAAGGAGGAAGACCCAACTTGCGGGGGAAGATAGAACAGACATGGCATGGATGCTAAAAAAAATTAAAAAAACAAAGAATGAAATCTTTCCCATCTGCCATTAAGTGCAGGCACATGCAGCAAAGCTTGCCAAAATTGATCCCTGCTGAAGGCCAAAACAGAGAAGAAGGACTTACAAACAAGCTGGAATGGAGATACCAGCAAAGGAATTGCAATTGGAGGAGAAAAAAAAAAAATTGGGAAATTTGAGCAATTTAGTGACTATAAGAAAATGGACCGGGATTCTAGCAGAGCAGTGCAAAATACCAAAAGATGCCAAAACTAAGCTCACAGACATTGCAAAAGCAGGGGAAAACGTCAGGGAGGAAGACAAAACATGGAGGGGAAGATATGAGGGACATGGTATGGATGCTTACAAAAATTAATATCAAAAATTAAAAAATCTTTCCCATCTGCCATTAAGTGCAGGCACATGCAGCAAAGCTTGCCAAAATTGATCCCCGCTGAAGGCCAAAACAGAGAAGAAGGACTTCCAAACAGGCTGGAATGGAGATACCAGCAAAGGAATTGCAATTGGAGGAGAAAAAAAAAAAAATTGGGAAATTTGAGCAATTTAGTGACTATAAGAAAATGGACCGGGATTCTATCAGAGCAGTGCAAAATACCAAAAGATGCCAAAACTAAGCTCACAGACATTGCAAAAGCAGGGGAAAACGTCAGGGAGGAAGACACAACTTGGAGGGGAAGTTATAAAAGGCATGGCACGGTTGCATAAAAAAAGGAAAAAAAACCCGAAAAAAATCATTCCCAAAGTCAAAACCATCAAAAGGCATGGCATGTCATCAGCTACAGGGACATGCACCAAAGATTCCTCTCTTGGTCCCCATTGAAATCGCAAGATTCCCTTTCCCTTCCCGAAAGGAAATGAAATTTCCTTTCGGGAAGGGAAAGGGAATCTTGCGAACCCAAAAAGAAAGGCTTACAAACACTCTGGGAAGGAGATAGGATCAAATGAAATGGAAATGAAAAAAAGCCGGAAAAATCCAGAAAATCGGGAGTTTTTGTGTCTGCAAGAAATGGTCTGGGAGGCAATGGGCTGCATTGAAAAGCACCAAAAGATGCCAAAACTAAGCTGAGAGATGTCGCAAATGCAGGGGAAATACTCAAGGAGGAAGACCCAACTTGCGGGGGAAGATAGAACAGACATGGCATGGATGCTAAAAAAAATTAAAAAAAAAAAAGAATGAAATCTTTCCCATCTGCCATTAAGTGCAGGCACATGCAGCAAAGCTTGCCAAAATTGATCCCTGCTGAAGGCCAAAACAGAGAAGAAGGACTTACAAACAGGCTGGAATGGAGATACCAGCAAAGGAATTGCAATTGGAGGAGAAAAAAAAAAAAATTGGGAAATTTGAGCAATTTAGTGACTATAAGAAAATGGACCGGGATTCTAGCAGAGCAGTGCAAAATACCAAAAGATGCCAAAACTAAGCTCACAGACATTGCAAAAGCAGGGGAAAAAGCGAGGAAGATAAAAACTGGAGGGGAAGATATGAGGGACATGGTATGGATGCTTACAAAAATTAATATCAAAAATTAAAAAATCTTTCCCATCTGCCATTAAGTGCAGGCACATGCAGCAAAGCTTGCCAAAATTGATCCCTGCTGAAGGCCAAAACAGAGAAGAAGGACTTCCAAACAGGCTGGAATGGAGATACCAGCAAAGGAATTGCAATTGGAGGAGAAAAAAAAAAAAATTGGGAAATTTGAGCAATTTAGCGACCATAAGAAAATGGACCGGGATTGTAGCAGAGCAGTGCAAAATACCAAAAGATGCCAAAACTAAGCTCACAGACATTGCAAAAGCAGGGGAAAACGTCAGGGAGGAAGACAAAACATGGAGGGGAAGATATGAGGGACATGGTATGGATGCTTACAAAAATTAATATCAAAAATTAAAAAATCTTTCCCATCTGCCATTAAGTGCAAGCACATGCAGCAAAGCTTGCCAAAATTGATCCCCGCTGAAGGCCAAAACAGAGAAGAAGGACTTACAAACAAGCTGGAATGGAGATACCAGCAAAGGAATTGCAATTGGAGGAGAAAAAAAAAAAAATTGGGAAATTTGAGCAATTTAGTGACCATAAGAAAATGGACCGGGATTGTAGCAGAGCAGTGCAAAATACCAAAAGATGCCAAAACTAAGCTCACAGACATTGCAAAAGCAGGGGAAAACGTCAGGGAGGAAGACACAACTTGGAGGGGAAGTTATAAAAGGCATGGCACGGTTGCATAAAAAAAGGAAAAAAAACCCGAAAAAATCTTTCCCAAAGTCAAAACCATCAAAAGGCATGGCATGTCATCAGCTACAGGGACATGCACCAAAGATTCCTCTCTTGGTCCCCATTGAAATCGCAAGATTCCCTTTCCCTTCCCGAAAGGAAATGAAATTTCCTTTCGGGAAGGGAAAGGGAATCTTGCGAACCCAAAAAGAAAGGCTTACAAACACTCTGGGAAGGAGATAGGATCAAATGAAATGGAAATGAAAAAAAGCCGGAAAAATCCAGAAAATCGGGAGTTTTTGTGTCGGCAAGAAATGGTCTGGGAGGCAATGGGCTGCATTGAAAAGCACCAAAAGGTGCCAAAATTAAGCTGAGAGATGTCGCAAATGCAGGGGAAATAGTCAAGGAGGAAGACCCAACTTGCGGGGGAAGATAGAACAGACATGGCATGGATGCTAAAAAAAATTAAAAAAACAAAGAATGAAATCTTTCCCATCTGCCATTAAGTGCAGGCACATGCAGCAAAGCTTGCAAAAATTGATCCCTGCTGAAGGCCAAAACAGAGAAGAAGGACTTACAAACAAGCTGGAATGGAGATACCAGCAAAGGAATTGCAATTGGAGGAGAAAAACAAAAAAATTGGGAAATTTGAGCAATTTAGTGACCATAAGAAAATGGACCGGGATTGTAGCAGAGCAGTGCAAAATACCAAAAGATGCCAAAACTAAGCTCACAGACATTGCAAAAGCAGGGGAAAACGTCAGGGAGGAAGACAAAACATGGAGGGGAAGATATGAGGGACATGGTATGGATGCTTACAAAAATTAATATCAAAAATTAAAAAATCTTTCCCATCTGCCATTAAGTGCAGGCACATGCAGCAAAGCTTGCCAAAATTGATCCCTGCTGAAGGCCAAAACAGAGAAGAAGGACTTACAAACAGGCTGGAATGGAGATACCAGCAAAGGAATTGCAATTGGAGGAGAAAAAAAAAAAAATTGGGAAATTTGAGCAATTTAGTGACTATAAGAAAATGGACCGGGATTCTAGCAGAGCAGTGCAAAATACCAAAAGATGCCAAAACTAAGCTCACAGACATTGCAAAAGCAGGGGAAAACGTCAGGGAGGAAGACACAACTTGGAGGGGAAGTTATAAAAGGCATGGCACGCTTGCATAAAAAAAGGAAAAAAAAACCGAAAAAATCTTTCCCAAAGTCAAAACCATCAAAAGGCATGGCATGTCATCAGCTGCAGGGACATGCACCAAAGATTCCTCTCTTGGTCCCCATTGAAATCGCAAGATTCCCTTTCCCTTCCCGAAAGGAAATGAAATTTCCTTTCGGGAAGGGAAAGGGAATCTTGCGAACCCAAAAAGAAAGGCTTACAAACACTCTGGAAAGCAGATAGGATCAAATGAAATGGAAATGAAAAAAAGCCGGAAAAATCCAGAAAATCGGGAGTTTTTGTGTCTGCAAGAAATGGTCTGGGAGGAAATAGGCTGCATTGAAAAGCACCAAAAGGTGCCAAAATTAAGCTGAGAGATGTCACAAATGCAGGGGAAATAGCCAAGGAGGAAGACCCAAGTTGCGGGGGAAGATAGAACAGACATGGCATGGATGCTAAAAAAAATAAAAAAAAAAAAAAGAACGAAATCTTTCCCATCTGCCATTAAGTGCAGGCACATGCAGCAAAGCTTGCCAAAATTGATCCCTGCTGAAGGCCAAAACAGAGAAGGAGGACTTACAAACAGGCTGGAATGGAGATACCAGAAAAGGAATTGCAATTGGAGGAGAAAAAAAAAAAAAATTGGGAAATTTGAGCAATTTAGTGACTATAAGAAAATGGACCGGGATTCTAGCAGAGCAGTGCAAAATACCAAAAGATGCCAAAACTAAGCTCACAGACATTGCAAAAGCAGGGGAAAAAGCGAGGAAGATAAAAACTGGAGGGGAAGATATGAGGGACATGGTATGGATGCTTACAAAAATTAATATCAAAAATTAAAAAATCTTTCCCATCTGCCATTAAGTGCAGGCACATGCAGCAAAGCTTGCCAAAATTGATCCCCGCTGAAGGCCAAAACAGAGAAGAAGGACTTACAAACAGGCTGGAATGGAGATACCAGCAAAGGAATTGCAATTGGAGGAGAAAAAAAAAAAAATTGGGAAATTTGAGCAATTTCGTGACCATAAGAAAATGGACCGGGATTGTAGCAGAGCAGTGCAAAATACCAAAAGATGCCAAAACTAAGCTCACAGACATTGCAAAAGCAGGGGAAAAAGTCAGGGAGGAAGACACAACTTGGAGGGGAAGATATAAAAGGCATGGCACGGTTGCATAAAAAAAGGAAAAAAAACCCGAAAAAAATCTTTCCCAAAGTCAAAACCATCAAAAGGCATGGCATGTCATCAGCTACAGGGACATGCACCAAAGATTCCTCTCTTGGTCCCCATTGAAATCGCAAGATTCCCTTTCCCTTCCCGAAAGGAAATGAAATTTCCTTTCGGGAAGGGAAAGGGAATCTTGCGAACCCAAAAAGAAAGGCTTACAAACACTCTGGGAAGGAGATAGGATCAAATGAAATGGAAATGAAAAAAAGCCGGAAAAATCCAGAAAATCGGGAGTTTTAGTGTCTGCAAGAAATGGTCTGGGAGGAAATGAGCTGCATTGAAAAGCACCAAAAGGTGCCAAAATTAAGCTGAGAGATGTCGCAAATGCAGGGGAAATAGTCAAGGAGGAAGACCCAACTTGCGGGGGAAGATAGAACAGACATGGCATGGATGCTAAAAAAAATTAAAAAAACAAAGAATGAAATCTTTCCCATCTGCCATTAAGTGCAGGCACATGCAGCAAAGCTTGCCAAAATTGATCCCTGCTGAAGGCCAAAACAGAGAAGAAGGACTTACAAACAAGCTGGAATGGAGATACCAGCAAAGGAATTGCAATTGGAGGAGAAAAAAAAAAAAATTGGGAAATTTGAGCAATTTAGTGACTATAAGAAAATGGACCGGGATTCTAGCAGAGCAGTGCAAAATACCAAAAGATGCCAAAACTAAGCTCACAGACATTGCAAAAGCAAGGGAAAACGTCAGGGAGGAAGACAAAACATGGAGGGGAAGATATGAGGGACATGGTATGGATGCTTACAAAAATTAATATCAAAAATTAAAAAATCTTTCCCATATTCTACTAAGTGCAGGCACATGCAGCAAAGCTTGCCAAAATTGATCCCCGCTGAAGGCCAAAACAGAGAAGAAGGACTTACAAACAGGCTGGAATGGAGATACCAGCAAAGGAATTGCAATTGGAGGAGAAAAAAAAAAAATTGGGAAATTTGAGCAATTTAGTGACTATAAGAAAATGGACCGGGATTCTATCAGAGCAGTGCAAAATACCAAAAGATGCCAAAACTAAGCTCACAGACATTGCAAAAGCAGGGGAAAACGTCAGGGAGGAAGACACAACTTGGAGGGGAAGATATAAAAGGCATGGCACGCTTGCATAAAAAAAGGAAAAAAAAACCGAAAAAATCTTTCCCAAAGTCAAAACCATCAAAAGGCATGGCATGTCATCAGCTGCAGGGACATGCACCAAAGATTCCTCTCTTGGTCCCCATTGAAATCGCAAGATTCCCTTTCCCTTCCCGAAAGGAAATTTCATTTCCTTTCGGGAAGGGAAAGGGAATCTTGCGAACCCAAAAAGAAAGGCTTACAAACACTCTGGAAAGCAGATAGGATCAAATGAAATGGAAATGAAAAAAAGCCGGAAAAATCCAGAAAATCGGGAGTTTTTGTGTCTGCAAGAAATGGTCTGGGAGGAAATAGGCTGCATTGAAAAGCACCAAAAGGTGCCAAAATTAAGCTGAGAGATGTCACAAATGCAGGGGAAATAGCCAAGGAGGAAGACCCAAGTTGCGGGGGAAGATAGAACAGACATGGCATGGATGCTAAAAAAAATAAAAAAAAAAAAAAGAACGAAATCTTTCCCATATGCCATTAAGTGCAGGCACATGCAGCAAAGCTTGCCAAAATTGATCCCTGCTGAAGGCCAAAACAGAGAAGAAGGACTTAGAAACAGGCTGGAATGGAGATACCAGAAAAGGAATTGCAATTGGAGGAGAAAAAAAAAAAAAATTGGGAAATTTGAGCAATTTAGTGACTATAAGAAAATGGACCGGGATTCTAGCAGAGCAGTGCAAAATACCAAAAGATGCCAAAACTAAGCTCACAGACATTGCAAAAGCAGGGGAAAAAGCGAGGAAGATAAAAACTGGAGGGGAAGATATGAGGGACATGGTATGGATGCTTACAAAAATTAATATCAAAAATTAAAAAATCTTTCCCATCTGCCATTAAGTGCAGGCACATGCAGCAAAGCTTGCCAAAATTGATCCCCGCTGAAGGCCAAAACAGAGAAGAAGGACTTACAAACAGGTTGGAATGGAGATACCAGCAAAGGAATTGCAATTGGAGGAGAAAAAAAAAAAAATTGGGAAATTTGAGCAATTTCGTGACCATAAGAAAATGGACCGGGATTGTAGCAGAGCAGTGCAAAATACCAAAAGATGCCAAAACTAAGCTCACAGACATTGCAAAAGCAGGGGAAAAAGTCAGGGAGGAAGACACAACTTGGAGGGGAAGATATAAAAGGCATGGCACGGTTGCATAAAAAAAGGAAAAAAAACCCGAAAAAAATCTTTCCCAAAGTCAAAACCATCAAAAGGCATGGCATGTCATCAGCTACAGGGACATGCACCAAAGATTCCTCTCTTGGTCCCCATTGAAATCGCAAGATTCCCTTTCCCTTCCCGAAAGGAAATGAAATTTCCTTTCGGGAAGGGAAAGGGAATCTTGCAAACCCAAAAAGAAAGGCTTACAAACACTCTGGGAAGGAGATAGGATCAAATGAAATGGAAATGAAAAAAAGCCGGAAAAATCCAGAAAATCGGGAGTTTTTGTGTCTGCAAGAAATGGTCTGGGAGGCAATGGGCTGCATTGAAAAGCACCAAAAGATGCCAAAACTAAGCTGAGAGATGTCGCAAATGCAGGGGAAATACTCAAGGAGGAAGACCCAACTTGCGGGGGAAGATAGAACAGACAAGGCATGGATGCTAAAAAAAATTAAAAAAAAAAAAGAATGAAATCTTTCCCATCTGCCATTAAGTGCAGGCACATGCAGCAAAGCTTGCCAAAATTGATCCCTGCTGAAGGCCAAAACAGAGAAGAAGGACTTACAAACAGGCTGGAATGGAGATACCAGCAAAGGAATTGCAATTGGAGGAGAAAAAAAAAAAAATTGGGAAATTTGAGCAATTTAGTGACTATAAGAAAATGGACCGGGATTCTAGCAGAGCAGTGCAAAATACCAAAAGATGCCAAAACTAAGCTCACAGACATTGCAAAAGCAGGGGAAAAAGCGAGGAAGATAAAAACTGGAGGGGAAGATATGAGGGACATGGTATGGATGCTTACAAAAATTAATATCAAAAATTAAAAAATCTTTCCCATCTGCCATTAAGTGCAGGCACATGCAGCAAAGCTTGCAAAAATTGATCCCTGCTGAAGGCCAAAACAGAGAAGAAGGACTTCCAAACAGGCTGGAATGGAGATACCAGCAAAGGAATTGCAATTGGAGGAGAAAAAAAAAAAAATTGGGAAATTTGAGCAATTTAGTGACCATAAGAAAATGGACCGGGATTCTAGCAGAGCAGTGCAAAATACCAAAAGATGCCAAAACTAAGCTCACAGACATTGCAAAAGCAGGGGAAAAAGTCAGGGAGGAAGACAAAACATGGAGGGGAAGATATGAGGGACATGGTATGGATGCTTACAAAAATTAATATCAAAAATTAAAAAATCTTTCCCATCTGCCATTAAGTGCAGGCACATGCAGCAAAGCTTGCCAAAATTGATCCCCGCTGAAGGCCAAAACAGAGAAGAAGGACTTACAAACAAGCTGGAATGGAGATACCAGCAAAGGAATTGCAATTGGAGGAGAAAAAAAAAAAAAAATTGGGAAATTTGAGCAATTTAGCGACCATAAGAAAATGGACCGGGATTGTAGCAGAGCAGTGCAAAATACCAAAAGATGCCAAAACTAAGCTCACAGACATTGCAAAAGCAGGGGAAAACGTCAGGGAGGAAGACACAACTTGGAGGGGAAGATATAAAAGGCATGGCACGGTTGCATAAAAAAAGGAAAAAAAACCCGAAAAAAATCTTTCCCAAAGTCAAAACCATCAAAAGGCATGGCATGTCATCAGCTACAGGGACATGCACCAAAGATTCCTCTCTTGGTCCCCATTGAAATCGCAAGATTCCCTTTCCCTTCCCGAAAGGAAATTTCATTTCCTTTCGGGAAGGGAAAGGGAATCTTGCGAACCCAAAAAGAAAGGCTTACAAACACTCTGGGAAGGAGATAGGATCAAATGAAATGGAAATGAAAAAAAGCCGGAAAAATCCAGAAAATCGGGAGTTTTAGTGTCTGCAAGAAATGGTCTGGGAGGCAATGGGCTGCATTGAAAAGCACCAAAAGATGCCAAAACTAAGCTGAGAGATGTCGCAAATGCAGGGGAAATAGTCAAGGAGGAAGACCCAACTTGCGGGGGAAGATAGAACAGACATGGCATGGATGCTAAAAAAAATTAAAAAAACAAAGAATGAAATCTTTCCCATCTGCCATTAAGTGCAGGCACATGCAGCAAAGCTTGCCAAAATTGATCCCTGCTGAAGGCCAAAACAGAGAAGAAGGACTTACAAACAGGCTGGAATGAAGATACCAGCAAAGGAATTGCAATTGGAGGAGAAAAAAAAAAAAAAATTGGGAAATTTGAGCAATTTAGTGACCATAAGAAAATGGACCGGGATTCTATCAGAGCAGTGCAAAATACCAAAAGATGCCAAAACTAAGCTCACAGACATTGCAAAAGCAGGGGAAAAAGCGAGGAAGATAAAAACTGGAGGGGAAGATATGAGGGACATGGTATGGATGCTTACAAAAATTAATATCAAAAATTAAAAAATCTTTCCCATCTGCCATTAAGTGCAGGCACATGCAGCAAAGCTTGCCAAAATTGATCCCTGCTGAAGGCCAAAACAGAGAAGAAGGACTTAGAAACAGGCTGGAATGGAGATACCAGCAAAGGAATTGCAATTGGAAGAGAAAAAAAAAAAAATTGGGAAATTTGAGCAATTTAGAGACTATAAGAAAATGGACCGGGATTGTAGCAGAGCAGTGCAAAATACCAAAAGATGCCAAAACTAAGCTCACAGACATTGCAAAAGCAGGGGAAAAAGTCAGGGAGGAAGACACAACTTGGGGGGGAAGATATGAGGGACATGGTATGGAGGCTTACAAAAATTAATACCAAAAGATTAAAAATCTATCCCATATGCCATTAAGTGCAGGCACATGCACCAAAGCTCGCCAAAATTGATCCCTGCTGAAGGCCAAAACAGAGAAGAAGGACTTACAAACAGGCTGGAATGGAGATACCAGCAAAGGAATTGCAATTGGAAGAGAAAAAAAAAAAATTGGGAAATTTGAGCAATTTAGTGACTATAAGAAAATGGACCGGGATTCTAGCAGAGCAGTGCAAAATACCAAAAGATGCCAAAACTAAGGTCACAGACATTGCAAAAGCAGGGGAAAACGTCAGGGAGGAAGACAAAACATGGAGGGGAAGATATGAGGGACATGGTATGGATGCTTACAAAAATTAATATCAAAAATTAAAAAATCTTTCCCATCTGCCATTAAGTGCAGGCACATGCAGCAAAGCTTGCCAAAATTGATCCCTGCTGAAGGCCAAAACAGAGAAGGAGGACTTACAAACAGGCTGGAATGGAGATACCAGCAAAGGAATTGCAATTGGAGGAGAAAAAAAAAAAAATTGGGAAATTTGAGCAATTTAGTGACCATAAGAAAATGGACCGGGATTCTAGCAGAGCAGTGCAAAATACCAAAAGATGCCAAAACTAAGCTCACAGACATTGCAAAAGCAGGGGAAAACGTCAGGGAGGAAGACAAAACATGGAGGGGAAGATATGAGGGACATGGTATGGATGCTTACAAAAATTAATATCAAAAATTAAAAAATCTTTCCCATCTGCCATTAAGTGCAGGCACATGCAGCAAAGCTTGCCAAAATTGATCCCTGCTGAAGGCCAAAACAGAGAAGAAGGACTTACAAACAAGCTGGAATGGAGATACCAGCAAAGGAATTGCAATTGGAGGAGAAAAAAAAAAAAATTGGGAAATTTGAGCAATTTAGTGACCATAAGAAAATGGACCGGGATTCTAGCAGAGCAGTGCAAAATACCAAAAGATGCCAAAACTAAGCTCACAGACATTGCAAAAGCAGGGGAAAACGTCAGGGAGGAAGACACATCTTGGAGGGGAAGTTATAAAAGGCATGGCACGGTTGCATAAAAAAAGGAAAAAAAAACCGAAAAAATCTTTCCCAAAGTCAAAACCATCAAAAGGCATGGCATGTCATCAGCTGCAGGGACATGCACCAAAGATTCCTCTCTTGGTCCCCATTGAAATCGCAAGATTCCCTTTCCCTTCCCGAAAGGAAATGAAATTTCCTTTCGGGAAGGGAAAGGGAATCTTGCGAACCCAAAAAGAAAGGCTTACAAACACTCTGGGAAGGAGATAGGATCAAATGAAATGGAAATGAAAAAAAGCCGGAAAAATCCAGAAAATCGGGAGTTTTTGTGTCTGCAAGAAATGGTCTGGGAGGCAATGGGCTGCATTGAAAAGCACCAAAAGATGCCAAAACTAAGCTGAGAGATGTCGCAAATGCAGGGGAAATACTCAAGGAGGAAGACCCAACTTGCGGGGGAAGATAGAACAGACATGGCATGGATGCTAAAAAAAATTAAAAAAAAAAAAGAATGAAATCTTTCCCATCTGCCATTAAGTGCAGGCACATGCAGCAAAGCTTGCCAAAATTGATCCCTGCTGAAGGCCAAAACAGAGAAGAAGGACTTACAAACAGGCTGGAATGAAGATACCAGCAAAGGAATTGCAATTGGAAGAGAAAAAAAAAAAAATTGGGAAATTTGAGCAATTTAGAGACTATAAGAAAATGGACCGGGATTGTAGCAGAGCAGTGCAAAATACCAAAAGATGCCAAAACTAAGCTCACAGACATTGCAAAAGCAGGGGAAAAAGTCAGGGAGGAAGACACAACTTGGGGGGGAAGATATGAGGGACATGGTATGGAGGCTTACAAAAATTAATACCAAAAAATTAAAAATCTATCCCATATGCCATTAAGTGCAGGCACATGCACCAAAGCTCGCCAAAATTGATCCCTGCTGAAGGCCAAAACAGAGAAGAAGGACTTACAAACAGGCTGGAATGGAGATACCAGCAAAGGAATTGCAATTGGAAGAGAAAAAAAAAAAATTGGGAAATTTGAGCAATTTAGTGACTATAAGAAAATGGACCGGGATTCTAGCAGAGCAGTGCAAAATACCAAAAGATGCCAAAACTAAGCTCACAGACATTGCAAAAGCAGGGGAAAACGTCAGGGAGGAAGACAAAACATGGAGGGGAAGATATGAGGGACATGGTATGGATGCTTACAAAAATTAATATCAAAAATTAAAAAATCTTTCCCATCTGCCATTAAGTGCAGGCACATGCAGCAAAGCTTGCCAAAATTGATCCCTGCTGAAGGCCAAAACAGAGAAGAAGGACTTACAAACAAGCTGGAATGGAGATACCAGCAAAGGAATTGCAATTGGAGGAGAAAAAAAAAAAAATTGGGAAATTTGAGCAATTTAGTGACCATAAGAAAATGGACCGGGATTCTAGCAGAGCAGTGCAAAATACCAAAAGATGCCAAAACTAAGCTCACAGACATTGCAAAAGCAGGGGAAAACGTCAGGGAGGAAGACAAAACATGGAGGGGAAGATATGAGGGACATGGTATGGATGCTTACAAAAATTAATATCAAAAATTAAAAAATCTTTCCCATCTGCCATTAAGTGCAGGCACATGCAGCAAAGCTTGCCAAAATTGATCCCTGCTGAAGGCCAAAACAGAGAAGAAGGACTTACAAACAAGCTGGAATGGAGATACCAGCAAAGGAATTGCAATTGGAGGAGAAAAAAAAAAAATTGGGAAATTTGAGCAATTTAGTGACCATAAGAAAATGGACCGGGATTCTAGCAGAGCAGTGCAAAATACCAAAAGATGCCAAAACTAAGCTCACAGACATTGCAAAAGCAGGGGAAAACATCAGGGAGGAAGACACAACTTGGAGGGGAAGTTATAAAAGGCATGGCACGGTTGCATAAAAAAAGGAAAAAAAAACCGAAAAAATCTTTCCCAAAGTCAAAACCATCAAAAGGCATGGCATGTCATCAGCTGCAGGGACATGCACCAAAGATTCCTCTCTTGGTCCCCATTGAAATCGCAAGATTCCCTTTCCCTTCCCGAAAGGAAATGAAATTTCCTTTCGGGAAGGGAAAGGGAATCTTGCGAACCCAAAAAGAAAGGCTTACAAACACTCTGGGAAGGAGATAGGATCAAATGAAATGGAAATGAAAAAAAGCCGGAAAAATCCAGAAAATCGGGAGTTTTTGTGTCTGCAAGAAATGGTCTGGGAGGCAATGGGCTGCATTGAAAAGCACCAAAAGATGCCAAAACTAAGCTGAGAGATGTCGCAAATGCAGGGGAAATAGTCAAGGAGGAAGACCCAACTTGCGGGGGAAGATAGAACAGACATGGCATGGATGCTAAAAAAAATTAAAAAAAAAAAAGAATGAAATCTTTCCCATCTGCCATTAAGTGCAGGCACATGCAGCAAAGCTTGCCAAAATTGATCCCTGCTGAAGGCCAAAACAGAGAAGAAGGACTTACAAACAGGCTGGAATGAAGATACCAGCAAAGGAATTGCAATTGGAGGAGAAAAAAAAAAAAAAATTGGGAAATTTGAGCAATTTAGTGACCATAAGAAAATGGACCGGGATTCTATCAGAGCAGTGCAAAATACCAAAAGATGCCAAAACTAAGCTCACAGACATTGCAAAAGCAGGGGAAAAAGCGAGGAAGATAAAAACTGGAGGGGAAGATATGAGGGACATGGTATGGATGCTTACAAAAATTAATATCAAAAATTAAAAAATCTTTCCCATCTGCCATTAAGTGCAGGCACATGCAGCAAAGCTTGCCAAAATTGATCCCTGCTGAAGGCCAAAACAGAGAAGAAGGACTTAGAAACAGGCTGGAATGGAGATACCAGCAAAGGAATTGCAATTGGAAGAGAAAAAAAAAAAAATTGGGAAATTTGAGCAATTTAGAGACTATAAGAAAATGGACCGGGATTGTAGCAGAGCAGTGCAAAATACCAAAAGATGCCAAAACTAAGCTCACAGACATTGCAAAAGCAGGGGAAAAAGTCAGGGAGGAAGACACAACTTGGGGGGGAAGATATGAGGGACATGGTATGGAGGCTTACAAAAATTAATACCAAAAAATTAAAAATCTATCCCATATGCCATTAAGTGCAGGCACATGCACCAAAGCTCGCCAAAATTGATCCCTGCTGAAGGCCAAAACAGAGAAGAAGGACTTACAAACAGGCTGGAATGGAGATACCAGCAAAGGAATTGCAATTGGAGGAGAAAAAAAAAAAATTGGGAAATTTGAGCAATTTAGTGACTATAAGAAAATGGACCGGGATTGTAGCAGAGCAGTGCAAAATACCAAAAGATGCCAAAACTAAGCTCACAGACATTGCAAAAGCAGGGGAAAACGTCAGGGAGGAAGACAAAACATGGAGGGGAAGATATGAGGGACATGGTATGGATGCTTACAAAAATTAATATCAAAAATTAAAAAATCTTTCCCATCTGCCATTAAGTGCAGGCACATGCAGCAAAGCTTGCCAAAATTGATCCCCGCTGAAGGCCAAAACAGAGAAGAAGGACTTACAAACAAGCTGGAATGGAGATACCAGCAAAGGAATTGCAATTGGAGGAGAAAAAAAAAAAAATTGGGAAATTTGAGCAATTTAGTGACCATAAGAAAATGGACCGGGATTCTAGCAGAGCAGTGCAAAATACCAAAAGATGCCAAAACTAAGCTCACAGACATTGCAAAAGCAGGGGAAAACGTCAGGGAGGAAGACACAACTTGGAGGGGAAGTTATAAAAGGCATGGCACGGTTGCATAAAAAAAGGAAAAAAAAACCGAAAAAATCTTTCCCAAAGTCAAAACCATCAAAAGGCATGGCATGTCATCAGCTGCAGGGACATGCACCAAAGATTCCTCTCTTGGTCCCCATTGAAATCGCAAGATTCCCTTTCCCTTCCCGAAAGGAAATGAAATTTCCTTTCGGGAAGGGAAAGGGAATCTTGCGAACCCAAAAAGAAAGGCTTACAAACACTCTGGGAAGGAGATAGGATCAAATGAAATGGAAATGAAAAAAAGCCGGAAAAATCCAGAAAATCGGGAGTTTTTGTGTCTGCAAGAAATGGTCTGGGAGGCAATGGGCTGCATTGAAAAGCACCAAAAGATGCCAAAACTAAGCTGAGAGATGTCGCAAATGCAGGGGAAATACTCAAGGAGGAAGACCCAACTTGCGGGGGAAGATAGAACAGACATGGCATGGATGCTAAAAAAAATTAAAAAAAAAAAAGAATGAAATCTTTCCCATCTGCCATTAAGTGCAGGCACATGCAGCAAAGCTTGCCAAAATTGATCCCTGCTGAAGGCCAAAACAGAGAAGAAGGACTTCCAAACAGGCTGGAATGGAGATACCAGCAAAGGAATTGCAATTGGAAGAGAAAAAAAAAAAAATTGGGAAATTTGAGCAATTTAGTGACCATAAGAAAATGGACCGGGATTCTAGCAGAGCAGTGCAAAATACCAAAAGATGCCAAAACTAAGCTCACAGACATTGCAAAAGCAGGGGAAAAAGCGAGGAAGATAAAAACTGGAGGGGAAGATATGAGGGACATGGTATGGATGCTTACAAAAATTAATATCAAAAATTAAAAAATCTTTCCCATCTGCCATTAAGTGCAGGCACATGCAGCAAAGCTTGCCAAAATTGATCCCTGCTGAAGGCCAAAACAGAGAAGAAGGACTTCCAAACAGGCTGGAATGGAGATACCAGCAAAGGAATTGCAATTGGAGGAGAAAAAAAAAAAAATTGGGAAATTTGAGCAATTTAGTGACTATAAGAAAATGGACCGGGATTCTAGCAGAGCAGTGCAAAATACCAAAAGATGCCAAAACTAAGCTCACAGACATTGCAAAAGCAGGGGAAAACGTCAGGGAGGAAGACAAAACATGGAGGGGAAGATATGAGCGACATGGTATGGATGCTTACAAAAATTAATATAATAAATTAAAAAATCTTTCCCATCTGCCATTAAGTGCAGGCACATGCAGCAAAGCTTGCCAAAATTGATCCTTGCTGAAGGCCAAAACAGAGAAGAAGGACTTACAAACAAGCTGGAATGGAGATACCAGCAAAGGAATTGCAATTGGAGGAGAAAAAAAAAAAAAAATTGGGAAATTTGAGCAATTTAGTGACCATAAGAAAATGGACCGGGATTGTAGCAGAGCAGTGCAAAATACCAAAAGATGCCAAAACTAAGCTCACAGACATTGCAAAAGCAGGGGAAAACGTCAGGGAGGAAGACACAACTTGGAGGGGAAGATATAAAAGGCATGGCACGGTTGCATAAAAAAAGGAAAAAAAAACCCGAAAAAAATCTTTCCCAAAGTCAAAACCATCAAAAGGCATGGCATGTCATCAGCTACAGGGACATGCACCAAAGATTCCTCTCTTGGTCCCCATTGAAATCGCAAGATTCCCTTTCCCTTCCCGAAAGGAAATGAAATTTCCTTTCGGGAAGGGAAAGGGAATCTTGCGAACCCAAAAAGAAAGGCTTACAAACACTCTGGAAAGCAGATAGGATCAAATGAAATGGAAATGAAAAAAAGCCGGAAAAATCCAGAAAATCGGGAGTTTTTGTGTCGGCAAGAAATGGTCTGGGAGGCAATGGGCTGCATTGAAAAGCACCAAAAGATGCCAAAACTAAGCTGAGAGATGTCGCAAATGCAGGGGAAATACTCAAGGAGGAAGACCCAACTTGCGGGGGAAGATAGAACAGACATGGCATGGATGCTAAAAAAAATTAAAAAAAAAAAAGAATGAAATCTTTCCCATCTGCCATTAAGTGCAGGCACATGCAGCAAAGCTTGCCAAAATTGATCCCTGCTGAAGGCCAAAACAGAGAAGAAGGACTTACAAACAGGCTGGAATGGAGATACCAGCAAAGGAATTGCAATTGGAGGAGAAAAAAAAAAAAAAATTGGGAAATTTGAGCAATTTAGTGACCATAAGAAAATGGACCGGGATTCTATCAGAGCAGTGCAAAATACCAAAAGATGCCAAAACTAAGCTCACAGACATTGCAAAAGCAGGGGAAAAAGCGAGGAAGATAAAAACTGGAGGGGAAGATATGAGGGACATGGTATGGATGCTTACAAAAATTAATATCAAAAATTAAAAAATCTTTCCCATCTGCCATTAAGTGCAGGCACATGCAGCAAAGCTTGCCAAAATTGATCCCTGCTGAAGGCCAAAACAGAGAAGAAGGACTTAGAAACAGGCTGGAATGGAGATACCAGCAAAGGAATTGCAATTGGAAGAGAAAAAAAAAAAAATTGGGAAATTTGAGCAATTTAGAGACTATAAGAAAATGGACCGGGATTGTAGCAGAGCAGTGCAAAATACCAAAAGATGCCAAAACTAAGCTCACAGACATTGCAAAAGCAGGGGAAAAAGTCAGGGAGGAAGACACAACTTGGGGGGGAAGATATGAGGGACATGGTATGGAGGCTTACAAAAATTAATACCAAAAAATTAAAAATCTATCCCATATGCCATTAAGTGCAGGCACATGCACCAAAGCTCGCCAAAATTGATCCCTGCTGAAGGCCAAAACAGAGAAGAAGGACTTACAAACAGGCTGGAATGGAGATACCAGCAAAGGAATTGCAATTGGAAGAGAAAAAAAAAAAATTGGGAAATTTGAGCAATTTAGTGACTATAAGAAAATGGACCGGGATTGTAGCAGAGCAGTGCAAAATACCAAAAGATGCCAAAACTAAGCTCACAGACATTGCAAAAGCAGGGGAAAACGTCAGGGAGGAAGACAAAACATGGAGGGGAAGATATGAGGGACATGGTATGGATGCTTACAAAAATTAATATCAAAAATTAAAAAATCTTTCCCATCTGCCATTAAGTGCAGGCACATGCAGCAAAGCTTGCCAAAATTGATCCCTGCTGAAGGCCAAAACAGAGAAGAAGGACTTACAAACAAGCTGGAATGGAGATACCAGCAAAGGAATTGCAATTGGAGGAGAAAAAAAAAAAAATTGGGAAATTTGAGCAATTTAGTGACCATAAGAAAATGGACCGGGATTCTAGCAGAGCAGTGCAAAATACCAAAAGATGCCAAAACTAAGCTCACAGACATTGCAAAAGCAGGGGAAAACGTCAGGGAGGAAGACAAAACATGGAGGGGAAGATATGAGGGACATGGTATGGATGCTTACAAAAATTAATATCAAAAATTAAAAAATCTTTCCCATCTGCCATTAAGTGCAGGCACATGCAGCAAAGCTTGCCAAAATTGATCCCCGCTGAAGGCCAAAACAGAGAAGAAGGACTTACAAACAAGCTGGAATGGAGATACCAGCAAAGGAATTGCAATTGGAGGAGAAAAAAAAAAAAATTGGGAAATTTGAGCAATTTAGTGACCATAAGAAAATGGACCGGGATTCTAGCAGAGCAGTGCAAAATACCAAAAGATGCCAAAACTAAGCTCACAGACATTGCAAAAGCAGGGGAAAACGTCAGGGAGGAAGACACAACTTGGAGGGGAAGTTATAAAAGGCATGGCACGGTTGCATAAAAAAAGGAAAAAAAAACCGAAAAAATCTTTCCCAAAGTCAAAACCATCAAAAGGCATGGCATGTCATCAGCTGCAGGGACATGCACCAAAGATTCCTCTCTTGGTCCCCATTGAAATCGCAAGATTCCCTTTCCCTTCCCGAAAGGAAATGAAATTTCCTTTCGGGAAGGGAAAGGGAATCTTGCGAACCCAAAAAGAAAGGCTTACAAACACTCTGGGAAGGAGATAGGATCAAATGAAATGGAAATGAAAAAAAGCCGGAAAAATCCAGAAAATCGGGAGTTTTTGTGTCTGCAAGAAATGGTCTGGGAGGCAATGGGCTGCATTGAAAAGCACCAAAAGATGCCAAAACTAAGCTGAGAGATGTCGCAAATGCAGGGGAAATACTCAAGGAGGAAGACCCAACTTGCGGGGGAAGATAGAACAGACATGGCATGGATGCTAAAAAAAATTAAAAAAAAAAAAGAATGAAATCTTTCCCATCTGCCATTAAGTGCAGGCACATGCAGCAAAGCTTGCCAAAATTGATCCCTGCTGAAGGCCAAAACAGAGAAGAAGGACTTACAAACAGGCTGGAATGGAGATACCAGCAAAGGAATTGCAATTGGAGGAGAAAAAAAAAAAAATTGGGAAATTTGAGCAATTTAGTGACCATAAGAAAATGGACCGGGATTCTAGCAGAGCAGTGCAAAATACCAAAAGATGCCAAAACTAAGCTCACAGACATTGCAAAAGCAGGGGAAAAAGCGAGGAAGATAAAAACTGGAGGGGAAGATATGAGGGACATGGTATGGATGCTTACAAAAATTAATATCAAAAATTAAAAAATCTTTCCCATCTGCCATTAAGTGCAGGCACATGCAGCAAAGCTTGCCAAAATTGATCCCTGCTGAAGGCCAAAACAGAGAAGAAGGACTTCCAAACAGGCTGGAATGGAGATACCAGCAAAGGAATTGCAATTGGAGGAGAAAAAAAAAAAAATTGGGAAATTTGAGCAATTTAGTGACTATAAGAAAATGGACCGGGATTCTAGCAGAGCAGTGCAAAATACCAAAAGATGCCAAAACTAAGCTCACAGACATTGCAAAAGCAGGGGAAAACGTCAGGGAGGAAGACAAAACATGGAGGGGAAGATATGAGCGACATGGTATGGATGCTTACAAAAATTAATATAATAAATTAAAAAATCTTTCCCATCTGCCATTAAGTGCAGGCACATGCAGCAAAGCTTGCCAAAATTGATCCTTGCTGAAGGCCAAAACAGAGAAGAAGGACTTACAAACAAGCTGGAATGGAGATACCAGCAAAGGAATTGCAATTGGAGGAGAAAAAAAAAAAAAAATTGGGAAATTTGAGCAATTTAGTGACCATAAGAAAATGGACCGGGATTCTATCAGAGCAGTGCAAAATACCAAAAGATGCCAAAACTAAGCTCACAGACATTGCAAAAGCAGGGGAAAACGTCAGGGAGGAAGACACAACTTGGAGGGGAAGATATAAAAGGCATGGCACGGTTGCATAAAAAAAGGAAAAAAAAACCCGAAAAAAATCTTTCCCAAAGTCAAAACCATCAAAAGGCATGGCATGTCATCAGCTACAGGGACATGCACCAAAGATTCCTCTCTTGGTCCCCATTGAAATCGCAAGATTCCCTTTCCCTTCCCGAAAGGAAATGAAATTTCCTTTCGGGAAGGGAAAGGGAATCTTGCGAACCCAAAAAGAAAGGCTTACAAACACTCTGGAAAGCAGATAGGATCAAATGAAATGGAAATGAAAAAAAGCCGGAAAAATCCAGAAAATCGGGAGTTTTTGTGTCGGCAAGAAATGGTCTGGGAGGCAATGGGCTGCATTGAAAAGCACCAAAAGATGCCAAAACTAAGCTGAGAGATGTCGCAAATGCAGGGGAAATACTCAAGGAGGAAGACCCAAGTTGCGGGGGAAGATAGAACAGACATGGCATGGATGCTAAAAAAAATTAAAAAAAAAAAAGAATGAAATCTTTCCCATCTGCCATTAAGTGCAGGCACATGCAGCAAAGCTTGCCAAAATTGATCCCTGCTGAAGGCCAAAACAGAGAAGAAGGACTTACAAACAGGCTGGAATGGAGATACCAGCAAAGGAATTGCAATTGGAGGAGAAAAAAAAAAAAATTGGGAAATTTGAGCAATTTAGTGACTATAAGAAAATGGACCGGGATTCTAGCAGAGCAGTGCAAAATACCAAAAGATGCCAAAACTAAGCTCACAGACATTGCAAAAGCAGGGGAAAACGTCAGGGAGGAAGACAAAACATGGAGGGGAAGATATGAGCGACATGGTATGGATGCTTACAAAAATTAATATAATAAATTAAAAAATCTTTCCCATCTGCCATTAAGTGCAGGCACATGCAGCAAAGCTTGCCAAAATTGATCCTTGCTGAAGGCCAAAACAGAGAAGAAGGACTTACAAACAAGCTGGAATGGAGATACCAGCAAAGGAATTGCAATTGGAGGAGAAAAAAAAAAAAAAATTGGGAAATTTGAGCAATTTAGTGACCATAAGAAAATGGACCGGGATTGTAGCAGAGCAGTGCAAAATACCAAAAGATGCCAAAACTAAGCTCACAGTCATTGCAAAAGCAGGGGAAAACGTCAGGGAGGAAGACACAACTTGGAGGGGAAGATATAAAAGGCATGGCACGGTTGCATAAAAAAAGGAAAAAAAAACCCGAAAAAAATCTTTCCCAAAGTCAAAACCATCAAAAGGCATGGCATGTCATCAGCTACAGGGACATGCACCAAAGATTCCTCTCTTGGTCCCCATTGAAATCGCAAGATTCCCTTTCCCTTCCCGAAAGGAAATGAAATTTCCTTTCGGGAAGGGAAAGGGAATCTTGCGAACCCAAAAAGAAAGGCTTACAAACACTCTGGAAAGCAGATAGGATCAAATGAAATGGAAATGAAAAAAAGCCGGAAAAATCCAGAAAATCGGGAGTTTTTGTGTCGGCAAGAAATGGTCTGGGAGGCAATGGGCTGCATTGAAAAGCACCAAAAGATGCCAAAACTAAGCTGAGAGATGTCGCAAATGCAGGGGAAATACTCAAGGAGGAAGACCCAACTTGCGGGGGAAGATAGAACAGACATGGCATGGATGCTAAAAAAAATTAAAAAAAAAAAAGAATGAAATCTTTCCCATCTGCCATTAAGTGCAGGCACATGCAGCAAAGCTTGCCAAAATTGATCCCTGCTGAAGGCCAAAACAGAGAAGAAGGACTTACAAACAGGCTGGAATGGAGATACCAGCAAAGGAATTGCAATTGGAGGAGAAAAAAAAAAAAAAATTGGGAAATTTGAGCAATTTAGTGACCATAAGAAAATGGACCGGGATTCTATCAGAGCAGTGCAAAATACCAAAAGATGCCAAAACTAAGCTCACAGACATTGCAAAAGCAGGGGAAAAAGCGAGGAAGATAAAAACTGGAGGGGAAGATATGAGGGACATGGTATGGATGCTTACAAAAATTAATATCAAAAATTAAAAAATCTTTCCCATCTGCCATTAAGTGCAGGCACATGCAGCAAAGCTTGCCAAAATTGATCCCTGCTGAAGGCCAAAACAGAGAAGAAGGACTTAGAAACAGGCTGGAATGGAGATACCAGCAAAGGAATTGCAATTGGAAGAGAAAAAAAAAAAAATTGGGAAATTTGAGCAATTTAGAGACTATAAGAAAATGGACCGGGATTGTAGCAGAGCAGTGCAAAATACCAAAAGATGCCAAAACTAAGCTCACAGACATTGCAAAAGCAGGGGAAAAAGTCAGGGAGGAAGACACAACTTGGGGGGGAAGATATGAGGGACATGGTATGGAGGCTTACAAAAATTAATACCAAAAAATTAAAAATCTATCCCATATGCCATTAAGTGCAGGCACATGCACCAAAGCTCGCCAAAATTGATCCCTGCTGAAGGCCAAAACAGAGAAGAAGGACTTACAAACAGGCTGGAATGGAGATACCAGCAAAGGAATTGCAATTGGAAGAGAAAAAAAAAAAATTGGGAAATTTGAGCAATTTAGTGACTATAAGAAAATGGACCGGGATTGTAGCAGAGCAGTGCAAAATACCAAAAGATGCCAAAACTAAGCTCACAGACATTGCAAAAGCAGGGGAAAACGTCAGGGAGGAAGACAAAACATGGAGGGGAAGATATGAGGGACATGGTATGGATGCTTACAAAAATTAATATCAAAAATTAAAAAATCTTTCCCATCTGCCATTAAGTGCAGGCACATGCAGCAAAGCTTGCCAAAATTGATCCCTGCTGAAGGCCAAAACAGAGAAGAAGGACTTACAAACAAGCTGGAATGGAGATACCAGCAAAGGAATTGCAATTGGAGGAGAAAAAAAAAAAAATTGGGAAATTTGAGCAATTTAGTGACCATAAGAAAATGGACCGGGATTCTAGCAGAGCAGTGCAAAATACCAAAAGATGCCAAAACTAAGCTCACAGACATTGCAAAAGCAGGGGAAAACGTCAGGGAGGAAGACAAAACATGGAGGGGAAGATATGAGGGACATGGTATGGATGCTTACAAAAATTAATATCAAAAATTAAAAAATCTTTCCCATCTGCCATTAAGTGCAGGCACATGCAGCAAAGCTTGCCAAAATTGATCCCCGCTGAAGGCCAAAACAGAGAAGAAGGACTTACAAACAAGCTGGAATGGAGATACCAGCAAAGGAATTGCAATTGGAGGAGAAAAAAAAAAAAATTGGGAAATTTGAGCAATTTAGTGACCATAAGAAAATGGACCGGGATTCTATCAGAGCAGTGCAAAATACCAAAAGATGCCAAAACTAAGCTCACAGACATTGCAAAAGCAGGGGAAAACGTCAGGGAGGAAGACACAACTTGGAGGGGAAGTTATAAAAGGCATGGCACGGTTGCATAAAAAAAGGAAAAAAAAACCGAAAAAATCTTTCCCAAAGTCAAAACCATCAAAAGGCATGGCATGTCATCAGCTGCAGGGACATGCACCAAAGATTCCTCTCTTGGTCCCCATTGAAATCGCAAGATTCCCTTTCCCTTCCCGAAAGGAAATGAAATTTCCTTTCGGGAAGGGAAAGGGAATCTTGCGAACCCAAAAAGAAAGGCTTACAAACACTCTGGGAAGGAGATAGGATCAAATGAAATGGAAATGAAAAAAAGCCGGAAAAATCCAGAAAATCGGGAGTTTTTGTGTCTGCAAGAAATGGTCTGGGAGGCAATGGGCTGCATTGAAAAGCACCAAAAGATGCCAAAACTAAGCTGAGAGATGTCGCAAATGCAGGGGAAATACTCAAGGAGGAAGACCCAACTTGCGGGGGAAGATAGAACAGACATGGCATGGATGCTAAAAAAAATTAAAAAAAAAAAAGAATGAAATCTTTCCCATCTGCCATTAAGTGCAGGCACATGCAGCAAAGCTTGCCAAAATTGATCCCTGCTGAAGGCCAAAACAGAGAAGAAGGACTTACAAACAGGCTGGAATGGAGATACCAGCAAAGGAATTGCAATTGGAGGAGAAAAAAAAAAAAATTGGGAAATTTGAGCAATTTAGTGACCATAAGAAAATGGACCGGGATTCTAGCAGAGCAGTGCAAAATACCAAAAGATGCCAAAACTAAGCTCACAGACATTGCAAAAGCAGGGGAAAAAGCGAGGAAGATAAAAACTGGAGGGGAAGATATGAGGGACATGGTATGGATGCTTACAAAAATTAATATCAAAAATTAAAAAATCTTTCCCATCTGCCATTAAGTGCAGGCACATGCAGCAAAGCTTGCCAAAATTGATCCCTGCTGAAGGCCAAAACAGAGAAGAAGGACTTCCAAACAGGCTGGAATGGAGATACCAGCAAAGGAATTGCAATTGGAGGAGAAAAAAAAAAAAATTGGGAAATTTGAGCAATTTAGTGACTATAAGAAAATGGACCGGGATTCTAGCAGAGCAGTGCAAAATACCAAAAGATGCCAAAACTAAGCTCACAGACATTGCAAAAGCAGGGGAAAACGTCAGGGAGGAAGACAAAACATGGAGGGGAAGATATGAGCGACATGGTATGGATGCTTACAAAAATTAATATAATAAATTAAAAAATCTTTCCCATCTGCCATTAAGTGCAGGCACATGCAGCAAAGCTTGCCAAAATTGATCCTTGCTGAAGGCCAAAACAGAGAAGAAGGACTTACAAACAAGCTGGAATGGAGATACCAGCAAAGGAATTGCAATTGGAGGAGAAAAAAAAAAAAAAATTGGGAAATTTGAGCAATTTAGTGACCATAAGAAAATGGACCGGGATTCTATCAGAGCAGTGCAAAATACCAAAAGATGCCAAAACTAAGCTCACAGACATTGCAAAAGCAGGGGAAAACGTCAGGGAGGAAGACACAACTTGGAGGGGAAGATATAAAAGGCATGGCACGGTTGCATAAAAAAAGGAAAAAAAAACCCGAAAAAAATCTTTCCCAAAGTCAAAACCATCAAAAGGCATGGCATGTCATCAGCTACAGGGACATGCACCAAAGATTCCTCTCTTGGTCCCCATTGAAATCGCAAGATTCCCTTTCCCTTCCCGAAAGGAAATGAAATTTCCTTTCGGGAAGGGAAAGGGAATCTTGCGAACCCAAAAAGAAAGGCTTACAAACACTCTGGAAAGCAGATAGGATCAAATGAAATGGAAATGAAAAAAAGCCGGAAAAATCCAGAAAATCGGGAGTTTTTGTGTCGGCAAGAAATGGTCTGGGAGGCAATGAGCTGCATTGAAAAGCACCAAAAGATGCCAAAACTAAGCTGAGAGATGTCGCAAATGCAGGGGAAATACTCAAGGAGGAAGACCCAACTTGCGGGGGAAGATAGAACAGACATGGCATGGATGCTAAAAAAAATTAAAAAAAAAAAAGAATGAAATCTTTCCCATCTGCCATTAAGTGCAGGCACATGCAGCAAAGCTTGCCAAAATTGATCCCTGCTGAAGGCCAAAACAGAGAAGAAGGACTTACAAACAGGCTGGAATGGAGATACCAGCAAAGGAATTGCAATTGGAGGAGAAAAAAAAAAAAAATTGGGAAATTTGAGCAATTTAGTGACCATAAGAAAATGGACCGGGATTCTATCAGAGCAGTGCAAAATACCAAAAGATGCCAAAACTAAGCTCACAGACATTGCAAAAGCAGGGGAAAAAGCGAGGAAGATAAAAACTGGAGGGGAAGATATGAGGGACATGGTATGGATGCTTACAAAAATTAATATCAAAAATTAAAAAATCTTTCCCATCTGCCATTAAGTGCAGGCACATGCAGCAAAGCTTGCCAAAATTGATCCCTGCTGAAGGCCAAAACAGAGAAGAAGGACTTAGAAACAGGCTGGAATGGAGATACCAGCAAAGGAATTGCAATTGGAAGAGAAAAAAAAAAAAATTGGGAAATTTGAGCAATTTAGAGACTATAAGAAAATGGACCGGGATTGTAGCAGAGCAGTGCAAAATACCAAAAGATGCCAAAACTAAGCTCACAGACATTGCAAAAGCAGGGGAAAAAGTCAGGGAGGAAGACACAACTTGGGGGGGAAGATATGAGGGACATGGTATGGAGGCTTACAAAAATTAATACCAAAAAATTAAAAATCTATCCCATATGCCATTAAGTGCAGGCACATGCACCAAAGCTCGCCAAAATTGATCCCTGCTGAAGGCCAAAACAGAGAAGAAGGACTTACAAACAGGCTGGAATGGAGATACCAGCAAAGGAATTGCAATTGGAAGAGAAAAAAAAAAAATTGGGAAATTTGAGCAATTTAGTGACTATAAGAAAATGGACCGGGATTCTAGCAGAGCAGTGCAAAATACCAAAAGATGCCAAAACTAAGCTCACAGACATTGCAAAAGCAGGGGAAAACGTCAGGGAGGAAGACAAAACATGGAGGGGAAGATATGAGGGACATGGTATGGATGCTTACAAAAATTAATATCAAAAATTAAAAAATCTTTCCCATCTGCCATTAAGTGCAGGCACATGCAGCAAAGCTTGCCAAAATTGATCCCTGCTGAAGGCCAAAACAGAGAAGAAGGACTTACAAACAGGCTGGAATGGAGATACCAGCAAAGGAATTGCAATTGGAGGAGAAAAAAAAAAAAAAATTGGGAAATTTGAGCAATTTAGTGACCATAAGAAAATGGACCGGGATTCTATCAGAGCAGTGCAAAATACCAAAAGATGCCAAAACTAAGCTCACAGACATTGCAAAAGCAGGGGAAAAAGCGAGGAAGATAAAAACTGGAGGGGAAGATATGAGGGACATGGTATGGATGCTTACAAAAATTAATATCAAAAATTAAAAAATCTTTCCCATCTGCCATTAAGTGCAGGCACATGCAGCAAAGCTTGCCAAAATTGATCCCTGCTGAAGGCCAAAACAGAGAAGAAGGACTTAGAAACAGGCTGGAATGGAGATACCAGCAAAGGAATTGCAATTGGAAGAGAAAAAAAAAAAAATTGGGAAATTTGAGCAATTTAGAGACTATAAGAAAATGGACCGGGATTGTAGCAGAGCAGTGCAAAATACCAAAAGATGCCAAAACTAAGCTCACAGACATTGCAAAAGCAGGGGAAAAAGTCAGGGAGGAAGACACAACTTGGGGGGGAAGATATGAGGGACATGGTATGGAGGCTTACAAAAATTAATACCAAAAAATTAAAAATCTATCCCATATGCCATTAAGTGCAGGCACATGCACCAAAGCTCGCCAAAATTGATCCCTGCTGAAGGCCAAAACAGAGAAGAAGGACTTACAAACAGGCTGGAATGGAGATACCAGCAAAGGAATTGCAATTGGAAGAGAAAAAAAAAAAATTGGGAAATTTGAGCAATTTAGTGACTATAAGAAAATGGACCGGGATTGTAGCAGAGCAGTGCAAAATACCAAAAGATGCCAAAACTAAGCTCACAGACATTGCAAAAGCAGGGGAAAACGTCAGGGAGGAAGACAAAACATGGAGGGGAAGATATGAGGGACATGGTATGGATGCTTACAAAAATTAATATCAAAAATTAAAAAATCTTTCCCATCTGCCATTAAGTGCAGGCACATGCAGCAAAGCTTGCCAAAATTGATCCCTGCTGAAGGCCAAAACAGAGAAGAAGGACTTACAAACAAGCTGGAATGGAGATACCAGCAAAGGAATTGCAATTGGAGGAGAAAAAAAAAAAAATTGGGAAATTTGAGCAATTTAGTGACCATAAGAAAATGGACCGGGATTCTAGCAGAGCAGTGCAAAATACCAAAAGATGCCAAAACTAAGCTCACAGACATTGCAAAAGCAGGGGAAAACGTCAGGGAGGAAGACAAAACATGGAGGGGAAGATATGAGGGACATGGTATGGATGCTTACAAAAATTAATATCAAAAATTAAAAAATCTTTCCCATCTGCCATTAAGTGCAGGCACATGCAGCAAAGCTTGCCAAAATTGATCCCCGCTGAAGGCCAAAACAGAGAAGAAGGACTTACAAACAAGCTGGAATGGAGATACCAGCAAAGGAATTGCAATTGGAGGAGAAAAAAAAAAAATTGGGAAATTTGAGCAATTTAGTGACCATAAGAAAATGGACCGGGATTCTAGCAGAGCAGTGCAAAATACCAAAAGATGCCAAAACTAAGCTCACAGACATTGCAAAAGCAGGGGAAAACGTCAGGGAGGAAGACACAACTTGGAGGGGAAGTTATAAAAGGCATGGCACGGTTGCATAAAAAAAGGAAAAAAAAACCGAAAAAATCTTTCCCAAAGTCAAAACCATCAAAAGGCATGGCATGTCATCAGCTGCAGGGACATGCACCAAAGATTCCTCTCTTGGTCCCCATTGAAATCGCAAGATTCCCTTTCCCTTCCCGAAAGGAAATTTCATTTCCTTTCGGGAAGGGAAAGGGAATCTTGCGAACCCAAAAAGAAAGGCTTACAAACACTCTGGGAAGGAGATAGGATCAAATGAAATGGAAATGAAAAAAAGCCGGAAAAATCCAGAAAATCGGGAGTTTTAGTGTCTGCAAGAAATGGTCTGGGAGGAAATGAGCTGCATTGAAAAGCACCAAAAGCTGCCTAAATTAAGCTGAAAGATGTTGCAAATGCAGGGGAAATAGTCAAGGAGGAAGACCCAGCTTGCGGGGGAAGATAGAACAGACATGGCATGGATGCTAAAAAAAATTAAAAAAAAAAAGAATGAAATCTTTCCCATCTGCCATTAAGTGCAGGCACATGCAGCAAAGCTTGCCAAAATTGATCCCTGCTGAAGGCCAAAACAGAGAAGAAGGACTTACAAACAGGCTGGAATGGAGATACCAGCAAAGGAATTGCAATTGGAGGAGAAAAAAAAAAAAAATTGGGAAATTTGAGCAATTTAGTGACCATAAGAAAATGGACCGGGATTCTAGCAGAGTAGTGCAAAATACCAAAAGATGCCAAAACTAAGGTCACAGACATTGCAAAAGCAGGGGAAAACATCAGGGAGGAAGACAAAACATGGAGGGGAAGATATGAGGGACATGGTATGGATGCTTACAAAAATTAATATCAAAAAATAAAAAATCTTTCCCATATGCCATTAAGTGCAGGCACATGCAGCAAAGCTTGCCAAAATTGATCCCCGCTGAAGGCCAAAACAGAGAAGAAGGACTTACAAACAAGCTGGAATGGAGATACCAGCAAAGGAATTGCAATTGGAGGAGAAAAAAAAAAAAAATTGGGAAATTTGAGCAATTTAGTGACCATAAGAAAATGGACCGGGATTCTAGCAGAGCAGTGCAAAATACCAAAAGATGCCAAAACTAAGCTCACAGACATTGCAAAAGCAGGGGAAAAAGTCAGGGAGGAAGACACAACTTGGAGGGGAAGATATAAAAGGCATGGCACGGTTGCTTAAAAAAAGGAAAAACAACCGATAAAAATCTTTCCCAAAGTCAAAACCATCAAAAGGCATGGCATGTCATCAGGTGCAGGGACATGCACCAAAGATTCCTCTCTTGGTCCCCATTGAAATCGCAAGATTTCCTTTCCCTTCCCGAAAGGAAATTTCATTTCCTTTCGGGAAGGGAAAGGGAATCTTGCGAACCCAAAAAGAAAGGCTTACAAACACTCTGGGAAGGAGATAGGATCAAATGAAATGGAAATGAAAAAAAGCCGGAAAAATCCAGAAAATCGGGAGTTTTAGTGTCTGCAAGAAATGGTCTGGGAGGAAATGAGCTGCATTGAAAAGCACCAAAAGCTGCCTAAATTAAGCTGAAAGATGTTGCAAATGCAGGGGAAATAGTCAAGGAGGAAGACCCAACTTGCGGGGGAAGATAGAACAGACATGGCATGGATGCTAAAAAAAATTAAAAAAAAAAAGAATGAAATCTTTCCCATCTGCCATTAAGTGCAGGCACATGCAGCAAAGCTTGCCAAAATTGATCCCTGCTGAAGGCCAAAACAGAGAAGAAGGACTTACAAACAGGCTGGAATGGAGATACCAGCAAAGGAATTGCAATTGGAGGAGAAAAAAAAAAAAATTGGGAAATTTGAGCAATTTAGTGACCATAAGAAAATGGACCGGGATTCTAGCAGAGTAGTGCAAAATACCAAAAGATGCCAAAACTAAGGTCACAGACATTGCAAAAGCAGGGGAAAACATCAGGGAGGAAGACAAAACATGGAGGGGAAGATATGAGGGACATGGTATGGATGCTTACAAAAATTAATATAAAAAAATAAAAAATCTTCCACATATGCCATTAAGTGCAGGCACATGCAGCAAAGCTTGCCAAAATTGATCCCTGCTGAAGGTCAAAACAGAGAAGAAGGACTAACAAACAGGCTGGAATGGAGATACCAGCAAAGGAATTGCAATTGGAGGAGAAAAAAAAAAAAAATTGGGAAATTTGAGCAATTTAGTGACCGTAAGAAAATGGACCGGGATTCTAGCAGAGCAGTGCAAAATACCAAAAGATGCCAAAACTAAGCTCACAGACATTGCAAAAGCAGGGGAAAACGTCAGGGAGGAAGACAAAACATGGAGGGGAAGATATGAGGGACATGGTATGGATGCTTACAAAAAATAATATAAAAAATTAAAAAATCTTCCATATATGCCATTAAGTGAAGGCACATGCAGCAAAGCTTGCCAAAATTGATCCCTGCTGAAGGCCAAAACAGAGAAGAAGGACTTACAAACAGGCTGGAATGGAGATACCAGCAAAGGAATTGCAATTGGAGGAGAAAAAAAAAAATTTGGGAAATTTGAGCAATTTAGTGACCATAAGAAAATGGACCGGGATTCTAGCAGAGCAGTGCAAAATACCAAAAGATGCCAAAACTAAGCACACAGACATTGCAAAAGCAGGGGAAAAAGTCAGGGAGGAAGACACAACTTGGAGGGGAAGATATAAAAGGCATGGCACGGTTGCTTAAAAAAAGGAAAAAAAACCGAAAAAAATCTTTCCCAAAGTCAAAACCATCAAAAGGCATGGCATGTCATCAGGTGCAGGGACATGCACCAAAGATTCCTCTCTTGGTCCCCATTGAAATCGCAAGATTCCCTTTCCCTTCCCGAAAGGAAATTTCATTTCCTTTCGGGAAGGGAAAGGGAATCTTGCGAACCCAAAAAGAAAGGCTTACAAACACTCTGGGAAGGAGATAGGATCAAATGAAATGGAAATGAAAAAAAGCCGGAAAAATCCAGAAAATCGGGAGTTTTAGTGTCTGCAAGAAATGGTCTGGGAGGAAATGAGCTGCATTGAAAAGCACCAAAAGCTGCCTAAATTAAGCTGAAAGATGTTGCAAATGCAGGGGAAATAGTCAAGGAGGAAGACCCAGCTTGCGGGGGAAGATAGAACAGACATGGCATGGATGCTAAAAAAAATTAAAAAAAAAAAGAATGAAATCTTTCCCATCTGCCATTAAGTGCAGGCACATGCAGCAAAGCTTGCCAAAATTGATCCCTGCTGAAGGCCAAAACAGAGAAGAAGGACTTACAAACAGGCTGGAATGGAGATACCAGCAAAGGAATTGCAATTGGAGGAGAAAAAAAAAAAAAATTGGGAAATTTGAGCAATTTAGTGACCATAAGAAAATGGACCGGGATTCTAGCAGAGTAGTGCAAAATACCAAAAGATGCCAAAACTAAGGTCACAGACATTGCAAAAGCAGGGGAAAACATCAGGGAGGAAGACAAAACATGGAGGGGAAGATATGAGGGACATGGTATGGATGCTTACAAAAATTAATATCAAAAAATAAAAAATCTTTCCCATATGCCATTAAGTGCAGGCACATGCAGCAAAGCTTGCCAAAATTGATCCCCGCTGAAGGCCAAAACAGAGAAGAAGGACTTACAAACAAGCTGGAATGGAGATACCAGCAAAGGAATTGCAATTGGAGGAGAAAAAAAAAAAAAATTGGGAAATTTGAGCAATTTAGTGACCATAAGAAAATGGACCGGGATTCTAGCAGAGCAGTGCAAAATACCAAAAGATGCCAAAACTAAGCTCACAGACATTGCAAAAGCAGGGGAAAAAGTCAGGGAGGAAGACACAACTTGGAGGGGAAGATATAAAAGGCATGGCACGGTTGCTTAAAAAAAGGAAAAACAACCGATAAAAATCTTTCCCAAAGTCAAAACCATCAAAAGGCATGGCATGTCATCAGGTGCAGGGACATGCACCAAAGATTCCTCTCTTGGTCCCCATTGAAATCGCAAGATTTCCTTTCCCTTCCCGAAAGGAAATTTCATTTCCTTTCGGGAAGGGAAAGGGAATCTTGCGAACCCAAAAAGAAAGGCTTACAAACACTCTGGGAAGGAGATAGGATCAAATGAAATGGAAATGAAAAAAAGCCGGAAAAATCCAGAAAATCGGGAGTTTTAGTGTCTGCAAGAAATGGTCTGGGAGGAAATGAGCTGCATTGAAAAGCACCAAAAGCTGCCTAAATTAAGCTGAAAGATGTTGCAAATGCAGGGGAAATAGTCAAGGAGGAAGACCCAACTTGCGGGGGAAGATAGAACAGACATGGCATGGATGCTAAAAAAAATTAAAAAAAAAAAGAATGAAATCTTTCCCATCTGCCATTAAGTGCAGGCACATGCAGCAAAGCTTGCCAAAATTGATCCCTGCTGAAGGCCAAAACAGAGAAGAAGGACTTACAAACAGGCTGGAATGGAGATACCAGCAAAGGAATTGCAATTGGAGGAGAAAAAAAAAAAAAATTGGGAAATTTGAGCAATTTAGTGACCATAAGAAAATGGACCGGGATTCTAGCAGAGTAGTGCAAAATACCAAAAGATGCCAAAACTAAGGTCACAGACATTGCAAAAGCAGGGGAAAACATCAGGGAGGAAGACAAAACATGGAGGGGAAGATATGAGGGACATGGTATGGATGCTTACAAAAATTAATATCAAAAAATAAAAAATCTTTCCCATATGCCATTAAGTGCAGGCACATGCAGCAAAGCTTGCCAAAATTGATCCCCGCTGAAGGCCAAAACAGAGAAGAAGGACTTACAAACAAGCTGGAATGGAGATACCAGCAAAGGAATTGCAATTGGAGGAGAAAAAAAAAAAAAATTGGGAAATTTGAGCAATTTAGTGACCATAAGAAAATGGACCGGGATTCTAGCAGAGCAGTGCAAAATACCAAAAGATGCCAAAACTAAGCTCACAGACATTGCAAAAGCAGGGGAAAAAGTCAGGGAGGAAGACACAACTTGGAGGGGAAGATATAAAAGGCATGGCACGGTTGCTTAAAAAAAGGAAAAACAACCGATAAAAATCTTTCCCAAAGTCAAAACCATCAAAAGGCATGGCATGTCATCAGGTGCAGGGACATGCACCAAAGATTCCTCTCTTGGTCCCCATTGAAATCGCAAGATTTCCTTTCCCTTCCCGAAAGGAAATTTCATTTCCTTTCGGGAAGGGAAAGGGAATCTTGCGAACCCAAAAAGAAAGGCTTACAAACACTCTGGGAAGGAGATAGGATCAAATGAAATGGAAATGAAAAAAAGCCGGAAAAATCCAGAAAATCGGGAGTTTTAGTGTCTGCAAGAAATGGTCTGGGAGGAAATGAGCTGCATTGAAAAGCACCAAAAGCTGCCTAAATTAAGCTGAAAGATGTTGCAAATGCAGGGGAAATAGTCAAGGAGGAAGACCCAACTTGCGGGGGAAGATAGAACAGACATGGCATGGATGCTAAAAAAAATTAAAAAAAAAAAGAATGAAATCTTTCCCATCTGCCATTAAGTGCAGGCACATGCAGCAAAGCTTGCCAAAATTGATCCCTGCTGAAGGCCAAAACAGAGAAGAAGGACTTACAAACAGGCTGGAATGGAGATACCAGCAAAGGAATTGCAATTGGAGGAGAAAAAAAAAAAAATTGGGAAATTTGAGCAATTTAGTGACCATAAGAAAATGGACCGGGATTCTAGCAGAGTAGTGCAAAATACCAAAAGATGCCAAAACTAAGGTCACAGACATTGCAAAAGCAGGGGAAAACATCAGGGAGGAAGACAAAACATGGAGGGGAAGATATGAGGGACATGGTATGGATGCTTACAAAAATTAATATCAAAAAATAAAAAATCTTTCCCATATGCCATTAAGTGCAGGCACATGCAGCAAAGCTTGCCAAAATTGATCCCCGCTGAAGGCCAAAACAGAGAAGAAGGACTTACAAACAAGCTGGAATGGAGATACCAGCAAAGGAATTGCAATTGGAGGAGAAAAAAAAAAAAAATTGGGAAATTTGAGCAATTTAGTGACCATAAGAAAATGGACCGGGATTCTAGCAGAGCAGTGCAAAATACCAAAAGATGCCAAAACTAAGCTCACAGACATTGCAAAAGCAGGGGAAAAAGTCAGGGAGGAAGACACAACTTGGAGGGGAAGATATAAAAGGCATGGCACGGTTGCTTATAAAAAAGGAAAAAAAACCCGAAAAAAATCTTTCCCAAAGTCAAAACCATCAAAAGGCATGGCATGTCATCAGGTGCAGGGACATGCACCAAAGATTCCTCTCTTGGTCCCCATTGAAATCGCAAGATTCCCTTTCCCTTCCCGAAAGGAAATTTCATTTCCTTTCGGGAAGGGAAAGGGAATCTTGCGAACCCAAAAAGAAAGGCTTACAAACACTCTGGGAAGGAGATAGGATCAAATGAAATGGAAATGAAAAAAAGCCGGAAAAATCCAGAAAATCGGGAGTTTTAGTGTCTGCAAGAAATGGTCTGGGAGGAAATGAGCTGCATTGAAAAGCACCAAAAGCTGCCTAAATTAAGCTGAAAGATGTTGCAAATGCAGGGGAAATAGTCAAGGAGGAAGACCCAACTTGCGGGGGAAGATAGAACAGACATGGCATGGATGCTAAAAAAAATTAAAAAAAAAAAGAATGAAATCTTTCCCATCTGCCATTAAGTGCAGGCACATGCAGCAAAGCTTGCCAAAATTGATCCCTGCTGAAGGCCAAAACAGAGAAGAAGGACTTACAAACAGGCTGGAATGGAGATACCAGCAAAGGAATTGCAATTGGAGGAGAAAAAAAAAAAATTGGGAAATTTGAGCAATTTAGTGACCATAAGAAAATGGACCGGGATTCTAGCAGAGTAGTGCAAAATACCAAAAGATGCCAAAACTAAGGTCACAGACATTGCAAAAGCAGGGGAAAACATCAGGGAGGAAGACAAAACATGGAGGGGAAGATATGAGGGACATGGTATGGATGCTTACAAAAATTAATATAAAAAATTTAAAAATCTTCCACATATGCCATTAAGTGCAGGCTCGTGCAGCAAAGCTTGCCAAAATTGATCCCCGCTGAAGGCCAAAACAGAGAAGAAGGACTTACAAACAAGCTGGAATGGAGATACCAGCAAAGGAATTGCAATTGGAGGAGAAAAAAAAAAAAAATTGGGAAATTAGAGCAATTTAGTGACCATAAGAAAATGGACCGGGATTCTAGCAGAGCAGTGCAAAATACCAAAAGATGCCAAAACTAAGCTCACAGACATTGCAAAAGCAGGGGAAAAAGTCAGGGAGGAAGACAAAACATGGAGGGGAAGATATGAGGGACATGGTATGGATGCTTACAAAAATTAATATAAAAAATTTAAAAATCTTCCACATATGCCATTAAGTGCAGGCTCGTGCAGCAAAGCTTGCCAAAATTGATCCCTGCTGAAGGCCAAAACAGAGAAGAAGGACTTACAAACAGGCTGGAATGGAGATACCAGCAAAGGAATTGCAATTGGAGGAGAAAAAAAAAAAAATTGGGAAATTTGAGCAATTTAGTGACCATAAGAAAATGGACCGGGATTCTAGCAGAGCAGTGCAAAATACCAAAAGATGCCAAAACTAAGCTCACAGACATTGCAAAAGCAGGGGAAAAAGTCAGGGAGGAAGACAAAACATGGAGGGGAAGAAATGAGGGACATGGTATGGATGCTTACAAAAATTAATATAAAAAAATAAAAAATCTTCCACATATGCCATTAAGTGCAGGCACATGCAGCAAAGCTTGCCAAAATTGATCCCTGCTGAAGGTCAAAACAGAGAAGAAGGACTAACAAACAGGCTGGAATGGAGATACCAGCAAAGGAATTGCAATTGGAGGAGAAAAAAAAAAAAAATTGGGAAATTTGAGCAATTTAGTGACCGTAAGAAAATGGACCGGGATTCTAGCAGAGCAGTGCAAAATACCAAAAGATGCCAAAACTAAGCTCACAGACATTGCAAAAGCAGGGGAAAACGTCAGGGAGGAAGACAAAACATGGAGGGGAAGATATGAGGGACATGGTATGGATGCTTACAAAAAATAATATAAAAAATTAAAAAATCTTCCACATATGCCATTAAGTGCAGGCACATGCAGCAAAGCTTGCCAAAATTGATCCCTGCTGAAGGCCAAAACAGAGAAGAAGGACTTACAAACAGGCTGGAATGGAGATACCAGCAAAGGAATTGCAATTGGAGGAGAAAAAAAAAAATTTGGGAAATTTGAGCAATTTAGTGACCATAAGAAAATGGACCGGGATTCTAGCAGAGCAGTGCAAAATACCAAAAGATGCCAAAACTAAGCTCACAGACATTGCAAAAGCAGGGGAAAAAGTCAGGGAGGAAGACACAACTTGGAGGGGAAGATATAAAAGGCATGGCACGGTTGCTTATAAAAAAGGAAAAAAAACCCGAAAAAAATCTTTCCCAAAGTCAAAACCATCAAAAGGCATGGCATGTCATCAGGTGCAGGGACATGCACCAAAGATTCCTCTCTTGGTCCCCATTGAAATCGCAAGATTCCCTTTCCCTTCCCGAAAGGAAATTTCATTTCCTTTCGGGAAGGGAAAGGGAATCTTGCGAACCCAAAAAGAAAGGCTTACAAACACTCTGGGAAGGAGATAGGATCAAATGAAATGGAAATGAAAAAAAGCCGGAAAAATCCAGAAAATCGGGAGTTTTAGTGTCTGCAAGAAATGGTCTGGGAGGAAATGAGCTGCATTGAAAAGCACCAAAAGCTGCCTAAATTAAGCTGAAAGATGTTGCAAATGCAGGGGAAATAGTCAAGGAGGAAGACCCAACTTGCGGGGGAAGATAGAACAGACATGGCATGGATGCTAAAAAAAATTAAAAAAAAAAAGAATGAAATCTTTCCCATCTGCCATTAAGTGCAGGCACATGCAGCAAAGCTTGCCAAAATTGATCCCTGCTGAAGGCCAAAACAGAGAAGAAGGACTTACAAACAGGCTGGAATGGAGATACCAGCAAAGGAATTGCAATTGGAGGAGAAAAAAAAAAAATTGGGAAATTTGAGCAATTTAGTGACCATAAGAAAATGGACCGGGATTCTAGCAGAGTAGTGCAAAATACCAAAAGATGCCAAAACTAAGGTCACAGACATTGCAAAAGCAGGGGAAAACATCAGGGAGGAAGACAAAACATGGAGGGGAAGATATGAGGGACATGGTATGGATGCTTACAAAAATTAATATAAAAAATTTAAAAATCTTCCACATATGCCATTAAGTGCAGGCTCGTGCAGCAAAGCTTGCCAAAATTGATCCCCGCTGAAGGCCAAAACAGAGAAGAAGGACTTACAAACAAGCTGGAATGGAGATACCAGCAAAGGAATTGCAATTGGAGGAGAAAAAAAAAAAAAATTGGGAAATTAGAGCAATTTAGTGACCATAAGAAAATGGACCGGGATTCTAGCAGAGCAGTGCAAAATACCAAAAGATGCCAAAACTAAGCTCACAGACATTGCAAAAGCAGGGGAAAAAGTCAGGGAGGAAGACAAAACATGGAGGGGAAGATATGAGGGACATGGTATGGATGCTTACAAAAATTAATATAAAAAATTTAAAAATCTTCCACATATGCCATTAAGTGCAGGCTCGTGCAGCAAAGCTTGCCAAAATTGATCCCTGCTGAAGGCCAAAACAGAGAAGAAGGACTTACAAACAGGCTGGAATGGAGATACCAGCAAAGGAATTGCAATTGGAGGAGAAAAAAAAAAAAATTGGGAAATTTGAGCAATTTAGTGACCATAAGAAAATTGACAGGGATTCTAGCAGAGCAGTCCAAAATACCAAAAGATGCCAAAACTAAGGTCACAGACATTGCAAAAGCAGGGGAAAAAGTCAGGGAGGAAGACACAACTTGGAGGGGAAGATATAAAAGGCATGGCACGGTTGCTTAGCAAAAAAGAAAAACAACCCGACAAAAATCTTTCCCAAAGTCAAAACCATCAAAAGGCATGGCATGTCATCAGGTGCAGGGACATGCACCAAAGATTCCTCTCTTGGTCCCCATTGAAATCGCAAGATTCCCTTTCCCTTCCCGAAAGGAAATTTCATTTCCTTTCGGGAAGGGAAAGGGAATCTTGCGAACCCAAAAAGAAAGGCTTACAAACACTCTGGAAAGGAGATAGGATCAAATGAAATGGAAATGAAAAAAAACCAGAAAAATCCAGAAAATCGGGAGTTTTAGTGTCTGCAAGAAATGGTCTGGGAGGAAATGAGCTGCATTGAAAAGCAGCAAAAGATGCCAAAATTAAGCTGAGAGATGTTGCAAATGTAGGGGAAATAGTCAAGGAGGAAGACCCAACTTGCGGGGGAAGATAGAACAGACATGGCATGGATGCTAAAAAAAATTAATATAAAAAAGAATGAAATCTTTCCCATCTGCCATTAAGTGCAGGCACATGCAGCAAAGCTTGCCAAAATTGATCCCTGCTGAAGGCCAAAACAGAGAAGAAGGACTTACAAACAGGCTGGAATGGAGATACCAGCAAAGGAATTGCAATTGGAGGAGAAAAAAAAAAAAATTGGGAAATTTGAGCAATTTAGTGACCATAAGAAAATGGACCGGGATTCTAGCAGAGCAGTGCAAAATACCAAAAGATGCCAAAACTAAGCTCACAGACATTGCAAAAGCAGGGGAAAAAGTCAGGGAGGAAGACAAAACATGGAGGGGAAGAAATGAGGGACATGGTATGGATGCTTACAAAAATTAATATAAAAAAATAAAAAATCTTCCACATATGCCATTAAGTGCAGGCACATGCAGCAAAGCTTGCCAAAATTGATCCCTGCTGAAGGTCAAAACAGAGAAGAAGGACTAACAAACAGGCTGGAATGGAGATACCAGCAAAGGAATTGCAATTGGAGGAGAAAAAAAAAAAAAATTGGGAAATTTGAGCAATTTAGTGACCGTAAGAAAATGGACCGGGATTCTAGCAGAGCAGTGCAAAATACCAAAAGATGCCAAAACTAAGCTCACAGACATTGCAAAAGCAGGGGAAAACGTCAGGGAGGAAGACAAAACATGGAGGGGAAGATATGAGGGACATGGTATGGATGCTTACAAAAAATAATATAAAAAATTAAAAAATCTTCCACATATGCCATTAAGTGCAGGCACATGCAGCAAAGCTTGCCAAAATTGATCCCTGCTGAAGGCCAAAACAGAGAAGAAGGACTAACAAACAGGCTGGAATGGAGATACCAGCAAAGGAATTGCAATTGGAGGAGAAAAAAAAAAAAAATTGGGAAATTTGAGCAATTTAGTGACCATAAGAAAATGGACCGGGATTCTAGCAGAGCAGTGCAAAATACCAAAAGATGCCAAAACTAAGCTCACAGACATTGCAAAAGCAGGGGAAAAAGTCAGGGAGGAAGACACAACTTGGAGGGGAAGATATAAAAGGCATGGCACGGTTGCTTATAAAAAAGGAAAAAAAACCCGAAAAAAATCTTTCCCAAAGTCAAAACCATCAAAAGGCATGGCATGTCATCAGGTGCAGGGACATGCACCAAAGATTCCTCTCTTGGTCCCCATTGAAATCGCAAGATTCCCTTTCCCTTCCCGAAAGGAAATTTCATTTCCTTTCGGGAAGGGAAAGGGAATCTTGCGAACCCAAAAAGAAAGGCTTACAAACACTCTGGGAAGGAGATAGGATCAAATGAAATGGAAATGAAAAAAAGCCGGAAAAATCCAGAAAATCGGGAGTTTTAGTGTCTGCAAGAAATGGTCTGGGAGGAAATGAGCTGCATTGAAAAGCACCAAAAGCTGCCTAAATTAAGCTGAAAGATGTTGCAAATGCAGGGGAAATAGTCAAGGAGGAAGACCCAACTTGCGGGGGAAGATAGAACAGACATGGCATGGATGCTAAAAAAAATTAAAAAAAAAAAGAATGAAATCTTTCCCATCTGCCATTAAGTGCAGGCACATGCAGCAAAGCTTGCCAAAATTGATCCCTGCTGAAGGCCAAAACAGAGAAGAAGGACTTACAAACAGGCTGGAATGGAGATACCAGCAAAGGAATTGCAATTGGAGGAGAAAAAAAAAAAATTGGGAAATTTGAGCAATTTAGTGACCATAAGAAAATGGACCGGGATTCTAGCAGAGTAGTGCAAAATACCAAAAGATGCCAAAACTAAGGTCACAGACATTGCAAAAGCAGGGGAAAACATCAGGGAGGAAGACAAAACATGGAGGGGAAGATATGAGGGACATGGTATGGATGCTTACAAAAATTAATATAAAAAATTTAAAAATCTTCCACATATGCCATTAAGTGCAGGCTCGTGCAGCAAAGCTTGCCAAAATTGATCCCCGCTGAAGGCCAAAACAGAGAAGAAGGACTTACAAACAAGCTGGAATGGAGATACCAGCAAAGGAATTGCAATTGGAGGAGAAAAAAAAAAAAAATTGGGAAATTAGAGCAATTTAGTGACCATAAGAAAATGGACCGGGATTCTAGCAGAGCAGTGCAAAATACCAAAAGATGCCAAAACTAAGCTCACAGACATTGCAAAAGCAGGGGAAAAAGTCAGGGAGGAAGACACAACTTGGAGGGGAAGATATAAAAGGCATGGCACGGTTGCTTAAAAAAAGGAAAAACAACCCGAAAAAAATCTTTCCCAAAGTCAAAACCATCAAAAGGCATGGCATGTCATCAGGTGCAGGGACATGCACCAAAGATTCCTCTCTTGGTCCCCATTGAAATCGCAAGATTCCCTTTCCCTTCCCGAAAGGAAATTTCATTTCCTTTCGGGAAGGGAAAGGGAATCTTGCGAACCCAAAAAGAAAGGCTTACAAACACTCTGGAAAGGAGATAGGATCAAATGAAATGGAAATGAAAAAAAGCCAGAAAAATCCAGAAAATCGGGAGTTTTAGTGTCTGCAAGAAATGGTCTGGGAGGAAATGAGCTGCATTGAAAAGCAGCAAAAGATGCCAAAATTAAGCTGAGAGATGTTGCAAATGCAGGGGAAATAGTCAAGGAGGAAGACCCAACTTGCGGGGGAAGATAGAACAGACATGGCATGGATGCTAAAAAAAATTAAAAAAAAAAAGAATGAAATCTTTCCCATCTGCCATTAAGTGCAGGCACGTGCAGCAAAGCTTGCCAAAATTGATCCCCGCTGAAGGCCAAAACAGAGAAGAAGGACTTACAAACAGGCTGGAATGGAGATACCAGCAAAGGAATTGCAATTGGAGGAGAAAAAAAAAAAAATTGGGAAATTTGAGCAATTTAGTGACCATAAGAAAATGGACCGGGATTATAGCAGAGCAGTGCAAAATACCAAAAGATGCCAAAACTAAGCTCACAGACATTGCAAAAGCAGGGGAAAAAGTCAGGGAGGAAGACAAAACATGGAGGGGAAGATATGAGGGACATGGTATGGATGCTTACAAAAATTAATATAAAAAAATAAAAAATCTTCCACATATGCCATTAAGTGCAGGCACATGCAGCAAAGCTTGCCAAAATTGATCCCTGCTGAAGGTCAAAACAGAGAAGAAGGACTAACAAACAGGCTGGAATGGAGATACCAGCAAAGGAATTGCAATTGGAGGAGAAAAAAAAAAATTTGGGAAATTTGAGCAATTTAGTGACCATAAGAAAATGGACCGGGATTCTAGCAGAGCAGTGCAAAATACCAAAAGATGCCAAAACTAAGCTCACAGACATTGCAAAAGCAGGGGAAAAAGTCAGGGAGGAAGACACAACTTGGAGGGGAAGATATAAAAGGCATGGCACGGTTGCTTAAAAAAAGGAAAAACAACCGATAAAAATCTTTCCCAAAGTCAAAACCATCAAAAGGCATGGCATGTCATCAGGTGCAGGGACATGCACCAAAGATTCCTCTCTTGGTCCCCATTGAAATCGCAAGATTCCCTTTCCCTTCCCGAAAGGAAATTTCATTTCCTTTCGGGAAGGGAAAGGGAATCTTGCGAACCCAAAAAGAAAGGCTTACAAACACTCTGGGAAGGAGATAGGATCAAATGAAATGGAAATGAAAAAAAGCCGGAAAAATCCAGAAAATCGGGAGTTTTAGTGTCTGCAAGAAATGGTCTGGGAGGAAATGAGCTGCATTGAAAAGCACCAAAAGCTGCCTAAATTAAGCTGAAAGATGTTGCAAATGCAGGGGAAATAGTCAAGGAGGAAGACCCAACTTGCGGGGGAAGATAGAACAGACATGGCATGGATGCTAAAAAAAATTAAAAAAAAAAAGAATGAAATCTTTCCCATCTGCCATTAAGTGCAGGCACGTGCAGCAAAGCTTGCCAAAATTGATCCCCGCTGAAGGCCAAAACAGAGAAGAAGGACTTACAAACAGGCTGGAATGGAGATACCAGCAAAGGAATTGCAATTGGAGGAGAAAAAAAAAAAAATTGGGAAATTTGAGCAATTTAGTGACCATAAGAAAATGGACCGGGATTATAGCAGAGCAGTGCAAAATACCAAAAGATGCCAAAACTAAGCTCACAGACATTGCAAAAGCAGGGGAAAAAGTCAGGGAGGAAGACAAAACATGGAGGGGAAGATATGAGGGACATGGTATGGATGCTTACAAAAATTAATATAAAAAAATAAAAAATCTTCCACATATGCCATTAAGTGCAGGCACATGCAGCAAAGCTTGCCAAAATTGATCCCTGCTGAAGGTCAAAACAGAGAAGAAGGACTAACAAACAGGCTGGAATGGAGATACCAGCAAAGGAATTGCAATTGGAGGAGAAAAAAAAAAATTTGGGAAATTTGAGCAATTTAGTGACCATAAGAAAATGGACCGGGATTCTAGCAGAGCAGTGCAAAATACCAAAAGATGCCAAAACTAAGCTCACAGACATTGCAAAAGCAGGGGAAAAAGTCAGGGAGGAAGACACAACTTGGAGGGGAAGATATAAAAGGCATGGCACGGTTGCTTAAAAAAAGGAAAAACAACCGATAAAAATCTTTCCCAAAGTCAAAACCATCAAAAGGCATGGCATGTCATCAGGTGCAGGGACATGCACCAAAGATTCCTCTCTTGGTCCCCATTGAAATCGCAAGATTCCCTTTCCCTTCCCGAAAGGAAATTTCATTTCCTTTCGGGAAGGGAAAGGGAATCTTGCGAACCCAAAAAGAAAGGCTTACAAACACTCTGGGAAGGAGATAGGATCAAATGAAATGGAAATGAAAACAAGCCGGAAAAATCCAGAAAATCAGGAGTTTTAGTGTCTGCAAGAAATGGTCTGGGAGGAAATGAGCTGCATTGAAAAGCAGCACAAGATGCCAAAATTAAGCTGAGAGATGTTGCAAATGCAGAGGAAATAGTCAAGGAGGAAGACACAACTTGCGGGGGAAGATAGAATAGACATGGCATGGATGCTAAAAAAAATTAAAAATAAAAAGAATGAAATCTTTCCCATCTGCCATTAAGTGCAGGCTCGTGCTGCAAATCTTGCCAAAATTGATCCCTGCTGAAGGTCAAAACAGAGAAGAAGGACTAACAAACAGGCTGGAATGGAGATACCAGCAAAGGAATTGCAATTGGAGGAGAAAAAAAAAAAAAATTGGGAAATTTGAGCAATTTAGTGACCATAAGAAAATGGACCGGGATTCTAGCAGAGCAGTGCAAAATACCAAAAGATGCCAAAACTAAGCTGACAGACATTGCAAAAGCAGGGGAAAAAGTCAGGGAGGAAGACAAAACATGGAGGGGAAGATATGAGGGACATGGTATGGATGCTTACAAAAATTAATATCAAAAATTAAAAAATCTTCCACATCTGCCATTAAGTGCAGGCACATGCAGCAAAGCTTACCAAAATTGATCCCTGCTGAAGGCCAAAACAGAGAAGAAGGACTAACAAACAGGCTGGAATGGAGATACCAGCAAAGGAATTGCAATTGGAGGAGAAAAAAAAAAATTTGGGAAATTTGAGCAATTTAGTGACCATAAGAAAATGGACCGGGATTCTAGCAGAGCAGTGCAAAATACCAAAAGATGCCAAAACTAAGCTCACAGACATTGCAAAAGCAGGGGAAAAAGTCAGGGAGGAAGACACAACTTGGAGGGGAAGATATAAAAGGCATGGCACGGTTGCTTATAAAAAAGGAAAAAAAACCCGAAAAAAATCTTTCCCAAAGTCAAAACCATCAAAAGGCATGGCATGTCATCAGCTGCAGGGACATGCACCAAAGATTCCTCTCTTGGTCCCCATTGAAATCGCAAGATTCCGTTTCCCTTCCCGAAAGGAAATGAAATTTCCTTTCGGGAAGGGAAACGGAATCTTGCGAACCCAAAAAGAAAGGCTTACAAACACTCTGGAAAGGAGATAGGATCAAATGAAATGGAAATGAAAAAAAGCCGGAAAAATCCAGAAAATCAGGAGTTTTAGTGTCTGCAAGAAATGGTCTGGGAGGAAATGAGCTGCATTGAAAAGCAGCAAAAGATGCCAAAATTAAGCTGAGAGATGTTGCAAATGCAGGGGAAATAGCCAAGGAGAAAGACACAACTTGCGGGGGAAGATAGAATAGACATGGCATGGATGCTAAAAAAAATTAAAAAAAAAAAGAATGAAATCTTTCCCATCTGCCATTAAGTGCAGGCTCGTGCTGCAAATCTTGCCAAAATTGATCCCTGCTGAAGGTCAAAACAGAGAAGAAGGACTAACAAACAGGCTGGAATGGAGATACCAGCAAAGGAATTGCAATTGGAGGAGAAAAAAAAAAAAAAATTGGGAAATTTGAGCAATTTAGTGACCATAAGAAAATGGACCGGGATTCTAGCAGAGCAGTGCAAAATACCAAAAGATGCCAAAACTAAGCTCACAGACATTGCAAAAGCAGGGGAAAAAGTCAGGGAGGAAGACAAAACATGGAGGGGAAGATATGAGGGACATGGTATGGATGCTTACAAAAATTAATATCAAAAATTAAAAAATCTTCCACATCTGCCATTAAGTGCAGGCACATGCAGCAAAGCTTGCCAAAATTGTTCCCCGCTGAAGGCCAAAACAGAGAAGAAGGACTTACAAACAGCCTGGAATGGAGATACCAGCAAAGGAATTGCAATTGGAGGAGAAAAAAAAAAAATTTGGGAAATTTGAGCAATTTAGTGACCATAAGAAAATGGACCGGGATTCTAACAAAGCAGTACAAAATACCAAAAGATGCCAAAACTAAGCTCACAGACATTGCAAAAGCAGGGGAAAAAGTCAGGGGGGAAGACACAACTTGGAGGGGAAGATATAAAAGGCATGGCACGGTTGCTTATAAAAAAGGAAAAAAAACCCGAAAAAAATCTTTCCCAAAGTCAAAACCATCAAAAGGCATGGCATGTCATCAGGCGCAGGGACATGCACCAAAGATTCCTCTCTTGGTCCCCATTGAAATCGCAAGATTCCGTTTCCCTTCCCGAAAGGAAATGAAATTTCCTTTCGGGAAGGGAAACGGAATCTTGCGAACCCAAAAAGAAAGGCTTACAAACACTCTGGAAAGGAGATAGGATCAAATGAAATGGAAATGAAAACAAGCCGGAAAAATCCAGAAAATCAGGAGTTTTAGTGTCTTCAAGAAATGGTCTGGGAGGAAATGAGCTGCATTGAAAAGCAGCAAAAGATGCCAAAATTAAGCTGAGAGATGTTGCAAATGCAGGGGAAATAGTCAAGGAGGAAGACACAACTTGCGGGGGAAGATAGAATAGACATGGCATGGATGCTAAAAAAAATTAAAAAAAAAAAAATGAAATCTTTCCCATCTGCCATTAAGTGCAGGCTCGTGCTGCAAAGCTTGCCAAAATTGATCCCTGCTGAAGGTCAAAACAGAGAAGAAGGACTAACAAACAGGCTGGAATGGAGATACCAGCAAAGGAATTGCAATTGGAGGAGAAAAAAAAAAAAAAATTGGGAAATTTGAGCAATTTAGTGACCATAAGAAAATGGACCGGGATTCTAGCAGAGCAGTGCAAAATACCAAAAGATGCCAAAACTAAGCTCACAGACATTGCAAATGCAGGGGAAATAGTCAAGGAGGAAGACACAACTTGCGGGGGAAGATATGAGGGACATGGTATGGATGCTTACAAAAATTAATATAAAAAATTAAAAAATCTTCCACATATGCCATTAAGTGCAGGCACATGCAGCAAAGCTTGCCAAAATTGATCCCTGCTGAAGGCCAAAACAGAGAAGAAGGACTAACAAACAGCCTGGAATGGAGATACCAGCAAAGGAATTGCAATTGGAGGAGAAAAAAAAAAAATTTGGGAAATTTGAGCAATTTAGTGACCATAAGAAAATGGACCGGGATTCTAGCAGAGCAGTGCAAAATACCAAAAGATGCCAAAACTAAGCTCACAGACATTGCAAAAGCAGGGGAAAAAGTCAGGGAGGAAGACAAAACATGGAGGTGAAGATATGAGGGACATGGTATGGATGCTTACAAAAATTAATATCAAAAATTAAAAAATCTTCCACATCTGCCATTAAGTGCAGGCACATGCAGCAAAGCTTGCCAAAATTGTTCCCCGCTGAAGGCCAAAACAGAGAAGAAGGACTTACAAACAGCCTGGAATGGAGATACCAGCAAAGGAATTGCAATTGGAGGAGAAAAAAAAAAAAATTGGGAAATTTGAGCAATTTAGTGACCATAAGAAAATGGACCGGGATTCTAACAAAGCAGTACAAAATACCAAAAGATGCCAAAACTAAGCTCACAGACATTGCAAAAGCAGGGGAAAAAGTCAGGGGGGAAGACACAACTTGGAGGGGAAGATATAAAAGGCATGGCACGGTTGCTTATAAAAAAGGAAAAAAAACCCGAAAAAAATCTTTCCCAAAGTCAAAACCATCAAAAGGCATGGCATGTCATCAGGCGCAGGGACATGCACCAAAGATTCCTCTCTTGGTCCCCATTGAAATCGCAAGATTCCGTTTCCCTTCCCGAAAGGAAATGAAATTTCCTTTCGGGAAGGGAAACGGAATCTTGCGAACCCAAAAAGAAAGGCTTACAAACACTCTGGGAAGGAGATAGGATCAAATGAAATGGTAATGAAAACAAGCCGGAAAAATCCAGAAAATCAGGAGTTTTAGTGTCTGCAAGAAATGGTCTGGGAGGAAATGAGCTGCATTGAAAAGCAGCACAAGATGCCAAAATTAAGCTGAGAGATGTTGCAAATGCAGAGGAAATAGTCAAGGAGGAAGACACAACTTGCGGGGGAAGATAGAATAGACATGGCATGGATGCTAAAAAAAATTAAAAAAAAAAAGGATGAAATCTTTCCCATCTGCCATTAAGTGCAGGCTCGTGCTGCAAATCTTGCCAAAATTGATCCCTGCTGAAGGTCAAAACAGAGAAGAAGGACTAACAAACAGGCTGGAATGGAGATACCAGCAAAGGAATTGCAATTGGAGGAGAAAAAAAAAAAAATTGGGAAATTTGAGCAATTTAGTGACCATAAGAAAATGGACCGGGATTCTAGCAGAGCAGTGCAAAATACCAAAAGATGCCAAAACTAAGCTGACAGACATTGCAAAAGCAGGGGAAATAGTCAAGGAGGAAGACACAACTTGCGGGGGAAGATATGAGGGACATGGTATGGATGCTTACAAAAATTAATATCAAAAATTAAAAAATCTTCCACATATGCCATTAAGTGCAGGCACATGCAGCAAAGCTTGCCAAAATTGATCCCTGCTGAAGGCCAAAACAGAGAAGAAGGACTAACAAACAGCCTGGAATGGAGATACCAGCAAAGGAATTGCAATTGGAGGAGAAAAAAAAAAAAATTGGGAAATTTGAGCAATTTAGTGACCATAAGAAAATGGACCGGGATTCTAGCAGAGCAGTGCAAAATACCAAAAGATGCCAAAACTAAGCTCACAGACATTGCAAAAGCAGGGGAAAAAGTCAGGGAGGAAGACACAACTTGGAGGGGAAGATATAAAAGGCATGGCACGGTTGCTTATAAAAAAGGAAAAAAAACCCGAAAAAAATCTTTCCCAAAGTCAAAACCATCAAAAGGCATGGCATGTCATCAGGCGCAGGGACATGCACCAAAGATTCCTCTCTTGGTCCCCATTGAAATCGCAAGATTCCGTTTCCCTTCCCGAAAGGAAATGAAATTTCCTTTCGGGAAGGGAAACGGAATCTTGCGAACCCAAAAAGAAAGGCTTACAAACACTCTGGGAAGGAGATAGGATCAAATGAAATGGAAATGAAAACAAGCCGGAAAAATCCAGAAAATCAGGAGTTTTAGTGTCTGCAAGAAATGGTCTGGGAGGAAATGAGCTGCATTGAAAAGCAGCACAAGATGCCAAAATTAAGCTGAGAGATGTTGCAAATGCAGAGGAAATAGTCAAGGAGGAAGACACAACTTGCGGGGGAAGATAGAATAGACATGGCATGGATGCTAAAAAAAATTAAAAATAAAAAGAATGAAATCTTTCCCATCTGCCATTAAGTGCAGGCTCGTGCTGCAAATCTTGCCAAAATTGATCCCTGCTGAAGGTCAAAACAGAGAAGAAGGACTAACAAACAGGCTGGAATGGAGATACCAGCAAAGGAATTGCAATTGGAGGAGAAAAAAAAAAAAAATTGGGAAATTTGAGCAATTTAGTGACCATAAGAAAATGGACCGGGATTCTAGCAGAGCAGTGCAAAATACCAAAAGATGCCAAAACTAAGCTGACAGACATTGCAAAAGCAGGGGAAAAAGTCAGGGAGGAAGACAAAACATGGAGGGGAAGATATGAGGGACATGATATGGATGCTTACAAAAATTAATATCAAAAATTAAAAAATCTTCCACATATGCCATTAAGTGCAGGCACATGCAGCAAAGCTTGCCAAAATTGTTCCCCGCTGAAGGCCAAAACAGAGAAGAAGGACTTACAAACAGGCTGGAATGGAGAAACCAGCAAAGGAATTGCAATTGGAGGAGAAAAAAAAAAAAAATTGGGAAATTTGAGCAATTTAGTGACTATAAGAAAATGGCCCGGGATTCTAGCAGAGCAGTGCAAAATACCAAAAGATGCCAAAACTAAGCTCACAGACATTGCAAAAGCAGGGGAAAAAGTCAGGGAGGAAGACACAACTAGGAGGGGAAGATATGAGGGACATGGCATGGATGCTTACAAAAATTAATATCAAAAATTAAAAAATCTTCCACATATGCCATTAAGTGCAGGCACATGCAGCAAAGCTTGCCAAAATTGATCCCTGCTGAAGGCCAAAACAGAGAAGAAGGACTTACAAACAGGCTGGAATGGAGATACCAGCAAAGGAATTGCAATTGGAGGAGAAAAAAAAAAAAATTGGGAAATTTGAGCAATTTGGAGAGTATAAGAAAATGGACCGGGATTCTAGCAGAGCAGTGCAAAATACCAAAAGATGCCAAAACTAAGCTCACAGACATTGCAAAAGCAGGGGAAAAGTCAAGGAGGAAGACACAACTTGGAGGGGAAGACATAAAACACATGGCATGGATACTTAAAAAAAGAAGAATAAGCGAAAAAATCTTTCCCAAAGTCAAAGCCATCAAAAGGCATGGCATGTCATCAGGTTCAGGGACATGCACCAAAGATTCCTCTCTTGGTCTCCATTGAAATCGAAATCACCCCATGACCTGACTGATGCAGTGTTTGGCTTCGAGAGAATTGGCTTCCTGTGCTTTTGTAATGTTTGAGCTGATTACAGCGTGCAGCCAAATATATGAGGAACACAAAGATATCAGTGTGAACTGCGATGTGTCCTTTCCCCCAGGTGAAATCTGAACCTGGCTTACACGGAGATATCACCCAGGAAACCCTGTGTAGTTTTGAGTGCATAGAGGATTTTCTTTTTCTTTTTACTTCTATAATATAACTAACAATATGTATCTTTTTTCCTCATAGCTTTGCAACCACCTCACTAATATGGTTTTATTTTATATATATAGAATAATATCTATATCTTTTTATTGATTTTAAGCTTGAAATTTGAGCTTTCACTTTGCAGTACAGTCCTCACTTGGAACTTGGAGAGGTGAAAGAGACAATCCAATCTGTTGTTATGGCTTGTCCTGGATGCAGGCATCTGCCCTCCTGCCCTGTCAACAGTGCACAGTGCAGTTTCTATGCCACACTGCTCATGGGCCAGCAGAACTGGCAGTGCTGTTGCTCTGAGGAAGCCTGGAAAACTTCAGCTATTATCCCCTCATTGCAGTCAGATAACTTGTCACAGAAATGTGAATTTCTCCTTTCTTCATTAGAGCTGATGTGCCTCTGAATGCAGCTGCTTTCCCTTTTTCTGCTCTTTCAAACCACAGAAGGACCATCAGGTTGCTCAGCAAAGACTGTGTTCCAGCAGGGTGCTACCAAATGCTGAAAACCTAGTTGTGCCCACCATCAAGAATATTTCTCTTCAACTTCATGTCCTCTAAGCACATAATTTCCTCTGCATTTCAAGGCTTTTTGTTGTTTTTAGTTTAGTATTTTACTTACCCTGTTATGGCTGAGATTTGTGTATAGATATATATATTTAAATGCTAGTTTTAGATATATCTATCTGTGTATAGATATATATATATTTAAATGCTAGTTTTTTGAGACTTCGCATTTGCGGATGCATGATGGTCAGAAATTTAGCTTCAGAGACTCTCGTGTACCTGTCTGAACACTCACATGCATTTTTTGTTCAGTTTTATGTTAAAATGTCATACTGACATCACAAGATCTGACAACATTGACATAATGAAAATGTCAGCATATATGATGGCAGTAGTTTCCAAAAAACACAAAAAAGTTGGTTTGACTGGCCGTTGAGAAACTTGTAGAGCTCTTGATCTAATATAAGTTATATTTTCCACAATGAAACCAAGTTTTTTAAATAAAAATGGTGTAGTCTTTGGGCTTCTGTCTACCTAGCCATTAAAATGTTCCCAAATCGAGGTTCCTTAAAGCAGCTACAAAAATATCCAGTAATAAATTGTGGCCATAATTCAGAAATCCTGACTTCCAGGGAAGAGAATATGGTTTTCACTTATTTTTTAAAGATTGCCTTAAATTTGAGACATTTCTCATAAGACTTTTTTTTTTTTCTTGTTACACACTTGAAAAGTAAATGCAAAAAAGATTAAATCTTAATTGAAAAAAATTAATGTAAAATTAGGTCCTTTAGCTCCAACAAGCTTTAGAGACCTGTACTGAGGTTTATTTTAGCAAGAATGCTAATTAATTGCTAAGTGCTGTGGTTGTTTTAAACTTTGACCATTAGCTTGCTATAAGTATTTGCTCAGGTTCAGCAGTCTTTGAAACAGCCTTCACATTGAATGGCCAAACGTAGGCTGGATTTTGTGACATTCCAGGGGGTAAAAAGTCTTATTAACCTGAAACAGGAGATTAGATGTCATTACACTGAGCTTGCATAAATACAGTTTTTCAAAGACCAGTGTTTGTTTGAAGACAACTACAACCACAGTATTTGGGAGTTCTGTATCTGAGGAGAAATCTATCTCCTTCATATCTAGGGAGTACCCTGTGAGGAGGCTGACCTGGGAAATGGCA